>NC_136776.1:21154501-21762299 GCF_947034865.1 Barbatula barbatula | reverse complement strand
TCACGTTTGGTTGCTTAATCTTGCATTCAAAAGCTGCATGATCCTTACGTGTCGGGTCGTAATGCAGGGCTGAAACGTCCCTGAAATGGCAAACAAAAGAAATTAATGAAGAACAGAAGCCACCTGTAAGACTTAATAAAATGTCTCCGTCAGCTTTCACATTTAAACATTTTAACAAAGTCAGTTTGTGCTTGACCGTGACATTTGTTTCTGCCAAACGAAGTTCAAATATTATAGATGACATATTTATTCATACTTAAACATCTTGGCCTTCGCAGGTTCTACTCTGCTGGTTTTAAATATGCTCTGGAGAATATCAAGATTTTTCTTCTTCTCCTCAAGAAGTTCGTCCTCTGCGTTCTTTGCTGGAGCCGTTTTATCTGAATGAAAAATTGTGTACGTTTACGATTGACCCAACATTGAAAGGCAAAATAAAAATGTTTGCACTCTCAACACGATCTTAAGATGAGATCTTAAATGACCTTCGTCTTCCTTCTCATCCTCATCACTTTCCAGAAATGTGGAACCCATCTGGAATCTCGAATCTGTCCCAAATCTCGACTGCAGTGCCATGAGCTAAAAAAAGAAATGAAGACAGATTTTAAACGAGAATTCAAACAAACACATTTGAATTCTTCTAATCTAAAAGCGACAAACCTTCCGTCCAGCTTTGCCCTCAAACTGGGGCTTGATCTGAAAACGATCTGTCCCGCCATCCTCATCATCCTCATCGCTCTCAAACAGTTTGGTTCCGCTGGATTTCTGTTTCGACTGTAGAATCAGGACAATAATTGAAAAATAAACCCCAGGTTGTGCACATAAAAAATTACTCGTTCTTATCGTGCTCAATATCTGCCTTTTCTTTGGTCGTGATAGCTTGCGAATCTTCAGGTTCAGATTCCGAATCTTCCTCGAAGAGTTTGTTTTTCTGGCTTGCTGGTTGTTTGTCTTGAAGCTTGTTTGAGGTCTCGTCATCATCGGAATCGAACATGATGTGTTTGGCTCTGTTTGTGTTCACAGCATCCTAAAAGAAGAAAAATCTTACAGTATCAATCAAATTGGCTACAAGATGATGTTAACTACACAAACCGTTTATAACCGTACGGTTATTTACCCTGTGAATTTTAACTTATACGGTGTTTACACCAAACGCGTTCCTCGCTCTTTATTACGCACGCTATTTTCTTATGTGCCACCCAATTTGTGTCACCACTTTGTACGTAATTTACTCACGTATAGCGGTCCTTGTCAAACTTGTTAACAACAACATGAAAGTAATTATTTTCTCTTTAAAGGGATAGTTCACCCAAAAATGAAAAATTCTGTCATCATTTACAGACCCTCAGATTGTTCCAAACCTGTACAAATATCTGCTAAACATAAAGGAAGATATTTGTAAGAATATCAGTAATCAAACAGATCTCATCCCCAATTGACTCCCATAGTATTTATTTTTCCGACTATGGCTGTAAATGTGGGGATGAGATCTGTTTGGTTACTGACATTCTTGTAAATGATGAAAAGTTTTTCATTTTTGTGTGAACTATATCTTTTACATCAATCAGGTTGTTGGTTGTTTGCTGCAGGTCCTCTCTCACCACAATTGACAGAGCTCCTTGAATCAGTTTCTTCTGCTGTTCCGTCTCTTTAAATCTCTGTTCCAGAGCCGCAAGACGTTTCTGGTTGTCCTGTTGTTGTTTCTGAGCATCAGGAACGGTTGGGTGAAGAACTGTGGGATGCGAGTCAACTTTCTTCGAAGTGGAAGAACTGGAACTCTTCAGACGAGTTGTGGAGATCTGGTCTTCGGTTTCTGATTCCTCACTGGAAGAGTCGCTGCTGGAGGAGCTGGAGGTGTTTGTTTTCTTGGGCACCTTTTTGTTTGGGCAGTTTGACTTATTAGCACCGACAGGTTTTTTCTCATTGCCGGTGGTTTTTAGACTTTTAACTGTGTCTTGATTGTCTCCGTTTACAGCGAGATCTGATTCTTCGCTGGAAGAATCATCTTCTGATGAAGAACTAGATTTGGAGAATTTGCGTACAGGTATATTTGCAATTGTGGATGGTTGATTCTTTTTCATCGAGACACTTGTTTTTGACATGTTCAGGTCTTTTTTTGGTCTTTTGGGACCTACTTCTGAGTTATAGGCTAAACTCTGGACCGCTCTTTTCAGTCTGGGTTCTGAAGGCACAGGTGAAGGATCTCCAAAGAGATCTTTCGTTCCGATGAAAGCAGGGAGAGGTTCTTGGGTCACCAGATTCTTCTTGTTTACTTTCTCAGGAGTTTCGTCCCCGAGGATGGACGCTAGAATATCTTCTGGGTTATTGCCTTTGTTTTTGCAAGATGCACTTGGGGTCTTGTGGTTCTCGTTGGGTTCTTCTTCGTTCTCACCGTCCGACATCCCCTCTGCATTTTTTGCTAGCTTTTCCAAGTCTGCAAGGGAAAGATCTAATCGGTAGCAGTTATCCATCATAGCTTCATACTCAGAATCAACGCTGCTATCATCATCATCATCATCATCGGTTGCCTCATCGTTACCACTGTCTGATGAAGAGTTAACAGGTTTCACATCTACTTTTTCTTGCTTCTTCCTGGATTTCGTTTGGGAGTCTTGACTGGGCTGTGCAGCTTCTACGTCCTTGGCTTTGTCTGCACAGAGAGGCTTTCTCTTAGCGAGGATCTCATCTGTGTCCGCTGAATCATACTCCTCATCATCTTTGGAACCGAGCAGGGATTTCACACCATCGTGTTCAGCATTGCCCAACAGGACATTAGACTTAACAACAAAGTCATCCCCAACCACCTCAAGGTTGTCATCATCGTCCTCAGTGAAGGTCTGTTTCGTCTTTCTCAAATGTTCTTGAACAACCAACATCCTGATTTCGCCTTCAGTATCACTGTCAAACACACAAACTGACTTTTTATCAGCAGGTCTTTGGTTTCCTTTAGCACCCAATCGGTTTTGTTGGTTCTCAAAAGGTGATGCAGCAATTCCACTGTTTCGGGTGAAAAGGCTTATCAATGAATCCAAGTCTGCTTTCGATCTTTTGGGGCATGTTTTCTGCCTCGGAAACTCTCCTTTTCTTTTCTTGCTGATTTCATCATCTCCTCCTGGAACCTCCCACGTTAGCTGGGACACCGGCGTAACATTGTCTGTCATCTCCAGTCTCTTGATGTTGTGGCAGTGTTTGGATGGATCATACTTGAAGACGTTCTCAAAGTTAAGGAGAAGAGAGCTGCATTATTTAAATCATTAACTTCTCAATGCTTTTGTCAGGGCACATCTACACATACAAATGAATCAATTTATTCTCAACACAAAAGCATAAAGGATATTTTCTTCTTTCCGTTGCATTTGAGGTTGAGAACAGGAAGGACCCTCCCAAATTTACCCACAACCCAATCCTGGATAAAGTGGGAGAATGTAAAATTGTTAATAAAAGTGTTTTTACAACTGCAGGAATGGTTTTACTGAATAAACAAACCTTATGTCCGGGAATTTCAGTTCCTGGAACAGCGGCCTTCAAATGAAAGTTCTCTACGCCGGCTGCTTTGAGAGACTCGCCCACCTTCTCCTGAGAGCTGATCTTTGGGGTTTTTACCTGCTCAAGAATTTGTTGTCGTTCCTCAGCAAGTCTAAAAAACAGATGAAAATTGAACAGATGAAGACATTTTCCTAAAACTATACTAGCAAATGTTGAAAGGCTTTTACCGATGTAGAAAGCTCTCTTTTGCCGACTCAATCAGCAAACTTCCACCTTTCCACGTTGATTTATTTAAGACGCCCATACCTTCAAAATATGAGGAAAATACATAAAGGTGTTTTGCATGACACCAAATCATTTTTAAACAAAAAATAATAGTGTAAATGAATGCATGTACATCGTTTGTATTGAGCGTCTGTGATGTCTATGTTAATGTAGCCAAATGTCTTTAAAGGATTGCCTGCAAAGACAAGACAGAGAAATTGCACATTGAATCACATTAGTTCCAAATATTGAATTGCATTTAACAATAAAAACAAAGATTTTAATTTCGCCAAATTCTTACCATGATCATCATTCCTCGTTATGATTTCCACATCGGATACATCTCCAAATTTTCCAAATCTGTCTTTAAGGTCTTTCTCAGACACTGTGTGGCCGAGACCACCGATGAACAACCGCTTCATGGTCAGAAGTCACTTAACTATTGATCAAAACATACATACACACAGAATTAAACCACAGAGAAGCTGCATATTGAGGTGGCATCAAAAACAGCTCTACATTTTTTATAACGAATCCTTAATTTCATGTTATTTTGTTAGTGTCAGACAACTTAAATGTATTAGCCTATCCATCTTTTAAATACAATTTAGGAGAAATTATGATTATTATTACAATATGAAAATTCAAAAGGTTTGACCAACACCCCATATTAGGACTATAAGGTGATAAAGCACTTAATATAGGTGCCACATTGTTTTACCTTGTTAATTCATTTTTGTTGAAGAATACACAGTTGAAGAATAACAAAATACATTCGCAGAGTCTTTCACTGCAGATATCACGACACATAACGTAAATGGTATATTTGTCAAAATGGTAAACACATGGACTTTTTATGACAATTACAGCTTTAACATACTGCGTGACAAATGACTCGATGCCATACTTTAACAAATCGGATTTTCTAAAACGAGTCTAAAATATCACCTTGATGCCGAGCAAAAACATTCTATAAACTAAAACCACGACTTACAATCATGCCAAAGATTCACATGTAGATCACGGTCCCGCACTATAATTGTTCCGTGCTTAAACTGTGGACGCACTTTTAGTTCCGCGTTGGAACCGGCCGTGATGGAATAATCCATCTGTGACACATTCACCCGCAACAAAGATGAGCGATATTAAAACATTTCCCCATATTCACAACAATGACTTGTGAGGATAACAAACACAACTATTTATTATATCATACAAATTAAAATCACAATTTATGCGGTCTACATTAAAGTGTGTTTGTTCATTTTGTGATGGTTCACCCCCGCCGGTCTCACGTGGAATGCTCCGCTTTGACGCGGGAGGCAGTTGAATCAGTCAGAGTAAAAACAGCACACATAGGACCGCTTCGTTGCAAGAGGTCAAGAAAAGTACGTTTATTTTGTCATTCTCACACATTATATACAAGTTAAAGTTGCACATAATATATGACGTTCGTATAGTAGCGATTAAAATGAATTTCTATCGATTTAACGATTTCTTTCTTGTCAGCGAAGTTTTGATTTGCTCTTTTACTTTACGCTCGCGCTTGTTGATTTAACACTCAGCCGTGTTCGTTCATACGCACAGTTATTAAATTATTTTAAAGCTTTTAATAACCGTACAAGTTTGATTAAACATTGACATTTGTTATAATGAAACAGTCCCGTTACTGTTATGAATATTTTATTGTTGTTATTATTATTCTGTTGTCACTGTATCCGGTCCAGTCGAGGTTTGGATACATTATTGATTATTATTGACCAAAATGATGTCTGACTATTTAAGTTAACCTAAATATAAAAGTATGTACTTTTTCTAGCCTAGCTGTGTCTGCAGACATGTTTCTAAATATGTAGATTATAGTCATTTCTTTATTATTAAAATTCATAATTGTTGGTATTTTCCGTGGGTGAGTTTGAGAGTATAACGGAGGAAATACTGTATATGTTTATGTTATCTAATATGTATGGTTTTGATGTGTGTTTTTATAGGTTTGCAAAGATCATGGAGCAGAAATACGAGGACGAGATCCAGTTGCTTCAGAAGGAGATTGAAACGCTGGAGGCTGAACAGGAAGAGACTTTAAGATCCATTTTCACAGAACCTGGAGATCGACTACAGCGGGAACTGTTAGTGACAACGCTTGTTTACGTCGTGGAGGGATTATTATGGGACGTGTCTGTTAAAGTTCTGTCTGAGAATGTCATTTTGTGTGTTAAAGTACTTTCTCGGATCATACCAGCTGAACAAGCAGAGACAACTGTAGTAGATGTTTGTTTTATTGTATACCTTTTACTCTAACAAAAATATATTTTTTTCCGCAATCTGTTTCAGAAAATCGTTTTTTGAGGAATTGGAAGGTGATGGAGAACAGAAACGCGCTCTTTCGAAGCTCATCACGCAAATCAGAGACCTGGAGAAAGACCTGAGGCGACAGACTGAAATCAACGGCATCAGTCTAAATGAGTGCTTCGTGAAGACGTTGAACAAAAGTGAGATATCTTTCCCTTTAGTTATGTTTAGACAATTTGCTCTTGAATGCAAATGTACTTTTATAATGCTTTTACAATTGCCAATATGTTGTTTGGGAATTGCTGGTTGTCTTGTTTAAACTTTGTGCATTTTATATTGATGATATTTATTTTTATTACATCGATAACTGTCTCCTCAGGTGAAAGCAGACAGGTACAACAAGTAAGACTTGATGGTCACTGTGGTCTGCTTTTGTTTCAAGTTGAGTTTGCGGTGACTGAGATTCAGGTATAACCCACTAGATGCCGAATTTGTACCTGCATCTTTTTATTAATCAAGAAGATAATTTCTGTTTTTTTATTAAAAGTCAATTATACATAATTTGTCCTTGCAAAATGCATGCAGGCATTGTTAAATAACCCTTCATTTGTTGTCATTTCATATGTTTATTTTTACATAGATCGTGTTTTTTATATAGATCAAATAAACACAACATGGGTTTCGCAATGCAAGTCATTCTAATTTCATATGGGTTTATATAGATGATTGAATACTTTAAAAATTAGATGTATTAGATCATATGTGTGCTCCAGTGACATGCTTGTTTAATACCTCTACTGATCACTAGAGGGCATCATGCCTCTATTTAATTACAGCACATTCATCCAGATCTAAGATTCACAGCATCTCTAAAACAAAAGAATACCTTGTTTTACATTGCCATGTTGTCAAAGTGTGACTCTAAAGATGAAGATTTTTGTTGACCGTACCAAATATATAAAGATGTGTTATATTAAACAATACAATTGATTGACAAGAATGACACTTTGAAATGTGTGGTAAGCTGCGTTACGACAAAAAAATCTCTCCTTTTTGTGACAGAATCAATTGACCAAAGCAGACCAATTGTTATCGAGGTTATTTATGACCCTGTTTAACTTTCAGTATCTCTTGCAGGAGGGTAAAGCTCTGCTCAGGAGGATTACAGAGCTCAATATTGTCGTGGATGGCACTGAATTTAAGGATTTCTCTGCGTTTGTGTCCAGGTAGAGTAATGTGTTTAACACGTTTATTATCTTTAAAGTAGGTGGATTTACTGGTGGAATAAAATGTTACTCGTGGTACTACAATTACAGAAATTTCTTTCTAAACCGTGGTCTGTTCCTCAGCTGGTTCCTAATGAGGTTTAGTCATGTGAGACCAGAAGAACGCTTTGTCCCACATAACGATGTGTGGATTTAACGCTAAAAGGTGCCGTGTTGACGGGCTGTGACATGTCCCGCTCATTAAACTGTCAGCAGACAGTACTAGTGAGTAAGGAACGGCCAGCTACCCCAAAGTGTGTGCTCTGTAAAAAGTGAACACGTGGACCACCTCTGGTCGCTTTAGACCAGGGCTATTCAATTAGTTTGTCATGGGGGCCAGTTCATGAAAAGCATCCCAAATGAGGGGTCGGAGAGATATGGCTTGCAATATGAGGGAGGGCACAACAAAAATAAGAAATCCGTTGAATTTTTTCCCATATTCCATCTTTTCTGTTAACATTTTTCTGGATGTTACTTCAGTATACTACCATATTCACGCATAAACTTTATTAAAAAAAATAAAAAAACCTGCAGTAGTTAAACCGTACATGGAAAATTTAAAATGGAAATAAAAATATTTAGTTTTAAAGTATTTTTGTATAATAAATTCAAATTTTTCATAATATTACTTATATACTCATGCAGTGAAAATCAAGAGGGATGGTGCGGCATGATGTGGGTGTGTTATATCTTGTTTAAGTTAACCACACTTATTTTGATGAGTCGCCGCAAAGGGTGTTTGACAGTTGCTTTTCTCACATGAAACAGAAACAGTTCATGCACACAAAAGCTCCACAAGCACATGAAAAACAATTGCAGATTACATATTACATATTAAAACAACATCTGAAAATTTCTACAGTTATTCACCCACAATTTGAATTTTGTTTGCTGTTCGTTGCTACTTTCTGGTAAAAAAATTCTACAATTGCCAGATTCTGTGCCATTCTGTGTTTTATAGTGTAGTGAGGAAGGACGAGAGCCGGGATTCGAGACCGGTGCGTGAGTGATAACGAGCGTCAATTGTAACACGGTTAAATAAAAGGAAGGAAGGAGGCGGGAACCGGCGAATAAACTAACAACAAAACACAACATAAAGTCCAGGCCTGGTCCTCTCTCACTGACGGCCTGGTCGCTCGTCCTCTTATGCTCCCAATCTCCTCCGTGTGTCTTCGAAACCCGGCTCTTGTCCCGCCTACCTCACTAAGTATAGATGAATCTGCTTTATGCCCGGAATCCATGATTCAATCATATGGCCCTAGATATGGGAGCCTGTACGTTGTATTTTAAAAGTTTGTTCCTACATATCAACACGCTAGTTGCTAGTTGTTATTTAAACTGCACATCAACAACATTGGTGCATTGTAAGACGCCGAAGCAGGCTTTTCAACATCCAAACATGTTAATTTGTTGTATTTTGAAACTGCATAACAAAAAAGGGAAATTCAGTGAGACAACATTAACTACGATGCCCCATTCTCCGCCCTTGCCTATGTACTTTTGAAACTGTGGTCCTATTCGTGCTCCCTTACAGGTCAGAAATAAAACATTCTCGTCCTGTTGCTTCTCACAGGAGAGACTGCTGGAGAGTCACGCAGCTCGCCTAACGTCACGTGACTCCTGAATAGAATAGAACACTCGTCACTTTATAACGGTAGGGTCCATCCTGAGTTAACTTTATATATTCTAGAGATTCTTTTTCACACTATGCTACTTGAAGGTCGGGAACAAATTACATGCAGGGCCAGGTTCGCCCCACGGGCCGCCAACTGAGAAGCTCGACTTAAGACTATGTCAAACTTTGAAGCCGGACGGTCCACACAGGCAGCTCCTCAGAGATGAAAGGCAAAGTTTGCTACGAAAATTGTCTGTTTAATCTGTTTAACATTCCTTGTGGTCTAAAGCACAGTTTTTTTGCATTTATTTTTTGGAAAAGTACAGAGTGACGCTCCCATTTAAGTAACACCTTTTGATGTTAGTCTTCTAAAGAGAATACAGTCATTCTGAGATAATTAGAAGGTTTGGATTTTGGCCGAGTTACCACCTACTTTTAAGAGAGCCGGTGGGTTTGAACCTAAATTTGTTCAGTTTCTAGGTCCAGATACATATGACCTCTTGTTCTTTCATGATGAGACCACCAACCTCTGTCTTTAATTCACGTTTAGCTACAATAGATGCAAAATCATTAATAGAAATTCACTATTTAATCCTAAAATTATGATTCTGTTATTATTTACTCTCACATCGCTCCCAATTCCTTTTTTTTTACCTTTTTAAAGTTATTTAAAAAACTCACACTTAGGCTGAAAATGGACAAAAATGTCCATGTCCAAAACCGGTCATAAAGATATTTTCGATCCATGATTTTCACACTTTCAATGACTTAATTTTCACTAGATTCAGTTCTTATCATAACTACCAAACGTATTTTTGTTTTTTTAATTAACCCTTTAAATACCAGTTTGTTTACATGGTGACCCTGTTGTTTTTTCTGAAAATAAAAGATGACTAACTAAATGTGAATCAGATTTTTTTATTTTTTACCATCAGATTCTCTGATATGTTATTTAACAACAATCATTTTCATGCATTGTTATTTTTTGAGCAATGTAAGATTTAAACAAAAGCTCTCACAAAAATGTCCATGTTCAAAAACCCTATAAACAATTCGACTTTTATGAACTGAGGGCTATTGAACTTTCTCTCAGTTAAAAAAAACAAATAATAATCCAAACAGGGGATAAAAACATATATCCAAACTGTATACATACACCTACACAAATAATTTTCAGTAAACACATACAAACCACACTTTGACATCTTTTCTAAAATGTTATAGCTGTATATTGTTTTCGGTTTGCCCTCCTCGTTGTATAGTACAGCAGAAACAGGAAAACTGAAATGCTCCATAGAATAAAATGGAATGTATGATTTATGCTTGCATGGCAAACAGTTAAGAATTTGTAGTTTTAAGGGGTTTCAATGAGGACATTTTTGTCCAAAGGGACCATAACAATTGTATGTAACTAGTTCCAATAAAAATACACAGCTTTGCAAAAGTTATGATGTTTCCATAAACACAGCCAAAACGACAAAGCAAACAAAACTGAAATGGACAAAAATGTCCAATATAGCACACAAGGGTTAAACGAAACAATTAATGGCGACAAGACCTAGTCTGTGAAATCCAGGTTTGAATCAAATAATCTGTGATTATTTACATTATGAGACGAGCATTAAAGTCACAGCCTTTAAATGTACGAAAATAGGACATTGTGATATTATATTATTTTATTGTCATTTCTAAGATCTTGAATACTACAATTGAGAGACATTGAGATTTGAATATTTAACATGACTTCATCTAGTCAATATTGAAGAAATCAAGGTAATATTTTCACAGAATGTTTTTTTTTATTATCATTTTATGTAGCAGAGTAAATCACATTTGTTTTTTGACTGAGGCACATTTATGTCAACCTGGAATAATGTTTATATGTAAGTTTTTCTAAAGACGTGACTATGAGATACAGTATCTCCTACAGTTCCACTTAGTCACAGGAATTTTTGGCCGATATGACAAATTACAGTCAGAGGTATTCTTCTCCCTCGCTGCTGTTTTGGCGGGGATTTGTTTGCGCCCTTTTCTAAAGTACAGCCAAATCCTGGTTGCTGAATGTACATCTGGATCATATTGTCTGGACTCAGAGTCTGTCCTGGCACGAGAGAGTCGGAAAAATACTGGAGATAATGATTCTCGCATACGTCTGTGTTGTCTCTGCAGGAAGAAGCATTTTAAATCCATTATGTTCCATATAGAAACATATTTTGAGCGGCCTTGCGGTCAGGTAGATTCAGACATGTCTGCGGAGACGTTTTAAAGGGCTAAAACCTTGAGCTTGTTCGATTACTATTATTACTCTAATGCCTAGTAGATGTGTTTGTATTAGATGTAATGCAATGTGTATTAACAATTTAAGGTTAAAAAAAGCTGTATTTTCCACATACCGTGCATGTTTGTATCTCCTCTTTGCCCCGCCTCTTCTGAAACACACAGATTTTTTACAAAGCTCATCGCTCTGAAAAGTGAGGTGTGCTTTGATTGGCTAGTTAACCAGTGTATAGGTATTTGTCGAATACTGCAAGCATGTGACGGAAATGTAACGCCTCTTACCATATTGGAGCATCAGGTTCCAAAGCAATTGTAGTGACAGGTACGCTCGCCTTGCGTATACATTTTGGCAGTCTTAGTCAAATCATACCACTGACGGATGTATATTGGTGGGGGTGTGGTTCCGACACTTACATTTTTATGTGTATAAGACAGCCATGAGCAATTTATAACACACCAAAGATACAGAAAAACATGTATTCGCGCCTTTAAAAGCTGCAAAAAATCGAATTGGCGTGGAAAAGTTGTTTAGTACAAGATAACAATTTTTGTCGCCGTGGAAATTGTTAAAATGTTTGTCTCTTGTTTGTTTTGCTTACTTGTTGACATAGAACTGCAGAATTATTGTATAAAATTCGGCGACATCTAGCAGTAAGGTTGCGAATTGCAACCAGCAGATCACTCCACCCCCTCCCTTAAGAAGCACAAAAGGTGGCTGACACAGGATTAAGGTTGTTGTCACGTTTTCGCTTTTCTGCCGAAGGATGTAACATATATACGAACCGTAGAGCAGTTTGTCCACTTAGGGCTACTGTAGAAACAAGGGTGTATGTCGATCGAAATAGCTCATTCTAAGGTAATAAAAACTTAAAGCATTATTATGTAAGGTCTTTATACACCTCTGAAGACAACGCTATGTATATTTTATTGCATTTCTGTCAATTGATCCTCCAAAAGATGACACAATGGACATTTAAGCTCAAAGGTTAGAGCATTGTGTTAACAACGCAAGGTTGTGGGTTGGATCCCAGGGGATTGCAGATACCTATGTAAAATGTATAGGACAATGCAATGTAAGTCGCTTTGGATAAAAGCGTTTATCCATGTAAACATACAGGCTGCTATAATAAAACTGGCATATACGACTGACATTAATACAGATTATATGGTACATTTCTGATGGTCCTCTGTGCATTACCAGAGAGAAGGCGAAAAAACGCGTTGGCACATAGAATGATCCTGACATTTTGTTAAATATGTTTAGTCTCAAAAGTTGTTTTGCATTTAGCATTCTAGGAAAACCTACTTCAAAATGACTTTTTCAGATTTAAGGTCCTCCATCAACAAATCTGAAATCTCATACGGTGGAAATCGCCCACAGCACAAAATGAAGTCTGCCATTAAGGGTAATTTGTCTGTGGTTTTATTTAAACAGCATTAGATGTCAGTCAAACCGCTTGCCTGATTAATGTTTGTAAACTTTCAGCTTACCCACATCCAAGAAATGGACAAACTAAATGGAAAGGCGTACATTATTTGCCTGGCGTTTCGATATTTTCAGGAAAACTTTACTCCAGCCCTTGCCATCTCAGCTGCTGTCTTTACTCTTGGAGTGGGTCCATTAAGTTTCGAGAGACTTACCATTTTTCCATCACTCATTACAACATCAGCCTTTCAGATGAGACTCGAGAATCATGGAAAGTTGCGCGTTGTGCCACAGTTTTTGGGCCCGTGGTAAATCTATGGAAAATCTCAAAATGTCACATAACGTCAGCCTATAAAGAGGATTAAACACAAACACAGTTTATCCTTTTATAATGGATGATCTATCCTTAATTTAACTTCTTCGTGATTACACATTTTTATTTATTTACTTTCTCTTGAAGCTAGCTTTCTGTAATGAACCAAGGTAAGCAACACAATGTTGAGTGTTCTGTAATTTTGTGTCTTTTGTTTTCAGGGTGGAAGACACGAAAGATCTTCTCTTGTTCTTCAGGACCTTGAGGATGTTCTCTGAGAGATGTGAGGAGAGACAGCGAACGTTTCAACACTTTCAGGTAAAAGAAACATGCCAGACTACACATTGCTACTTGACCAATCATGGATTGTTATCTTTAATGACGTGTCTGATGTCATTGAAAGGGCAAGACCAGTGTCTGACTACTAAAGCGCTGTTATGTAGGTGCTGTCTTGTCGTAGATTGAATAATTTGCTGTATTAATGCTAAATACCAGAGGTGCACCGATTGACTGATGACCGGCCGGTCAGTCTCACTTCTTGCCCATTCCAAGCTGATCGTAAACATGCGTGCGCTGCGCACAGCCTGTCTTTCACAGCTCATATACACTTGCATGTGGGTCCACCGTACAGTGAGTCTCTGCTGACTGACACGCATCTTTCATATTCGCTGACTGCACGTGCACGCACACGTATCTTGTACTGTACAGACAAAAAGGTGCACTGTTGATCATCTTTCGTTGCGTCGTCTACTTAGGGTATGTATGCTAACAGTGATGCTAAACTCTTATATAAACTTTGTGTAAAACAAACATAAATTCCTTTCAACCTGATTCCTTGTCTTACGATAAAACGATGGTAATTTCACTTGGGAAAAATTACGTTCAACACGACTTCTACTTGTTTTTAAATTATTAAAAAACGAATAAATCAACCTAAATATGTGATTATTGGACTCAGTTCTTTACTAACAATTATGAGATGTTAAACTTTTTATTGAAATTGCAGCTAAAAGGAACCAACCCACTTCTTTTTTTACTACATACCCAAGATATAGACAATTTATTTTACATTTCAGAAAATAAAGCAATGTTCGTTTCATGAACAGGAACAGACAAGAATGAAGTTAAAGTACTGTTTTATTCATGGGCTTGTAATTTTAGACTTTTGTGAGATGAGTACAAAAGAGAAAAGGGTAAATTAATGACATTTGTTTAGTTATATTTATTATTTATACTTCTTTTCAGTCACAGAGTCCTTGACTTTAAGAGTTGTTTAGGTGAGGTTTCGGCAGGTTTCACATATAATAAAACCGTAAACAGGAATCGGCCAAGAAAATTGCAATCTGTGCATCTCTACTAATTACAGTACTTGCCGGGTTGATAAATCACTTCCGCTACTGTCAGCATATATCTTTTAGTCATGATTTCTTAAGGTTGTCGTACACTATGAGAAACTGTAAAATGATAGAATCTTGCATCCCGTTACGTTTACGAATCGACATGATACCCATCGCACAGTGGGTTGAATTTGTGTGGTCTGAACAATGCATGAAGGGAAGTGATACTGGAATATGGGTGTGAACGGAGCTCTGAAACAAACTAGTATGTAGGTGTAGATGACTTGTAAATAATAGTAGATTTCTTTATAAAGCTGTGAAACATTTAGTTTTCACCTCGTAACTCTTAACTGTAAGGGTCAAAGGCACAAATGTGTCTTTAAGGGTCAGTTGTACCAGGCTTTTTAACATTTATGCATCAGGGACCCCACACCCAGTCTGTAGACTTTCATAAGAATGAGAAAAGTTGCTGAGATTGCGGAATGCCGGACCGGGAACAAATTCCAGGAGCGGTGGATGTGAAAGTTTGGGAATAAAGCCTTTAGAGGCAGTATGGAAAACATTCATATTATTTGCTTGGACCATCGTACTGTAACAGCTGCCAATTTGGAAGGCAAAATGGAACGTTTATAAGCCCTGTTTTTCCAGAGCTTTCTGTGTGCATAATCTTTTTAGGTTTGATTGATTCGCAATTGCTTTACTGTTTCATTGAACTGCAGACGGTTGTTTTGGTGTTTTATAGAGATTTTAGTCAAACTGTAATCTAATGTTGCTGTTGCAAACGACAAATCACAACTAGGTTTGTAGAAAAACGTGTATTTGAACACTTAAGTGAACATAGCGTGTTGATTTCATACAATGTTTTACTGTACAGGTTTAATTCACACACAAGTAGTAATTACAAAAAGTACATAAATATTATTCAGACAGTTCAGAGAAGGGAAGTCAGGAATGACCAGCTGTGGATCCTTGCAGTACCAAACTTAAAATAGCTTCCTCACCCTCGGATTAACTTAACAGGCTTCTTATTTCAGCCAAAGAAAGACATTTTAAACCGTACACGTGTTCTGAGGAATATTAGAAGCTTGACTGCAATTTGTTATGAAGTCACATTTTACTAAACAGCAGCCTCCAGGGTTGATTTACAATGCGTATGAAGTTATTCGAGAGAAGATCAAATTACTTTAAAAAAAAAACGTTTCGGGCAGCTGTTACATAATGTGATACGTATAGTACAAAATCTCATGGTGTAACCCTGCCGTACACTCATTTTTGCACAGGCACCAGGAGACTGAATGACTTTTCCGTCATGGTTTAAGTCATTTTCTTTAGATATCCAAGGACGTCTTGCGTTTCACCTTCGGTTCTGTTTTCATTGGTATCGGCCGATCGGCAGAGACGGCAGGCACGTGAAACTGTTGGGGTATTGAGCGAGGACAATGGGGTTTCCATCCATGCGAATCTCATTCATGTTGGGTCGAATGTAGTAGGTGTTGTTACTTTTGCAGAAGGTGTCCACATTCACCGTTGAAATGTTGTTGTTCTGTATAAAAACAGAATGAGATGGATTCATTTTGAGATGTTTACAGCTGGTTTAGACAAACAGGAATTAATACAATTTTGGATGTCAACGCGGAAGTTCTGAATGTCTGGGATTTTTTTACTTTGTTGGATGAAGTGTGTCTAAATGAGAGCATGCGAAGCATGTGTAACCATCTAACCTGAAGGTGAAGCGTGCGGACGCTCTCCGGGATGACAGGAACAGCCTCCAGTTCATTGTGAGCAAGATAAAGATTGATCAGTTTGTTTAATTTCTGCAAGACAAGAAGTTGGTCAGGATTTGGAGTGCCAGAAATGTGATAATGCGCAAAACATCTAGACAAGAAATACAACAACAACAAAAGGCTGTCTGTTGTGTTGTACTGTTTTAAATCAGGCTCTGTGAAACAAACATTACGTATGTAGTTCTTTACCTTGAACGCGTTCGCCTTGATGCCTTTGGTCTTCAGTTTGTTGTGATTGGCGTTGAATGAGATTAATTTCCCCGGGAGCATCGGTAGCTTGACCAGAGCGTTTTCAGCTAGCGAGAGGTCTTCTAGCATGGTGAGCTTAGCGAAGGCGCCATCCTCAATCTCAGAAATGAGGTTTCCAGTGAAGTCTATTCTCTTCAAAGTCACTACAGGAGATGAACAGAAGAGCATTAAATGAATACGTTGCTGGATTGTTTTGCATGACATTCCAGATATCTAGACAGAACTTTGCCAACATCTCGCCTTCTGTTTTGTTACTTTTAGGATTTTTTTGTACATTTGGTATCGTCCTGTGAGTGATGAGTACTGTTATTTTTTTGTGCTACTTTGACTTTCTATTGAATTACTTTTTATTAAATCGTATATACATATCTTATCTATATTTTAACGCCATATTTCACCATGTGAACCATATTTTTTAAATCGTTACTATTGGTCACCCTTTACGTGTCTGTGTGTTTTGCAGACATTTAACCAAAGAGTTTGTGACTAAACCATATATCTCTGATATTCAGACCTCATTTTTGAGTAAACCTCCTAAATCCACCCCGTCTCTTTAGAGAATGATGTGCTATGCACATTTTGGACAGTATCTGTTTGCAATGTAAGGATAAGTTCGCAAATGGTTGTGTGAATAGGTAACACGTTTTCTGTACTCAACAAACAAACACGTTATGTAACAAATCGATTAGAAAACAAACTGCGAAGACATGCGAAAGCATGTTTGCTCAGATGATCTGTGTTTTTTTTATACATAGACTACATCCTCGTTTCTGTGCACTTATGCAGAGTAGTTTACCACGTGTCCAAGTTTTTGTCAACACGCACATGCTTTGATGAAAGCATCAATGTCTACACAAGAACTCGCAATCACATTGAAATTCATATTGTTGTGTCCCTGACATTTGGAAACATTTTAGATAAGAAGTCATCTGGTTTATATCTGTAACAGACTCTTTGAGGGTAATCCTTTATCCAGTCCAGAAATCATAGAAGAATATTTAGAAAGAGGGAGATCGCCTGGTAAAGTCAAGATGAACTCACCGATATCTCCAAAATCTTTGGCTGTGATCTTTTTTATCTTGTTGTAGCGGGCGTAGAGATAGTTTGTCTCTTTGGGCAGAGCCGGCACTGATGTCATATCAGGGTCGACCTCCTCGCAGTAGACCGATCCAATTAGACACACACACAGCAGGCAAGTCGGAAGGTCTGGAAGGTGTAGACATGTTTCAAAACTGACACATTCTTATTTTATGCTTTCACTTTACACTCAACATTAATAAAAGAGATGATCGCTTATTTGTAGACCGATTAAGTCAATAGTTCTTTACCTGATGGGTCCCCAACAGGTGATAATGTGGATAAGTCCTCGTCATCTGTTGCTCTCTGTGAAATAATCACAATGGTTGTTACGTTTTTGGTTTACAAGACCAATTCTCCAATCATTTTTATATGCTTCTCATTCCTCGGGATAACGTTAAAGGAAGAAGTTAAATTCTGTCATTGTTTTACACACCCGACTATTGTTCTGTGTGTCACAGAAGATGACATTAAGAAGACTTAGCTGGTTGCTCTTGCTTATGCAATTTCAATGAATCAGTCAGTTCTCTAAACATGAAACAAAACTAAAGTAAAAGTGGTCCATCTCGTGTTCGGAGCTTAGAGGCCAAAATCTGCAAACAAATGATGGGTTGTTTTATCCAATGTTTGGGTCAAATAAACATTTTCTTGTTGGGTAAATGAGAGATCAAGCAAATGTTTAGGTTTGTTCATAATTAACCCAATTGTGGATTGACACAATCCAGCATTTTCACATTAACTTCAACTGATAAGTTATTTAGACTTTATTAAGCGTACTTTTCCATCTTCTTCTTTTGTATTCGGGGGAATGGGGAAAGTTAGAAAGGTTGAAGGTTAAGAGTTAATGTAGACTGAATGATTAAAGGGATAGTTCCACCAAATATGGATAATGAAAGAATAAAGGGATAGTTCCACCAAATATGGATTTTCTTTTCATTTATTCACCCTCATGTAATTTCAAACCTGTATGACGTACTTTCGTCTGCATAACACAAAATATGTTTCAAAGACTGGGAACAAAACAACATTGACCCCCATTGACTTCCATTGTATGAACAAAAAACCACAGAGACATTTCTCAAAATATCTTCTTTTGTTTTCCACTGAAAAAACCTGTCGTATGCAGGTTTGGACCTACATGAGGGTAATAAATGTTTTTTTGGTGAAGTATCCCTTTAACATCTCTGACAAAAAAAAAACTGTAAACTCCTTCGGCTCGTTCGGATGTTGCTCTTGAATTTGGGGGTCTGTCCTGACTGGTGTGTGTCTCCAGGCATGTGTTTAATCACCCTGCCAGTGTTTGACCTTATGAGTTGGTGTGGAGCTGTGGGTGGGAGAGCTAAATCCTTGAGGGAACTCCTCCAGGACAGACTGCTTACTAATCAAAGAGCGTCTACACGGCGCCGGACAGCTGTCGGATCCGCCTCTCATTTGGAATGGATTCACTATACATAGTGTTTGTTTTCATAGCTATATAGATAACAACTGTTAAACGTCTTTTAAGTTTTAAACAAGCATACTAGTAAGATGTTTCGTTTTGCAATTGAAATAGAAGTTTGACTACTATTGCATTCTTGGGATCTGTTTGACAGTTTTGTATTGATAATAATGTTTGGTAATGTATTAAAAACAAGTGCTTTAAAGGATCTCAGAACTGACTATTTAGCAAATGTATTATGTAATTAATTGCATATGTCGTCATGTTAAATTTAACAATTTAATGTTTATTGCAGATTTTCATTTAAAAAAAGTAGAACAATTAGATTTTGAATGTTTTACATCTTGGTTACAAGGCTTCATATAGTCTTTAAATTTGTTAAATTAAACTCAATTAAAAATAACTAGCTTACATTGCATCAAACATGAAAAGCAACTCACAAAAAAGACATTTATATACAAATCGCTGAAGATTCAGTTCTGTCCGCCTTTGCAGAAGATATAAACAACTTTACCTTATTTCTCCAGGCTCCTCCATAGTTATCGCCATTACGTGCTACTTCCCATTGTTTGCGGTCAATGTGAGCATGATAGTGTGCACCATATGCTGAAAGCACCCACGATGCCAATACGATCGCCGAAGTAAACATCATCAACCTCGTCCCCATTGTATCTCAAGACTTAAGGACGTGTTCTGTTGTGAAAGAGCAGAAGTGTCTCGCAGTGCTTGGCTGTTTTCTCAGAGCCTGTGTGTAAAATGCGATCTGTCAAATCAGGATTTTAAGCCCCACCACAGGCTGCCAGAGGAGATCCTTAAGTGGGAGTTTATGGAACAGACCTTAACCCTTCGCATACCCATCCAAGGCGAGCAGACCGCAGCGTCGCCTACAGCAGTTGGCTGTGTTTGCGGTCGTCTTGGAAAAAAACGAATTTCATGTGAGAGAAATGAAGCACGTGACTGTGTAGCTTTTGCTCAGAATTTATTGTATGTTGATGTATAAAGAATTTGAGGTGGCATGTCTGTTTTCGCACTTTTCGAATTAAGCTGTAAATTTCTCCGAAACGCAGGAAAAAGACAAAAGTGGGGCATAACTCTCTGAAGCAGAATTCCAAAATTCTTTGATTGTTGTCATCCATCTAGGTCAAGGGGCGATTAATCATTTTCAGAAGGTTTCAGCGTTTTGTTTTTCCAGCAACTTCTTCGTATATTTTAAAGGTTTGCCTAGACACATTTGACTTAAAACGGATAAGTCAGACACTTAAAGATTAAGGTGAGGGAAAACATGTTTGATTAGAAACATGTGACTACTTTTTGCACTTCAAGACAAGACGAAAGAGGCCCGGGTCCGCTCGAAATAAACATGCAAGAGATGGAAATGAGGCCACAGAGAATAGCAATACAGGTGTGTTAGCAATTATACCAACCTGTTAAAAGTTACTGTACTGGGAAATGAGCCAAATACTCAGAATTGTTTTTACAGTGATAGTCCGCTGTAGTACATTCCCCATCGGGGTTGTTTTTGTTTCACCACACGGCTTGATTTGGTTATTTGAACGTTATTCTTGTAAACATAAGAACCAGAGGTTCTCTTATTCTAATGTCTGGGATTTGTTAATTGTTCATCAGCTAGTTCATAGTATAGAACTGATTCAAATCTGCAGACAAAATGGAAACAGGATCTCTGACACAGATTTCAGATAAAATGTTGTTTCTTTAACGGAGTCGACGGCTATTTCAATAAAGGTTTTTTCGGAATGTCTTGTGGGTTTTGGTCTTGGGATTCTAGACCTTCTGTTGTAATTCATGCTTTTAAAGCACTCGACTGTTTCACGACCTCATATTACTCATAAATCGAAAAACTGTTGTTCTAAATACCCCAAAAAAACCCAAATAAATATGAGCTGCTGGCCCAAATGGGGAAATAAAAAGACTCGCTTATGATTGTTTGTTAGATGCACCGATAGTACATTTCTCCACCGATACCGATAGCCGATTATTCAAAGTGAAACCTGTTCTGAAGTTTACATTTATATTTTTATCTTTCTGAATGTAATGACAAATTATATTGAAAATCAAACTGAAAAAACAGGATACATCGTCCCTGATCATCGGCTGTTTTTGCAGATAGCCGTTGTTCTGAATATTTTTTTGTCAACCAGTACCGATTATTAGCCGATATAATGGTGCAACTCTGGTATAAACCTATCTTTATAGTCATTGTGACAGAGGTACAAATGTTCAAACAATTTAGAGAGCTGGTTATGAGGCAGATTTATCAGTCTTGACAATTTAAAGATTCTCATTTATTATACAAACAAGCGTACGACCTCAGACAGATCTGAAGAAGAAAACAATTTATGAAACAAACATAAAACTGTGTGTGCTTGATTTAAACAGCCTGAAATGCAAGATTAGCAGCATTAGATTTTAAACCGTTATCCTTTTTAGAAACATTTAGGCCTATATAAGCATTATTCTATAATTGCGCAGCAAAAATTATCAGTAATATATATCTACATTCGTTTTAACATCAACAAAGTTTTTAATGTAATTTAAAGCAACAACAATACTTGAATTGAAACAATAATAGTAAAATAAACTATTCACGCTCGTATTTACAAAACATAAATATCAAACAAAAAATACAAACCTCAGCTGGAGTTCGGTTCACTACACAAGCGCTACTTCCGCTTTTCAGGGTTAAACTTCAATTTCTTGGCCGGATTACATCTCTACATCTCAGCCGCTGCATTTATCAAGGTACGATCATTTGTACGATGAGATTGGCAGCACATAATTTCTGCGCAACAATCTGCGTTTTTACGTTAGATTGATAAATGAGACCCATTGTGTGTGAGATGCGATGAGATTTGTTGTCCTCTTAAAGTATCCCTCATTTTAACTGTAAGTTTTGCTGCTCTCACGTAACAGCTGGTATCTTTGCCAAATACTATTCAAAGTTGGGTTTGAAAAAACTTTCAAAACAGATTGCAATTCTCCAGGTTATTTTGCTTGAGGTGTCGTTGAAAAAGGTTTTAAAGACATCTTTATCCACTTGAGGTGATTGAAGGTTATTGGCATTTATTGCTTTTACGTCATTATTGCAAAAACTTATCTTCGTAGTCCTAAACATGTGCACTTAGGAACGCAATTAGAGACGGTATCGTCTAGGTTCGCTTTGATGTCTTTGGCTAATGTAAATTCTCATCATAGTTTTATTATTAAATATTATAATAATAACTATTATAACTTTGTTTTGCAATCAATAAAATGCTTAAAAATAGGTTAGCTTATATAAGTGGTTAAAGAAATTTAGAAAAATAAAGGTGTGAAAGTACCCTGAAGATAGAAACAGATTAATTTAACATCGTGATTTGAAAATGACAGCATGCATAGCAAATACATTTGATATAAACGTGCATTTCGGGTAAACAGCTGACATCTGGATCTCTAGGTGTTATGAGGTGGCTATCATGAAGTATCTCGACCGATTTCTCTCGTCTTCTTAAATGTGTTACTGAATCATGAGTGGGTGGCGCGTCAAAATTGCGTCAAAAAAAGTGGTGCGTGTTTGGAAGCGTGGATCACGTCACTAGATACTTGACAGAGAGAGACCACGTTCGCTCTAAATCTGGAGACAGAGTGCATCTTTTTACTTGTTTAGTTACTTTTCCTTTTATCTGTCAAAAATGTATATTGAAATGCTAACTCAAAGCCATATTTATTCCCCCCTTAAAGTGTTTGGGATGTTTTTCGGTAAATGTAGTTGTTGTTTAGTGTTGTTTTTTGTAGTAATGTCTGGAATGAATTATCTCAGCAGGGTTTAACTTTGTTGAAGTGCCGTGACTCAGCGTTTGACTGACCTAGTATTATTATTACGTTTTATTCATTTCTAAACATAAACAACCCTGTTGGACTCTCCCATACGATTAAAAAAAACATTTATTTTGCATGTAATGCGTTCCTTCATTTTTGTAAAAACAAAGTGTGGTCATAGTTATGATGTAAACTGGCAAAGCTACCGAACAAAGCGATCCAAGACCTTTCAGAAGAAATTAAGGGGAATTGTGGCACTTCAAGAGTTAAGTATAAAACACCAAGGTTGGTCAAAGCTCTTTTCTACCAAATTTAACAAGTGTGCCAGATTTCACAACTTTCCTCTCAAGGGTTTACGAGGCTGTCATAGACCCCAGCCAAAAGAAGCAGAGGATTAATAGGAATACTAACAAATGGCAGCTATTCACGTTATGAAGTGTTGGGACTTGACTTCACCTGTTTGTTTTCATATCGGCAACCTAAAGCCAAATCAATCACATATTTGTGAGTAATTTTGAGATTTTGCAAGCGGATAAATATACACAGTTAAAAAATCACTAATGATTTATTGGATTCATTGCAAAGCCTAACAAATCATGTGTCTATTAGCTAAGTTATTCACTCTGTGTGAGGCTGTGTGAAGTTATGAGGACCAAGTCTCGGAGGTTTTTGAAGAATTTGAAATCTGCCTTTTTTTGCGGACATTATTCTGTTAGCGTTTGGTTGCATGTGTCATCTGGTCCCATCTGATTCTTCTTTTGGGTCGAGATGAGGCTGTTTAAATCTTTTATATGACGCATTTATGCCTGCCGTTTTGTGCATGGTTGTGTGCAGGCTCACTTTGGCGCGACTTTGTTTAGTCACGAGGTGTTAAACGTCAACAATAAACGCGCATGAGTATCTTCCCGGTGTGGACAAAGCCTTAAGTCTATTAGCAGGACATAATACACACATAAACAATTAAAAAGCCATTTATACCAATGTTTTCTCATTCTTGACTAGTATCGTACCACAGTATAACCAGGGCTAGACATTAACATTAAAATGACATTCTGAGAATCATCTAACCGACATGTAAACTTATCCAAATTATATTTATACGGATATTTTATTGATTTCAATGTTTAGTAAACTGTAATAACTGTGTACTTGTAAAATCAAAAGGAAGGGCAGGCACTATTTGGACACCATTTCTATAATCAGAGATTTTGTTGCTGTACATCCGAAACCTCGGATGTCCACATTTGAAACATTGTAGTTTTTAAATAATTAAACACTGTGTGGTCAAAGTTGACAAGCACTTTTTAATACTTTTTTGTAAATTCATAAAGACAGACAAACATAAAGGACGACTAATAATAATGATTTACAGCTAAATAAATCACGTAATATGGAGATACAAGGTTTTAGACAGACAGCAGCAGTGTTCTTATTTTTTATATATATTCTTATAGATTCCAATATATAAGAAATAAGTCAACAGAAGTGTAATGGGTGTTTACAGTATGTTTATAATGAAAACATGTTTTGAGGTGGAAAAGTTGGCATAAATAACCAAAAACCCATTGGCAATAATTAAGTGGTTTCAGTTGAATAGTTTTAGACGGCTCTAGCTCGCTTCATGGCGGCTCTCACTAACACGATGACTTTTTCCAGAGCTTGTACTGTATCAGAGAAAAACCACAAACGGTCTCTTATGAGTCGTCTACAGTTTTTTTCTGAGTTGGCCAGACAGAAGCCTCGGCACTCATTCTGTCAGGAGCTTTCACAGCGTGAACGCTATTGCGGCTTGAAAACTTAATGTCCCCAGTGGCTCTTTCAGGCTATTTTGTGAGGACGGGGATGACAGGTGAACAAAACAAAAGCTGTACTATGTCAGGCAGATGGTGTTTGTTTTGGATAAATGTATTGTGGCAGATTTGTTAAGGAATGAAAGTTTGTCCTCTTCTTTTTTGAAAAGTAGGTGGGTGGCTGGTTTCTGTGCAAGTAAAAATGTTTTTTGTCTTTACTTTGAACTGAGAATTTTTATTAAAAAAATGTTGTACCGTCTTTGGCGACCTATTTTTTTCTTTTAGACTGATAGATTCATCACGAGTGAATAAACCCTGACTGTCAGGAGGAACATCATTGGTTAAGCATTGTGTGCGTCCGAATCACTCAGGTGTTTTTGTGGGGCTCTGAGACCCAAACCTGTTGTGAGTTTTTTGGAGACGCCGGTATGCAAGACGTGGCAAAAGCAGATCAGGCCAACCTGAAGATTTGTTCCATATGTTTCCTGAGCAAAGCCTCTCTGTCTCTCTCTTTCTCCCCCCTTCTTGCCCCTGCCCCTCTTTGACTCTTTCTTTACCGGAACCGAATTAAGTTCCAAGGGCAGAGGGATGACGAGTTCTACCTTAAACTGCATAAATTATACATAAAAACTATTTGTTTTGATTCATCATCTTGAATATGCTCTTTTCACACGTATAGTTGTTTCTTATGGCTATGCATGATTCGGAAAATGTAATATTATGCAGGTTTCTTAGTAATTAGTTCAACAAAACTTTGACTGTAATTGACTTAATGTCACCATGAAACAGAAGTTATTTTCCGTATCGTGACTTGTATCCGAGTGAAACGTGTTCTGAAATTAGTAGGGAGGGGCTTTAATTTGCCCTTCCCTTTTTGATTGGTTTGTTGTAAGTTGGGCCTGGAGGCGAGGGCTAAAAATGCCTCGCCATTGGACAGTCAGTACAGTCCTACCTGTTTTTTGTTGCTTATGTCATGTGGTGAAGAGTTGTTGTTGAGAGGGGGAGAGGAGCTTAATGTTTTTGTTTAAAGATTTTCCTGTGTAAAAAAAATGTCTTGTTTGATTTCATGGGGACTTTAATGCAAAATGATTACATTTACACTTAATTCAGAAAATGAGGACAAAGACTTGAATGCAGAAAAGTAAAGATTTAAATGCACACTGAGCAATTACTGTCAAAATTTGCTATGAAATGAGAAATATCTGATTTATTGGAAGATGTTTTACAATATGCAAGAATATACATGAGCAAAGCTGCATGAATTGGCGTTTTGACTTAATTCACATTAATTTCAATTACACACAATATTTATATAATGAATATACAATCAAGCTGATTTCAACAATTATCGGCTTTATAAAATCCTTAATCTTTCAATGAAGCTCTTATTATTCAGGTCAGGGCTTGAGTCGTCTAATCTGGCTGTTATGTTGAGTCTCCACCTGCTGGTGTTTTGTTGTACAATGTAAAAAAATATATATATTGTCTCATAGTAGATTTCATGAAATTAATTGAGTTAACTTAATACAATTGTGTTCTGTTTTATTTTAACCAAAAATTAAGATAAAAGTATAGAAAAAGTCTTGTGATCCTTAATGAAATCAAGTTAATTTTTTAATGTTCAACCCACTTAAAGTTGTGTAAAGGATCTTTACTTGATTATTTTGTGGTCGGACTACATTAATTATTTGAGTTGATTTTACTAACTGAGCCGTGCATTTACAGTTCCCAGTATGCTTTGCACGCGATAGCATCAGGAGAGTTATTTTTGTGAAAAAGTGCTTATTTATGTGCCTTACAATAAAATGAAAGACTTGATAGTGTTTTTGGTTTGTATTTTTGAGTTTCGTTGTTAACATCGTTCAAAAGAGTGGTGCTTGTGCTTAGGTTATGGGAGAGCTCATAATGTGTGTGTTGTTTCACTCCATGAAGAGTGATGGTGCTTTTGCCATTACTGAGACAACTCTCAGCTCACTTGTACATCATATAGGTTGTAACTTGTAAACAATATTAATGTGTTAAACTGATGTTAAAAAAGACGTTAACTCCAATGCTTGACTCTGCATTCTTCTTGATTAATCAGGTGATGTGCTTTAATAATTTAGATAATTTTACTTGATTTATTCATGAAATATTGTGTTAAAAATAAGCATTTAAGTACTTTAAAAGAATTATGGTAACAATATTACATACAATTATTTGCAAGTAAATATCCATGTCATTATTTACAGTGTAGTGCTAGATAGATTTTTTGAAGAAACATGATATTCTGACCACAAAATATGATTATTTATTGAGATAATTTTTCCAAAGAACAACATCTCTATTGGAAACGGGTCAGACAGCACAGCTGGCTAACAAACGCTTATTTCATTTTTGCAAATGTCTGGTACAGTAACTCCGTAAAAGCAGGACCAACCGGGTGATCCGTGCCGATAAATGTTCAGACATTTTTGTTTTGTGATCTGACAGACTTCCTGTCTATAACATATTTGATACTAGAAAACATTCACAGGAAATAAAGAGTTAAACAACATAGCATGCAGTATCAGAAATGAATTAAACAATGTTGAATGACATTTTATGATTGTTCATAAAACATCACCGAACACTTAATAGGTACAAATTAATAATGCCCTCTCTTACAAAATACACATCGTATCTTAAAAACAATGAACAAACTGACTTTGTAAATTGTATTTATTTTCGGTACTTGACAGTCTTTGCTTTATGCTAGCAAATAATTGAGAACATCAGAATTGAGTGATCTAGAAACGCACTACTTTAACTTAATGGAATTCAATGTAAACAATAGCTATGAAACCCTATGAAATTATTGCACACAAGTATAGTTAGTTCTCAACAGAGTATCTAAAAAACCCAATTGAAGCGCACCGTACACCCCGGACTAGATGTCATGCCAGACATGCTGTATTCATGCAAATCCTCACCGAATTCAAGTAATAAGTCTGCAGGTGCAGGTAAATTGGTTTAGCTTTGGTTTTGTACATCACCCCCTGAAAATACATTTTATTGAGTTTATGATGATATTGCGTCTAAATGCTGTCCTCCAGTGGACAGATGGTGGCTCTGCTTATTTTCTATGGTTACCCAGCTGGACAGAATTGTGACTGGAGACGCAGCGGAAAGTGGGCGGCTGAATGTCCCAGTATTTTACAGGATTCGCGAATAAACTGATTCTGGTGTAGAGGGTCTTCTTTACACGGGCTCTCGAAGGGCAAAAGTCATTTACTCCGACATAACTGATGCTGTTGGCGTGCAAGTACAACACCTAGAGGAGAAACGTTTGGACTTTTTAAAATCATACAGAAAATGCAAAAATAGGCACCTTGTGTCTGGATCTTCATATTAGCATCATGCATATTTGTGCTGTTTTATTTACCTGTAAATATTTTAGGTTGTTGAAGCCTGGAGGGACTTTTTTCAGTTTATTGTTGTCCAGATGAATTTCTCTGACTTTGGGAATGTTAGCAAAGGTTCTGTTCTCCACGTATTTGATTTGATTGAAGTCGAGCCACAAACTGTAAAAGAACCTTCAGTTGTGATGTCTGCTTTATATTTATCTACAGGGGGAGTTTATCCCACAGCTTTACCTTTGTAGATTTTTCAACGGCAAGAAATCTTCGGACTCCACTTTGGCGATTTTGTTGTAATCCAAGTGAAGGTCGGTGAGTGATGATGGGAGATCTGTGGGTTGTAGAGGAATAGGATTGATGTCTAGCAGTTCTGCTGTTTATCGCTAGAGGGCGCAGTGGTGTAAATTTCAATTGAGCTCTAGTAAATTAAAAAAAGTAATTGGTCGGGACTTTGGATCTGTTTTAAGCTGCACTCTGTGTGTTTTTTGACAGTAAAGACAAAGAAAAATCAATCAAGTAAGTACATAAAACAGTGTTCACAAGTTTTGCTATCGGGTACAATTTAGCAGGTAATATCAGTCATTTGACTTTAACTCATGGACAGATAAGTTCGTCACTAACCTGTAATTTTATGAGAGTCAAAGGATAACGTTTGCAGCTTTAAAGAAATGGATAATGCAAAAATGACTCACTCAGAAAAATAAAAGCATATGGGTTTGGAACAAACTAAAGGCAACGATTGCCATAAATCACAGTTGTTTTTCATACAATGACAGTGACAATAATAACAAATGTTTTGGTTTGTTCCTCACACAAAGCTTTCATATCAAAGACTTAAAATAAATCACATGTGCCACATGGACTTACTATATGCTTTAATAGTGTTTTTGTCATGATTGATGCATGACAAACACTATGAACTGTACAGAAACATGTGTTCCTTATAAATGATCTTTTTGTGATCCAATAAAAAATAACAGCGACAGGGTTTTAAAACATAAAAATGACAGCTTAGTTTTTGTTTTGTGGCGAACTGTTCCTTTCAGACGTTCTTCAAGGTCCGTGATTGTCTGTTGGTTTTTAGATGAGGCGTTAACTCTTACCTTTAGGCACAGCTGTAAGCTTTGTTTCGGCTATTCTCAAGTAGAGGGCCGCCATGTTATCGAAGGCCCCTGCTTCAATCCCGCTGTTTGCAATTGGATTCGCACTCAGTTCTACAGGGAGATGAATCATTATTTCAAATTGTCATTTAGACGTCACTTAAAGTCAACTCGTCATTGATTCCTGCGTTCTGTATTTCAGAAAGTTTTTTCAAGAAAATGTTCAAGAAGCCTTTAGATGCAGAACATCATGTAGACACTAGGGGGCAGCATGTTCTCTATTTGTAATCTCTAAGCATCTCCTAATAACTCTGCAGGCTAAATTGTTTTATTTTTGTGTTAGACTTTTATGTAAGTCTGTTTATTTCGATACACCACAATGATACTACAACCTGTTTGCATAGCTACTCATGTTGTTTGACACACAACAGGTCATTTTGAGAAAGCGTGCATGCTGACAGCTAGGATGCGGCACGGTTCATGTTTGTTTTAGGTATTTTTAAAAGAGGACCTACCTAAAACATTGAGCTCTTGCATTCCTTTAAATGCTCCTTTCTGGATGGTGCTGATCTGGTTGTCATGCAGTCTCAATGACTGAATGCTCGTTGGAAGGTTCTCGGGAACTCGCGGCAGCAGGTTGTACGACAGGTGGAGAATCTTGAGGTTGTTCATGTTGCGGAAGGCCTTCGGATGGATTTTCGATATTTGGTTTTTGAGCAGAAACAGGGCCTGCAAATAGAGACAGGGAAACCGTAAACGTACAATAAAGCTCAACGACTGTAGGAAGTTTGGCCAGGTATGTGTTTAAATGCATTTGTCGCCTCGAAAACTTAAATGTGATTTCTATTATCATATGAGATTTATTGGATAATCAATTCTGAATATTTGAGGAATGATAAATGAAAAAAAAAATTTGTAAGTTGTTGTTATTTGTAATACGTTTTTCTTCATATGGTATTTTCTACTCGGCAAGAAATGTGACCGTTTTACCGCTAAACACAAGCAAATATTTACCACAAGTATGAAGCGGCCCACAGCAGATGCAAAAATCAATAACACCCAAATATGTGTCTGGAATTCCTCAAAGTTACACTACCACATATCCCCGTCCTAATGGCCCTGGATGTCTCCAGATGTCCTTGTATAAACCCAAATATAACCAGAACACAACTGTTAAAATCATTCGACGTGCTCACATAAAGGTGATCCAAGCCTTTGAAATCATTTTCCTTAATTTCAGTGATGTCATTGTTTTGGAGATCGATGAGCTGCGTGTTTGCAGGAATGTCCTTTGGCACCTTGGTCAGACCTGTAAAGACAGCGATCGTACCTTTAAAAGGATAGTTCGCCCAAAATCTTTTCTCTCATGTCATTTTACTTTGACACAGAACGTTGAAAGAAGATATTTTAAAGAACGTTGGTAACCCAACAACATTGGCTCTCATTAACCTCCATTGTATGGACACAAAATCATCGAGACATTTCTCAAAATGTCTTATTTTGTGATATCCAGGTTTAAAAAGACATGAGATTTAGTAATTACCCTGATCTGAGCACTGCAGAACTCTTTTAGAGCACCGGCACCAATCGGGACAGTCCGGCACGAAGTTGTCGTCATCATCGTCATAATCGTTGTAATCGTCGTCGTCGTCATCATCTGCATCCTGTTGCATGATGTCATCACTCATGAAGTCCATGACGTTGATAGGCGTGTATGGTTTGGCATGACATAGTGTCAGTAGAGCAAGCAGTAAAAAAACCTTCATTTTAGTTGTCACCCTGCGAATACAAACGTCAACATTGTTGTTCTACACAAAAGTAATAATGCCTTTTACTTTATTGCAACGTTTGGAATAATAGATGAAAGATGTTAACCTTCCTTGTGTCTGCCTGAATATTATTCATTTGTGATCGAAACTTAAGTCCGAGTCTGAAAGAGTTTGTTCACTGGGTCAAAGAGAGATTGTTGATCTTAGTACAGTAGGTCTTTAGATCTTTATCTGTAGCTCTACAGCAGCATTAGAAAAAAAACGTTTTAAAATACAAAACTTTCTATCAAAAATAAAACCTGCAAAAGCTGTAATGCAAGTTTTCAGATAAGGATGCATTGTTAAAGAGATGCTCAAGTAAGAGTCAAAGGAAATTAATTCTGAAACACAAAAGGAATCTACACTTCTTAACTAAAGTAAATTTTTACTTTATAATATGTCCATCCATGCATCTTTTAAACAGATCAAAGCCATAAACAGAGACGGTGTATAAAGCATCACCAAGAAAACCCCAGAAGAGATGTAAAAAAAACTGTTTGGAAGAGAACCTACCTGCAGAATCCGTGCAGTCCTCTTTTAACTCGAGGGAGCCTCCAGGGCTCAGATCAGTAAAGATTTGTTGCAGCACAGGTCCTTGAAAGCAGAGAGGTGGAGATCACGCTCATCCAAGTGTGAGATCGTTGAAACAGGGATGGAAAGATGCTGCTGGTCGAAGGCGCTGTTTAAGAATAAGAGCTGGAAACTGCATGCGGCACTGCTGGATGCCTAACTAGCACTGAACACTCACTGTAATCGGCCGTATGTTTCCCATCAGCACTTGAAACGCCGCCAGTTTTGTACGCCTAAATATTGAATGACCAGTCTGGGATACTCCGATATGTTCGTGTAGTGCTTTACATTGCCAGGGGGCGGGCACTGCGTTAATTGAGATTTGTAGAGAATTGCGAAGCCATATTGTATAATTTGTGGGGTTACTTCTGGGACACCTATTTTTGAATCGAACTTGTGAATAAAATACTTTGTTTGTTTTATTGTTCGTATAGATTTAAAGTACGTTGCACTATGTTTGTGTGCAGCGCAAAATTCCCTTTTTTCAGATTTTTAGTGGATTTATAAAGTGATTTCTCCTTCTCATAGGTGTTACGGTAGAGTAACAACAGATGTGTTTGATCAAATTTATTATTCTCATCTTTGACTTTTGTTTGACAGCCAGTGTCTAAATACATTATGAAAAACGTATTCGCTATCGAATGTTTAGCTGATCATGCTTACATTACCTTTCCTTATTTCGAATCCACTGATTTTGTTATATAATGCACAAACATTTATGCATCATTGTCTAAATATTTCATATATTCGAGCATCAATTCATTTGATGCATGTTTTGGACTATCACATCTGATTTTTGTCTCTGTGCAAGTCTCGCGGGACATTTAATCTAAAACGAAAAGTCATTATGTTGCATAATCACTTATCCAGCTTCTGTGGGGCCGTTTGCCCGCAGCAGCACAAACGTAACCCCCCCCTCTCCGTTCTCAGGGCAATACTGGTGGCGCCACATATGCTCGGGTTTGGCTGGGAATACGAAGATGATGGAAGTTCCTCTGTCTCACGGTTTCATTCGTGCTCCTGAGCTTTGTCGGCCAGCATTCTTTCCGAAACGATAACCGACCTCAAACCAGTAAACGGTCGCGGTATGTCGAGTTGGTGCTGTAAATTAAAAGGATGCAGATAACATTGCATCGCTCAATGTGAGGTTCGAGCAGTTCAGGCAATATGTGGATGTGCTTCTATGTTTTAGGAAGAGTGAAACCAGCAATGTTCCTCCGTGTTTCTTTCTCCTTAACTGTGTTATCATCATAAATAGGAATTTCTTTGTCATAGGTTTGTGTATCCAAAAAGTGTAAGCACTGGAAAATTTGTTCGAGCCATTTGTGGCTTTCCACCAAATATTGGCTATTGCTTTTAATCCAGTAAATATAGCAACATTTATCATTTCTAACTTGGAGGATGTTGCTATCTGTTCAGGAGCTTTGCTTGTTCTAAAAATAGGGGATGTAAGTATATTTAGAGACTGCTAGGAGCCAGGTGTATCTTTACCGAGTTGCAAGAAAATCCATGTTAATAATATTTGATTCATGCAAGTCACGGATGAGTTCAAGCTGCTTAGACGATCTTCCGTCATTTCTATCCTTCTAGGAAAACATTTCTAAGACGAAAAAGCTCAGCTCAACCCCAGAGATGGTAATGGTTCACATCTCTCTTCTGAAAAAAAGAAAGAAATTGTAGGAGACTGTGATATCATGTCCAGATCATTTGCTGAGGTCATTCATGAGTTTCAGTCTGCGATGCTTCTGCTGAACATCTATGGATGATTCCTGCAGATGTTTTACAAGGAGATCTTTTAAGATAGAAATAGAAACACATGACATTTAACACTAGTAAAATTGTGTATATATTTGTCGAGATTTATGTATTTCTTTTCCGCGAATGTGAATTAGACTCCAATTACTTTAAACCTTTGAATATCTTTCAGTTACACGGTAAATTTATTTCAGTACAAAAACACATCCTTATTGATCCTTGAAAATGAAAATCTGACTGCTTTAATTTATAGGACACGTTTTTCAAAAACGTCACTATGACAAACATATCAAATTTAATACTGCAATACAAGGAATAAGATACATCTCAATATAGATTACAGAGTTATAGTCGGTTATTTTCCGCCCAAATGTTATACAGTTAATATCCATGGATCCCCTTAAGACACCTACAGAAACACGTTTAGACAGGAGTTAACATCGACATAACTCTTATGATCCCCTGAGCGGTGATCTTGCCTGGTCTTATCATATCTTAAACATGTGAGCTTACAAAAGCTAACAAAACAGACTGGATGTAGAAAAAGACGAATAAAACGGCAGGTTCCAGGCAAGAAAAATCTCCCCGGTAGCATTTTTGGGAGGAAACAATTACGTCATTTGAGTTGATAGCTGCACCATTTCTCAAGAATCTAATTCGTGTTTTGCTTTGGTTTTTGTAGTTTGAAGTCAGCACTAGTTAAGATGGTGACTACTTTATTCTCTGAGGTTTTAAAACCACACTGGAATAAGAGCGAACGCAGGAGAAAGCCGTCAGGGGGATTTTCCGCAGGTCGAGCAAGTTGTTCTCAAGGCGAAGGGCAACTAGATGGGAATCGTCGTCGTTCATGGGGTCGCAGATGGCGTCTTCCGAAACATGACTGTTGGGTGGAAAATCAAATAGAAATCATGTTCTTAGTAAGTCTTCAAAACATAAGCAATTTGGCAAAAAGAGCGCTATAGTATTGTGTTAAAAATTATGTTTATTTTTCTTACCCCGTTGCCGATGTGTAAACATGACAACATTTTATAGGGTTTTGGGTAACGCAAGAAAACACAATTGTCCTGCTTTTCATTACTTTCATGAGCATAGCAGACAGTCAAGGTCAGAAAAGATGATGACAAATGGGAATGGCACCTTATTTTGTTGTTGTTGAGTCTGAGGAAGTGTAGCGTCGTCATCTCATTTATTCCGGCGGGAATAGCCGGAAGCTGGTTATGGTCTAGACAGAGCTCTGTCATGGTGTTGAAAGTGCCAAAGAAGGACTCCGGTTCGACTCCGTCACTGTCCAGTTTGTTGTAGGAGAGGTAGAGGTACTCCAGGCCGGGCTCCATGTGTGCGAACACGTATGCCGGAATGCGTTCGATCTGATTCCCAGCCAGCACCAGGTGAACAAGCGACTTGGGCAAGAACGAAGGCACCAGATAGAAGTTGTTGTGCGAGAGATCTATAGACTCCAGGTTTCTTTTAAGAAAGCAGAGAATAGTACAATTAGGATTGTTTGGTTAGTTTTGAAACAAAGCTACATGTTTTATTAATGTTTAATTGAAAGAAACATGCATGTGGTGTTTGCTTGGTTTATATGCCGAAATGAACAAAATGAATCTTGCAAATTCGGTAACAAGCAAGACAATTATAATGCCCAACCCATCATTTGTGACCCAGGACAACAAAACCAGTCATATGGGTAATTTTTTTTAAATTAAGATGTATACACCAACCGAAAGCTGAATAAATAAGCTTTCCATTGATGTGTGGTTTGTTAGGATAGGGCAATATTTGGCCGAGGTACGACTATTTGGAAATCTGGAATCTGAGGGTGCAGAAAAACGAAATATTGAGAGAATCGCCTTCAAAGTTGTCCATCAGAGGCGTTGTAGCAGGCTGCTAACAAGAAATAGCTTTGTTTTAATGCCACTGTAATGACGTTGTGGAGAGCAGATGAACCGAAAACTATTAAAAAAAAGTCTGTAGGTGTGTTTCTGGACATTTTTGTTCTCGACTTTACGGCATCCACTCAGAAAAATTTAGTTTTGATGTATTAACGTTAGGAAATTTACAAAAAAGCTTCATGGAACATGATCTTTACTTAATACCCTCATGGTTTTTGGGATAAAAGAAATAAATGATAATTTCGAGTTTTGTTGGCTATTGCTTCAAATAAACAAATAAAGATTTTTGGTCCGGGTCACATTTGTGCTGGTCTTTTTTGCTTTCTTAGGTTGGTTTAATTGTTATGGACACATACCTGTGATTGATCCAGGCTAGCGGTGCGATCCTCGACTCGTCTAACTTGTTGTGACGTAGCACGACAACGTTGATGTTCGTGGTTTCGTTAAAAACTGTTTCGGAGATTTCTTCAATGAGATTATTTTCCATGTACAGCTCCTGAAAAGTTAGATTTTGTAGAATAAACTAAAACATTTGTTTCTCGATAATAAAATTTCATTGGTGCGACCTCAAACTACGCCGTGATTGAAGTCATGTTGTTGGTTAGCCATAATTGCCACTTAACTTCCCACAGGTAAAGAAACGGGTTATTTTATAGACCACAAACACACATATGTGATTAAAATATACTTGAGAGGAAAATTGTTTCTGGATGTACGAGTTTCACCACTTGACTTTTGGAAGTAGTTGTTTCAGAGATGTTTACCTGTAAAGATGCAGGTAGGCCCCGAGGAATGGTACGGAAATGGTTTCGGCTCAGTCGCAGGTAAGTAAGCTCTTTAAGAGGTTTAAATGCGAGCGGATTCAGATTTCCTTCACTGAGCAAGTTTCCTTCCATTTCCAAAGTGATCAGACTACTCAGACCTGCCAGGAATTATGAAGCAAGTTGTGTAAATATTTTTTTTCAGAGAGCAGCGTTAGGAACATTTCCCGCTACTGTTGGTCGATTAAATGTCAGCTTGTTACTCTAACTACATTTAACCCTTTACATTTCGACAAACGCTTACCTTCAAAGCTGTTTGCCTCGATTTCCTTTAGATTGTTCTCGTTCACCTTCAGCTCCTGGAGCGTCGACGGGAGCTCGGCGGGAATCTGTTCCAGAAGGTTTCCATCCATGTACAAGCGAGACAGGAATTTAAGACCCTTTAAAAATAAATTACATAAATCTCACATAGTTAACATTTGAAGCGGAAAAATCGTTATATACCGTATACTTTGGAATCTTTTTAATAAACGTTTTCCACTTTTGTTTTCCGGCAGTGCTTTCAGTAAAAGGATCATATTTTCACCATGCAAAACTCTTACATTTGTCAACAAGTGGTTGTTTACAATCCATACGGTTTATCAACATGCAATCGTCATTACAAGTATTTGATTTAACATACAAATAACAAAAAAAACTAAAACGTTTGTTTCAGAACATGGGCAATGCAGAATCCAGTGGAAAACCTTGCGTTATTTATCTTGACTGTACGTCGTGGAATTTAGTTTTTGTTTAAAAGGTTTTGCTTAAAAAGAGTATCAAGTACTAGTGTTTGTGTTACAGTAGGATTTGTAGGAGTCATCTGGTGTTAAGAACAGGGCAGATCATTGCAGAAAAGGTCAAGGTAATTTAGCATTTACAGGACTACAGATGGTTTCCCCATCGCATGCTATTCAACTGGTATGGAAGAAACCGTCGCTTGTCTTCATCACCCGAAGTTCAAATGGAAGACTTGAAGTAATGTTCAATGGAAAGGGACATTATCTCATTTGGCAGAATGCTCTAATAAGAGATCTGTGTACGTACGGTAACTCAATGGGTGTTTAGACTATTTTAAGTCTTTGCACAGTAGTGGCCAAAAGTGATGTACTAAAGCTCGGCTTTAAGAAAAATGTAAGGAAGCTTGGCAAAATTGAATGCACATGAGCAAAATGTATTGAGTAAAGGCCAAAGAGAATGACTCCAGGAGAAAGGATCATCAAATATTAATAACAGATACAATTGTAGTGAGTAACGGACATAACCTTTTGGCCACTTATCTATACTATCACATACTTTTTTGGCACCTGAAATAAAAAATTGTACTTTGCCTCTGAAAACCATTAGTCAGATGTTTGTAGTGTGTTATTTCAAATTAGCTAGATTTTCCGATAGATACATTATAAAACTTTTCGTGCACGTTTTTCTTGCCAAAATGTTGTTTATTAGCTTTTTAGTCCAATCCTTTTAACTTACTTTAAATGATTGTGGATCGATGCCAAATGATGAGATCTTGTTTTTCCCCAAGTCGATCCACTCCAGGTTGGGAATGCCGTTGAACGCTCCAACAGGGATGGTTTTGATTTCATTGCCTGTAAATTCACGATGCATGACAACTTATCAAAATCGGTTTAACTCAGATCTGCAAACATAAACCTTGACAGCCTAAATGTTGGCAGATGCATTGATTTGGACTTAGTCTTGCACGTTTCTTAAGTCATCAAGGTTAAGTGTGTTTAAGTTGGTGTGTGTTCTTCCTCACCCTGCAGGTTGAGCGATTTTAGCTCAGGAATGGAAAGTGGGGGTATGCCTGTAAGTTTTGCATTCTCACAGGTGATTATGACATCGGAGATCGTACATCCCGGAGGGAGCAGGGTTGTAACCCTCTCAGGTTCATCCACAGCTGGTTCAGATTCCTCATCATCTGGTTCTGTTGGCTCCTGGAGAGGTGGGAGAGAAGGTGGGCCCGGTGCTGCCGTGGGCTGCATCGGTGGCATTTGAAAAACGTCCCCTCTTAACCACACAGCATCTTCCTCTGCGGCTTCGTCTCCTCTGAGCTCTTCCTGAGCACGTTCGGCTGCTTCCTCCAGAGCTCTGAGCATCTCCCTCTGCTCCATCTCCATCAAACGAGACCTCTCCTCCTCGTTCCTCCGATGCTCCTCCATCCTTCTCCTCCGCTCCTCGGCCGCCGCTTTCTCCTCCTCTTCCTCTCGCTGCCTCCTCTGTGCTTCTTCTTTTTCTCTAGCGGCCTTCTCTTTTAACTTCCTACCTCTTTCTGCTTCCTCTTTTTTCTGCTTCTTTCTCCGCTTGCGTTCGGTGTCTTTTTTGCGCTTTCGTTCCTTCTCGTCATTCTTCTGGATTTCTTTTTTGGCCGGCTGGCTTTGTGAAATTCTGTTATCGGCCTCAGCCAGAATGTCGGGAATAGGGGAGTGACCGGAAAACTCGAGACCATCTGCGACTGAGAGAGGGGCAGTAATGCGTTTATAAAACAAGATGGGGAGATCAAAGGTCACATTTAAAGGAAAACATTTTCCCAAATTTCGCAATCTGTTATAAACGTACATTTAGTTGAAATACATCATGATGTTTGTGTGCATTTCTGTAACTTTCCAAACCTGGTTGTATGCAAATCGGGCAGCACTCTCCGATTGGTTGAAATTTAAGTTGACACTGTAGGGCAAGACACTTTATTTGGTCACACACCACCTCTCCACTGGAGCACAGACAGGTCACGCAGGGTTTCGGAGACCACACCGTTTTGTCAAACATGGTGATGCCGCGAAAAACACAGTGCTCGGACTTTCCTGCATTTACTGGAAAAACTGAGAAAAGGTTTTTAATGTAAAATTGAATGCAAGTCACTGGATAGAAAAATGTATTAAATACAAAGAGAATGAAGCTTGGAGACACGAGACATTCTCATCCCAACTACTATTAAAGGTGTCATGAATTAAGAAACCAATTTTAACCTGAGCTTTTGTCATATAAAAGCTCATCGTGATTTTAGATGGGGACCAATGTTGTTTGGTTACAAACATTCTTCATAATATCTTCTGTTGCGTTCCGCAGAAGAAAGAAAGTCATTCAGGTTTGAAATGACATAAAAGTCAATGAATTTTAATTTTATCAAAATTTATTTTGTAGAAAGATTTTAGTGGTCACACACAAGTAATGCAGAGACCGAGTCTACTCGAAAGCAGTCTTTTTCTTACTTTGGTTTTATGGGGACTTACGGACCTATTTAATTGAGCTGCTTTGGCATCTCATTTGTATAAATTACAGATGGCTCTTTATTTCTCTCCACTCTGGTTTCCAGCTGTATTTTTTTAACCATTTAAAGGTGTTGGTACCATCCGAGCTTACCCTGCGGTGCGTGCGGATGTTTATGTTCGGCAGAATTATAGGGTCACGTGTAGTCAGCGTGTAATCATGTGGTGAGTTTTCTGACCCGACCATCGCCATCGTATCAAACCATGTCCACTAACCAATCTGCACAGGATTTCGTTATGAAATGATTGGATTTGTGGCACAATGTACATAATATTATTTAACTCTGTCCTCTTTTTTTATTGTAAAAGTGAGTTACAGTAATGCACTAAAGAAAGTGAACACACCAGCATGTTAGAAGGTCAAAAGCAGAAGCGTGACACTTGTATATTTGTTAAAGGGATAATTCACTCAAAAATATGAATTCTGTCATCATTTACCACACCCTCATGTCATAGAAAACCTTCTGTGGAAGATATTTTGAGAAATGTCTCAGTGGTTTTGTGTCCATGCAATGGAAGTCAGTATTATTGAATTTGCATGGCTATCAACATTCTTTTAAATATATTTTCTGGTGTTCTGAAGAAGAAAGTCTGGAATAAGGATGAGTAAATGGTGAACTTTTGGTTGAACGTTTAACTTTCCATGAACCTTGAAACATTCCTTTAAAGCTTTGACTGTCGATGTTGAATTGTGAGCCTTTGTTAAACATGTAAATGAGACGAGACGCGTTCACAAAATCTGCTGTTTCTTATTGACTTTCATTTACACAACATAACGTCTGTTCCCAAGACATTGCCATCTGGTTACTTTCATTCGCTCGCTGTCCCAACATGCACTCAAGGCCAGATCTTAAACTCCGTAAGGTGATCCAAGAGCAATTCTCAACTAACTTGCTTTTTCCCAACATGGAAAATCCAAACACCTGTAAGTTACGTACTAACCTGGCGCCACTTGGTAGCTTGGCTTCGGCTCCTCTGTGTTCTTGTAAGACACAACGAAAACAGATCCAGCTTGTCCGTTTCTTTCTGTCGTCCCATCCTGCTGGAGGACAGTCTGTTTCCGTGCTCGGTTCGGTCCAACACCTCGTCTTCTACCTTGCACCATGGGACGTCCCTGGTCTTTTTTTGCGAGGCTGGAGGTCAGGCAAACGAACAGCGCCAGGACCATATACAGTCTCATTGCTGAAGCCTGTTGGAATAAACGAAGACCTGCGTGTTCCTCATATAACTCTGTTAATGCATGCTTTCTGCTTGGACATTTCCATAATGATAAGTTACGGTATTACAGGTGATCCGGCCCCTAACAGCTTGACCTTGATGGGCCAGACAGCTGTGAGGGAATAGTACCCTTTTGCACCTATACTGTAATGAGGTAAAACTGTTATTTGGGTGTGTGATGGGTGGTGTTTAGACGACTGCTAGAGGTTCTTAGCGTTGCGCTATCATTGGTACATTTGAACACAAGTTATAGGAAGAATGTTGGTCTCAAATCACAGAATGACAGGTTCAAACTAGGGCTGTCACCATATCTTATTTTCACTTCACGGTTATGGTGACCACAAAATGAACACTGATGATATCACAATGTCTGTTTAAATGTTTTTATGGACAAATAATCCATCAAATTAAATTTTTGGACAACAAATAACATTTAAATTTACACATAGGGATTACAGCGAGAGTTATAAGGAATATATGTGGCTCTTTAAGGAAACTTTAAGGCTATGTTCAGATTTGACTTCTTTCTTTTAGATGCTGGCGTCTGTTTTACATTGTTTTACCGTGTTTACAAAAAGTCTTGAGCACTTTTTTCTGCAGCTCAGGGTCTTTTGAAGTTGACAAAGTTAACTTTTCTGAAAAAACGCCCTACGTCGAGCAACTTTTTCACAGCTAACCAATGGCAAGTGAGACAACATGCGATGAAGGTGATTGGTCGAGCAGGATCAAGGTAGAAAAAGTGGAATGGCGGCCGAAATAGTGTGGTATAAATATTTAATTTTCACTTTCAATAACCTTATTATTATTGCAAAGATGCAATATAATTCAGATAGACTTCCGTTACGCTGCCTGTCTGAATCTGTTTCTCTCTTTTTTTAATGTGAACACAGCCTAAATGGATGCCGACTTATTTACGATATGTGAGAATTAAGACAATGTCTCTGAATTGATATTGTGTCACAAATACACAGTCAGCAGTTTGTCCCCGTTGAACATTTTGTCTATAAGAGGCACAATGGTACAAGATAAAGATGAATAAACAAGATAAAGATGAATTTAACTAATAGCTGTAATTAATGTTGGCTCTTTAAAAGTTTATTTCTGTACAAATGGCTCAGAATGTGGCCAAGCGAAAAGCCAGACCAGACAAGGAAAAAATGACAACACGCATTACCCAGAATTACAGTAAGAGAAACAAGAAGAGAATTAAACAGCTGTGCAACGCTGATATGTGTGCAAGGGGCGTCTACAAACTTCAGTCCTACCCTCGGGCAATGTCATGCGGTTGGCATTAAATCAGAGCTGTGTAAAAAAACTAAAGCGTAGAAGAGGTGGAATCAAGTTTTAATTAACAAACTTTTGGGATGACCAGGCTCAGATGGAAAGAATCCATGAGACCGAGAGCCGGAGAGAAAGAGGGGTATAAAAACATCCAGGAGGGGCATGCGGGTCCCCCCTTTCTGTAATGTAAACCAGATACAGTAAAGCAATAAGCACTTTTACAGCCGTGCAGCTGTATTTTAGTTCCTCGACAATGGGGCATGTTTCCCTTTCACAAACTTTTAACAAAGAATCATTGCACAGGACCGTAGAGCATGCAGAGAAATGATTTACACCACACACCCATAAAAATGGGACATGCACCCCGCAGACGGGAAAAAATCATTAGCGTTTAACAAACGTTTTTACGACAAGGCCGAGAGCTTAAGGAGAGGAGAAAATTGTTCGTACGTTACCACTGGTTTCAGGCGGTTTTGCGAGGCCAAATATTTCCGCTCTTTTCCCAAGCACTGTGGGATTTGCCAGCGACGCAAGAAGTGTGTGCGACTCGCTCTGCAGGAACACTGATAAATGTCAAAAACAGAGAAGAGGCTGCTCCAGTGTTCAGTCTGGACTCGCTCAGCCAAAACCTCTCCGGTTCTGTCTAAAAGTCAGACAAATGAAGGTCCTGACTAGATACTGCCTCTCTCAGGAGAAGAACGGGGTGATTTTGTGTCCTAATTACTAGGAAGGGCACTGTATGCAACAAAAGAAGTGGAATCTGGCTTGTCATTACCTTGGGTGTAAAACATCGTGTAAGTACAGAAAGCGGGGTGTTAGTGGACACATTACAGCGCTGGCTCCAGCTTTCAGACTTGAATGTGTCGATCGGATTTTTGGACTGGTTTTTCAGACTGCACTGGACTGGTTTTAGGATGCGTTGGTCCCCCCCTAAGCTGCCCAATGAGACGGCCCTGGATCTCATTTCAGAGGGTGGAGACGCTGAGGTGAAAAGATGGATCTCAGCTGTTTCACTCTTTCCAGTTTCGCAGAGGGCTCAGACCTGGTTGTCTCAACCGTACGCTATAATTAGATTACGCTCGAAATATTTCGTTTGTAAGCCGCATGTATATAACATTATTGTAGTATAGACACAAAGCAGTAGGATATTTGTTCATTATTAGTCTATTTTTAGCACAAATAATAACGATATATAGAAATTCATTTTAATGGGATAGTTCACCCAAAAATTCAGATTTTCTTTAATGAAAACAATGCAGGGATTTCATAGGCAGTGGACTGTACCACAGAGCCTTTGATGGGCTGAAATGACATCATGTTAGTACGAGGTGATGACAAAGTAGCAGATGGACCCCAATGCAAAGCAACGATGAACAGATTCACATCAAACAAATCAAAAGAAATGCATTAATGTAAAAAAAATGCACATTCTAATATAAGCAGAAGTACACCCAGACTCCCCAATAGCTAAATTTAACTCAAAACAAACAACTGAAATAATTTTGATTCAGACCCGTTATATTGATCTTTCTTTGTAGGAACAACACAAAATTAAAACACAAGTCCTTTCTTTTCAATGTTATAAAATAAATATCATCGCTGTCCTTCTGAACCAAATTGTGTCCAAATTGGTTGTATTTCAGGGAATAGAAAAAACACTACTTTTGTCACATGCCATAATTTTGAGGAATTAGATATACAAGTACACGTTTTTGTTCTTTGTAGCATAGCTGTAAGTGGATGAGTTTTACGAGACGTAGATGAAAGAGAGTGGAGATGTTTTGGCACCGCAGGACATTTTGACTTCCCATCAGGTAGTTCGGCCGAGCTCTGTGACTCAGCCAACAGAAACGAACAGATGCGTCTTACTGTTCTTCACTGTGCATACATACATGAGTCTTTCAAGTCAACATCAAAACAGAAGAGGGAGCCCTACGTTATCATTATACTGTTTTACTTCAAATGTCGTGTGCTTTGTGTTTTTAATGGGACATATTCTATGTCAACTTCAAGGAATTTTGCTGCACAAACTTTTCACGTCATTGAGTTTCGAGTCTTTTTGATCTTTACTGGAAGATGCTCACCAGAGAATGATGAAGTGACTGTTTCAAATGTACTTTAAGACCCCCGTACATATGGCGAGCACCGTGACAATTGCAGTTTCAAGGTTTGACTGTACTTCTGTACTTGCGTTCAGACATCTTTTTCCACTGCGGTAACGTCGGTTTGGTTCAGCATCTGGTTTACCGTATTCCCTTATGGAACTTTTAACATAATGGAAGATTTTATGCTCGGCCAGAAAACTTGAGTCGCTGCAGTGGCATGTGCGCAGTCAGCTGATTTTCTGTTCCTTTCCTTTCAGCGGGGTACCTTGAAAAGAATGCACACTCGTACATTAGTACATTAGCCTTGCTTTCAACAAACGTTGATGCACATACCATCATTAAGTGATGGAAATTAGCGCATGCTTCTTAAGTTTCATCATCATGGCTACTGTGTATCCAATAAACGTTAATAAAAACTGGGCTCCAATCCTTTCATTACATTAAAAATGACAATAAGAGTCTAAATGACCCCGATGTGTAAGGAGAATCTCCACATCCAGACAGCATTGACAGACAACCCAAGAGACTCTGACTGTCTAATGTTTAATAACTGTTGACAGGGATTCATGGGGAGTGTAACATGTCGTTCTAGGATCAGACAATAGAGGTCGTGAGTTGAAATAATGGTTGGGTTGTGTAAAGGATGCCAAATTAATAGCTTAGTTCAAGGAAGCCTCAAAGCCTTTTCTTCAGACCAGTGTCACAACTATTAACTAAACTGCACGTTGACCAAAAACCTGCAGATATTTATTATATTACCCAGCACTTAGTAAAACGTGTTCCAGCTAAAAACGCTACAGGTTTTTATAAAGTTAATGGCGGTTTGTGTTAAAGAATGTAACTGTGTTTAGTCACAAGTTAGACAAACCCGCTCAGTGAGTTTTGGAGAAACAAGTCTCCACAGAGGAAACATCAAGTTAATGTTATTTCCCAACTGTGAAATGTTCCACTGTTGAGGAAAATATCTGTAAAGTGTTCATGCTTGGAAAGGCTGTGGAGTGAACTGTTTTAGGAGGAATCTGTCTAAATGATATACTGTACTAGGAACATAATGGTGTATTAACACGCTAATAAATAAATCAAACATGACTCAATCTTCCTAGATGTAAATCATTAAAATACACATTTACATTTCATTTCTGATGAATCTAGCAGGAAGTTCTTTAAGCTTTGGTTCCGGCCGTGTTTGGTTGGATTATGGAAACATGCTAACGGAAACCGTGCCGATTATAACGTGTCAGCTTCTTAACTAGTCATAAAGGAGACGAATTGGAAGCAAAATTTAAGAGTAACTTAACCAAATGGATTGAATTAGTCCTGCAGTGAATGAGTTACTTAGTAAAACACATAAAAAAGTTTCTTCTTGCTTGTGAAATATTTGAAGGACTTTTGCCGTTTCAAACTGTATTTAGTGGTTTCTACAAAAGATGGAAATTTCATCCTTCTGTTTTCCGTTGATCATTTACAGTCGATCTTTTTTCTCGTCTGCGGTTCTGAGCGCTGAAGGTTTGACTATTAAACTTGTTGTAATCATTAAACAACATTTGTAATAATAGCACAGCAGCATTTCCACCCCGCATGCACAGGAAACATCTTCGAACTAAAACATCAATGCTGAAAGTCCCAGACTGTGACTCAATGCAATCTTCCCACATTTTCCCAAGGAGCAAATGACGATATTGCACTAACAATTACATAATCTTCTCAAATCGAGATGTCTCCACGTTTCGTGTGTACGGGCCTCTGTTGTGGTTGCTATCGGCCAATGTTAGCCAGTGTTTTGAATGCAGGTTTTAGGATCGTTTGTCAAACCTTTAATCCTTACATGAGCGTTTTTTCGTTTGGCAGGAGAAGTATCCAGACGTGGTCGGCCTTCCCGAGGGATGCAGGTCTGAGCTTATGGTCATGCAGAGTCCTAAACTTCCCGGGTACGTTCCATCAGATGAAAACGAGAGTATGTATTAGCCTGTAAATTCAAGATTAGGCTTCTGTTTCTGCTTAAGAAGCAAAGATTGGCTTTTTTTGAATTATTTCAATACAGCCCGTGGGAAATCGTTTTTCCTGTTTTAAGCATAAATCTATTTACATTGGAAACACTACATTTGTTTTTATAGCTAACTGTAACATTCATGCCTGTGTTGATTGGGGTTAAACTGCTTCATTGACATCACTGAAATACGGTCGGAAAGAGCCAATGACTATGTATTGTTTTAGGATCTCCATGACCATATTTTGGAAGATTGATGTTTCCAAGGAGGGACTGGTGAAACCATCACTGGACCTCCTTATGAAGCTGCCAGATCAGGGTAAGAATAACTCGAGTGAAAAAGCAGAGAAGGAATATAATCTACATCCAGCCGGTTGTTATCACAAAATAAACCCTGACAGGTCTTCTGTCACCCTGAAGGAGTTTCGTTTGCAATAACTGGATGAACGTTATTCCTCTTATTACACCGCTACTTGCCACATGAGTAAATTATTGGATGCAAACTATCGATTTGAAATACTAGATTAGCTCATTTGGAACAAATGCAAACCTTCTGTACTGAATTTTCTTTCCTGGAGGCTAGAAGCCAAGACACGTTCAAACATAACAAACATGCAATTTGGTGTAATCATATGTTATTAAATAGGCATATTTTTATTTTATTTGCAAATATTTTCAAGATGACTTGCAAGCCTGTGATATCAGTTTCAGCCAACGTCAGTGATGTGATGTCAAACATCCTAATCTCCCAGAGAGCCATATAATAAGTTTCAAATAAACATAATAGATGTAAGAATCCTGCAAGTGTTTTTGTAGATTGTTTATAGATTAACATTATGATGTATAATGGTTTATATAACCTGAAAGTTGTCATTTGGTTTTCATTTAATCAGCTCGTGAAATGGACCAGAACGTGATGGAAAACGGAAGTGATCACTTCAGGAGTCTCCTGCAGATCCTCGGGGTGGAGGCATCCATCGAGGGTTTAATAAGAACCTTGTGTCTGTGAGAAGTCACAAAACCCCAACATTCACACAAACACTATTCCTTCATATCTAATCAGTTTATTCCATATGAACTCCTGTACAATCATGAACTACATGTTTATGCCACCAGTACGCGTCAATCATTTTACATATATGTTCACACTTTATGGAATTATACATCGTTAAACAAGAGCTAGAAAAATAAATACTTTTAAATACAAAATGTTTGACAGCAAAATCCACTTTGTATTTTCAAACGGTTAAATTTTAACATTAGATTAATTCACAGAGGCTGTGATTTTATTTCCTTTGAGACATTACTGTCCGTTCCTAACTACATAGTCACTTTATTATTTTATTAAAGTAACACAACATCACCCTCTCAGATAAAGATGTCTTGGTTTTAAAGGTGCAAGTTGGTGTTTTAAATGAAGGTAGAAATATGATTTGAAACGTTGGTGTGGCGAAACCACACAGTAACACGTGGAAACGCATCAACATGGCATAAAGATCAACTTAACGCACCGCTTTTCTTCCGCGTATAAGGCGCAATACTTTTAACACCAGCTTGAAATCACATTAAGAGAAAAGAGGGTGGTGTGAACGCGGTTTGGCAATATCGAACGTTCGTGTAAAGCTAAAAAAAACACGCGGCAAAGAGGTAAACATAAGCATCAGGTCGTCCGTTCGGCGAACAGTGGCGATGCTCACGCCACAATTTTGTAACAGTAATGTCGGCCCGGAGGTGCCATCTTTAGTGTTAAAGTTGCACTGTAAAATACTGCCGTTCCTATGGCACAGCAAAAAAAAGACACCCGTCACTATTAAAAAAAGTGCAGAATTGTCTTACTGCTAAGCATTCCGTATTGTGCTAATGAAAGCTGGCATGCTGTCAGTCTTTGCTTGACGTATGAAACACGCCCGTCTCTGCGAACAATTACGGCCATGAAAACTCAAGCCCCACATAGTGGTAATAAAATTCAAGATGCTCGGGATGAATTCTTTTCTGGTCTGGGGTTTCCAGCGGAGAACACATGAATGTATTAGTGTCAAACGCAGAGACCGAGTGGACGCAGACAGACAGACGCTTTTATAACAATTTTGAGGAAAATTAAGTGTTGAGATCATGGACAGGCTTTAAAGAAAAAGTTCATCAGAAAAAGGAAATTTGCTCACTCGCACTCGTGCGCTGTTGTTTTAGAAAAACAAATGCCCAAAAAGCATCATCGTACAGCAGTAGCCACAAATTAGATCTGTTAGAAAAACCGCATGAAGGTTTGCCACATTAACAGAATTTTCAATTAAGGAAAACTATTGTTTTAATAAGACACTTTGTTTTGTATATGGAGAGAAACGATAACGGCAGCTGAGTGTGTTACAAAAAAACTCCCATTAGTGAGTAATAATGTTACTGTTATTTCATCTTACGGGTAGTGAAAGGGTTAGCGTGATCACATTCACTAGCATGCAACGCTTCTGTGCTTGTCAGTATATATTGTGATATTATAGTCCGCCAAGGGTCAAAGCTCTTGGAGTGTAACAGAGCAGTAGTCTCACTTCAAGTATCCGATTTCCAAACTCCATGCACAGCGACCGACGACATGGCGAGCTGATGCACTAAAAGGCTTGTTGGGAGGAAACGCCATAAGCCCATTTTGGCACTCGGATGCTAAAGTAGCGCCCAACAGAAGTGAACAAACATACATACGGTCCTTTTTCTCCACTACGGCCTATGACAGACTCATTCTGGCATTCTGTGCTTTAGGAGACCAGCCCCGGTGAGAACATCAGCCACAAACAATTTTTAAAACAGTCACCCCAGCAACAGCAGCGAAACGCACTGCCGGCTTCACGTTGCAGGACGACAAGACTAGACATACAAACAAAATTTATATTTCCCAAACTATTCAATTCTATGAAAGCAGCACTCTTGGAGGTGTGGAGGTTCTCATACAGGGTGGAATAGCAGCGTGCACTCCTGCCGTTCATTATACAAGCCGGAGGGAGGCGAAGTCTGCGTGTTTCGCAGGTAGTAGTTGACGATTTTGGTGTCCAGCTTGTACTGGTGAGGAATTCCTTCGTACGGCTTGGGGTCCAGATCAAGGATGGAGACGGAATATGTAAAACGAGGCTTTGTAGGTTGGATCTCCAGATTCGGTTGGTGTCTGTAAACGCAAACAAATGTTAAACAACACGTATAATAATTATTAAAATCGTTTTGATGTTGAAAAATCAAAACAACATACTCTTCGTCTTCTCCACAAGGTGCAAATGTGATCATTATGGAACAATCTTTGGCGGTCATTGCGACTCTATACTGATGAACCTGGAAACACACAATAAGTTAATTTGAATAATTCGTGTGCATTTTAAATATCAACTTCTCTACATTTACACATTTATGGTCTTACCTTCCCGACTGCATATTCTACGGAACCGTCGTCTTCAGTCGGGCAGTTCTTCACCATTTCCATAAAACTCTCATCATAAGGCCCGTCGACCTGCAGTCTGTTTCTGTAGATACAGCAAGGGAGGAATACATATCTATCATGTGTTTTAAGCAAGCTTCATGATAGAAATAAAGTGGATGTGCATGGAAATCACCAATGGCCACATGCACAGTGCCACCTTGTGGCTGCCTTAAATTAACAAATGACATCTATTCTGAATTGGTCTTTTGCGCCACCTACTGTTAAAATGTGTTAAGTCTTGTATCATAAACAGATGGAACAGGAGCATTTACCAAGCAGATGAGTAACCAAAATTGATCAATATACAAGATAAAACAATTCACCTCTCTTTAGGGAACTCTTCAAGATATTGTTCTACTCGTTTGAACAGCGGGTAGATTCCCTCGATATCCAGGTTGTCCAATATCTGAACTTGGTGAATTTTTGCAAGAACGCTGTCTTTGGGAAGACTATGGTTACCTGTGAATGAAAAAAAATGAAGAACTTATTAAATGAACAGTAGACTGTCATTTATATACAGCAATTATCAGGTCTTACACACACCTCATTCCTAATGTGTTACTTAAAACGTATAGTCCAATATTGATTAGGGTTTCCTATTGTTTTTGTATGGATTTTTATTCTTATTATTATTTTTCCGCCATAAAACGTGTCGGCCAGCCCAAACCGTAAGTCGTAGAAACTCGAGACTTTGTCAATTGGTTGTATCTGTGCAGGTTACTCGGATACAATGAACCAGCCAAATCGGCCCATAGGGGGCGCTATAGCGATGGCCAATGCGTTTGGGCTCAATGCTCGTAAACCGGATGTCGCACAACAAAGTTTTTGGTGTCATTGGAATCCTTGGCTCCAAACTTAAAAAATGGCTATCTCCGATTTCATTTCCTGTATGCAAATGTTTTCGCTAATTTGCATTTTATAAAAAAATGAACTAGTCCCTGGATTTTTGCCCGATCGGAACCAAACCAACGCTGATGAATTCTGTGGAGTGTGAATATGAATAATCATAAAAAGAAGTTGAAATTTCGATTCAGGGTCGCTAGGGGGCGCCAAAACGTCTGAACCGGAAGTAGACTATTTCACTCAAATGACCATAACTCGTGAACCGTTTGAACTATCTTCACTGTAGACCCTCAGTCCGGGGTCACAATAAAAAAGACTCGGTGTTTGGCCACTAGGATGCGCTATAATAGCAAAGAACTCAAAAAAGGCTATAACTACGCAACCGTTTGCCCGATTGACTTATTATTTGGTATGGTGTGTCTTTGTGTCATGCACCATGACTGTATAAAAGGACTTTGACGTTTCTCAAAAAACATGGCCGCTATCGGCCAATGAATTTTGAGCACTCATTAGACAGGGTTAACAGGGGCCGATCGAAACGACACTCGCTGGGCTTGTCCGACTCGTGGTCCTGAAGGTCTGTAAGAAATATGAACTCATTCGGCCACCGGGGGGCGAAGTAACGTTTTTAGAGTGCATAAACAATTGTGTATCACGTGACATTTGACACATACTCAAACTATTTACATCATATGATAGCTCTTCTCATTCTGAACAACTTTGCCTCTGGACACGCTTCTGTCGATCAAACGGTTCGTGAGTTATCGCTGATGATGTCAAAAACCTACTTTCGCGAACTAGTCCTTGGTTTTTCAACCGATCGGAACCAAACCAATGCAGATGACTTCTGTGGAGTGTGAATGTAAATAATCATTGAAAAAACGTTGAAATTTATCTTCATACACGGTAGGGGGGGGCAAAAACGGAACTGAGCGGAGCCTATGACACTTAAACGGACGTTGTCAGATGCTAGTTGTAAGGATTTGAGATTGCTTCACGGGGCTTTACACATATGTGTAGACCATCGCTCTGAGCTCACTGTAAAAATAACACGGTAATTGGACACTAGGTGGCGCTATAACATGAATAATGGCACTAAATATGCAACGGTTATACATCTACAGGCTCTGATACGCTTTGAAAACAAACGTCTCGGCCCAGGAACTTCAGACTTCTTGAGTTTGAAAGCACCTTCTCTTCAATTTAAAAGCCAACAACAATGAAATTCGGATACTTATTAACGAATTGTCCAAATGATTTGACAGTCAGAAAAATAACATTCTTGTAGTATACGTGCATGTTTCTGTAAGCATGCATAGTTTCTATGAGTTCATACCTGTCATTTTTCTGTGTGTGTGCGTGTGTGTTGGACTTTGATCCTTCATGCGTGTGTTTAGGTGTGACCCCCTAACCTGTTCATGAATGCACGACTGCTTTTGACTGCCTTTAACCTCGAAACCCGATAATTGCTGCTTACAGCTATATTTAAATTTTTGTAACTGCAATGTAAGGAATTTATGATGCAATCTGCGGTTGATGTGACGTCAAAGTGCCTTTATAGAGCAACAAGTGGTTAAAGGAGTAGTTCACCTTCAATATACAAATTCTGTCATCGTTTTACTCACCCTTTTGTCATTTAAAACCTGTATGACTTTCTTTCTTCCGCAGAACAAAAGAGAAGATATTTTGAAGAATGTTGTAAACATTCACTTGCATTGTTAAGAATATAATTTTAAGAAATAGTTGAATAGTTCACCCAATAATAAAAATTCTGTCATCATTTATTCACCCTCTTGCCATTCCAAACCTGTATAATCACAAAAGAAGATATTTTGAAGAACGGGGGTAAACAAACAACACTAGCCCAGATTGACTAGTTTCTCAAAATATCTTCTTTTGTGTTGTGATCCAGATAAAATAAACACATTTTAGCTAATGTTTTAAAATTCAACACTACGTATTTCTACGTGCATAAATGACATACCGTTGCGAAGCAGATCTCTGGGGAAGGGACTGGCTTCACAGTACAGACCGGTCTCGGACGAGTGAACTTTCCTGGGCTCTCCCGAGCGATTCGTGTCTCCGCCGCTCAGCAGGGCCGAACAGATGACCTGGATGAACTCATTGAGGATTGCTTTGCCGGACTGATGCCCGTTATAGTGGCTGTTACCTAGAGGGAAATAAGGCCGAAGGTGCTGAATGAGATCGTTCAAGTCGGGCTGCTGTTTGGCATCATCTTGACAGCTGTATATCAACTCTCCACCCTGAAAAAAACAAAGTTGTTGCTGAAATTGGATGCCATTAAAGGTTAACCTTGGAATATTCCTTAAAGTTGTTTACATTTACCTTAAAAATCTTCAAGTTGTTTTGTGGTTCCTCTAACAAATGCTTCAATGCAACAAACATTCGCTGTTTACTCCTGTAATGCAAATGATACCAGATTGTTTTTCAGCACATAATGAAGTGCATAAAGCAACACTGAAAACAGAAGTAAACAACTCAAGATTTATTCTAATCCCATGCATAGATTTGTTTGTTTTAGATTCCATGTGACTCAAAATGCAAAACAATGCATTAATGCATTTATTTTAAGGTTGGTCTTGGGATGGTGAGTCACACCCTTTTGCTGTTTTGAATTAAACATCGATTCATTTTTTCCGAGAAGAATATACGTTACAAATATCTTGGCAACCGTCTGCAAGGTTTGTTTTGGTAAGATTGCACCATCAGTTAAAGATAAAACACAGTGACTCACCCAGAGAAGAGATCCAGGGGACAGTATCTGCTCAGGCGCTTCCATTTGCCATTGGCTAACTGTAAATAACATTGAGTTAGGAATGTTTGCATGTACTTCAGTTACTGTCCTGACATTAAAGATCGAATTGGTATAACCTTGACGTTATCAAAAAGCAGCCTTGCTTACAGAACATTGTGTTATTTCTGAAAATATATTCTTTTGTGTTGCACACAAGTCATTTACAGGTTTTGAGCCACACGACGGTGAATGAATTTGTATTTGTGGGTGAACTGTCCCTTTAAGGACCGTCTCGTCCAAACTCATTTTCTGTAAATGAACCCTCGTGGGACAAATTTCATGACAGTCACTTGAGCAAACAGTACAAATAGATTACAGGATGTTTACACTAAACCACATTATCCTCGTTCCTGTTTTCTTAAATGAATGTAGAAGTTCGCTTTTAGAAATCCAGTTGCTTCATGTTGACCGGTCATCAGATTTGTCCAGATTATCCAATAGATTTCCCCAAAACTAAATCTGTTTAGATTGGTACTGCCTTTACATAATGCTGTTTTTCAGTATTTCCCTTACAGTAGTAAGAATTTGCAATAATGGTACAATATCAAGCTACAAAATATAATTTTCCTTGTGGTTTGGGGTGAAATGTATTTAAGATTGGTAAACAAATGTTTGATTCTGCTTGAATACTTGCCTTGAAATGTTGATGCATGCAGAATCTGCAGACTTTGCGCTTGAACTCCTTGGTAATGTGTCTTGAATAGGGTAAAAATCCACATTTTGGCTTAAAAAAATAGGAAATGAGTCATTACATCACCACGACTTCAGTTAAATAATGAAACATTGTGAATCTGAACAGTTTTCAGTGACACACACATAAGTATTTCACGTCCGATTCCTGCCCCTTTCCCTCATTTGTTTCAAATGCTTCATCAGATCATGTGATGGAGTTACACACACAAACACACAGGCAGGCAGGCACTAAGTCATTCAGAACTGGTGGTTTAGTTCCCGATTCACCATTGGTTCAAAACTACAGTTTACGTGTTTGTGTACATCGCCAAGTGCAGATTCCTCAAGACGTGTGAACCATAAAGGTTCCAGTTTAACCGCTGTGTCGCTAACCCAACACAAAAGCTACTCTTAACTATGTAAACCTAAAATAACACAAACAACTGTCAGCAAACTCGGTAACTAGACATGCTGAGACAAGAGACACGTCGACGTGAATACTGGAAAGAGTTAAGACGCAAAAACCTGTAATCGTGCTGGTTTTTTAACTTATTTAAAGAGAACTTCTTACTATAATAAAATAGTGTTTTATCGTCGTAATTGCGATAACACCACACAAGGCAGGTGGTATATGCAAATTGCATTTGGCAGTCAAATTTCAGTCATGTTTGTGGCGCCTATAATTTGCATGATTCCATCGATAAATCGGATGCTAAAGCAACGGCACGTGCACATAAACCGCACTATCAACAGATGCAATTTTAAGTCGGCACCTACAAGATCTGTAATGTAGCCATGACTGTCAACCTGAACAGAAAAACTGATTTGAGTCGAGGTTTACCTTAATTTCAACGCAGATATGGGGCCTGTGGTCTCTGAGGTGATGGAGGGGGAGTTGGGTGAGGTTGGGAAGGCACAATCCACACCCGCTGAACGTATCCATGACCTTGTCGCAGCGCAACTCTGCGTGAGAGGAAGATCACAGTGTTACGCTACAGTAGGATAATATAGGATTAGCTTCGTCACCCAAGGCCTCGTATAGAAAGAATACAATTTTGGATCATTCGTACCAGGTCGTTCTTGCTGGACCTTCAATGACAGCTGCCTCACAAAGTCCAGCGGTAGTTTGACGACCTCCTGTAGACAGTCAAGTCATCAGTTTCATCACATTCATTGGCTCACCGCTTGTGATAAGGCAAGGTGAAAACACGAAGCGTCTACTTACTCCACTGTGAACGTATTTGTCCCCAAGTAAAGGCTTCATGACATATTTACTGTAATCCACGATGTTGAGAATGTGCCGAAAAGCTTGTTCTGCTGTCTGTAAAAGAGAGAAGAAAATCAGTCGATGTTGCACAATGCAAAGAATTCCAGCTCAAATATTTGCATATTTACATTTACGCTCTAAGTATTTGCTTTCGTACAATAAGCGCACAAACTTTTGTGAGAATATTATGGCTGTCAAATGATGAATCGCGATTAATCGCACCCAGAACAAAAGTTTGTGTTTACACACTATATGTCTGTGTCTTGTGCACATTCATTTTGTATTTACAAACACGTACATATACTTGCATATATTTAAGAAAAAATATGAACGGATAAACATTTATACATACTTTAAATGATTGGTAAATATGAATATCCATAATACCAAATATGTATACATGTACGTGATTATAAATACAAAATGAATAAGCACAGTACATATATTATGTAAACACAAACTTTTATTCTGGATGCGATTAATCGTTTGAAGGCCATAATTGCTGAATTCATATTTACAATCAGATTTACAGCACACTAAAGGAAACACTTGTGTTTGTAGACTAGATTTGAGAAGTGAGATTGTAGATTTGAGGAAGCTTTACCTGTCGCGTATGCACAGAATCTTCTGAGGGAAACTTCAACAAACGGAGAACTCTGCAGTGCTGTAACAGTAAACATTTTGGTGAAGAAACTTCCGCTAATTTCATACATTATTCCAATCATTCAAAATGAAGCGTTCTTACAGAAACCTTGGTGACCTTCCTTTTTGACCGTTTTATCACATTTTTAATGGGATTCTAAGAAACTGTGTGTACTACATAAAACTCAACCATAACCTGAACAGATACTGAAACGGTTCAGAAAGCTACAGGCGACATCAGTTTATTAAACAAACCACAACGATGTAACAAATGGGCTCTTAAAGTGATACTCCACCCAAAAGTCATTAACTCACCTTCGCACTCCCTTAGTAGGAAAAATACTTTGTCATGTTGAACACAAAAGGCGGCACTTTGAAGAATGTAGGACAGCAAACAGTTCCGGCGCGCTTTTGACTACCATTGTTTTTGGAAGTCAATGGGAGGCTAAATCTGTCCGTTGCAACCATTCTTCCAAATATCTTTCTCTTTGTTCATCAGAACGAAGACATTTATACACATTTGGCACAACTCGGAGTAAATAATGATTTTAGGGTGAACTTTCCCTTTAAGCGCACTTGAGTAACGTTTACAAAACAAACATCTTTCCCTTAGAACTTTTTCACAACAGCGTGACATCCCTAAATATCACAATGAAATATATAGGTTATATTTTACACACACAAAAAAAGATCATTGAATAACGCAACTAACAATTACAGTCATGAGATGAGGGGGTGGTGGGAAGGGTACAAAATGGTGTTGCGAATAAAATCTTCAGAGTACGTAAAATGGGCTTTATTTTTTAATGCAAAATGTAGCCTTCATTCACCAACTTTCCTTTTGCTTTAAGAGTGAATTATCGAAGCTCACATTAGCAAATTCATTGTTCTACACTCACGTGACTAGATACGGTTAAGTTAAGATATCAAGAATTTTTCAAATCAAGTCAGCACACATGACAAGTAACCATCTTTGTGGGAGGGTTAAGGAATGTCAGTAAACCGCAAACAGAGACAGACAAGCCCTTGCAGGATTTCTGAATCGGCCACTGCATAAGAGCTTCACCCGCTTCCCCCACCCAACCCATCATGATTACATCAACAGATTAGCCAATGTTTTCTAAGAAAACGTCCTGTTGTTGGATACACGTCGTCACATCGTGTACTGTGAAACGAGCTTTTTTTTTATTTATGAAGGTACAGATGATCATGGAATTGAGTAAATTAGACAAATCTCAATTCTGTCATCATTTATTCACCCTCACGTGGTTCAAAACCTGTTTTGGACTCTTTGTGCGTGTGTGTGTGTGTGGTTTTGTGTCCAAACAATGAAAGCAAATGGGGGTCATCGCTGTTTGGTCACCGACGATCTTCAAAACATCTTTTGTGTTCTGCATAAGAAACCCATACAGGAACGAAATGACACGAGAGTCAATACACACAGACAGAATTGTAGTTTCTGCGCATGTCGTCCATCCAAACAAGGGTCAACCTCCCCCAAAACAATTCAAATATATTGTAAACAACATTATGAGTTACTCAACTGACACGTTTCTAACCTGACCTTTGACCTCTGTAGAAGGGGATCTATATTGTCTCATGGAGACCACTACACCACAACTCAAGACTTCAAAAGACTGATATACTGCCACAGAACAAATCTGACTTTTTGTTTATAATAATTGTATCAATAAAAATAAAGTTTAACGCAGTAGGCGTGGCGCGATCGAGCACGTTAACGCAAGCGCGACGTAACTGTTGGCGAATTAAGTTTATCGATGAAGTCAGCATTAGCCACATAGCTGTTAGCTTTAAAGCCTTGACAGCCGTTTTAAAAATAACAAAAATGTGTTGATTTCGGTTTAGCTGTGATATCACGTCTTCTATTGTTCCCGTCGGGGTCATTCATATGACGTTTGTTCTGGATTCTTGTCGATAAATGAGATTTGACTGAGTTTGTGAACGTCGGCTAAGCTAAACGCTAGTAACTATTCATCGCTCACCTGCGCGTGAGACACAACCAGGCTCTTGTTGCCTTCCCCGTGATATTTCCAGTCGTTTTCGTCCATTTTGTCCAGTTCCATAACCCAGAAGAAGCGTCAATTTGTGGGCACGATCGCAGGTTTGACAGTCCGGGCGCGGCGATCGGCGTCGGGTTGAAAACTTCTGGAGAATCCGCGACTGGCACAGTGACCGCCCGGTGTAGAGGCACTACCGCTTTCGCGAAGACACGCCCTCTGTGCGGTGCCATTGGCTGGACGCGTGGATTCGATGTTTCTATTGGCTGTGAGCGTTTGTCGCTGATTGAACGGAGGAGGTGTCAATCAAACAGTCTCTCTGTGATTTCTGTTTATCTTCTATAAAAATGTTTTTTTTAATATTTTTTTATTTATTCTTTTTTTTCTATGTTTATTGTTTTATTTATTTATTATATTTTGTGTCTTAATTGTTTGGTTTTTATATGATATACGTTTTCAAAAATCATGTTTTTGTTGTGCATTCCAATGACTTTCAATCAAACTGCAGTTTGTTTGCTTTAAGCCATAACAAAAAATACAGCTAACACACACATTAAAAACATGATAACATAATAAAAAACATGATTTCAATTATCTCATTTTGGAACTAAAAGGTTTATTTATATATATATATATATATATATCTCACAATGTTATCCATATTTCGCAGATAAAAGATTTGTTTTTCTGCATTAGTCGTACAGGTTTGGATTCACATGACCATTCACATGTTTGAATAAACCATGCATTCTGCTAATGTGTTGGTTCTATCAATATACATGCAAGTATTTTTATAACCAAAATCAAATAATATTAACTGGTAATAAGCATGACATCTAATTCTGTGCAATTGTTTTAACTAATGGTTGAATCCTGTTCTGTTTGTATTGCACCTTCTTTTCCAAACAACAGACTTGCTTTCAAAGTACATATTTTGATCAAAACTTTATTTTTATAGTCAGGATACTTGGAAAGAATAACCACAAAGACGCGTGTTAGAAATTCATAGAAAAACTTTTAATAGAAATTTAAAAAACACATATTTACCATGACTGTACAGGGAGCTTAAAACATTTAATCAAAATACATCTGCTTTCACAACGAGGTCATTAAAAATGAAAATTTCACCATTGATTTAAAAAAATCTGTTTGGGAAAAGTTTAAAAAGAAGTAAATCAAACGTGAGCAGTGTTTTATTGACCGTGCTCACGAGCACCCACACAGAATCGCTCTTCAGCTAGAACAAGTCATCATGCCGAAGGATTTAGACGGACCCGACTGTCCGATTCTCAGTCCATCTTTGCAGCTGTCCACTGATGTTGGCTTTGTGTCCGACGGAGGCGTGGACTCGTAGAGAACGCATATGGACCCGTCCTCACCGATCCGGTAGGACACTTCAAACGGGTCGACCCACATGGTGAGCTCGCTCGGCAGCAGGGAAAAGAGCCGTTCCTTTGTGATACCGATCGTGGAAGCGGCTCTGCCTATTATGGGATCCATCTTGTGGTTGATCCGGATGCACCTGTAACCTGAACCACGGCAGGGTGCGTTTGGGAACCAGTGGTGCTGATAGTGATCTACAATAAAGAAAATGATTAGGGCTGGGACTAAATGTAATCCTTCAATGTAATAATGGTATGCATTACGTTAATATACCATCTAAAAAATTGATGGTCAATTTTACATATTTCTTTACACAAAGTAAAGCCGTTTAAAAACATTACAAGCATGTATTGCACACATGGTTTTAAATTAAACAAAACAGATTTATACTTTTCTGTTTTTGTACATCACTTTTCACGGCCTTCACTATTCCTCCTCAAAGTCTTTGTCCTTGCTGCTAGATTTGTTTTCATTGATACAGGCAGATTGAGAATAAATGATAAACGTTTCCAAGAACGGACTTTGGCACAATAAAAAGATCAGATTGTAATCTTATTGTGCATTACAAACACCAAATTATCCACCTTTGTCATTATACTCGGCGAGGTATATATTTAGCTCTTTTAAAAAGCCCTGAAGCATTTAAAGATCGTGTTTCGTCTTCTCTTACCACCCAAAGACTCTTCCAAAGAGAACCTGAATTGTTGCAGCTGCTCTTCTGAAAGCAGCCTTGTTCCTCTCAACAGACGAGTCACAAAGTTCGCCGCAGTAGAGACTTCAGTTTTCATTTTCAAGTTTTATCATGGGCTGAAAAAGAAAATGTCAAGTTTTAAAACAATTACACGCGGTGAAACGGTCACACGCATTCGACTACAGTTCCAGCGCAGCTGAACTCGACAGGCCTGGGCAATGGGCTTGACGCGTTCCTTTGTTCAAAACAACACGACAAAACGACCCTTAAAAATCACTAACCGGTTCCAGTGAATCAGGTTGAACGTACAGAGTGTTCCTACGGCTGTTTACGGGCTATTTAACTCGACGTGGTCGCGCAAACGAGTAAATAAATATCTATTTACGACCGCAAACTTCCTCCTCCGGCGGTGATTCGAGCTCTACGTGCAGCTGCAGCTCTGCGGTCGGATGGTAAACACTCTGCAGCCCCGCGGCTCCGCCAATCAGAAGGCGACGTCGCTGTGACGTCGCCGATGGGTTATTTCCATAAACAGAGAGACTTCGTTGAAGAAATGTGTTTATTTGATGTGCTTTTTTATACAGAAAATGATCATTTGTAAACAACAACAACAACATTTGTTTATTCTATTAGGAAAATTCCATATGCATAAGAAAAAGTGGGTTCTATGTAAACCACATTTTTCACATTTTATTTATGACTTCAAATTGTATAAAGAGCTCTTTGAACAAACAAAACAGCTCTTAAAACATCTCTCTTTATTACGAATATCAATGTGACTTTAATATGTGATACCTCTTGTTCTTATGGCATTGATTTAATAAAGTATTAATAAAACAAGGCCCTGCACTGACTGTACTTGTTTTACAAGTACGTTGTTTTATTTGTATGCGAGTCATTGTAAAATATCAGCACATTAATCTTTAATTATTTGACCACAAATGTACGTTTCGTCACTAAATCGCTTCAATTCTGTTTGTATGTTTACCTAAAATATTGAATGTTGTCTGCTGAAACATTTCTGTTACCTTTGTTTGTGTACACTTGGTAAAAATAACAAAATAACCAACTTTGTCAACAAACGTCGGGCGTAGAAACTTTAAACAGCCCCACGAAATACTCCAAGTATATTATTGCGTTTCACTTAAACGACGTCGAATAATTCGCGTTTCGGTCTCCCATTGGACTCACGCGTTCGCCGTAGTACGTGCGCTGCTGGGTCGACCAATCAGATCGCAGCGTCACACGCCGAGGCTGGGTTTTAGCCAATCGGGTGAGGCTCCTCAATCCCTTGCGCTTCCGTCTGGCCGCATGGTCCTCCCCTATACAACCCGAATGAAAGCTGGAGAATATGACTAGTTTATGAAGTCAGTATCTGTCTGTTTGTTTTGGTCATTTATGGTTATGTTAATAAATATAGGTGGACAATTAAAACATGTATGTTTAATGCATTAAATAAATGCATAGAAGAGCGTAACGCGTAGTCGGACAGTAGCCGGTTTACGCACGAGCTGAGAGTGGACAGTGAAACGTCAGCAGGTAATTTATTTACAGTAAATGTTACACTATATAACTTGTGTGAGATCATAATAATAAGATAATATATTGTTAACTGTTTTATTTGTGTTCAATAACCGCCATATTGTGTATTGAGAAAGTCTCGACTTAAGTGTCTGTGATTCTTAGCTTAGCTAATCTTTTTGTGTAGTTATGCATAACTTGTCTTTAAAAGTCATATTTCAGTTTTTCAATATTTTATTCATTTCAAATTGAGTTGTTTTTCAAAACAATTTGTTCAAATCAAAATAAGTTCAATGACAATAGTGCCATGCTTCATAGATATTGCACTGTTGACATAATATGCCCTTATTTTTCTATCATTGCTTGCTATTTACAGTAATGTTAAATTCAGTTCAAATATTGACAATATTCTCTATTCATTTCCCGGAGGATCCTCATCGACATGGAGTTTCCACCAAGCAAGCGGCTGAAAGGCCATCAGACGTCCGCAGAGCCCGATCCATTTGACGACGACATCGATTTCACCCAGGACGACCTGGCGCAGATGGACATCATCGCGTCTCAGGCCATCACGGGTGACGGTCAGAACAGCGGCTCGAAGAGAACGTACAGCTCCGTTTTCCATGTTCCTGATGAGCAGAGCAAAGCTCCTGCGAGATCCTGTCGGAAAACGTTCACCCTGGGAGACGGTTGCAATAGTACCACGTTTGACAGGACGGAACCTCAAAGAAAAGATGCATTTGGTTAGTATATGAGCTCGACGTTCCAAACATGTTTAAAGACGAAGAGTGTCATGTTTGTTTGTGTTATTTCATGTGTCGCACAGGCGACGGGCGTTCCAGCAAAGGTGAAGATCTGCACGTCGAGCAGTTAGAGGAACAGCAGGCCGAACTAAAGAGAAAGGTTTGTTATTTAATGCTTTATTTAATTCCTTCAGAATTACTGGAACTCACTGAAATATCCGCCTGTTTCTGTTCCCCTCAGCTGAAGGAGGTGGAGGAGGAGATCCTGATGAAGAACGGGGAGATCCGGGTCTTGCGGGACTCCCTCAGACTGGCCAATCAGGAGAAGGACCAGCAGAGGCAGGCGCAGCTGGCCCTAGAGAGAGAGAAGGCTCACGCTCAGAGCGAACGAGAGAAGGAGCTGACGAAAAAGGTCGGGAAGGGTTTGCATGATGTCCTCGCAGTGCAAGATATCGTACCACATCTCTAACGTACGTCTGATTTCTCGCAGGTCCAGTCCCTGCAGTCAGATTTGCACTTTAAAGAAGCCGAAATGAACGAGATGAGGGGGAAACTTCAGAGCAGCGAGCGCGGAGGAAAGCTCACCGGCACACCCGCGAGAAACAAGTAAACGACATCTCTCAAAAAGCCATTTTGGTTTTTCTTTGTCTTTTCAAACACCAATACAAAATACTTCATGTCATTCCAAAGTTTTTCGGTGGAACACAAAAGAAGATATTTTGAGAAATGTCTCAGTGGTTTTGTGTCCATACAATGAAAAGTTCAATGGGGGCTTGAAAATATCTTCTTTTTTGTTCTACAGAAGAAAGAAAGTCATACAGGTTTGGAATGACACGAGGAAGAATAAACACAAAACAATTGGGATAGTGGACCTTTAAGAAATCGTCATTGTTGAAATTCAATTGTTGATGTTTTATTGACCCAGCTTTCAGTCTCCTGCCAGTCGAGCATTTATGACAAAGGGAACCTTCTCACCCGAGCTCGCCAAGAAAACATCTCCTATCAAAGTGCATTTATTAGAGGGTATGGATAACTTTTCATCTTTATGTGCATTTCCTGTCTGTTGTGTTTTTATGGACCTTCAATATCACATTTCCAACGTTATCAGATGGCAAACAAACACCGTCCAAAAGATTATCTGCAGAGGAACCACATTCAGAGCAAAGCATCATCTCTGACCTCCATCAAGAAGGTAACGGCTGGTATAATCTTGACTTTAATCTCAGTTTAAAGATTGTTGTGCTTGTGTAATGTTGTTGTTTTACTCTAGGATGTGTGCTGCTCAATCTTCTGCTTCAACAACAGTTAGATCCCAGCACTTTGAGTCTCTGTCACCTGTTGTCGGTCAGACCCGACGCTCTTCCAAACGTCCTATCACAGAACGGCTACGTCAGTCCGTAAGTATCAGCAAAGCTGATATATCCCAGTCTACAGTTTTTGAAGTCTTCTCTCTTTAATATTGGGTTTCAATGCATGGTACTGTTTGCACTTATGAAATGTTTTTGGAAAATCATCAGCTGACATACAACATTAATCATGCATTATTAAAAAAGTTGACTTTCCACTGCAGCATTGTTAACAGTGATGTTTTCTAACTGAGAATAATTGAAAATGGAGATATTGTAAATGTGAAGCTGTGTTCATCTACATCCATTTACATTTTTCAGGAAACATAAATAGTTGAACTGTGTATGAATTCCAGAAATGTCAAATGGTGGTTGCAACAAACCAACAGGGTTTCTATTAAGAAAAACATAGGAATTTTATGATCGTGATTTTCCTGGACAATTTAATACAATAAAGTCTTAAAAATCATCTTGTCTCTTTTTTCTCCTAAAGGGGTTCGCTGGCAACCTCCAGCTCATCCTCTGGAGATCTCCGAGTGTTTTATCGCCCTCAAACGCTATTCCAACAGATCCAAAGTCTCGCCATGTCCGCTCTGACCACGCTAGCAGTCCGCCGACCCACCAACCATGCCGCTCTCCCCTCTCCCCGCCATACCTGCCCTCCCGCTGTCCACTTCCTCCCCCTGCTCACCTTTCACATCACCACGTACTGTCAGACGCTGGAATCCGTAGAGAGCTCGGCAAAAACTTCGCTCCACGGCAGCTCCCTCTCGGCTTCCTCTGACTCCAGCTTAGCCTCCAGTCTCGAGGAATCTCTCAGCGGACAGGAAGAACTCGCCCTGGCGGCCATGAACGCACTTTATCATGTAGTGTGCTGTAGCTGCGAGGCTTTGGAGATAGTTTTATGCCACCCGGATGGAGAGACTCGAGAAGGGAATGACGTGGACAGACCTCGGTGTTCTAAAAGCATCCTTAGTACGTCAGAACATCAGAGCGGGGAAGTGCAGTCGCAGATGCCTCTTCTGAAGAGACTCCTGCAGTTGGCAGATCCTGGGTTCATTACGGCTGCCGGCCAGAGGGAGGCGGTACTGAGCAGCAGTCTCAGGATTCTGTGTGCGCTGGCTGAGAGAGCAGAAGACAACCAACTTACGAGGTTCAGTAGTATAAGGAATAATCTCTCGTTATTGTATAAAAACATGAGACCATGAACAATGCCACGGTTAACCATCAAGCGGAGAGCTGTGTATTTCTTTTGTGACTCATTTACCAGAATTTAAATGTTTATGGGGTGGTTTCCCAGACAGTTTTTATCTTAAATCTTTACTAGGCCTTAATTTAAGTCAGGAAATGTAAGATGTTTTACTCAAAATGCTTTACTTAAAACATGACTAATGTGCATTTTGAGACGTCACAAAAGCAATTATGTATTTAAAGATATGGCAAGTTTTTTCCGTCTGCACAGCTCGAGAATTTAGTCTACGACTAGTGTAATCCCCGTCCGGGAAACCGCCCCTAAGAGTTTAAGCATTTAAAAGTATGATTAGGACGATTAAAATCTTTTAGAAAAGCTGAATCACAACATCCAGATTTGAAGCTTATAGTAAGACAATATTGAAAATGCCGTTTTTTTATAGCTTACTAAAACAAATAAAACGTTTCTTTAAAAAAATCTGATAAATGTTTGGCTAAATATGATCGTTTTGAAACTTTCCTACACAAAAACGAGAAATGTGGAATTAGCGTTAGCAATAAACGTAGCAAGTTCGGTTGAGTCACTCAAATTATTCACTAATAACAAAATTTCTTATGATGAAACTGAAACGAATTAAAAATAATAATAAAATGACAATAAAACCAAAAACTCAAAGTGTTACGCCCCATTGAGACCGCCAAGCGACATTATTCCATTCATTATAATGAAGAGGTGGCGACACAAAGTGGACGTGTCTAGCGACGCAACAAAGTTGAGAATTGTGACTTTCGGGAGCATCTACCAATAGGAGTAAAGCAACAGAGCTCACACCATCAGGAATGTTTGTTAATAAATGTTACTAGATCAACCAAAGCTAGGAACGCCTTCAAATGACCTCGTTGCAAGAGTTTGTGTTTACTTGTTTTGTATATTGTATTGCACATTAATGATTGAAACTGTTGTCTTTCGTTTCTCAAATGTAGACTCAAGGTCATCCTGTCGAGTCAAGCGCTCCTCAAATGTCTAACTCCAGAGATGTCGCACAAAACCGTCCGTCTGTCTGTGAGAATCCTGTCGTTCATCATCTGCAGCAACGAGATGGCCGTTCAGCTCTGCTCACACGATTGTAATTGTTTTTAACGTGTCTTTTTTGATATGTAAAGCATCCTTTCTACATTACCGTGTTAAAGACAAACTGTCTCTTCCCCAAGATGCATGTCCTCTTCTCAGAACGTTCCAGTACGTCACCTCCAGACCAGATAAATCTGCCTCGGAGGATGTGTGGAGCCGCTTGGAGCTAGAGGTGATCATCCTGTCTGAATTGTGATGTGGAGTACCGTAGTGAACCTTGATATTAAATGCGATTTCTCTATCAACAGGTTATACGGTTGTTAACCAAACTGTTTACACACAAGACAGGAACCTGGGCCGCTCTCTGTCAATCATCCTGCCAGTGTATACATGAGGTTTGTTCTTCTTAGAGGCTTACCAAATGATTCGCTTTGAAAATAACGTGCGAGGTCACTACAGAGGCATTAGAGGATGTTGTCATTGTTTATTTAGGTTTATGTCGCAAAATCAACATTGTGAACCTGAACGTTTTGGCTTAAAGATAATTATATATCATTTCCTTAAGTTGCATTAAATTGACCTGTTGTACTAGTTATTTTGTTACTTAACTGCCATATTAATCAGCATTTTGAATAATATTTAAATTAATATTATTTTTAGTAATATTATTATGAATATTGATCTATTTACTAATCTTATACACACTATTATTGTTGCTGCTTTCTTTAGAATATTTATGCATGTTTGGTTATTGTAGTTAAAAACTGAATGAGGCTCTTTGCTTTGAAATGAATGTAAAAATGCCATCAGTTCCTAGAATCCTGTTGTGACATTGCATTGTGTCTTATATAATAAGAAAACAAAATGAATTCAAATCTAAAACAATACCAGTACTGATATTCTATAAATTTAATTATTTTGAATACAATTTGTTTGTTAGTAAATGTGTTTTTTCTGCTGTAACCTCTCAGCTGGTGCGGACGGTTGTGGTGCTGTTACACAGTCAATGGCTGAAAACTAAAGGCAGAGAAAGCAAGACGTCCTTTAATCGGACCTGGTCGGTTCATGGCGTTGAGGTGCTGCGAGAAGCTCTCATGTTTCTCCACTGGCTGCTTCTGAAAGACTCGTCATTCTCAGAACACTGTCTGGACGTCCTGCATATGTACGATCAGGTCATCCCCGCCATCAGAGACACGTTCAGACTGTTCCCAGATCTGACCGAGAGTGAAGGTGAGCCTTCATGTGATTGTAATAATGAATAAAGTTGCGCTCTGTAACAAACTGGGTTGTAAATGAACACACATCTGAACAAATGCGCCGGTGTTCAAATCTTCTGTACCACAAATCACAATAGTAAAGTAGAAAAAATGTGCCCAACCTTTTTATACAATTATTGTGGAGACATTTATTTTGATGTAGCATCAATGTTTTAGTGTATATTAACCTCAAGTGAATTTTGAGCGTATATGATTAATTACGATATATTTGTATATTGCAAATAAACAAAAACTGTTCAATTGTCACTGTCAGAAAATCCTAGAAATTGGGAAGGTGAGATGAAGTGATGATGGGTGACTACATCTGGATCTTGGTTCGTGAGGACAGTATTTGTCAAAAGACCAAAAACAATCATTTGTACACTTCTGATGTATCGAACGGCAAATTTTTAGTAACTGTTATGTTGTTTTAAGCTCAGTGTTATGCCAGTACCTTGTCATTTCTACGTACGAATGTGTGAAATCGTTTTTTCGGTTTCGTTTGTGAGTAAAAAGCAAGGCAAAATGTACAGATCTTCTTCCGATGTTTTGGTGTTTATTGAATTTGCACTGTCGTTTCTCTGCAGAATTGGCTCTTGAAGAGATCTGTCGCTCTGAGACGGAGTACGTTGAAGACATGGACACAGAGGCAGGACCGTAACGGTCACATGCACAATGAAGTCACAGGTTTTGTAATGGACGTCTGTGGTGATTGTCCCATGTGATGACATTCTGATGTTCACTGTATTGTGTCTTGTCATCAGATTTTGTCTTCTTTTTTTAGACTAACCACTAAAATGATTAAATGCCACACAATAAATTAAAATTTAAAAACTGAACCGCAAAAGTGTGAACATTTGGACACGTCCCTAATCATAATACATTAAAAAGTGTATGCCAGAGGTGCTTGTTTTGCATTTCATGATTTAGGACACGGTTAACTTGTGAATTGACAATATCCATGAGAGTGGGTCTAAAATAGTACATCAAAGACGACTGAATTGCACATTATGTCAAATAGTGTTTCAAAGTTACGCAACTGTATTATGTGTATCATTTTGAGCTAATATTACCCACAAACCCTGAAGTTTGCTAGATCTTATCTAGTTTAGGCTCATGAGCTATTTTTAAACGTACTGAACTAATGTGTAATAAACAAGAGTTTTAATTTAATGATCTGCCATATTGTTTCACTATATACACAAGTATGTACTTCCCCATCGAATAAGGAATCATCCTCAACACAACAATGACAAACTTCACTTCCTGGAAACCTTTTGTAAGCCCTCTTCTGTGTAGGTCATAGGTTGTAGACAAATGGAAACTAGAAGCGTAACTGTGTTTTTCGGTAAAAATGTGACATTCAGACTGATGTTGAGCACAAGAACAGGGTTTTATTTGCTGTCGCAAACATGGAGATGCTTGAATACAAACGTTTGAACGTAAAACACAGATCAGTTTGATCTTTACACACTTTGTAAACCTCAAGAATATGACGAAACCAACAAAGCATGTGGAAGATTCAAGTTTACAGATAGAAAGACGTACACAGCCATATATACTCGCTATGCTTCACTCCGGATATACATGGAGACAACATTTAAAAATGTCACCCTCTTTCTAACCTTGCGTACTAATCTTTGCTGTCGCATTCTTGACCCTCAAGGAAAGAAGTCACAAGGGAAATTTCTAAATTGCGTTGCCTCCCTCTTTTAACAAAACTAAAGTTGACGTTTTCTCTGCTTACTCGTACCAGGGTTCCCACTTTGCTACATCTTGCGCAAATGCAGAATTTACGTGGCTAAATAAATATGCAATGTTGGAACTGTGATGTTCACAACGTCGTGACATCTGAACACGATTAATTTAACATCTGCTTATTCTTCATATTCTGTTACGTGCCTTAAATGCGCCGTGGGAACCCTGCGATCAACACGTCCGTGTCGTTTGGTGCAATATGAAACAAGGCATATTCTGGATTTTTGTACACGACAGCGCATTTAAAGCATGAATGTAATTCCACAGATGTACAAACATTAAGCTGAACAACATGCTGGCGTCACATTCCCATTTGAATTCAATGGCATTCGGAAAAAAAACCTTCAATGAGAGTTTTCAATTCTCAAACATTTTCCCTTTACTAAATCAAGAAAAGCAAACATAACACAACGCTAAAAATATGGCTTCACCTATATGACGGCAGGAGTGGATAAAACTAGATTTATATAAAATGAAAGGAAATGTTTAAAGCAACAGATATAATTGTCGTTTTAGTCCTGATGGCAGGATTGTACCCACAGTAGCCGTTCGTTACACGACGGCGTCTGGTTCTGGAGTCACGTTCCGCTGATGTAACAGATGCTTGTGGTTCAGTAACCGGTCTTTGGTTGTTGCATGTAGGCGGGGTTGTACGCCGGTTGAGTCGAGCTGTAGTCGGTCGCTGGGGGCGGGTGACCAAAACCAGGCTGAACGGGTGGTTGGATGGGGTACGAGGCCTGACCGCCATCAAACGCTGCCTGGCTGTAGTGAGCAGGATATCCTGGAGCGCCTGTGAACACAGTTGTAGTTTTATTTTCAAGAGGTCAAGGGATTCAAATGTACAGGAAATGCAACCTGGAGGGTGTGTCTGAAGATCTTACCGGCCTCCTGATATGGTGGCGGGGGTCCTGCTATGTACGGCTGTCCCTGATATGGTCCGGTAGGCATGGGGGGGCCACCATAACCCGGCTGACCCCCGTATCCAGGCTGAGGGGGCATGGGCTGGTATGGTGGGTACTGACCGACCGGGACGACGGGTTGCTGGGGGTATTGTGTGTTTACGACTGTGTGCGTTGTAGTCGTCACTATGGCTGTAAAGAAAGAAACGTTGGATGAATCAGAAGCGTTCGTGATGGGTTCATGTAAATAAGCTCACTCGACGTTTCATTATAAATGATTTTAATGAATCACAGACGTCTTGCGACATGTAATACCCATGTGCGATCTGCTTCCTGTACCACTTTGTTAATGACATGCATTCACGAGCATTCACCCCCCTCGTGGTTGCTGTATGTGAGTCAGCCTGGGCGGGGAATCCCAGAATGCTCCAGCGTTCATTTTTTCCACTGCACGCACCCAAGCAACTCGCATTCCTGTGTTTGTATCATAGACTGTGAGGTCAGACAAAAGTCTTAACCTGCATTTTTTGTTATGAAAAAAAAAATCTCAACTGACTTTCATGAATGATTAAAAAAGAAGCACCGGAGGGCTGAAAGTGTGCGGACGCAACTGAACAGTCACATGATTGAAACCCACCCAACACCTTTATGTGTTAAGTGTGCTATTAGTGTACTTTTAAACTAAATCAAGTTTAACTTTGATTAACAAAATATTTATTAAATACATAAATATTACAAATAATATACTAAATAATAACCAAAAATAAGGTAAAAAGTAATTAAATAAATGGAAATGTATTATTTAATAAAATAAAAGTCAGTTTAATCAAAGTAAAATAAAAAAGTACACTTACACGTATACTTATACTAGTACCTACTAAAATATACTTTAAAATACATACTTAAAGACCATTACCTTCTTTACAAAGGCCACAAAAAGGGTTTGCGCTTTAAAAACGATTGGCAAACGTAAAAGTAAAATAACATTCATGATAACATCGTATACAGTATACTAAACAAGTAAACACAAAGGCTTGGTGATAATGCTTCCATTGTCTCCTTTTTTTCCCAAGTATATAAGTAAATATCAGTTTGTGTTCCTCTAATGTTTTCCCAGCGAGATATTAAAAAACAAGTTAATGCATTTGCTAACATTTGATTAGTGACCTAAAATAAGCACACCCTTGTGGTCTTAGGGAGCGTGCATACTTACGTCTGGGTTTCCTGCACATTTTGTAGAGACAGCAGCAGGGACAGACGCAGCAGACGATGAAGAGGATGATGGAGATCACGATCCCCGCCACTGTCGTGCCAATAATGATAGGCTTGACGTCGTTGCTAATGGGGGTTAAGAAAAAAAGAAAAAAACGATTGTAAATTATTCCCGAAAACGTTTTTTGTGCACGGTTGGTTTATAGATGAGATGTTTATCTGTTGATTGAGGAAGTGGGAGGGGCTGAAATCATTTCCCTGTTCGGGCCATGCATACTGTCCTGTGGGCTTTCTGAATCTCGTGCAATACACAGTTTGGTCCATATTTTATGATTAATTACTAAAAAGTTTCAGTGGCAAACTATACCAAGAAAGGATAAACTTACAACAAACAATCTTCTTGCACATCCTCAGTGAGCATCTCCAGTGGGTTGGAGCAGCAGTATCTGTTGTTGCAGTTTCCGCAGCAGAACTGCAAGAACGCGCAGTCAGCGGACGGTCTGAAGATGCCGTTGCTGGTCCAGTAGCTTAGACAATCGTTATCCGCTAAACAAAGCCAAAAGACAAGAGAAATGCTTTGCATCTTCTAAAACCTCGGATCTCCAAATCCGTTTTCTCAGGAAATTGATATTTTTATACTTTTTAAATGGTCACATAAGGTGTTGTCAAAGTTGAAAAGCACCTAAATGCTTTAGATACATTTTTGGAAAGAAAACCCAGTGAGAAACATAAAACGGCCGATAATTTACCACAAAATATGGAGATACGAGGTTTCAGAAGGATTAGATTCGGTTTATTAGTGTGTAATGCGATTTCTTGATAAAGTTGATAATACATTTTTGGAAAGAAAATCCCGGGCAGAAACACAAAACAGGAAGATCACAATATATGGAGATACGAGGTTTCAGAAGGATTAGATTCGGTTTATTAGTGTGTAATGCGATTTCTTGATAAAGTTGATAATACATTTTTGGAAAGAAAATCCCGGGCAGAAACACAAAACAGGAAGATCACAATATATGGAGATACGAGGTTTCAGAAGGACAGCAGCGTTAATATTGCATTAAAAAAACAGAGAATAACACAATATTAGTTCAGGCTGAGTTGCGTCACTTGTCGTGAGGATATTTTCAAGATTTGTGGCGAGGAAAACGAATCACTGTTCAGATTCACGGCTTTAAAACTCGATTCGTGACGCCATTAACACGCATAAATACACAGAACTTACATAGATCGTTTGGGGAAAAAACTAAATGACAAACACAAACTTGACCGAGTTAACCCTTATTTTATTAGAGCAAGCATATGTTTTTGGATGTATTTTGGGCCGTTAGGCTTGCCATAGTTTTAGGACAATTGACAATAGCGAGACCAAATGTTCGGTTTGGCTGTAAATAGCATCGCTATGGTTACCGCACGCACATTAAAAGCTTGGTTTGGGAGCAAACGAAATACTCACAGTATTAAAACAATGATACCGCGTAAGTTTACGCAGATATCCGGATGATTCTTTAAGATGAATAGATTAAAAGCACTCGCGTTTTAACACGCCAGCGTGCGCGCTTCCCAATGTTTGTCCGTTAGTCATTATTTACGCCCAGTATATGAGTTTAAAGCGTTTAGTTGGATCCTCCGTCTCTCTTACCGACTGTCGTCGTGAATAAAGCCGCGGACAGGAGCAGAAGTACCGGGACGGCGGAGGCCATAGCGCAGCGTTTCCCCTTCACTGGTGCGGATGGTGTAATATGAGACGACGCCTACACCGCACCGACGCGTCTGCGTGAAATCCAGCCGCGGGCGTCAGCAACAAAGACCCGTCACGCGTGTCATTGATGGAGTTGTGACCGGTGGACTCGAAAAACGTTTCCGTGACTAAAACCACTGGAAACGTTCGGACCCCAAACAGAGAAACAAAGCCCCTCCCACTTTGGGATAAACGAAAACGAAAGCGAGACCTTCTAGGAAACGTATTTTAACTCGATGGACTTATTTTTAAATATCTACCCACTTTTCCTGCGTGTTTATTAAAACGTTAACCGAAAATATATAAACCATCAGAGAATTCCCATTTGTTTGTTTATTGGGTTTGATGGAAATATAGCGCCTCTGGAGGTCTCTACTGGTAACGTGTGTCAGGGGAACCATCGCAGAAAGGACGAGAGGTAGTGAAATGTCATCGTTTTAACGTGTTATCTGTGTATTGGTAATATGCGCATGTACATTTAAACATGTTTAAATCGATTAGCAAACCTTATATCGTGGTCTGCACTTGAGGTGCGCGTGAGTCTTACAGGAATGGCGCGAATCTGAGGTAACGCGATTTTGCTTTACAAAAAATTCGAGTCTTTGTTAAATTAGGACACAATAAATATAAAAAAGTTGCTTCAAATGTTTCTGTGTTGTGTTTTTTCACCACAAAAATTCAATTTAAATGAATTAATTTAAGGAAGCTTAACAAGCGTTACTCAATAGTAATATTTAAAGAACCAGCGTCCAAAATGTTTGCAAATGTGATAAAAACAACAGATGAGTTTTTTATTGTGTAATGCGAATACATTTCTGCATAAAGTTTGATAATACATTGTTGGAAAAAAAACACCTATCATTATCATGGTCAAAAATGCACACTGCATAGTTAAAAACACCCACTTCATCGTCCAGCGAGATAACTATTTTACAAAAGATAAAGCACGGCACAGTTTAGAAAGCTTACAACAAATTAAATCAAGTTTATGAAAGGTTAAAAACGTTGCCTTACGTAACACGCTTTATAGAGCAGTTGTCCGTGTAGGGCTATTGTAGAAACAACATGGCGAATTCCATGTAAGGGGACCTGTGGTGTATGCAGATCGAAATTGTTCGTTCTAAGGTAATAAAAACATAACGCTTCATTATGTAAGGTTTTTATACACCTCTGAAGACATAGTTATGGATATTATATTGCATTTCTTTCAATAGATACAACATAATATTTCACACTGGACCTTTAAGCGGAATTCAAACTGTTAGTCAGGCACCCATGATAGTGGTTGATCCAGTGAATGACAATGGTTAGAATATTTCATTATTAGGCAATTTCCATTGCAAAATAAATAACGAAAATAAAATTTGCGATTTTCTATTTAAAATTCATATAAAAAAAGTTTTGTTTGGTCAGACATACCTATCTATGTGGGTCCTGAAATGGAAAAGTTTTGGAACTGCTGTTTTAAGTAACGCATAATAAAAAACACTTGCGAGCCAAACAGCGATTTTGTTTTGAAAGAGAGAGAGAGAGAGTCTCAGCCATCTGACTATGAGAAGCAGTAATCTGACATGTCACTTTAAGGCGTATTCATAGTCATGCAGGAAAGTGCCTAGTCCTCCACAATCCAGGGATGAATGATGTGACAGACGTCTGTGGTTTAGTAACCGCAGTTTGGTGTCTGCGTGTAGGCCGGGTTATAGGCTGGCTGATTGAAGGCGTCAGTTTGTGGCTGGTGAGCGTAACCTTCCTGAGCAGCTGTGTGTATCGGGTACGGGGGCTGACCGTAGCCTCCTGGAAAACAGAGGACAATCATTTGACCAATTGAGTTTCGTCCTCTGCAGACAATCATATGACCAATTGAGTTTCTTCCTCTTCCTGCTTCAAGTAATAGTAACGGTCGCATATTGGGTGGATGTGTTTACAGGCATTTTGGTGATTCTTACCGATCGTTTGATATGGGGGTGGTGGTCCCGCAACATATGGCTGTGTCTGATATGGTCCGGCTGGCATGGGTTGCCCTGAGTAAGCAGGCTGTGTTGGCACAGGTTGGTATGCTTGGTACTGACCTCCCTGTACCATGGGTGGCTGCATAGTGCATTGTGTATTTACGACTGTTGTTGTTGTTGTTCCTACCACAGCTGTGCGAAGAGTCAAAGTTAATGAAGATAAACACCATATACAGAGGAATACTGAAACTGAAAGGGTAGTACATTCAAAAAATGTAAATTCTTAATTTGCTTATCCTCAGACTGTTGTCTTTGTTCTTCTAAACACAGTTCTTGATCAGATCTCGGCCCTATTTACTGCCATAGTATGGAAAATAAATACTTTGGGAGTCAATGGTAGGCAAGATCTGCACGGTTTCTGACATTTTTCCAAATATCTTCCTTTGTGTTTAGCAGAACAAAGACATTTATACAGGTTTAGAACAATCTGAGGGTCAGCAAATGATGACAGAATTTTCATTTTTGCTTGAACTGTCCATTTAGGGCTGAATCGCACGGAACCAACAATCGGCAGAAAACACCAACATTCCAAATTCCCATTGACATTGATCCAACAAAGGTTACGAATATTTCAACCATCCCAAATAATGTGTCCCAAAGAAGCTTTTTCTTAATCTGCCATTATATTAATGCACAAGAACACCGTTAAGACTCAAATTCAGCATCACACACATGTGAAGTGCTTAAGATTTACTTCAATATGTGAGAGTAGTAACTTACGTCTTTGTTTTTTGCAGCAGCAGCAGCAGCAACAGATGATGATCGCAACGAAGATGGCAATCCCCGCTATTAGCGTGCCAAGGGTTGCATTGCCTAAGGTTCTGCTTGCAGAGTAGTGAGACCTACGGTATGTTAAGAAGCCTTAGAAACGCATTTAAAACCTTTTTTTTATATTTGGCATTTGTACAAATTGAGTGAAAGTGCATTTAAGACTTCATACATTAGTTTCCTGGGAACGGAAACCATGATTGCGACTTTGCTGATGGAGGAAATCCAATTCAAATTTTTGTGTTTCAAAGCAGAAGCAACTTTGCATGCTAAGAAATGTGAAAAATTTACTTTGGTTGTCTCGTTCTGTTCACGTTGATTTTACAAATGTGAATGTGATATGTTTATTGAACCGAAACGTTCCGCATGTTCAGTTTTTATATTTATATGCGTTGTGCAACATGCAACTGTAGAGACCACAAGTTCTCTAAAGGAAGTGTGGGGGGGCTGGTAAATGCAACACATAATGCAATGAAACTTCACAAAAGTCATTATTTGGTGTTTAAATCTGTTCACCGGCTCGAGTTACCTTTTAAAAGGAACATGGAATGAAAAGGTATTAAAGTATCTTATAAAAACGTTGATGTATATCTCACGATGAAACTAAATGACTAATGATGGAACATGTGGGGGACGACTACAATCATATGACGGCTTCAACAGACCCGAAATTATTTTTGTAAACGCTATGATTTCATTTTTGTCATTTCAGAGTTTGACAGCACAATTCACTTTCATTATATTAACATTATAGGGTGGCAAGAGCATTTAAAAATACATATACTGTACATTTCCTTTTTCCTACAAGAACTAACTAAAGGAACACTCGTGAAGTAAAGTTTCTTACACACTGCAGGTGTCTTGAGCGCTCTTAGATAACTGAAGTGGTTCATACGAGCAGCAGTATCTGTTCTGACAAGTCCCACAGCAGAACTGATAATATCCGCATCTTTTGAAGGGATTATCAATGCCATCACCGGTTGTGTATTTTAAGCAATCCTCAGCTAAAAAAAACACAAAGACCTGATGAACAATGATGTTCTTAGTTCATTTTAAGACCCTTGGTTTAGATCCTAACATTAAATCCATTTACACAGCATCGTTTCATTTGGTAAATATGAATGCATTCCTATGAGATAAAAGCGTGTATAAGTACTATAACCAAGTTTTAAGCATTACTTTCACTCACCAGCTGCCACGTGGAATAAAACCCCAGTCAGGAGCAAATGAAACAGAACTCTGGAGGCCATCGCTCAGCTCTTCTGACATATGACGATGACTACAGTGTGTCAAACCAGTCTGGTGAAGACTCATGAATATGCCTTTGATGTGCATAACCAATCAACACTTTTCTGTTGCGCAATGTATAACAGGATGCAGATTTATCGACTTCCCCTCCCATTCAAGCAAATGTCACTTTACTGGTAAAACGAAACAGAAAGTGTAACATTTTACATCGTTTTTAAATGCATACACCTAAAAAAGTAACCAATAGACAAAATTCCATCTGTGGCCTTTAGTCGAACAATCTCAGGGTTGAAATGCGGCTTTGATAATCATCGACTTTCTTTGGCAACGCAGGTTTTAAAGGGATAGTTCACGCAACAATTTTATTTCGGTCATCATTTGTCGCGTCACGCCGGTGTAGACACGGTGTTAGTCAACAGACTATGAGAAAAAAATTAAAAATGCTAACCCCCTAAAAAACTTCTCAGTTTAATTTAAATCGATGTATGTGAGCTTTCTTTATCTGAAAACGTTAGCTGGATCAGTTTTTAAATGAAAAGCAAGCTATTAGGCCAAGGTGCACAACAGGAAGGGGCTGCTTGCTCACATGTAGCTGAATAAAGGTGACTGCACGTTCTTCAGGAAGTGTAGGGGGGGTCGATGTGGTAAACACTGCTGTACAAAAATCTCACATCTAAGCTTTTTGAAGTCTTTATTATATCAAGTTAGGACGAACTTTGCTCGCTTGATATTAACAGTAATCTGTCAATAGAAACATTGGGATGAAATAGAAATATTCCTTTGAAAACATATTAAAGTGATAAAGTTGCGATCGTTTTACTTCCGTATTTTGCCACATTTCCGAGTTAAAAGGAATTTCAAATGCGAATTGATTGTATGCGTAAAAACATATATATTTCAAAACATTTCATATTTTAATTTCAATGGGACTTGAAAGATTTATAAAAATTTGACATTACTCAGTTTGTAAACATAAAACACTGATCAGTCTTACATTTATACTAAGTTGTGATTGTCAACGACTACATCAAAATACTTGTTTAAATCATACTTTAACAGGGTGTAATATTTTGCACTACTACTTAAGGAATAAAAGACTGCATCTCATTCCAAATATCGCTTGCGGTCGGAGCAAATATGAAGGTAGAAGTGTATAAAAAACAAAATGCAAAAGTTGCCTCTAATGCAACTATAAAGGCTAGTTCAATGGTTGTGATCTAGTAACCGGTCTTTTATGGTTCTATGTAAACAGGATTGAAGGCTGATGGTGGGGTGTAGTCTGTGGGGATATTGGGTACGGACTTCCATTAATGACAATCTGCTGCGGAAGGAACTGCGTAGTCACGACGGTTCTCATCATAGCTGCATATGAATAAAAGGCATCACAACTTTAAGCACGAATGAACCAGTCTGTTTAGATGAGGCTTTTACATTTTTGTAGGAAGATGAATCAGACACTTACGTGTTGGGTTTCTGCACTTCTTATAGCAAAAACACTCAATAAACACGCTTCAACTTTAACAAACTGCTTTCACTTGCTTAATGTCACCGCAAATAAAACCGCGAACCGGAGTAAAAATATAGAGGCCATCGCAGAGCTCTCGGTGGGTTAACCTTGCAGTTAATGTTTTGCGCTCCTGAGGGACGAATAGGGCACGTGGAGTCGAGACGGTCCCCCCCCTTAAAGAAACTACGAACTGTGTGAAAACAAGTGCCACCCTTGAATTCTGAAACGTATTTATTTTATTAACTAGATCTGACAGTCCTATGCAGGACATCAGATTATACACAAATACATATATACAGACAGAAAGACAGACACAGCGTGTCTGAGACAAACACCCACTGGTCTCCATATCCACAACAACCTTCAATCGATATAAATGATTAAACAAACCATTTTTCCATTTTTACAACATTTAAAGTGAACTTGGCTTTGCACAAATTATTGTGTAAAACAAACCAATACGCAATCTTGAACCATCATAAGGATTTTGCGATCTTAAAATGGCTCTGTACCAACCAAGGGTTGTTTCTGTATTAAAAACAATGAAAATGGCTGATCCCAAGCTACTCTAGAATCCTGTTAGGTCTGGCAATTGGCCCCTTTAGTAACATCACAAGTTTTGCATGTTTGGTCATGTTGATGGACAGATGATCTCCAACAACCAATCGAAAAACTGAAGAACAATATTTCAATCAGCATCATCGCTAACACTGTTAATGAGGTGTCTGGTATAGTTGTTCATCTCTTGAAGTGAGATGTGCTAGCATTGTTGAGTCCTCGAGTGGCTGATTTAATTGTACGATATTAACAAAATAACTGTCTGTGTCATCTGGTTCTGCTTTTCACGACGTTCATTGACGCTTGGCTTTGTATGGCCGCGAGCGCTTCCGTCGATCAGGTTTTCGTTGTTTGTGCAGTCGCCCGATGCTGACGCCCTGCCGTCGACGTACAGAGATGTTCTGTTCCACTAGACTTGCTAACATACCTGAAGCACAAAAAATGAGGGAATGTCTGATTAACTCATTGGAGAGGTGGACAAGATGGAAGAGGAGACGGTTTATACCTTCTTGTGCCAGCATTGAGATGAAGGTGCAGATAAACTCGTCGTAGTTGTGAGTTCTTCTTTGGTCATCGATCTGATAAGGACAACAGCGTTACTATATTTATATATAGACTATATATAGACGGTTTCATCGGACACACATACAAGGCCCTAGCTTCCGGTCTATATTTGGTTATATCCATTTATTTAATAAATTGATATTCATATTTTATAGTACTTTAATTGTATTAAATTCAGTTAAAACTTCTAAGCAGTTATTGATTCTTACCAGAAGTTAAGTTTGGGCCACATAACATTTGTACGTCTATAGATTTTTTTTAAACAAATCATATTTAGGTTTCATTTTTCCTGTTTAATGTAAGGAAGTCAGTGTGAGAACATTTTTATTTGGAGAGGAAAAAAGTAAAAGTCTTATAGTCATATACTTGCCTTGTATTTTTTCCTTTTTTCTACTTCCTCTTTCAGACACACTTCATAGTTGGTGATGTCCGCTTCCACATACTTCAACAATGCTAATAACTCCTGAGATGGAAAACTCAATTAACCTTTACATTATTAAAAACAAGTTTTTTTTTTCAAGCAATCATGACATGCAATGCAGAACAGTTTTCGTTCTTACTTTTGGCGTGTATTTTTCTCCAGTAGGTTTACTGTTGTTCTCCAGCTTAACGGCCGCCAGGTTCTCTGAGTCGGGTTTGATGTCCACTGGTTCTTTGGCGTCTTCCTGTTTTACCTCCAATGATGGTCCCTTCTTCACATCCTCCTCTCCTGCTGCACCGGGCACCTCCTCCTTCTCCACCCCAACTTCATTTTTCAACCCTTCCACCGTTTCTGTGGGTAACATTCATTTATTTGAAAGCATTTATGACACATTTTGGGTAGGAATTATGAATAAATGTACGCGTGTACCTGTAGGAGGTAGAGAGTATATGAGTCCATCCTCCTGCAGGCGCAGTAACGCCGAGCTCACTACCACCCCCAAGTCGCGAACGGCACGATTGTGACGCGCGTCTAACCTGAGCAGCCCCTCCTCCTCCCCAAACAGCACGCGACTCATGTGGGACGCCACGGGGCTGGAGGGTCGCGTCGCGGCCTGCGATCGTGCCGGCGAGCGAAGCGGCGAGTTGAACGCGCTACCGATCTCTGAAGCCGTGTCTGTGCTTTCATTACTCGGCGTGGGCGATGGCTGGCAGGCGGAGGTGATGCTGATTCCGCCCGTCCGGCCCTCAGTGCGCACATTCAGAGGTGTGGAGCCCGTCGTCAAGGCGTCCTTCCTCTGGGCTTCCTTCTTCAGTTTCTCAGCTAAAACGCTGAGCGCTAGAGGTCCCTCCATACCCTTAACTCCGCCCACTCCAGTGCGGCCCACGGCTCGGGGGCGGAGTCCAGTCTTCCGGCGGAACCTGCAGATTACACGCACAAGGGATGAGGCCACATAACATCTTACAAAAAAAGAAAACATTTCGACTTGATCAATTTGAAATATATAAGAGACTAATGAAGAGAGTTTACACACCTGCTGGTGGCAACTGTAGAGCTGCAGTCCTCCTCTTCATCGTCAAAGTCGTCCTCATCGTCTGAATAAGGAGGCTGAGGGGGACCGGATGCACGTGTACGACCGACACCCGCAGCAAGATCCTCCTCTTCCTGTCAATCAACAAAAACACACGTCGACAAGAAAATCAGGTGTCTGTACGGCAACTGTTGACTTGATCTTTTGTAATTAAAAAATATTGACGTTGTGATGTTGACATAAGAACGACAAAGCAAAGATTTCCTATACAAACAAAATCATCCACTCATTGTCTTGTTTGGTCTCACCTGCATAGGAGACTTGGCGTAGTTGTGGTTGTCTAGAAAGGCTGGTAGGCGCTGGACGATGGGGATGGGACTGGGAGCAGTCAGAGGGGCCGGCGCTGGTTTAGCCGTGGTTTTGACTTTTCCAGCAGGGCTTGGTATAGCGGCACCACCTTCCTGAGTTTCTAAAGTCGGAAGAAAAAGCATGTATCATGGTTAGGTCCAGTTTTACTGCCTAGATTTAAAAAAAAAAACAATGTCACTACATCACTGGAACAGAAGCAACTGATCTGGGGTACCTGTGGGCGGAGTCTGCTCAGAATCCAACGACACGGGTACGTCTGCCCCCTCCTTTTTCACAGCGGGTGACGTGTCTTCTGAAGACGAGGAGTCTTGTTGTTTACGGTCTAGGGCGGACTCTTGTTGGGACATCCGAATCACCTGTAGTTTTTACACGAGTGTGGAGGAACACAGTTAGAATTGAGCACAACAGACAGATCCTCCACAATGAGGATTTTATTCAGAGGAATAAATGTTCACACTCACTTTCTTCTCTTTGACCTGCTGGAGCGCTTCTAGAACAATCTGCCTGTTTCGTTTCAGGACGTCCAGCTTGAACTCGTATTTTATCCTGCGGTCTGGCACCACCGCCATCAGATTGAACCGGATGTCATGATACGGCTCACTGAGGGTGAGAAGAAAATCTATATAATCCAGCAGTTTGATGATATTTATATATTTGCAAACACATGAATGCCAGTAATTTAAACCATAAAGTCATTTCAGTTTTACTGAACATTACCAAAATACATTTAAATGATTTGATTTGAAAAAATCTTTGATAAATGCCACACAGAGATTTTCATGAATAATTGATGACAAAGATGTTGCACTATATGTTTAAGGTTATGAAACATGTATTTATAATTTACATTACCCCGCATTTGCAAGTCCTATTCTCTCCATTATGACGCGTCTGGCTTTATCCGTCCACTCCTCATCCTCTCCCCACGGCCCTGAGCGAGAGAGAGGGAAATAAAGTTTCGTTCTCTGTCTGTAAATTAGAAAATTCATATTTTATGAGGTTAAATTCTCACCGTGGTCGATGGGGTACACCTTCAGTCCATCCAACTCAAAAAGCCTGTCTTTGATCGGCACGTAACTGACGAAGTGAAACGCCTCCATCGTTCGGACGGCGCTGATGCCGTTCTGCTTTTCCGGCAGGTGCCGTGGCTCCGGTCTGTGTTGAAATTAAAAAACGATTAAGAAAACTAGATAACCGTGAGATCAAATCGTTTTAGTTAGCAGGCCTTAATAAATTGTTGTTTTACAATGAAACATTTACACCTGACAATACCTTGCATGGCTGTTGTGGGCTTTCGCCAGTTCAGGGGCATTTCCGATGGCGTAACCTTTGCTCTGAGAAAATAAAGATACGCTGTCAAACATGGTGGAGAAAGAGTAATGCAGGTATATGCATCAGGATTGAGTGGAGAAAGTGTGTCGTCTGTGTGCATTTAACTGACCTCAGGACTGAAGCCTTTGGTGAATGCTTTCATGCGACTCAAAGTGGTTCCTAACTCCACACCGCTGCAGTTCAGAAGCACACTGAGAAGGGCGTGAGTGGCACAGGAGTTTGGTATCAACTGTACAGACAAAATAGTTAATTCACTTAACATGAAGGCTATATACATGAACTAAAAACCAAGGTACTGCCTGAAATGGCTCAGATTATCGTTGGCTCCATGACAAATATTAAAAACTTTATATTTATATGATAAAATATTATGTTCGCACGGACAATATTGAATGTGTTGTTTAAGTCTGAATAATTCCTGGGTTGCGATGCACAGAAAGTAGACAAAAGGAATAACCATCAAACGCAAAAAACGCACTTGGTGAGCAAAAAACATGTCATTAACAATCTCATCGTCAATGACAGAGGTTTCGTCCACCAGCGTGGAGACTTTACGCCGCGATCTTCGCTCTTCGATCCACTTGAAGAGGAAGATGAAGCCGTACACAGGACTGAGGAGAAACGATACAGAAGAACCTTAGATATCAGCCACATTAGTCTATGCAATATTTACATTCAATGACGCAAGTTCACCTTTGACATTTGTTCTGCAGGTCATAGATCTCTTCCACCTGAACACCTTTCACACCTGTATACAAACAACAACCACAGTTAAGACACTCTTTTCAATTAAATATATGGTAATGACCGCCATGAAAGCAATATGCATTTATGGAATGACAACAACTACTCACCAAAGTCCTCCAGCAAGAGTGTGAATAACCCTAGAAATAAATATAATACGTAAGAAAAACATCTTTATAGTTATAGTCTCGATCTGAAATAATGAAACACGGTTGACTTCTTATACGTTTCTGAAAACAGAAAACCCATTTAACAAATCTACAAATTCCACTCCATGCTATAGAAATAAACTGGGAGATGACAAGTTGAATTATAGCATATAATATAATGTTTATGTGTTATGAGTCTGATACACCGAGCTTTTCGTAATGATGGACATAAGTCTGACTATGTAAAGACTCACCCGGGTCACTTTCTAACTCCAGCCAGCCTTTATTCATTTTTGCAGATATCCGACTCACCGAACCCCCGTTAAATCGCCCTCCAATCCATAACGTTAGCGAAAGCGTGTAGAAATCATTTGATTATATACGTTCGAGCCATCTTTGGACGATTCGGACGGCTAGTAAACACAAAGAGCAGAGCCGTCGGCGGTGTTGACGTCATTTAGCTGCGACGCGAGCCTGCGTGTAGTTCAACGAAGGGACGCTAGGAGCAGCCAAATCCTATTAAAAAATGTATATAATAATAATTTATCGTGAATTATTACCTGTTTATTTTGTTAAACTATATCTCTACTTGCGTTTAAATCGCTGTTTGATAAGATTTGTGTCTAAATATAATTTTTAACAATTATCAGGATTAACCATTTGTGTAACTTGCTGGTGCATAACAGCGACAGTGAAATACAACGAACAAACAAAAAGAAAAGTATATCCTCAATAGGAAAAATTGGGAATATGAATAAAGCCGTGGCTCAAAAATTCAGAATATTAATATGTATGATTAAACGTAAAAAATATTAAATATTACAACAACAACAAAACAGAAAGAGACATTAACTGTGCAGTACAATAATATATGATATTACATGAAATATTACGGATACATTTTCTATCAATCATGGATATGTTTTGTCTGAATTTTACGCAATGAGGCATTTTCTATATTTATTAGGCATGTTAATTTATAATAAGACATAATTCTAATAATTGCGAGAAATATTTTCAAAATTACAATTTTATTTGTAATCAGTGTCAAGCTAAATATAACATATTGTGGCCTATATAAAAAAAATATATATAGTGACACTTGATAAAAGGGCTATATTTTCAAATTTTCTATATTTATTAATTTATAATAAGGCATCATTATAATAAATGCGAGAAACAGGTAAATATTTTCAAAACTACAATTTTATTTTTAATCAGTGTCAAGCAAAATATAACACATAGTGGCCTATATAAAAAAATATATACAAAGATTGTATACAGTATACCATACATGCAAGTAAATTCAATTTACTGCGTATACGCCTCTACCATAAACCATGTATATTTATGAAGAAAGTAAAAAAATAAAAGGTAAGCATTCCTCAAAATAAATTTAAGTTTTAATCTCCTTTATTCCTGGAAAAGATAACGATTACACAATAAGACACTTTATGCAACTTGGTTACGAAACCCCCGGAACACTTCGCAGAGCGGAACCATTAAACACAGCATTTGCGCCTCGCCGGGAGTTTGACGTCGGCGCTCGCAGAAAATTGTTCGATAAAATAAAAGAGCCGCTGAGTATTTCGACAATTAACATGATAATTTAATGAGGCGCAACGCAAGTGGGCGATTTTAGCAGCGAAAGGTAAGACGATCGCCGTACGGTCGCGCGCGCGCGCGCTTGATGAGCGACAACGCGCTTTGTTAGTTGCCTTTTACCTCAGTTAGCACCGATGCTAACGTCAACAATAGAGAGCATCTCGTGCTAGCGTGCTAACAGCTAGCGCACGCTTCGTGTCTGAAATATGTTTTTAGTGCCGTCATAAACATGACGCTTACACAACATTGAAAGACGCCCACATTTTAGTTTTGAGGTGGCGACGTGTGTGTGTAAACGGTTTTATTTAGGCTGGCTGTACGTCTGTTAGCCGCGCTGCTGGTCACTCAGTGCAGTTATGTAAGTAAAATGTTCCTCAGTTCTAAAAGACTCGAACATGTATGTGAATTGTTACACACGTATGTTATTGCATGCGTATAATAGAGTCAACGTGCAATAACGTGATGTTTTTTGTGTTTATGTGGCGACATAAAATAGTACCTTTTTGTAAGTTTGAACGGGTGCTGAATGCACCTATGTTGTTTTTACACCCTGTCACAGCTTGTTTTATGCATTATATGTGATGTTTTGGTGATTTATGTATGCGATGGGTTCACATGGGTTGTTGTTATGCAACGCACGCCGACAGATTGAAATCAATGGGTTTTAATGGCGGGTGGCTTTAGGTCAAATGTAAGTGCATCGGCTGTTTCATAATGTTTTACAGTAGTGAATTCAACACTTGTTTTATTGAAAAAAGAAGTTATGGGACGTATACTTGTATACGAAAGTGGCACGTAAAGGTGAATGAAACGCATTGTTATGTAAAATGTTATGTAAGCACAAAGGGTTTATAATAGGGAATTGCTCATACTGACAGTGGGCAGCTGATGTGAATGGGACACACACACGTGTACATCTTTCACAAAAAGTCATTTGGGAAGATAAATGCTAAAGTACAAGACATCAGTTGACTTATAAATTGTGTTTGTGTATAGAAAGAGAGTTTATGTCAATACAATGCAAGCATTGTTAAGGTCCAAATATTCTTACTTTGAAATAGTTTGCCTTAAAATCCAGGTCATGTACATTATATGCTTCCGTTGTTCGAAAAAAACATATGCAAAACTTTTTTATGTTCAACATAGGAAAGACATGTCACAAGTATTTCATTCTTAAGGTATTTTACTGTTACTTTGGGGATTTAGAGATAGATAAATAGACATATTGATAAAGATTGTTGTATTGGAACGGGTTGTGCTGTACTGTGTGAATGTGTCAGTGTGTCAGGGGCAGTATGGCCTACATTCACAGGCTGGGAACTGTAGCCTTCTTATATAACTCTGTTATGTAAGTAGGCCCGACTCTCTCGTTCTTTCTCTGACTTCCTTCTGGTCCCCAGACTCCTTATTTGCTCTTCTTGTTCCTAATTTTCCTCTCCCAGCGATGTTTTTCATTGAAGGTCTTTGGTAGCTCTTTGTTCTCCTCAAAATCTTGCTTGGAAACGAGATTATCAGCCTGTGTGATTCTGAAGGGAATCACTTGACCTTAAACTAGGTTTTAACAGTATTTATATTTTTACTTTGTTGGTGGCTTTTGCTGTTATGTTATTATGCTATTCGTAACTAAAACTATACCACTGACGATATGTATTTAAAAACTGAAAAAGAAAATGTTTTAGATTCTTTCTGATTGTTGATCATGTTCCACATGATCTGCTTTTATCTTCGAAAACTTGGAAGATACGTTCATTTATAGGCAGTGAAATCATTCATTTATTTAAAACGATTTCCATAGAATATATTTCACTGGTCGCTTTTTTAGATGTTGTTTTAGCAGGTGTTCAAAGACGTAACGCATCAAGCAAACAGTCGACCATCAGGCAATCTGTGCACTAGTCAAGTCAGCTTTATTTATATAGCGCTTTTTACAATTGTCATTGTTACAAAGCAGCTGTACAAGAAAAAATGACTATAAGTAAAACATAAAAGGTTATGGAATTCAAAACACAGGTCAAATATCAGACACACAATAAATTCCTATATGCAGTGTTAATTAAATAAGACTACCAAATTCTAGCAGCCCCCCCGGCCAGGCAAAACAGTATGCAAAAAACAGTTTAAAAACAGTTTAAAACCTGTCAAAGAAAAGAGGACAGGCAAATGAATTTGTGCTCCGTATATAAACGTTTTAAAGAAGCATCACCAGTTTGATGTTCAACATTAGTCATTATATGAATTAATAACATTTCGAAAGTTAAGAAATATTAATTTAATCTTCAGAATCTGTATTGTCATTGGCAGATATCACTTTAAATTATCGGCGGACAAATGTAATATTGGTTTAATATCTTAAATTATTGCTCTTATAGATGAAAACACGATTTGCATTTGAAACTGTTAAATTAATGTATTTAAAACATTACAATTCCCAGTTGATGTTGATCATTTTTGTCAATCAGGTGGTCTTGATGATTATGTGTAAGTAATGCTCTTGGAGACTCAGGGGACGCCATGTCAGAAGAGGCGATCTCAGGAAGCGACCTGGAGCCCAGCCTTAACAGCGAGGAGGAGATGGAGGAGGAAGAGGACGGAGAGGACGGAGAGAACGACGGCGATGATGAGGAAGATGCAGGCGGTGAGCTTCACAACAAAGAGCTTGAGTGATTAAAGGCATTAGACTGCTGTATAGCTTAATGGGTGTTTTTGGCTGTAAATGAATTATTGATCGCTTGGTATTGTGTTTCAGCAGACCAACTCGAGAGCATGGAGACGGCAGATCAAAGAGATCCGACTAGCCCCGCATCTACCTCACCGTCTAGAGAATCTACCCCCGACCCCTCGTCCCGTCCACCCTCTCGGACGCCCTCCTCCACTTCACAAGCGTCATCGCGACCAGGTTCTCAACCCCCCTCCAGCCCAGACAGCCGCAGCAACACATCTGCCAATGGCAAGACAAAGAAGAAAAAGTCCAAAACCTCGAAGCCTGCTCACTTGAGGAGGAACATCCGGTATTGAGTTTCATAGTCTCATATAAACAGTTGACCCTCAGCATGATTTCCGATCCACACTGTGGCATGTTTAACATGAATTAACCCAAAAGTGAAAAGTTAGTATTAAGCTCTCCTTTCTGGCTCACAGACAGCTCCTTAAGGAGCACCAGCTTGAGGCGGGAACCAAAGCCGCACAGCAGGAGGAGTTAGAGAGACGGCGCCGTTTGGAACAGCAGCGCAAGGACTTCCCTCTTCATGCAGGTGAGAGTCACCTGTGCCAATGTTGAACACACCATGTAGTGTACGTATGGGGATTTATAACCCTTTTCCTGTAATTCTCCTCTCTAAGACATTCTTTCTGGAGTCCCAGGGCCCAAACAGGAAGTGATATGTCTGGACAGCAGTGGAGATGAGGGTGAAGCTAAAGAATCCCCGCCCCCCCAGTTACCCACACGGAGAGATGGTAAAAAGGATATTTAGTAGTAAAAAAGTATTCCTCATTATTTGATTGGACTATGAAAAGCTTCTAAAAGTGATAACCTCTGTCCAACCCTCCAGATGTGATTGAGCTGAGCTCCGGGGATGAAGATGCCCTAAGGATAAGCAGCGAGGAAGACAACGATGAAAACCGTTCGGTCACCCCCGGCACGGAGGAAAGTAGTGGGTCTCATGTGAACGATACCCTCAACCTACCTGACAGTCAGGGAAGGGTGCTAGTCAATATTAATCACCCCGGAGACGAGGAAGACCTGTTCCTCGCCCCACAACTCGCCCGTGCAGTCCAACCTCACCAGGTAAACGCACACCCGCTTACACACCTGTCTAACTACATACTGAGACCTCTCTTTTATTCAGCTTGTGCTGTCTGTGAATTACATTATAGTACCTAGCATCACCCAGAGCACCCTAGCAACCACATAGCAACATGCTAAAAAACCTTTAGGACACGATAGCAACTACATAACATCCTGACAAGCATTCACAAACCATTAAGGATTGTGTCGGTGAGATTTGCAATGGACAAGCGCCATCTAGTTGTTTGTTATTTATGTTGAATTTTCCTTTCTTTTTGCATTTCTTTTTCATCTCAAAATGTTTGGATTTCTCTTTCAGATCGGCGGTATTCGTTTCCTGTATGACAATCTGGTGGAGTCTCTCGAGCGCTATAAGAACAGCAGTGGGTTCGGTTGTATTTTGGCTCACAGCATGGGGCTTGGCAAAACCCTGCAGGTCATCTCCTTTATTGACATCCTGCTGCGGCACACTGGATCCAAAACTGTCCTCGCTATTGTACCCGTGAGTGTCTGTCAACAAATCTTGAAATGATGGATGGTTATCTTTCCTTGTTTTCAAAATCAACTTGTGTCCTATCCAGGTGAATACACTACAGAACTGGTTAGCCGAGTTTAATCTCTGGCTGCCTGCTGCTGAGTCCCTTCCCCCCGACACGGATCCAGCCCATGTGTCATCTCGAACCTTTAAGGTTCACATCCTCAATGATGAGCACAAGTATGAATAATTACGTATTTAGTCCAAACGTAACACAGCAAAACAGTGTTTCAGTGGTGATGATTGTCTCTTCCGTGTCTCGGTCAGAAACACGGTGGCCCGGGCTAAAGTCGTGGAGGAGTGGTCCCGTGACGGAGGCGTGTTGCTGATGGGATATGAAATGTACCGCCTGCTGTCTCTTAAAAAGAGCTTTGTTACCGGACGCAAAAGGAAGTCTAAGAAACCTGCGGGACCTGTTATTATCGACCTGGACGAGGAGGACAGACAGCAAGAGCTCATGAAAGGTTCGTGAATCTGTCTTTACGAAACGAAGAACTGTGCCGAAGTCCAAATTCTCACATTAATTGACGTTGTTCTGTGATATTCAGGAATCGAAAGAGCCCTGTCTCGGCCCGGCCCAGACGTTGTAATATGCGACGAGGGTCACCGTATCAAGAACTGTCACGCCAGCACTTCCCAGGCATTGAAAAACATCCGGTCACGGCGACGTGTGGTGTTGACCGGATATCCTCTGCAAAACAACCTGATCGAGTACTGGTGCATGGTGGATTTCGTTCGGCCCGATTTCCTCGGTACGCGGCAGGAGTTCAGTAACATGTTTGAGAGGCCCATTCTGAACGGCCAGTGTATAGACAGCACACCTCAAGACGTTCGGCTCATGAGATACAGGAGTCACGTATTGCACAGTCTGCTGGAAGGCTTCGTTCAGAGGTGAGTTCAAGAGTGCCGCCCTAGTGGTGGTGATGAAAATGCCATTTGGCCATTTTATCTGTTTGATTTTAAGTCATTTCTAAATTGGATGAATATAAATATATCTGCCTGAAAACGCATTACAAAAGTCACAGTATGCTAAAATGCTGTCTGCATTCCCAGACGAGGTCACGATGTCCTACAGATGCAGCTGCCGATGAAAGAAGAGCATGTGATCCTGGTACGACTGTCTCGGCTACAAAGAGCACTCTACACTGAGTTTATGAACCGCTTTAGAGAGGCGGGAAACAGCGGCTGGCTCGGACTCAACCCGCTCAAAGCTTTCTGTGTCTGCTGCAAGGTATGCTAACTGACTGTGTTTGACCTTGTTATATTGTTGGACCGAATACTTATGTTTTTTACTTATCCTGTAGATCTGGAATCATCCAGATGTTCTGTACGAAGCACTTCAAAAAGAGAATCTGACCAATGAGCAGGATTTGGATCTGGATGATCTTAACTCCAGCGGTGGGACCCGGTGTACCGCTCCTGGAATAAAGGGAAAGGCATCTGACCCTGCCAACAGCAAGGTGGCCATGGCTGCTATGGGCCTGAATCCTTCACAGGAGAAGGCCAATCAAGTTATTACCTATGAATGGGTAAGAACCCAACAAAACTTGGTCTACCAAAACTACAAAGTCTAGCAATTACTTCAATTGTTTCTTCCACTGTTTTAGTTTAGTTTCACTTTTGAATACTGAACAGTAAATAAATTGTGTCAAATGTCAGTAAGCTCAAGAATGTGATGTCAATGCTCTGACAGTATTTTAAGTTTTTTTCAGTAGTTAACATGAATTGATTTCTGGGTTGCATGTTTTAAAATGTTTTGCTGTATGTCAAAGTCTTGTTTGAAAAAACATGTTTGTTCATGTAAGGTCACTTCTAACATTTGTTTCAGGCCAAAGACATCATGAGCAACTACCAGACGGGTGTGCTGGAGAACTCCGCAAAGATGGTTCTACTGTTCCACCTGATTGATGAAAGTGTAGGCCGAAGAGAAAAAATCTTAGTTTTCAGGTATGATTTGTTTAGTACTCCTATTAAAGCTGCAATCTGTAAATTTTGATTCATGTTGATGTCAGTTTGACTTTTGACACATCAATGTCAAAGTAAGTAAAGAAGCCAGATATGGTGATATAGGGAGAAAAGTTACGAATTATGGCTTTAAAGGTGTCAAAATGTTTTTTTAGATAAGGCATAGAACCGTCCACTGTTTCCATTTGTCACACTTTACGGTGTACAGATATTTTGCTTTTAGTATAATCTCTCATGTCATATCCTAACTCCTCAGTCAGGCTGTTATTTTGTTTACATTAGCGAGTAAAGTGTCTCATTTATCTGCGTGTGATTCTTGCAGTCAGAGTTTATCCACGCTCACGGTTATGGAAGATTTCCTCAGTCGGCGGCCCATGCCAATCCAAACAGAATGCGGTGCACGCAACTGGGTCCGAAACATCAATTACTACAGTGAGTTTCAGTCCATTTATGAATTCCTGTGAGTTTAACGTAATGCCAGCTGAGCTACTAGTGGAACAATTGGTACTTCACAATTCCTGTGATCTAAAACATGACATTGTCTCATTTAAGGGCTGGATGGAAGCACATCGGCTTCGGAGAGAGAGAGACTCATCAACCAGTTTAATGACCCGGCAAATAACCAAGCCTGGGTCTTTCTGCTGTCCACCAGGTGATGAACTACAGCAAACATGCATATTTAGACATTGGGCAAATGTTTCTATCCAAAGCCGCTTAGTGGGCATCGAACCCATCACCTGGGTCTAACCCGTTTTAAAAACTGAACATCGGTTGTCTCGACTAACTTATGGTGTTGTCTTCAGGGCCGGCTGTCTGGGGGTGAATCTGATCGGAGCCAGTCGTGTAGTGGTTTTCGATGCCTCGTGGAACCCGTGTCATGATGCGCAGGCCGTGTGCCGCGTGTACCGCTACGGTCAACGCAAACCTTGTCACATCTACAGGCTGGTCTGTGACTTCACACTGGAGAAGAAGATTTATGACCGTCAGGTGTCAAAACAGGGCATGTCTGGTAAGAACCGGGTTGCGTGTGTTTTCCCTTTGCGTAACATAGATCATTTCTGATTTTAATGGTGTGTTTCTGTGTAAACCAGATCGAGTCGTGGATGACCTGAACCCTGTTCTTACCTTTACACGGAAGGAGGTGGAGTCTCTGCTGCACTTTGCAGAGGAGGAGCCCAATCCCAACCAAAACCAGATGCCCACGAGTGAGGAGATGGAAATTGTCATTAAACAAGCATGTCTGCGTTACCCACACCTTATAACCAAGGTGGTACACACACTTTCACTTTTTGGCATGTTTGATCTCTAATGCTAATGTTAAAGTGGACTTGAATGTGATTGTGTTCACAGCCTCCATTCCATCACGAGTCTCTGCTGATGGATCGCAAAGAGCTGAAACTGACCAAAGCAGAAAAAAGAGCAGCCAAGAAGAGCTACGAAGATGAAAAACGGGCATCTGTGCCGTATCAACGACCCTCTTACGCACATTATTACCCAGCCAGTGACCAGAGCCTCACCAATATCCCTGCCTTCAGCCAGAGGAACTGGTGAGTCTGTCATAGAAGCCAAAAAGTGTATACATGCATAATGTTAATATAACGTATATGTAATGTTTATTTAACATTGCAAGGTGTGTGTTTCGTCCAATTAACCCAAAAGTTTCTTTCAGGCGTCCGCCCCCTCATTTAGAAGAGAAGCCCGTCGCGAGCGTGAGGCCGGTTCAGTCCACACCCATTCCCATGATGCCTCGGCAGGTGCCCATGGGCGTCCCTGGTTCAAGCGCGGGATTCCCTGTAAACTACTTGCAAAAGGCGGGGGTTTATGTGCAACGAGTCGTCACCACCACTGGTACAATAATAAAAAGCCATCAGTTTGCGTGTTTGCTTTGCTTTGTGTTGAAGGCTTGAATTTTTTTACTTGTTGTTTTTTGCAGATATAGTCATCCCAGGGTCGAACAGCAGCACAGACGTTCAAGCCCGGATCGGTGCAGGAGAAAGTATTCATGTTATCAAAGGATCCAAAGGTAAGAGTGAAATAAAGCTATTTTAGAAAATTGCCCAAACTTTAGAGAAATTGGTTGATCGAATGAAAGTGAGTTATTAGTCACATATAATATTTGCTTTACATTCTTGCTTTTCTGATACAGGCACGTACATCCGGACCAACGATGGAAGGATATTTGCTATTCGCTCCGGAAAGCAGAGAGCGCCCGATGAGGCAGCTACAGCTTTAACAGGTATTGCTTTTATTCCTAGACCATTTCACAAAAGGTTTTCCACTGAAAGTCAAAATGGACAAAGAAAGCTAATTCTCGTAATTTGTTTTCTTGACAGCAAGTTTTTCTAGCATTTTTTGTATTCTGTTCAACATTTCAGAACCCATTTAAAGTTATTGTTAGTACCTTTATCTTTAATGCAAAGTTTAAACATTCATAGATTACCACCAACTTTAGCTCAACGGCTTTATTTCTTCTTTCCACAGAGGACTCGGGCCCTCCCATGCATCCTGTCAGCAACGGCCGCACGACCCCACAGGAGCAGAAGCGTTTATCCCCCGAAGCGCCGCCTCGCCCCTCCTCTCCAGACAGCCCTCAGTTGCTCAGAGAAATCCACAGTAAAGAAACCGCTTCCGCAGGAGACAACTTCACATCTCCAACAATACCCGAAGCCTCTGGCGTGGACACACCCGCACAGCACAACCGCGTCCCCGACCCGCATCGGCTGCTCAACAGCGACATCATCACATCCTCCCTAGACATTCAAAGTTTAAAGCGGAAACTTTCTGAAAGTCGGACGTCTAAACAGCCTATCAGCAAACGGACCTCGACACCCGCCGGCGCAGCTGGAAGTTACCCTGGATTTCCTCTTAGCAGCGGCTTTGGGTTTCCGCCAATGGGGATTAACCCCGCCCTATTGGGTGCCCTAGGTCACCTATCTCCGCCCACGCTCGGAAGCAGGTCGCATCTTATGCAGCAAGCCGGGCAGACGCTGGGTGACCTACATGCCATGTTCTCCACAGACACTCTCGGTCTTGGCGTGACCAACAGCTCGCTTTCTTCAACTTGCTCTACCAACACCGACACCACCTCCACAACCCACGCTGGTATGCTGTCCTCCTCTTCATCATCAGTGCCGTCGTCATCATCATCGTCCTCCTCTCTCCCTCCATTTCTGATGAATCCTGGCATGGCAAGCATGCTCTCTGGTTTTCAAGTACCGTTTACCCAGTCTTTGTTTTCGGGTTCCATACACCCGAGGGGCTTAACGTCTACGTCCACCCCTGCTTCGACCACCTCGACCTTCCTCTCGCCCTCAAGCCTGCTGGGGCCGGCGTTCAGCCGCCCCAACATGTACCCCTCCCTTGCTGAAAACGGAGGAAGTAGCTCGGATGATGACGTCATAGAGGTGATGGGCCAGTGAGGTACGATTTGCGAAACGGAGAATCCCATTGGACGACGGTGAAATCCAATAAATCCAAATGCTGAATATGCATGGAGTTAGGAAAGGTGATATATATTTTTCTTTACAGTAAGGGACTAGAGCGCAGGGCTCCTACGAAGAGCCTTGATCATCGCTTCTCTCTCTGGGCCTGGATATACGGACCACTCCCCTCGAGAGAAATGACTGATACTAATGTGATTTTCTTTTCAGACTGTTTGCATTCGTAAAAGATGACTTTAGAGATACTTAGTCATTTGCTAGACCCTGTAGCATCACCTGGAATGATAAAAGAAGACATGTGACCTTTTTTATTGGTAATTGTAAGTACTACTATTGCTTTTTGTAAACGGTGGTCCACCATGAATATTCTTAGTTGTCTTGACCATTGAATTGGCAGACCGGGCGGCGGGAGGATTCGTAACATTTGCGAAATGTCAGAAGCCATGCCTAGTGTTCGACACCACCAAGACCTTTTCTTTATCCTTTTGAAAAAACAAACAAACAAAAAAACCTTAAAACTCGAATGTATTCTCATGTTAGCCTTTAAAATTGGGTGAAGGGGTGTACGTTTAGTGCGTTTAGTTCGATATTAGCCTTAAAGCAGACAAAACGGATCTGTGTTCTCGTTCAATCGCGTAGCAAAAGAAAAACCATCCTTTTTTCCACATCATGGATCATTTTACCATTGTGTAGACTGTTATGCGACCCTACTAGCTGTTGTTGTTTTTTTTGGTTCGTTTTGCTCAGTCATGGTGTTAGTTGGCAGTTTCATGTGTTGGGGCCACAAATCATGACCAAAGTGTTCGTTGGGCAGTTTCAAAGACTTTAAACGTGTTAAACATTTGTGTTAATGTTGAGTCGTATATTCGCTCTCTGGTTGACCTGTGACTGACAAATCCCTCAGCCAATAACACTGTTCATTCTCTGTGCCTATTAGAGCTCTTTATTTTGACTCCTCCCACAATTTACGTTCTGATCAACATGTTGAGACCTGCGAGTCTGCTAACGCTGTTATATCAATTCTCTGGTGTGCATTCAATATGTGATTTAGATTTCTCCCAAATCTTTGTTTTGTATTACGACATGTATTCGTTTTTTTTTTACTATGTACAAATTTATTAGAAATATTTATTTATGCTGAAGAGTAATTTTGTTTTCGTTTTTTTTATTTTTATACATTTTTAAGATAAAAAGGTCCCTCTGTCAGAGTGGTGAGGGTTTTCCCTCATACGCAAGGGATAGACCGCGATCTGTGAGCATCTCGGCAGTCGGGACCCATAAACGCTGTCCCAGGAGGTGCGCACACGTCATCTCATGTTCCCGGCATGAGGAGGGGTAGAATAAAATGACATTGTATTTATTAAATATTGTTTTAACATAAATAAACTTGACTCCTCCTGTATTGAGAATACGGTTCCATCACCCAGTCTCGTTGTGTTTTTGCAACTTTTTGTAAAAATAAAAATCAGTTATTGAGCAGGTACATAAAACAATCTGTTTGAAACTCTCCTTATCTTGATAAAAGATAAGAATATTGATTTGTAATTTGACTTGTTGGGATTTTGCTGTAAATATCCGTTTGTCTTCAATAAAGATAAAGATATGTGAAGCTGGAATTTTATGTTTCAAACAGAAATGGCGATAGAGAGGCTAACGATATGGATTGCAGCTATATATATATATATATATATATAAAAGAAAAACAATTGCATTAGAAATGATGCATTGTTTTATATTAAGAGTGGAATATATATATGCATATAAAAGAAAAAATGCTTTGTTTTAGTTTAATACAATAGTTTAATTTGTATTGGCGAATTAATTTTTACACAACCCTCCTTACAATAAGTAATTTAATGATGACATCCGTTAATGTATAATTGGTTGCGCATTTAAGGATAAAAGAAAATTGTTATACAAAAATACATCTCGAGTCCGTTTATACACAAAAATGTCGTAGTAGTTACAAAACACTGAGTATCTTCTCAGACCTACAATTACAAAACCAAAGAACAAATAAAATGTCTCCATTAACATGGGTCAGTAGCTCCCAGCGTCTGATGCTCCTCATGCTTGCAAACCAAAATATCCATCTTTAAAAATCTCAGTACTGCTGTCGTTTCTTGGTCATATACGCATTTGTTACCTGACTCATAATAACCAGAGCGCACAATGTTGGGCAAAGGGCTGCCAGGTACCAGACATACCCGCTCGCATTACTGCTGAACCATGCAGAACACGATCCGAGAACCAGACTGATGCTGCCCAGCAGGTACGTGAGTAAACCTGAGGTGGCGTGGTAGCGCTTCAGTTTTGCCAGTGACCAGCCTTTGGCCAGTTTGGGATAAAGTAGAGAAACTGCTCCCAGAGACTGTAGCACGACAACGATCACAGTTACCAAACCGATCAAACCGTGCCATGATGTGAAGTGTGGCTTCCCACTGAGGTTCTTGTTGTAAACGATGGCGATCAGACCCACAACGGCACAGAAGACACAGAGACACTGTAAAATCCAGTGTAGGCGCCCTCTAGTTTTGTGCTTCAGCTTTCCAACAGGAGAGGAATGGGGATTGAACAGGAGAATGGCTTCGGTCATGAAGAAGGAGAACTGTGTTGAGAGAAACAGACTCATCAAGTTAAATATAAATGTGATAGTTTATACGCTAAAGCTTTTAATCATGTATGGTTGTTTATCATGATACTTACAGCAAGGGTCATTAAGAACGGATGCCAGGAGAACAGACCTGTTGGAAAATATAATGACTTTTATTTTGAAATGTAGATAGTTTTATGCATATTATGCATTATTACTTTGACGTCATTATAGTGAGTAAAAAGTGCAGTACACCAGGACTTTAAACTTGTATACTAAATTAAGAGCAAACATGTGATATTTTTCTAAGAAAATAAAATATTTATATGAACTTAATTCCATAAATTCTCATTAAACGTCCTCGTGTGTTTTATTGTACTTACTGGATCCAGGTTTCGACAGTACAGTTATGAAGCCAGTGAACACAGCACACAGCACATGTGTACAGATGCCGCACACTGTCCTGCTGTAATTGTACAATTTAGGCTCCGGTTCGTGACGCGCCGACATTTTAATCTTCCACTAGACCTCACAAATGGACAAACGGATACAAATCGTCACATACAGGTAATTTACACACATTTACAATCGCATTAGTGATAAATAACGGCTTAAATCCATTTAAACTCCTTTCAGACTCTTATTCATTCGAGGCTTCCGCTTTCAAATCAACCTGTCAAGATAAAAGCTCTGTTATGTATTCAAGCCGAGTCCTATGTAATTTGAACATATTTAATATCAATTATAAACACGGCGTCTTAAAATATCTCCTTTAATGAATCACTCGCATACGTGCGTTATATGTAAGACTTTTATTTGATCTCTCTTTAAAGTCCGTTATCTCCTTAAGAAGTGACTTTTACTTTGGAAATTGCAGAGTTCCTGCGTTCTAGAAATTCCTGCGGTCATGCTGACGTGGGATTTCACGTCTTTCCATTTCTTGACCTGCAGGGGTCACGCTTTTTTTCTGAATAAAAATAAACCCAAAATTCGTTGTTATCTGTCTCTGGGATGGCTATCTGGGCCTCAATCATTTAAATAATCTTTAAAAAAAACTACTATTTTATATTCAAAAAATACGGTGATAAAAAATAAAAAATACTACATTGTTTTTCATTCATATCATTGTTTATAATCTATAAAGAGCACATAAAGAACCACATCTCTCACAACCTTCAAAAAACTACTTAAAACACACAGACAAATGAAAAAAAAGTACACTAACCCTCTCTTGGCTCAACAGGTAGTGGTCTGGCTTTTGTTGACACTAGCAACTTTGTATTAGCACCTATTGTACTATTGCTCTTTTATGACATCTCAGTTTATTGCTCCCTGAACTCTTTGTAAATCGCTTTACAAAAAGCAAAATCTGCTAAATGACTAAATGTAAATGTATAAGTCTTGTTGTTATAATTGCTTCCAATGTTTCCTTATCTGTAAGTCGCTTTGGATAAAAGCATCTGCTAAATGATTAAATGTAAATTTATAATTAATATTATTTAGAAATAAATGCTATTTCATATTCGCAATTTGATGGATCTAACATTCTATAATACCCTATTATATAATTGGGGATTGTGAGATTTAAATATCTAAAATAGTTACTCTTCAGAGAGAACAGTGTAGTGATTGTTCACCGAAAAATCGCGGTAATTGGAGAATGAGACATTCACAGCCAATTACCGGATATTTGTCCTCTACAGAATTCCAGCCCGTCCTGAGACTCGTTGGCCTCCAGCCAGAATGAATAGAGAACCCTTTTATCCACTACTGTGGTCCCCATCCCATCCTGCAAAACATCCGCTTGGTGTCTCAAACGGTCCCATGTTGAATCAAGTCCCATAGAGTTGTGCCAATATGTAAGTGTATGTTTAATTATCCACAAACACACATACATACATACATACATACATACATACATACATACATACATACATATATATAGGCTATATAGGCCTATATATTAAAGAATGCATTAGAAAATAATGTAATAATACACCCACAGACAAATGTTCAGAATATAAACCCCGAGTCTTCGTTTCTAATCCCGCAGGAAATGATGTCTGCTCCAAAAACAGAGCGACATCTGAAGTAGGACAGATCACGCCAGATTAAGCGTTAATCTGTCCGGCGCGCATGCGCAGAGCGGGCAGATCTGCACGGAATGTACAAGGTGCGTTTGAGGAGATGAAACTATCGACGCGGGTTGCGAACAGTAACCGAGAGTGACGCGCACAGACACGATGCGGAAAAGCTCAAGCGGTTTGAGGAACAGCCCTGACCGCGAAGCTTCGTTTCCTGTATGAGTTTTGGATTCTAACGGGACGTATTTTTCTTTCCTTGCGCAATGCCGGTCGCGTCCTCTCGCGCGATGCCCACGGATTACGCGTTACGTGAGATTTAGTTTGAGGCGTTAAAATTCGTTTCAAGAAGTTGTTCGTTTCGGTTTAAGGTAAGTCGTTAACCACTAACGTACTTAAGATACTTAAAATAATAATGATATAAATAATAAATTAACGTTTGTTTACCAGCACAACCACGTCAAATACGATTAATACAATAGCATACGTAATCTAGTATAGTTTGAGTCATTTATTTATTTTCTACTCTGTGCATTGCTTACGTGAGTGTATATTTATGCCATTTTTTGTTTATTTCTGTGATTTGTATGCTTTTGACGCCAAATATAATTAAATTAATGTCACGTTTTTTTTCACATTTACTTTTTTGTTTCATTTATACACGTTATATACCATATATCTTATTCTCTCCTAATGTTTAATTTACACTTCATTAAAATTCTTTTTTTATTTGTTTGTTACTTTGTCTTATTCGAGTCTCAATCAATTGGACATTTTCACATTTATTATTTCTGTTTATTTATAATGTACACATTCATACTATTTCATAGATTATTTTAAATTTCTATGTATATTTATCTACATATTTATTTATATTTGCATTCATTTTTGGTGCATTATTTATTTGCTTTACATCTGTGACCCAGTTTTAAACCCCTCTCTGTTCAGTTCTGTAGCCCTTTGGGTTGCCAGGATTAGGACAGAAGCCAAAAGAAGTGCATTACAGCAGAACTCTTCACACACATTTCCTTCACTTGACTACAGATTACAGTCTGTACAAATGTTGTCAAGTGTTTATTGTACGGCTAAAGATCTGTCCGTCTCCATAAACCCGTCTGTAGGGGAATGTTGCTGCTTAAAGACTCTTTGTCCCACGCAAAGTAAATATTTCATCTCCTGCTGTACAAATATCAAGGGTGTCTCAAGAAAAAACGTATGCACAAAATGGTCGTGTATAAAAAGCATACACAATTTTACGATTTAAGGAGGGTTAAACATGTTAGTCGATTTTGAGGATTAGAGATGATCACCAAATATAATCTAATGTTATTTCTGTGTTTCTCCTTTAGATTAATCCGGATGCTGTTAACATAAACTCATGAAAAACATCATCTCATGCAGTATTTTTCAATGCCTGGATAAGTAGTGCAAACTGAGCGATGCTGTGCATCTTACTTTCCGAAGATGGCCAAATGTGAGCTAATCGAACTACAGGACTTGACTCCAGATGACCGTATTGAGTTAGCGCCCCCTACTGGCTTTCCGCCCTTCTCGGGGCATACTCTGGAAAGATGGGGCATGGAGAAGGTGGTGCGGATGGTGGGGGCGAGAGTGCGCTTGGAGGACCCCGATAGGTTGACGGCTACACTTGGACGGGGACACGACTTCCAGCCGAGCAGTCAGACGCAGCTCAGCTGGTGCGACCTCTGCGGGGAGTTCATATGGGGCATGTTCAAACAGAGCCTTCACTGCACACGTGAGTCTCTACTGTGTGTATTGACACATAACTTTGACGGACACACGGAAACCATCGTTTCCACATGGATGTTTATGTCCTACAGTGTAAAAGGAAGTTTATACAGGCAGATGGAGTGTTTACAGTATGCGTGTGTGTGTGTTTATTTTAATGTTGGATTGTGCATTTTATTGAGGACATTTAAATTGGGTCACAAATCAATAAACAACAGCGTTATGGAAAATGATTGACCCTCCAATTGAGTAATGTGGTTCAAAACCTGTATATGACTCTTTCAAGATATTTTGATAAATGTCTCAATGGTTTTGTGTCCATACAATGGAAGTCAATGGGGGTCAGTGTTGTTTGGTTACCAACATATTCCAAAATATCAACTTTTGTGTTGTGCAGAAGAATGAAAGTCGCACAGGTTTGAAATGACAAAAGGTTAAATACATGATAACAGAATTTTAGGTAAACCAAAATGCGCTGAGAAGAACTACTGCAACACAAAAGTGAGGATATGAAACCTCATGGTTTTGGTTTTGTGTCATCAGATTGTCAGTACACCTGTCACTACCGCTGTCAACCCTTCATTCAACTGGACTGCACCTTAACCTCTAACCTCATCTGTGACCAATCAAACTACTGCGAGGACACTATTGAGACGGACACGAATGTGGTGAGAAAACGATCACAGTGTTTGTTTGTGTGTGATGTTACAAAGTCGTACATTTCTTAAATCTTGTGTGCGCATATAAATTAATCCGCCCTGTCGTCTGTTACTGGACCTAGTTTTGTTAGTCAGCACGCCATATGTCACCATGGCTCATTTTATTGCCGGCCTGCACACGCCGTGCCACGCGTAATTTACGACAGCGCCGTAGGAGGAGAGGTTGTCTAGCAACTGCACAAAAAAAGCATCTGCTTTTCGGTACATGTTCTGTTTTGACTCTACGGTTTAATATAAAAAAGGCTTTTTAAGATATTTTCCATTTATAAGAGATTCAATTCTCGTGTTTTGTTGGCTTATATATATTTAAGGTGGCATTTAGGTCATTTATATGGAATAATTAAGGGCAATAATCACAGTGACACTCTTTGTCTAAGCACAGATTCTCTATTGATTTTATTTAAGCGTGTCTTTCTTTAGTAATCATGTGAAAGTGATACGGGTGGGAGGGGATGACAGCTGGGTGAATGAACTAATCAGCTCTGAAAGTCAATGGTGCTTCACAAAGAACCTTTTACCTAATTACAAATGTGCAAATCATTTTAAAATCTCATTTGGCTCTTTCTATACTTGTAATCCTTCTGAATACAAGCAACACTTTTCCCAGCTACACGCTTTACAGAGGCAGTGAGCCTTACAATCCCCAAATTCTATTTTAGTCACCTATGTGTGAATGTATTATACATATTATATAACACGAATCAAATGTTATAATTGATTAAAATATTAACAACATTCATGATAATTATAAATAATTACTGTATGTTTTTAGCATTATATTTTAGCATTATAACGTATTTTATGTCCCAAGCATTTAAAAAAGCAATCTATTAAAAAACAGCAATAAAATGTAACAATTCATAATTATAATAATAATATATTTGTTCATATTATTTTGAACACTAATTCTTTGTCATAATTCACGCCCAAAGTGTTTAGAAACAATTATAACAATAATAAAATGTTAAAACCAGTGCTCGAATTGAAGGTGGGCACCCCCATAACAAGTAAAAAATAGACTTAGGGGGGCCCTCAAATATTTTTATTTGAGTAAAAATAATATTGACAAATGTGATTAAATTTATACACTGGATTTGGTCAATTTTGTGAAATAATTATTTACAATAATTGATATTAAGTTTGTTTATGGGCTAGTTGTCATGTGACTTTAAATTTGAAACGCCAAACAAACATTAAATGTCATTTCTGTTCCGCCTGTATTGATTTGATCCGAAATACAGTAAAAGCCTGTTCTTTAATGTAAGCCTGTTTTGAATAAATATAGTTATGCATATTATGATGAAATATATTGTGTATTTTGTATAAATTGTATATTTTCGACAAGAACCCCCACAGAAAAAGTCTTATGGTTGGGACCCCAATAAGACTTGATTCAATTCAAGCGCTGGTTAAAACTATTAACAAAAATACTACTACTACCACCAATAATAATGCATTTATTTATTTTATTTTTAACATTTTAATTCTTTGTCATATTTAATGTACAAAGCGTTTTTAAAAAGCAATCCATATGCCAATTTAATTCGGGAGAGGTCCGTTTTGAATGGAGGGAGGGGCCGTGAATTCAATTCAGGGGGCGGGGTCAACGGAAGGGTGGGGTTACAAGTCACGCCTAACGGTTGCATCCTGATTCCACGAGGTCGGTCAGACGGCCACATCATCCACAGACTCAGTCACATCCGCTCGGTTTATTCACGGTGTGCTTCGGTTCGGCGCGATAATGACGGACTGCGAGTGGTTCGACATGACGTGGGGCAGCGGCGCGAGCAGCGGATACTGCAGCCAGAGCGACTCCGAGCACGAGTTCGAGCAGTTCTACACCGCGCGCACTTCCCTCAGAAAGACCAAAAAGCGCAAAGATAAAGTAAGTCACGAGTCGATGTCTCCGCAAACACGCTGTGAAGTTTACGCTTGTTGTAGTTTGGAGGGACTCTGCGGTACGAGATTAACGGGAGAAGTACAAGTAACGGAAATCGAGTTGCGCTTGTTCGCGTTTCCGAAAGGCGCGTGTGCGCATGCGCGTGTTTTTCAAACGACGCGTTTCCGTTTCTAAACTTCAGGACGTTTCTGACACGTTTTGTTTAAAAAGTTCAGTACGGTCTTTATTCAAGTTAAATATAGGAAGTGGGGGTGTCGGGGGATGGGGGGGCTGTGAATGACAGCAATGAAGTCACGCTAAGCATCACTCACTCAGATTAACCAATCAAAGGATCCCTACAGCCGCCTTATGGTGTATTCTTAGTATGCACACTAGAAACCAAAAGGGGTAGTTTGATCATTTATTTTGGGTGTTTTGCGTGAGTTTTGGGTTGAGGATAATGAAATTCTAGTGTACTACATTTGTTTTCTTTATTTACTTGATATTTCAATGAATTAACCAATCATGTTGTTAGTAAAATGTTTTAATTTATTCAACTCTAATTGTCTGTAGAGCGCTTTTCACAATACATATTGTTTCGGGGCAAGAATGGTGTCTTACAACTCGAACCCCCCCAGTGAGTGAGACAATGGCAATAATGTGCGAGAAGATCAGGAAGGAGCTTTAAGAGGAACCAAGACATTTGGTGGGGGGTGAAACGCAGGCGACACACAAATGTCAGGAACGTATTGCACATTTTCGTATTAACCTCAATCTTGTATCGGTTGTCAGGTTGACTACTTCTGAAAAATTCCAAAGCCTGCGTCTTAGTGTGCGTGTGTTCCCACTTCCTGTCTGTTTTTTATGAGGGAGGGGTTTCCTGTGGCTTCTGTCTCGATGAGCTGAGGTTGAAGGGATCTAGCTGTAACTAATAGTGTATCTGGGTTTAATATGTAATCTCGAATGTAATTCTGTACTTGCTGTTACTATTAATAAAAGCATCTCAACCACAGCAAAATCAGTACTTTAATCCAAAGCCGTTTGGTTTTTATCTAAAACATGCAAATAACAGGATTTACGAAGAACTGTATGTCTGATCTGCCTGTGTCCCATTTATTGTTTAGAACGTGTCACCCAATATGAGTCTCTAAAGGTTTATTGCTGTCCCCTTGTGGTCATATGTTGTATAACACGCATCTCTCTGTCCAACAGGATGAACAAGTAGACTGGAGAAAGCAGGAGCTCTCCAGCAGTGAAATACAGCAGAAGGTAAAGGAATACAACGCTCAGGTCAACAGTAACCTCTTCATGGTTTTGGTAAGTATCGGTTAAAAATATAAACTATCGTGGGTGTTTTTATTTGCCGTTTTAACGTTTTGCTGTTTTTTTTCTTTCAGAACCGTGATGGTTCGTACACTGGCTTTATTAAGGTCCAGTTTAAGCTTGCCCGGCCCGTGTCCATCCCGCCCCCGCGGAGCGCATCCTCGTCTTCTCGGGACGGCGGCTGTCGGGAGGACAAAGCACTGAAGCATCGCACGTCGTTTTACCTTCCCAGAGATACAGTCAAACACCTGCACATCAGCTCCAAAACCCGGGCCAGAGAGGTGATAGAAGCCCTGCTGAAGAAATTCACCGTGGTGGACAACCCAGCCAAGTACTCGCTGTTTGAACGCAGCGAGCGACAGAATCAAGGTGTGATGTTTTAAAGTTTGTCTATTTTTGTGCAGGTTTTAGTGTGGTTCCTTTTTGTTACAAATTTTTTTTTTGAATACATTTGTAGTGTATCTGAGGAAGCTAACAGATGATGAACATCCGCTTTTTCTGCGTCTGTGTGCCGGACCCAACGAGAAAGTCCTCAGTCTGGTTCTCAAAGAGAATGAAACTGGGGAAGTTAATGTAAGTTTAAAACACACTGATGGAAAACAAATGCGCAGTTATCGACAGTACGCTATCTTTCAGACGTGTAATTTTCTGCACGATCGTTTTGACATTCTTGTCCCTTCTCGCAGTGGGACGCGTTCAGCAATCCCGAACTGCAGAACTTCCTGCACATACTGCAGCGAGAGGAAGAGGAATACGTGCGGCAGATTGTGAAGCGCTACGCCCTGGCACGAGAAAAGATGAAAGACGCCTTGAAGAACCTCGGCACGCCGGGTTGAAACGTATATGGGCTGCCTTTCTTGCCTCGAGAAACGGAAACGTACATGCTCATCCCAGAACGGTTTGAGTCGAAAGAGTGTGTGAAGGACCCCTCAGTCCATTGGGACATAACGGGTGGGAAATGCAGTGCGAGTGTGACTGGTGCGTATGCAGAATTTACACTGAAAGAAATACTGCTGTCGTAGCTGGACTCAGTGGAATGGCTGCTGTGGTGGAGTGACGTCTTTACTGAATGACTGTGGTGAATGAAACAATGCAGAGTCCTCTTACAGAGTATTTTGAGAGGAATATAAATTAAAAATTATTTTATTGCATTAACTATATGAGTCGACATTACAAGATGTAGTGAGAATTATATAATTCATGTCGTCAGATATGTAATATCTCTGTATACTTATTTGTTGATATTTTCCTGGAATGATAAATAAAAATTATAATATTTTCCTCATTGATGTGACTTGTTTTATGTTAGGAAGCTGCGTACACATTCATTTCTAAGTATTATTATGACAACAAGTAAATCATTCACCTTACTGTCATTCAGTGGTTATAGTGGGTATTTGTAAATAGTCTGATTTGTAATTTATAAACAAATAAAATAGAGTCGTTTAATGAAAGCAATGATCAGAATGTCGGTAAGTGTGCAGATTAACAAAACTGTTTAAAATACATTATATTTTGTGAATGCTAGTTTGTCCTAGATTTGACATTTTAGCTGTTAACATAAAAAAGACTTATAATATTTCTAACACTGTAAATAACAAGTATAAATAAATAATTTACTCCGTAATCGCAAACGACTTGAACAAGACATGGAAATTCATTGGTTAAAAATCTGTATCAAATTATAAGACAACAAACTTTTATTCTATCATCGCTCCGCTCACGGATGCAGTAACATGTATTTCCGGTTCCTGTTGAAGCTGCTCAGCGTATGTGCGTTCACTGTGATCTGTTACGGCTCGGTTTTTATTTTAAATATTCAACAAATCTAAGCAAACCGGCTTTAATCCGAATGATTTCTACTCCTGTTTAATTCACATCAAGAGTCTCTATGTAAGTAAATGTCATTATAATAAACAGTGAAAATATTGTGTTTAAAACAGATAGAGGACATTATAATACTGTTAGCCGCACTAGCATAAAAGCTTCATGAATTAAAAAAGTTAAATTACAAGAATTATTAAACGTTATATGGATGTTGACACATCATTTAAGATTTAGTAATAAAATATAATAAAATGTCGACTCGAGGTTTAATAAAAGGAATACAATCTGTCATATTTTGAGATGCTACATGCTAATGCTAAAATTCTCAGCTACGTAAAATATGACGTATGTCAAAAGAATAAAATCTGTGTGTAGAAAGGATTATGTGTCAGACATCTATTAATTACAATGTTTGACATTTGTAGTAAAACGATACATCGAGGTTTGTGGTTGACATTATCAGTCATGACCTTAGAACGTCACTTTTTACCAATAAAAGTCCAGCGGAGCTGTAGGTACATCATACAACACCATTTAACAATGAAGGTCTAACAACGTGTCGTTTTTTATCTTCTTCAAGAGCTGCAGGTCCATTGAAACCGTGACCCGGACCGGAGGAGAATGTTCTCTGGTCCATGATGGGGGGCAGCGGATCTAAAGGAAGAGGTTACTGGCCCTTCTCCGGTTCTGTTGGTGGAGATGAACCTGTCACAGACGGGCAGGAGCAAAGCCTGGCGAGGGTCCGGAGTATCAGACACGCGGCCCCTTTCGTGTTAACTAGAAGGAGGTAAATGTAAACACAGCATCAGCCATTTGACTGAAAGTTAAATTCAGCGAAAGGGGTAATGATACTCTGATGTTTGCAACGCTTTCAAAACTATTTTATTAACATCAGCTTTCTCAAGAATCATTCTTTGGTTTATTTGAGCAGTTTTGCTGAGTGAACTCTGCCCCTGACTGCTTTATTTTTGTATTTATTTGCTCAGCTCTTTGTACTTCGATGAGGACGGCGATCTCGCCCACGAATTCTATGAGGAAACAGTAGTGACGAAAAACGGCAGAAAGAAAGCCAAACTAAAACGAATCCACAAGAATCTCATACCTCAGGTACACCATTCCCCGACAAACATCCTACAAATGTTTGTTGAAATAACGGGACGCGTCTAAGTTGCCTTTTTGAAATTTTCTCTTCTTAGGGAATGATCAAGTTGGATCACCCTTGCATCCACGTTGATTTTCCGGTCGTCATCTGTGAGGTTTGACACGGTCGTATGTCATTGATCCTGCAAAAATTCCGTCCTCCTCTAATTTCCTTCCAACTGCTGGATCCTGGACACGCTTGCTGTGTAGCTCCCCCTTGTGCCAGGGAGGGCTCGATGCGTGTTGTGTGGAATCTCAGCCGACAGACCGCGAGATACTCCGGCTGTCTGCCCGTAAGGAGGCCACGGCCTGACAATGATGTCCTGACTCTTAATTTTCTTGTAACCCGCCACATGTACGACTATTATGGGCTGTACGGCCGAGACACAGATATGGTTTCTGTTTGAATGTATGCTTGTTTGTTTGAACTGATATATACGGTCATATAAGTAGAGAATATAGGAGCACATCATGAAGGACCCAGGAGGAGAAACAAATGCAAACGTTGAAACTTTTTGGATTTTGATGTGGCTTGAGAAAGTTCATTTTAGATTTTGTAAGCTCTTCTAGAAGCCCAAGGAAAGATCAGGTTATTTATGAATGCTTTAATGGACAGGCGTTGGTGATGCTTTACAGGTTGCCGGGACTCTGTTCCTATAGATAACGCATTTAGGTTTAGTGCATATAAACGTACGGCCTGACATTTTGCATGTAGTTCCTACAATCTGATTTTTCAGCCCATAGAAGAAAATCAAAGGCTGTTTACTATGCTGTGATTTGTTGTGTGCTGACAGGATGATGGAATCGCTGCTGCTCCTTGATTGGATGGTCGGGGAGCTGATCGACACAGTGCTGCCAATCACTGTTCTGCAAGTTTTTATTTATTATAGCTGAAATAGACAGATGGCATTAAAGAAAATATCACTTTGAAATGCATATCAAACTGTGTGTGTCTCCTAATTAAAAAATCGTTGATCTCGGATTTATAAGTCACAATTACACTTTTAACATCCAAACATCTCCTTTCACGTTCTGTCAAACCCTGTTTTGTGTTCTCTTTGTGGAAAGTGCCAGGGACATTTGTTCAGAAATGAAATGAGATCAGTTTTTGGACTTTGAAGGTTCTTGTTTTTCTGACATCTGTTGATCGTTTTGTTGATTTTATTTACGCTGCAGGGATACAAACCAATACTTCTGTCTCTCTTCTATGATCAGTTAAATTACATTCCATCCCGACTCAAAAACTTCAAAGCTGTCCTATCAGTCGCTGACCGCCCCACCCTGCTGTAATGTGTGCTTTTCCCAGTGTCCTCCAGGTGAAATTTATTGTTCTTCACCAGCCTGAACTTTGCCTTCCTAACTCCATTTTCCATTGACAAATACGGTTATCAGTCTACTGACGGAATCTTTAATCAGAGCGTCGTCCTGTTTGCCGCAAACTGTAAACGCAGGACATTTACGCCTATGGAAATAAACCCATTACCCTTTGCTGTGTAGGAAACTCTTCCTGTGCCGGAAGTGTATGATTGATGCTTCCACACTGTAAAAAAAATTTTGTACAGATAATTTTCATATTTTTTACATATTTAAATATTACATATTATTTGTTACTAACATACATGTTATGTTACTGGTGTCCCAACTGCTGGAAAATCCGTTTTTTGTGTAGAATGATAAAATGGGAAAATCCATAGACTAGATAACAGGAGAGACAGCTATACTCCCAAAAAAGCCCACATTTGAAATGATATCCTAAAAAATTATTTTCTTTAATACACTGATGTACTGCATGTCACACACATTGAGTTTCATTATAATACACGACAGCACCCTCAAGACACTTGTTTGTGTGTTACATGTTGCTGAACACAAAAAAGTTGCTAAATATTTTTGCAAACTTTTATTATTTAAAAGTCAGGAGTAATCAGACAGGATTATTCGTATTATACTTCTCGTGTTTTTATTGACACGTGCAAAGAACAAATGTATACGAAGTAATACGACTACAAAACACCTTAACGTTTACGTCGCATAGAACTAGAAACAAATCAAGTTATACCGTGAACATAAATTAAATCTTAATGAATAAACAAGAATAGTGTTTGTTTGTCAATAAAATGTAATATAATATTATATATATACATATATATGTGTAAACATGACTGACAACATTAAGTCACGTGTACACATTCAACTATTCTGATCATGTGTAGATGCTTAACACAGTATTTTAATCACACATCAGATATTTTCATTTAAATATTTCAAACACTGTTGCTACTATGACAAATACACCAAAGTGAGATAAATATACAAATATACACAGTTCAATAGAGAAGTGCATGAAACTCTTTCAACACTTCACGCAGTTGCTACTGAACATGATGCGGAATGTGGTGTTGGTGTTGTGTATCACACTGAAATCTGATGTGTGTCAGATCTACGATAGATTAGATAGATAGATTTTTGCTCTGATTAATGCTTGAGACCTAAAATATTCATATATTTCAAACATTTTCTGTTAACCAAAGTTCCACGAATGTTCCATGAACCATACATATGACTTAATTTCATCATCTTTTTTGACAACGTGTCCTTGGGTTCTCTCTGCATTGACGCACATCAGCCAGATTCCTGCTCCATCAGGACTCGACTTCCTGAGAGAATGCTTGATCTTTCATTTTCCCACAGACGCGTATCATGATCTGACTGTCGAAATCACAGGACTCTGGAGAGCAACATGCTGATGTCCAGTACAACTGGAAAGAGTGGTACGCATCCTCTCCATTCTGACACCGGAAATGCCACATATCTGTCTGTGATTGTGGATCAAAATCTTCCCAAAATTGACTGTGGAGTACAAGTACATACAGCTTGAAAGCATTTGAGTTTCATATTATGAAGACAAATGATGTCAGAATGTTGGATCAAATATTCCTCTTCCTGCAGTTCTTTTCTAGTAATACTTGTTTTAAATAAAGTTATTGCTGAGCTCAACTTTTCAGAGAGCTGGGCTTTTATTCTGTGCTTTCCCCACAGAAACATGCTACTGACTCAGCAGTGAAGAGAAACGGGTTCAGATGTTTACAGCCTTCAGACGTGATGATGGCTTCATTCAGGAACAGAAGGTCAGACATCCATCATCCATCTTCCGCCATCACTGACGTCATTGTTGAAACAACAATTTCAAAACATTATGTTTATATTTTATGACAAACAAAAAGCAGCTAGGTCATGCGGAACACAGATGCTCAGGATTCGGGGTCGTCTGCAGGGCTTCGGTATTTAGATGATAAAAAGGTTGTTATAAGGCGTTTATATTTTGTTTCTGTGTGGTTGCAAGGGTGTTCAGGATGGTTGCCAGGGTGTTCCTATAAGCTTGCTAAGGTGTCATGAGTGATAAAGGGCATTGCTATGCAGTTTCTAAAGCAACCAACAAAATATGTTATAAGAATGTTTTGCTAACATTTAAATTACGTCTTCAAAAAGAACGTTTTGTTAGTGTATGTTTCATAAACGATGTTAGAATTTTTTTTTTAGCAACATCTTGTAATGTTTTGAGAACGTTTCGCAAAACATATAGTAGATAAACATACAGTAATTGCAAGAACACGTTTTGATAACTTTAAGAAAACGTTTCGAGAATGTTCTATGAATATACATTTTTCTATTGTCCACCAGACACAAATCAGTTGACGACTTCACAGCTTTCTCTCTTGACATATTTGTCCAACAACTACAAGTCGGACATGAGAGTCTTTCACATCTCCTTGGCAACCGGAACCAGGGGCTGCCTTGGGTCTTCTGCAGGGGCTGGTCTGAGGTCAGTCCAAACAACTCAAATCCAATTCTTAATCACAGCGACGGCAGATGAAAAGACGGATGTCTGGCAGGCCGCCAGGGGCTGGTGAAGGCTTGGTAATGGGCAGGAATGTGTAGGAGGTACAGAGGTGTGGTCTCTCCAAGATAGAGACAGACGGTCGGAGCAACTGTGCATTCAGTGATACGCGAACTGAAGCAGGTGGATATCGAGAGCGAGAACGCCTGGAGACAGACAGACCTTTAGTACGGTGAGTTCATTGAACATTTTGCCTGACAGTAAGCTTTGTATTTAAAAATTGCTTTGTTGAATAGTTATAATCGTGTCGATTTTTCTTGAATTTTCTTTAATACACTCTCTTAGATAATCTCATGTTGTCACAAACCTATTATTTGCAAATGCAAAAGAACGCTTTAAGAGAATGTATCTTTCTCTTTCATTGAAAGTGAATAGGGGCTGGAGCCGCTACGCTTCAAACAGATCAATGCACCATAGCACTGAAATAGTCTATGAGAGCGTATTTGAAGTTTTCTACCAATTTTCTCATAACTCATAATTGTGTCCATGTGCACATGCTTGACATCTAGATTGTCAGAAGACGTTAATGATATAACAAAGTCTACCGAAGGGAACTACTTAGCGGTTTCTGGGTTTCATCGTGTCGCGTTTTGGAGCTCATTGTTTGTTTGTAAATGTCAGAACATTCAGGAAAGAAGAGAAAGCCACACAGGAGGGACACTCAAAATGACAGAATTATGGGTGTACTGTTTCTTTAAACGGCAGCTCTCTCACAGATGTGTGAGAACGAATTCAAACATCAGGAAGCAAACACCTGTCAAAGTCATATGGTACATTTTCACACATCTTGATTAGGGGTAAAAAAATGTCTCGCAGCTGTTTGGTCTGCCGTTGTGTTTAAAAGAGGCTGTAAGGTCTCTGTTAGCTCTTAAAAACCTTTATTAGTACAAGATGTGGTCGGGATCGAGGTCTTCCGCCCGGAGCGAGACTCCAAGAATGTCCCTCTCCTGCTGTGGACAGAAACAAACATTCACCCTTTGCTGGACAAATCACAGTACGAATAGACAAATGTATTGTCTTCATGGCTGGCTACTGGACGTCAGGCAGAATTCAAGAGATTTGGGGGTTTTCATGATGTCTGCCCTTCAAATGCAACATCAAAGTCAACCCCCTTGGCCAGCAGCTGTGGGTGGTTTCCCCTCTGTACACCCCCTGCAACATTACCACTATTATAGCAATGACCGTAACATCATTACACTGTAACAAGTGGACAGGCTTTTTGTTTTCTGTAGGCGATCTATAGGGATTCATAGTTTGGGCCTGAATAAGCTTTTGTTCTTGCCAGTGAAGGATGCAGTTTCAACACATTAGCATCCGTAAAGAACAAGTGGGGTAATCTGTTACCCACAGAGTGAACTTTTAAAGTAAAAGAGCGCATAGATATGAAACTTCTGTCATTTATTCGTTCGGCATAATAGGGTAAAGTTAACATATATTTACTTTACAAAGGTGTCAACAAAATCCACTCGCAGGGTTCCTCGAGTTTCATTCACGAGTCCCTCGTGAGTTTTATGAGGCAGCATACAGGATGGACTTAAGTGGCACAGGAAACATCTCTGCCCTGCCTTAAGCTGACTTCCTGTCTCTTAAAGGTTAAATGTCAGGCTTCCCGGCTTCAGCAGTTTTGTGATGTAATGTCACTTTTGGCTCCTCTAAATGTTTCCATTCGGAGTATAAAACACAGTGTTGTGAAACCGAGTTAAATAAGATTTGTTCACTGGGGCACGTATATAGAATGGTTCAAATCTATGTTTATTTTAAACACATCGTTCCCAACAATATCAACTATTAAAGAAGTTGTAATGGTTTTAATAGGATTTGTATTGGTTTTAAAGGAAACTATAAAGGGTTTAGTGATGGAATCTATCGGTGGGATGTTGAATTCTACTGGAATAATGCCCAAAACCCACTAGAAAAATTTGTTTCGTAGGGGTTTTTAATGGACAAAGCGAATCCCTGCTGAAAAAAAACAATAGAAACCGTTAAACAAGTTATAATGGTTTTAAAGGAATTTGTATTGGTTTGAATGGAAACTGTGATGGTTCTACTGCTATGCGATGGATTCTATTGGTGGGATGTTAAATCCTATTGGGATAATGCCCAAAACACACCACAAAAAATTATTTTGTAATGGTTTTAATGGAAAAACTAATGGTATTTTGATGGAAGCCATACGAATTCACAGTACACAGGTTCATTACTTAAGTAAAAGTACAGATATCCCTTGCTAAATTTGACTCAAGTACAAGTAAAAGTACTACAGTCAGAAGTGTACTTAAGTAAAAGTACTGAAGTACATGTTTTTAAAAGTACTTGAGTATCAAGAGTACAAGAGTACAAGTACTGCCACGGTGCTTACATTTATGTACAGAAACGTCCTACATGGAGTTACGAAAGATGTTAATGTTAATACCTTGGAGAATGTAAAAGGAATTTAAAGTAAAATCAAGTAATTTTAATCTTTTTACCATGTTGCTAGAGTTTTAATGGATTTTTGCACCCACATTTAAACCGAACCGTTTTAAACACACCGCATACTCAAGAACATCAAAGCAAATACTCCGCTTACATTAATGTGTAATATTAGAAAATAAAATTCAGCAAAACATCATGTGTACAAGTGAGTTTCTCTGTGGCGTTTCATCCAAACCTGTCGAAATTTCCTCAGACCATACAAAAACGAACCACAACGAAACCAAATGATACCACATTTATAACCACAAAACTTAAAGAAAGTAGTAAAAAATAACCCACAGCCAGATGTTGTCATAACCACCACCAACGACTACGTTAATCGACTATGAGACTAAACTATAAACCAACCATTGATGAGATTCAGCAAACAAGATTAAATATAAAACATGTCTTACCTTGTCGCAGGATTGTTTAGCCTTGATTCTTTCAGCAGGGTTATGAACCATCAGCTGTTTACCATTAAAACCATTATACGATTCCTTCAATCCTTCATCTAGTTTCCTTCATCCTTCATCTAGTTTCCTTCAATCCTTCATCTAGATTCCTTCAATCCTTCATCTAGATTCCTTCATCCTTCATCTAGTTTCCTTCAATCCTTCATCTAGATTCCTTCAATCCTTCATCTAGTTTCCTTCAACCCTTCATCTAGTTTCCTTCAATCCTTCATCTAGATTCCTTCAATCCTTCATCTAGATTCCTTCAATCCTTCATCTTGTTTCCTTCATCCTTCATCTAGTTTCCTTCAATCCTTCATCTAGATTCCTTCAACCCAACCCTTCATCTAGATTCCTTCAATCCTTCATCTAGATTCCTTCAACCCTTCATCTAGATTCCATCAATCCTTCATCTAGATTCCTTCAATCCTTCATCTTGTTTCCTTCATCCTTCATCTAGTTTCCTTCAATCCTTCATCTAGATTCCTTCAACCCTTCATCTAGATTCCTTCAATCCTTCATCTAGATTCCTTCAACCCTTTATCTAGTTTCCTTCAACCCTTCATCTAGATTCCTTCAACCCTTCATCTAGATTCCATCAATCCTTCATCTAGATTCCTTCAATCCTTCATCTTGTTTCCTTCATCCTTCATCTAGTTTCCTTCAAACCTTCATCTAGATTCCTTCAACCCTTCATCTAGATTCCTTCAATCCTTCATCTAGATTCCTTCAACCCTTTATCTAGTTTCCTTCAACCCTTCATCTCGATTCCTTCAATCCTTCATCTAGTTGCCTTCAATCCTTCATCTAGTTTCCTTCAATCCTTCATCTAGATTCCTTCAACCCTTCATCTAGTTTCCTTCAACCCTTCATCTAGATTCCTTCAATCCTTCATCTAGTTTCCTTCAACCCTTCATCTAGTTTCCTTCAACCCTTCATCTAGAATCCTTCAATCCTTCATCTAGTTTCCTTCAATCCTTCATCTAGTTTCCTTCAATCCTTCATCTAGATTCCTTCAAACCTTCATCTAGTTTCCTTCAATCCTTCATCTAGTTTCCTTCAACCCTTCATCTAGTTTGGGTCTTTCTTCGGATTAAAAGGTGTTTTATCGGTTCCCATCTGCGAGATAACGTCCCCTAATAGAATCCAACACATTCCCACTAGAGACCATTACAGTTTCCATTAAAACCAATACAGCTCCCATTATGACCTTTAGACCCTTTGAATTTCTTCGATTTCTATTGTTTTTCACTCTTTTTTAAGCACGTAAAGTATGGGCTGTATACCAAGGTATTGAATGAATATTATTAAAACAATTGGTACTTGTTGCAAGACCTTTACTTCTGTCTTAACTGTTGGTTCCGCCCTCTTGTGATGTGGCGAAGAATAAACACAAATCCGGAAGAAGAAAAATGCAGAACTCGATAAAAAAATCAACTGTTTCTCGCACAGTGAAACGCGTTTCACGTCTTAACTTAACCCCTTCAGCGCTTCCGTAGAAACGCTTCTTCATCCCCAGCGGAGAAGCGCGGGCGGAACCAAATCACGGAATGGGTGCGACCGACGCAACAAATGTACCTACAATCTGCTTTAAAACCACGAAAAACAACTACAGTAAATTACGACAGACTAATGTTTATTAATTACAAACCACTGTATAATAGCAGAGGATATATTTGACGGTTAAAACAATCGATCCAATGGCTTCCTAAGGCTGGGTTCCCTCAACAGTGTTCAATCGTCCGAGGGCCGAAGTCTCCGCTCGTTTAATCATGCGGTCAGATGATCCAGCTGTTGTATCAGATCGCTTCGCGAGCTCAGGGCAGGGATTTTAAGGACTTTAAAACAATGCGAGTGTTAACTTTGTGTTAAAATGGCATCGGGTGGATCGCAGTTATGAGGTTTCGCGATCGAATAAATAGATAGACGCAATGTTTAGTGCTGATGAGTGATCGGACGGATCGCCGGCGTGCTTGAACGGATTCAGTCCGATCCATGCAGGTCAGTCTGTTCTTTAAAAAGTGGTTACGATTAACTTTACGTTGTGTCACTGTTTTGAAAGTTTAAAGAGGAAGCGATTTGTAACGTGAAACAATTTAACAGCATAACAATCAATCTGAAAAGCATGTCAGAAGAATACTATGGTGTACTAAAGGATAATACCATAGTACACTTGTGTGTGTCTTATAGATACTACAGTGTACTTGACTAGTAAATATTATAGTTTACTAAAGTAGACTATTTATTACAGTTGATCAACTGTACTGTTGAACACTATATATATGCTATAGTATGCTATAATGAATACAGTCTACTACTACAGTGAATTAAATACTATAGCTTGCTACTGTAAGTGTTCTATTCTATACTTTAGAATACTACATATAATACTATAGTTTTTATACTATATATTCCTATACTATGCTACAGCATACTACAAATTAATCGTTTATTTTAGTTCATTATATTTGATAGTATACTACAGTGTTTATCACTGTTTATCAGTGCACATGTGATACAAAATACTATAGAATGCTATATAAAGTCTACTACTATAGTTATTAAATACCATATTTTACTACTGTAATTTAACCAGTTTATAAGTATATTTATACTTCACTTATTAAAACTACATATAGTACTATGTAATGCTATAGTTTTTAAACTATACAACTCTTATAATATGCTGCAGCATACTGCAATTTAATAGTTTATTATATTTAATTATATATGATAGTGAATTATATATGATAGTATTCTACAGTATACTTATACTACAAAATGCTATGTATATAATAATATAGTTTTTATACTTTATATGTATGTAAAAATGAACATTTATCGGACGATACCGATATGGCCGATAATTTATCGTGCATCCCTAGTATCATTGTATTCATTTTATTGTAGTAAAATATGTTTTATATCATCGTGTTTCACCCTCAAAAATGATGGTGACACACAACTTAAACATAACCGTAAACCTCTTAATAAGTGCTTCCCCCAAGAGAACCCATTTACAGCATCCACAACGTTGTTCCACCTCTCGGATTTTACAGATGGACATTTAAGATGTTCACAAGCTGTTTTGTGTTTCAGGTCTGAGATGGATAACGTCATGCGTCCCTCAGGGAGGGCCCGACCTCAATCAATTTCCTGGCTGCAGGTCCTGTATTTGATGCACGTCTGGACCTGTTTACAAGCTCAGGTATTGAAAACCACTCGATGGCCGCTGTATTCAGGCAAGCCTCTGCTGTTGGCTTGGAACGCCCCCACTGAAGACTGCAGACCTCGCCACGATATAATCTTCCAACACGACCAGTTTCAGATCGTGGCATCTCCGAACGAGGGTTTTACGGGTCAGAACCTCACCATCTTCTATAAGGACCGTTTGGGGTTGTACCCTTCTTACGAAGCGGATGGCACCGCAGTCAATGGCGGGCTTCCGCAGGTCACCAGCATAACGCAGCATGTACAAAAGATGCCGGATGGCGTCAACAAATACATCAAGGACTCTATGTCCAAAGGCCTCGCCGTGATTGACTGGGAGGAGTGGCGGCCCCTCTGGATACGTAACTGGGGCCCTAAAGTAATTTACCGCGACCGATCTCAACGCTTAGTTTCTGAGAAGAACCCAACCTGGCCCCAGGATCAGGTGACCAAAGTGGCCCAGCAGGAATTCGAGCTCTCGGCCCGCAAATTCATGTTGGACACTCTCAGAGAGGCCAAGAGACTACGGCCCCATCAGCTCTGGGGGTTCTACCTATTTCCTGACTGCTACAACCACAATTACCAAACCAACCTGACAAATTACATGGGACACTGTCCAGATGTGGAGGTAAAGAGGAACGATGAGCTCAAGTGGCTCTGGATGGAGAGCACGGCTCTTTATCCGTCTATATACATGGGAAAGATGCTGAAGGACAAGGTGTCCGGAAAGCAGTTCGTACGGAACCGGGTCAAGGAGGGGATGAGACTGGCGTCTGTCGGGGACGGTGCGGCCAGGCCCGTGTTTGTCTACACGCGGCCCACTTATGGAAGCCCCACTCCTCCTAGTAACCCCCCTGAACTTCTGCTGCTGTCAGAGGTGAGGGTTTTATGAATAAATTCAGTCATTTATTTACCATCATCATGTGTTTCAAACCTGTATGACTCTTTCTTCTGTGGAACACAAAAGAAGATATTTTGAGAAATGTCTCAGAGGTTTTGTGTTCATATAAAATCAGTGGAAGTCAAGGTTGTTTGGTTACCCCCGTTCTTCAAAATATCTTCTTTTGTGTTCTGCAGATCAAACGATCTTTGGGTGAACTGTTCCTTTAAAACTTGGTGGCAAAGTGTTTTAAAGCACCTGATTTTTTTTATTTGTGGATAAGAAAATTTTTACCTCCGAGTAAGACTTAAAGTACACATCAAGCCCCCTAGAAGTAACCTAAGGGTACAGTATTTATGGCACATAATTCACCCCTTTGAAGGATTTAAACGTACAACCTTTTGGTCTCCAGCCCAGATCTTTAACCCTTGCATCAACATATTTGTGAGGCGGGTTGCAAAAAAACATTAAGCTACATAAAAACGTTTAGGCGATTTATGACAAGACAAGAAACGCATATATACGTGTGATGGTCTGTTGGCTCCTGAAGTCTTTTGGAGGATTCCCGATTGGTCCTGAGATTAACGTATATCAGGAGCCAAGTGGCATGCTTTTTGTTTTCTTGGCGGCGCGCGAAGAACTCGATGGGACGCAGGTGTAGAGAATTTAAGCAGAGCGATACATATCATGGCTTGTCCTAAATATAGCACCAAGGCAGGGTCGTCTCTGCTTTCCAGACACAAAGATTCAGCTGTGTTCAGCATTGTTCCTTGGGTCCTACTGGTCCTTGGAATCGCATGCCACGATGCATTCAACTGCTCAGATAACCAAGGCCCTGAAGTTAAGTTCAGCATGTACTAAATATGATGCTTAAATACATGTTTAGAATGTCTCAGCTTCCTGCCGAGCAAGAGCCGACGAAGCCTGACAAAAGGTTCATTTGAGGTGTGCCATGTATGTATTTGACATGGTGGTTTATCGAGTTAAGTACGTTTGACCTCAAATTGTGTTTGTATTTGGCCTCATGTTGCATTTTAGGTTCCTCAGCATCTGTTTTCCACTGCTATGAAATATTCGTCAACCAGAGAGAAATCCAAACTTGTGGTTTTATCACCAAACTCTCCAAATTTCTCAACGACAGGTCTCAAACAAGCAAAATAGAAAACTGAGCCGAGAGAAATGCCCCAGTTCTACTACAACAAACACTGGGATTTCTTGAGGTATTATATTTATAACTGAATTAACTTTTCAGTGGTTTAACGTCGAATTAACTCTCCAAGCTGCCGATGGAGGTCAGCACAGAAATGTCTCGTAAAAGGTTAAAAATAAACTGCTGTAAAAACTTGACAGTAATTACGTTTCAGGTAATTGAAACCGAACTTGTTTTACGATGCTGCGTCGTACGTTTACGATGCCTCGCTGCCGAAGTCGAACAAATCATGACAACACAGCAGTATTTTGTTCGTTATTTAATAAACTAAAAACTGACGTGAATACTGTTGAAAGTAAACATAACACAAAGTTTTCTTCATTCACCGACCTGGGTTATTTATTTTAGATCCTGATACCAAACGGGTTCACAGCAGATAACATTTCAAGGGTAATAGGACTTCTTAAATATTTGAGTTTGTTATAAACTATCAAATCTGTACTCTTTGATCTCAAAAATCTGAAGTTGTCTAGATAATAAATGAATGTTTCGTTTGTGAAGGAGCTCTTGGGAAAGTTTGTTTTGTCTAGAAGGGGGTGACGTTACCTTCTGGATAGAACAAATGAATGATTGTGAGTCATCACAGCATTAAGACAAAGTGTGTGGTCACAATGGAAAATTGAGCTCTTTGTCGTCAATTACCGGTGACGCTCGTCGTGTCACTCTTCACAAATATACAAACTGTAGACTGTTAAACAAATATGCACGCAGACGTTCTGTTCGAAAATACTTTCTTAATAAGGTTTGTGCTTTGAGATTTGATGATGCAGAGGGATTATTTGCAACACCACGATGTCTTTTTCCATTTGAGAAAAAGTAACTTGTGCGAGGAACTGGCTTTAATATTCGGTGATAGATGAGCTACTATCTAAAACACATGTTTGGCTTCCTAACACGGGTCAGATCATAAGTTAAGTGTTATAAGTTCAGCTAACTTATTTCTGTCTCTCCCCTTTGTAGATGGATCTGGTGTCTACTATCGGCGAGAGTGTGGCATTGGGTGTCGCCGGCGTTATCTTTTGGGGCGATTCCACGTATGCCAGCAGTCGTGTAAGTTCCACGTTTCTATTGCAAAAGTGGTAGACCGATTATGGTCGAATGTAGAAAACAGGGTGTAGTTTCTATTATAAATATGAAACTGCTAGCTAGCTCTAGTTGTTTATTTTGATTGGATGAGGTTTGATATCTCGTAACGGCTTTGAATTTTTTCGTTGTTTATGACTCCAAGTCTGGGTAATTCGATTCTGATTTGGCTTCTTTTGTGGCTTTTTTTCATCGGCAGAGTAAAAATTAAATAGGGTTTTGCCTCAAATGAAAGCTATTTTTTTTTTTATTACATTTTAGTTTTTAGAAGCAACCGTATAAAAAGAAAACAAAAATGGAACAGATATGACAAGCTATCAGCTAATTTTGCCTATTTTAAGCCTTGCCCAAGACATCGGTTTGAACGTTTTACCACGCTATTGCACAAATTTACCAAAATATCCTGTTTAAGTAAACTCTAAAAGTTGTGGTTGGTTCTTCCTCTTGTTCCCTCCAGGCGAGCTGTTCTACATTGAACGAATATCTGCGAGGGCCGCTGGGTCGGTACCTCCTCAACGTCACAACGGCTGCAGAGCAGTGCAGCCGGGAACTCTGCAACTTTCACGGACGCTGCCTCCGCAAACAACCCGACACGGACACGTACCTGCATCTGAGCCAGAGCACCCACAGCATAGAGCGTCAGGGGAACACTCTGAAAGTGTCAGGGCAGATGGGAACAGAAGAACGCAATCGCTTACGAGAAGAGTTCCAGTGTCAGTGTTACAATGGGTACGTGGGGGAGAACTGTGGCCAGAATGAGCTGAACAACAGGGCGATGGGGTTTTGGACCACCTATTTGCAGGCTCTTCTGCTCCCGCTGGTACTCTTAGGGTTCCTACACTGAGGCTGGGAGAACTACTCTGAGGATACACCAGACCTTCTCTTAGGGAGATGGGCTAGGTCGACAGGAGACGGAAGTCTTTCGTTAGTATTTGGACGTCGAAAGCACAAACGCTAACATGGAGGCTTTTTGCAGAATAGCGATGGCTATGTAGGGTTGTTTGAACACAGAGCCCCCTGCTGTATGGGAAGCAGAACTGCAAGCAGACAGAACTCTTCAGTGTGTTGTTGTTGTTGTGTGGACGTGCCTTTTTTATATAAATGATGTGCTATAGATCTGGAAGTCTGTCATCCAAGGCCTTTCATGTTTTATAACTTATGTAAGACCTTCCTTTGTCCTGTCACACTTGTGACACTGCTGCCTCATCAAAGCTTGTTGGGAATCTGTTAAGAACGTTAAGATGTCGAGGTCATGTTTGTATATTCAATCTTACTGCAGACGTTTTGCTACAAAATGCATCATTTTCATGAACTCAATTTTTTTTTAAGTTTTTGAACTACTTCATCATATTCACACTTTGACCACTGCTGGATGGTGAGACATGATTTGCTTAACTTGCTCATGTACATATCAAGTCAGTATATTGCAGATGTTTTTGCCTTGATGCCTTTCATTTCCATTTTTCTTTATTTACATCTGCGGGGTAAACTGGTTATATATTATGTTTATGTTTATATATATCCAGAACTAAGTTGGAATGACATGTCATGATCCTGTGTTTTTGACATGTTGAATGAACCATGTGACCGTAAAACTGTGTTTGTATTGGTTTTCGTTGTGGTCCCTCTTTATCCAGATTCAGTACAAAGGAACCTCTTTCAGACAAAAATAAATCAAAAATATGCCTTTTTTTGTATTAAGCTTGATGCCAAATTCAGTTTTGCTTTCCAGACTTGTATAACAAGAAGTTTACAAGACCTTTTACTTCCAGAATGAGTTTCATCAGGTGTTTGAGAGTTTATTATTATTCTGAAATTGTCTGTTTATATTTTTGCAATAAATCTTATAAGCTTTAAGACTGTGGACTCCCTTTTTTGAATTTCCCCTTCATTTCTAATGTACCTTCAGTCACTTTCTGTTATAGATCCGAGTAAACTGAAAGAGTGCGTGTGTGTAACAAGTTTGATTCCCTTGAGAGGAGCCTGTGTGTCAGATCTGAATAACCAGAAGAATATGGACAGGAGGCCCAAAGTCTGAGATTGTCACATTTGCTTACATTGAAGTCCACTACATGCTCTTTGAAACATTCTGAGATCATCGTTTCCTCCGGTGATCTCATTCTTTCGGACCCCACTGTGTTTATCAGATCTATATCTCTAAAGAAGTGGCTGTACTTTAGATCTTAAACACAGATTTGTAGATCCATATTTACTCTCATCCTCACTGTTGGTTTCTTCCACCCCTTCGTTTTCAGGGTCCTGCCCTAGTTTCGTTACTTTAAGGGGGGTAGACGGTGCCAAATGGAACATTATGAGGCTGGCAGTACAGAGAACGCCTTGTGTTTTAACACAAACCAGATATCCAGTCTCGGCTAGGTTTCTTCTCATTATCCCCCCCCCACACACAGACCTCCAAGACCCCCAGCAGGGGCCTTCCGTTCGGGATCCTCCGCTCATTTACTGTTATGTCTGAATTATAATTCAGGAATCCGTGGCTCAGACTGTTCGCAACTCCGTCGCAATATGGAATCCACATGTCTTGCATGCTTTCCTGAGGACATCATCTCTACAATTAGAGAAGACCGATGTAAGGCCAATAACTTGGACAGAAATAACATCATTTAATCTTTGGATGCTTTTTTCTATTGCGGTCAAATGACAGCCTTGTGCACATTTTCAACACCTTAAGTGTGAATTTTCTAGTTGATGTGATTGAATAAAGGTTAATGTGTTTTTTTCACTATTGCAAGCACTGTGGTGGTAAGGCAGCAATCCATAGAGCTATAAAGACGTGAAATAACATGCATTTAAGAGACATTATTTCGCAACCACACACAAGAAACGACGAACAATGTGCTTGTAACCACAGGAACGAAGAACGGGCAGTAGGCGGAACTTAAGCAAGGGTGCGCGTGTTTCCGCACGGAACTATTATTGTGCGCGGCGCGATTGAGCAGCGCGAGTGTCTGTCAGTACATGCGAATTATGATCAATCTCAAACTTTCACAACATCATCGATTATTTAACATTTCTTTCATTTTTGCGTCTTTAAGGTACGTATTGAATGCACGATCTATTTGCCACGCGGTCGCTTTATTCGTAAAATTATATAAGAAGCATCATCTGCGCACTTAGGGTGCCGCTATTATTACAAAAATACAAATAACGTTAATGTACCCGCAATACTTGCCAATGACACAAATGAAGAATGTATTGTGTCATTTATATGGCATGCTATGTTAAGTGTCATCCTCTCAAAATGGAGTCCGATTCTGCAGTAATTAAGGGATTAAACGGGGTCGGGTCGTTTTCGTTACGCGCGTCAGCTTGCTGTGTTAATCGTCTGACATCTTATCAATGCAGATCATGAATTTTTTCCGCAACCGATTGGTGGTTTTGGGGCTGGTGTTATTGGCCACGGTGCTGCTGTATCTGCTCCTGCCCTCCATGCGTCAGGGCAGTATGGAGCCGTCGCTGGAGGTGCAGCAGCGGATGGGAATAATCGCCGCGTCCCCGCCATCACATGCGCAGTCCGGCATCAACATCACGGTGAGGACGGGACAGCTGCCCGGGGACCCGCCGCTGTTCTTCAGGGAGGCTTTGCCAGTGGACAGCGCAGGAAGACAGATTCTTCCCAAGTAAGATCGGATTGAATTGATAAATGAGTCAGTTAGGTTACTGGTTAGTGCACTGGCTGTGTCACAAATTCTAGCGAGCACCCTACCTAGGGAGCGTCTTGCCTTCGCCACAATGTCAAAGCAGAGTTAAGAAAGACACACTTTGTCTCATAAATGGGTACAAATAAATCGTCCTGTGGTGTGACAGCAACATTTTAAAACAACGTATTAATAATATATCATTTTATATTTGTACTTGTATTATTAGCACCTATCGTACTATTGCATGACGTATCGATTATTGCTCCTTGAATTCTTTGCAAGTCGCTTTGGATAAAAGCATCTGCTAAATGTAAATGTAAATATTAGTAATATTTATAATATAAAATGGCATAGGAGAGATTTATCTTAGATGTCCGGTTTATTAGTCAAGAATCCAAATAGCTGTTATTTGCTTGGAAGTATTGCACACAAACATTAACCGTGTTTTTTCTACAGCATAAAACCACAGTAACAACAAATGTACTATTGTCTCAACACAGAAACCTTTGTTTGACTTTAACTAATTAACATAACTAATTTATTCTTAAAGGAGTAGTTCACCTTCAAAATTAAAATTTTGTCATCATTTACTTACCCTCTTGTCATTTCAAACATGTATGACTTTCTTTCTTCTGCAGAACACAAAAGAAGTTATTCTGAAGAAAGTTGGTAACAGCACAGCCCCCCATTCACTTCTATTGCAACCAATGCAAGTGAATGGGGGGCTGTTAACAGCATTCTTCAAAATATCTTCTTTTGTGTTCTGCAGAAGTCATACAGGTTTGAAATGACAAGAGGGTGAGTAAATGATGACAGAATTGTCCTTTTGAAGGTGAACTTCTCTAATTGTGGTTCCTAAAAGAGGTCTGCGAGAGAACATCCATAATGAAAATCAACCAAATTAACTATAATCCGACTGTAATTACGTCAGTTAATTTTCATAATGTTTCACCCTTTTCTAACATGCATCTAACATCATGTATTAAATCCGCTCATTTTCGTTGTTAAGCTTAATAAGATGAATTAGTTGAATTCATAATTTCCGTCAATTGAATTCAAGCTTTATTAACAGGATCTTTTCTCTATCAGGTTGCAGATGGTGCTGCTTCACGGTCAGGCATTCACTTCTAAAACCTGGGAGGAGCTGGGAACACTCGTCCTGCTGGCCTCGAGTGGATATCAGGCCTTGGCCCTCGATCTGCCCGGTACTAACTCCTTCCTTTCATTTTAACAGCGTACTAATTTCTGAGATGTTTACGATGTTAGCAACGTCGAGGCCATCGGTCCAAATGCATAACATGAACAGCAGAGGTTGAGACGTGGAGTCTTTTGCAGGTTTTGGGAACTCCCCTGACTCTGAGTCGGTAAAGTCGGACCAGAGCCGCGTGGACTTGATTAAGCGTTTTCTGGAATCTTTGGGGGTCAGATCACCAGTGTTACTGAGCCCGTCTATGAGCGGCCAGTACGCCCTGCCCTTCCTCCAGAGACACAGCGCCCAGCTGCACGGATTTGTGCCCATCGCCCCTGTGGGCACCCGCAGCATCACCCCTCAAGAGTATCGGGACATCCAGGTGTGATGTTCGCACATTTCTAATTTGGACATTTTGTTGTAATGCTCAGTTAAGTTGAATTCTTTTTCTCTGTCATTGTTTGTGTCATAGACTCCCACACTGATCCTTTATGGGGAGTTGGACACTAATTTGGGCGCCCAGTCCCATAAGAATCTGATTCAGCTGCCCAATCACACGGTGGTGAAGCTGCCGGGAGCAAGACACGCCTGCTACATGGACAAACCCCGCGAGTTTCATCGCGCCTTGCTCGACTTCCTCAGCAAACTGGACTGAGAGACAGACAGACAGACTGAGACAGACTAAGTCTTCAAAGAAGAAAACAGACTAAAGAAGATACCGAAAGATAAAAATAAAGAAATGCAGAGGCAGAGCAGAGACTAACAACTCTTTAGCTTTTTGCGAGTTGGCCAAACATTCGGAAAAAAAAACAACGCACTGGAACGGCCATTTGACTTCTTGTGTGTGCGGCGTTATGAAATTAAATGTTAAAATCTATCCACAAAAAAAACTTTAACGATTAGATATTGTAAATATGACTCTGTCTCGGTGGTTTTGTGACGGGTTCAATGTTGTTTGGTTTTCAACTTTCTCCAAAGTATCTTTTTCTGTGTTTTGCAGAAGAAAGACAGTCATACATGTGAAAGACATTTTGTTTTTGGATATGGTTTGGGACTTCACATTATTATCTTACAAAACATTTTTTAGCTCAAGTGTTGCTGACAATTTTAGTCTCCTGTGGCACACAAAACTCTCCATGGCAAGAACTGACTTCTTGTTTATTTGTAGCAAACCATCTTACTGCGTCACGGAAGGAAGTGTAGACTTTTCACACCAGCACTTGGCACATGGAACACTATATGTAGCAGGTGTTTGTGCCAATGACTCAACCCATGGTTTCACGAGCTGAGAACTAGAGGAAGTTTTGTCTGTCAATTCGCACCTTATTATTAAATCTCGCAGTGAGTAGTTCCTTGCGATATTCTATGACTATACTAAGACTGCAGAGAAAAATAAAGGTGTTCCTGGAATCATTAAATGAATTGCAGATGTGCCCTCCTCACATATTTCATATTGCATCATCGGTTCACATATTTATTGTTTATTTGTTATGCTTTTTCCTGGCAAACTGAATTGTGTGTGGTATTTATGTGCTGTGGTCTTTTTTGTATGTTTATGACCTGTAAATATGAATATGTTGTACAGAACAGAGAGGCATCTCTGTAATGTCGATATTTCTAACATCAAAACCTGAAATCCGTCTCCACCGAGACTCAATTCAGAACAACAGGCAAGGTACACCAGAACCGTGAGGTATTTTTGTTCGGTGCAAAATAAAGTCAGTTCATTTTAATTTTTGCATTTGTGATGTATATTTATAATACAGCAGATCATCACATCAATTCACTCGTATACATAATAGTAATACAGATCGTAAACTTTTACGTAGTATTACAATATATTATTTATATGTATATATAAAATGTGTAAAACGTAATGACTTTGAATCAATGAAGAATTATAAATTAAGCCTGACTTTAGAACTTTTAAAGGTATAATAAAAAAGAAGTCTACTTTAATGAAAGATATATAATACAATTATACATTTAAATAAAATATTGATGTTAAAATGATAAATAATAAATAAATAAAATATTTTGAAGAAAAAAAACTGTCGTGCTGTGTAAAAAGTTTAAACCCAAAACGTTGCGCTATTCGTCCATATCGGCAACCTGTGAGCGCATTGTGTGTGGGCGTGGCCAAGCCGAATCGAATGATTCCGACGTCATGACGCACACCACGCGCTCGACCTGGGGAAGATGGCGACTGTGTACATCACCCTAAACTGAATGGCCGAAAAGCAGCTACGAGATTCGCGAGATTCCCCCCATCTTCCCTTCATCGCGTCCCGCAGGACGTTCACACACACGCGCTTCCGTTAAAATCGCGGCGATCTGACTAGGATGATAATATGACCCAGAAAAAGAAGAAGAGGGTGAATCGCAGTTTGTTGCTGGCGAAGAAAATCATCATCAAGGATGGAGGAGCGGTGAGTATCCGCTCCTTATAACCACGTTTAACGTCGTATAAACGTCGTGTTTGAAAACACGGATGCGATGATTCAACATCAGATGATGTATAACATCACCTGTCATTGCGTTTCCTCTATGTAACCATTACAGTCTTCACAAAGATTTAAAGGGACAGTACACCCACAAATACAAATTCAGCCACTGTTTATTCGCCCTCATGTTGTTCAAAACATCTAAATGACTTTTTCTTATGTACAACACAAAGAAGTCTCAGTGGTTTTGTTTGTGTCCATACAATTGAAGTCAATGGCATTCAATGCAATGTGTCCTCTCTCTCTCCAGCCTCAGGGTTTTGGCTCTCCCAGTGTTTATCATGCAGTTATCGTCATATTCCTGGAGTTCTTCGCGTGGGGGTTGCTGACAGCACCTACTTTGGGAGTAAGTTTAACTTGGATAATAAACAGGTTCAATAAAGGTCCCATGGAGGTGTCACTGATCTCGTACGTTTTCTGCGTCCGCAGGCCCTCCACGAAACGTTTCCCAAACACACGTTTCTCATGAACGGCTTGATTCAGGGAGTGAAGGTACGCGCTGCGGTTCTTTTGTTTTAATAGTGTTCCGTCTGATTGTGACGATTGACGTCCGCGCGTCTGTCCGCAGGGTCTGCTGTCGTTTTTGAGCGCTCCTCTCATTGGTGCTCTGTCGGATGTTTGGGGAAGAAAGTCGTTTCTTCTTCTCACAGTGTTCTTCACCTGTGCTCCTATTCCTCTTATGAAGATCAGCCCTTGGTTTGTGATCAATGGCTTTTGTTTGAACGATATGACATTTGGTTGATCCTATTGGTCGCGCAGCCACCGTGTGACCTAACCAATTCATGCTATACGACTTTAAGTTCTCAATGATTTAATTTGACCTCGTTTAATTTTTTTGTTTTGTTCGAAATATTGTATTTCAGGTGGTATTTTGCCGTCATCTCTGTATCCGGAGTGTTCGCCGTTACCTTCTCGGTTATTTTTGCCTACGTGGCCGACATCACCCAGGAACATGAACGCAGCATGGCTTACGGCATGGTACGTATGAACGATCCGAAAAAGCCTTCGCTGTTGAATCTCTGTTAATGCTTCAGTCGTTGTCTTAAAAGGTTTCCGCCACATTTGCGGCGAGTCTCGTGACAAGCCCGGCGATCGGAGCGTATCTCAGCCAGGTCTATGGAGACAGTCTGGTTGTGGTTTTGGCTTCTGCTATCGCCATGCTGGACATCTGCTTCATCCTGGTGGCCGTGCCCGAGTCGCTCCCTGAGAAAATGAGACCGGCGTCCTGGGGCGCTCCGATCTCATGGGAGCAAGCGGATCCTTTCGCTGTGAGTTGAGCTTTGATTGCTTTGTGTGTATAGCGATCGCAAACAGTTACGTTTGTTTTATGGGATGTTCTCCGTTTCTTTGCAGTCTCTGAGGAAGGTGGGCCAGGACTCGACGGTTCTCCTCATCTGTATCACAGTGTTTCTGTCTTACCTGCCTGAGGCTGGACAGTATTCAAGTTTCTTTCTGTATCTGCAACAGGTCAGTCAAGGCAAAGTTTTATTTTGTGAATCGAGTCTGTGAAAATCTCTACACAAAAGGCCATAAAGTTGTCTCGTCTTTGTCGTTCAGATTATGGGATTTTCCCCTGAAAGTGTTGCTGCGTTTATTGCTGTTCTCGGGTTGCTCTCTATTGTTGCTCAGGTCAGTATATTTAAGGTCGATTTATTCTTATGAAGGGTATACGGTGGTAAATGGTTTATAATTTGTGTTTCTCTGTACCTGCAGACTGTAGTGTTAAGTTTACTCATGCGTTCTATTGGGAACAAGAACACAATTTTGCTGGGATTGGGATTCCAGATTTTACAGCTCGCTTGGTACGGGTTCGGATCGGAGCCATGGTAAGACCCACTACCTTAATTTGTGTTTTTGTAGTTTTTTATGTTATTTATATTTTGTATTTGCTTCTATTTTAAATATTTTATGTCAACAACTGATTTTGTAATTTTATTTACCATTTAATCTGACCAATTATTATTAAATGTTTACTGTTTGTTATGTTCTTGTGTCATTTGACTATTTATCATTAATTATACATCTTTGTTTAATTTGATATCAAGTAGTCTTCATTTTTTTTATAATTGTTCATTTATTAATTAATTATTAACTATTAACTGTTTACCAATTTTGTTATATGCTTTTGTCATTTTATTTTATTAATATTTCATTTAACACGCACACATATTTTTGTTTGAATGTCCGGATTTCATAATATCTCTTTTAGTTTCGTTTTTCATTTCCATTTATTTACTTGACGGCCTCCGATAAAATTTATACACAATCATATGCAATTTTGTAGGATGATGTGGGCAGCAGGAGCTGTGGCCGCCATGTCCAGTATCACTTTTCCCGCTGTGAGTGCCCTGATCTCCCGCACGGCCGATCCGGATCAGCAAGGTCACTTTTTTATTTGATCTAGTTACGCGTTTTAAACCAAACCGGGGCACTAAACATCTTTCTCTTATTTCCTCAGGCGTGGGTCAGGGTATGGTCACGGGCATCCGCGGACTGTGTAACGGTTTGGGTCCAGCCCTTTACGGTTTCATCTTCTACATCTTTCATGTCGAGCTGGACCAGGTTCCAGGGAAAGAACCGGATGTGCACCATCGCGATCATCAGCAACAGGTGAGTAAATGCACATGGTTTTGTTTTTAAACTGAAGAGTTACATCTGCTCGCTACATCGCTTTTAATGGTTTGGATAACTGAAAGAAGATTCTATTTGGAAACACATTCTGAAATCACTTTGGCTTCATGTTATGCGTTTCTTTCTTTGTGTGTTTCCCCAACAGAGCTCAATAATCCCGGGACCGCCGTTCCTCTTTGGTGCGTGTTCTGTGCTGCTAGCGCTCCTGGTGGCGCTCTTCATCCCCGAACACCCCCATATGGGCACTCGTGCGGGAAGCTGGAAAAAGCACACGTCACCCCACGGGCACCCGCATAGCCCCCACCCGCCCGGAGAGGCCAAAGAGCCCCTCTTACAGGACACTAACGTGTGATCGGCTGTTCGAGTACGGGTCCGATGAAAGAGCTACGCATGGAAGCTGTTGTATATTGAATCGTAAAGCTATATCAGAAATATTAGAAGTCAGTCCTTGTTTGGAGATCCACCTTTCTGCAAGCATTTCATTGAAATATACCAAAATATTTCTTTCGGGGTGGAAGATCTCTAGAATTTGGATCAGTATCGTGAATAGAGCACCACTTTTTAAAGAAATGTGTATAGAAGAACATATATTTAATGACGGTTCTGTCTAAAGGCACTATTGCTATGGCTTGTATTTATTCTTTTATTTGGTTTTGCCTTTTCTTTCTTTTTTACCTTGCTTTCTGACTTGTTGTAGCTCTTCGTTACCATAACTCACTCAGGGACATTGACCTGGTCAGGGACGTATCCGAAAACAGCGTGTTTCCCGATCAGAAGGGTCGAGCGACATCGCAAAATACGTGTTCTCGTGCAAGCGAAACAAATTTTAGCCAAACTAAAGCAAATTAAATTTTGTCGTCAAAACATTCGCCAGAATTTGAGCCAAATTTGTGCAATTGTAAAAAGACGAATACAAGCTACTGCTCAAGTTGTTTGTAAATGTTAACAAAAAATCATTTATGGAACATGTGGTTGTGCTTCATCATGAACGGCCTTAACTTGATGGTTCAGACTTTCAACGTCACAATGGAATGATCGTGGTACAGCTTCATATCGTTTGTTGCTTATAAGTTTAACTGATGCTTGTTTTTTCATACCACTTACAAACAATGGTGCCTTCCCCAGCTTACGACGCATTGTTGATGGGAATTCGAACATGTAAGAGAATCAGAAACAAATTAGATACATCAGACATCTTGTAAGACTCTTACTAAATTCGTAGATCAAGAATGCATTATGTCTCTCAGTCTGGATTCATTTAAGCCTCGCGTTTATCTTTTGAAACCTGTTTTCGTTTACGTAAATAAAACTTTAAAAATGCCAACCGACAGTTGTGCGTTTGCGAGAAAAGGTGAAAGTTGCCAGTGGCCTTTCTGTATTTCATTTAGTTAGAAACAGATGAACGAGTTTGTTTTGAAGACGTTTGACCAAATTTACATTTTATTGGAGAGTTCATATTAGTTGAGTGCTTTGGATATTTATGAGTTTCTGTAATATATTTCACTTCATTTCAGTGTGCTTTTTTACGTTCTGTGGTTCTGTTGTGCTGTCTTCATTCTTAAATTTTAACATATGGTGGATTTTTTTGACTGATGTAAATATACCGCAAACATGCATTTCAATAAAAGTTGAATATTTTGATGTAAGGGCGATACGGGTGTTTGTACTTTAATCTTTGAATTTAAGTGAAATGAGTCTTCATTAAACACATAAAAGTAATACACATATAATAGACGACACAAAAATAAAACACTTGTCAACAGGTATTTAATCAGTTAATTGACAATGAGACCAAAAATACATTAACATTTTCCATATTGGCAAATGTTTTATTTTTAGTAAGAAATAACATGACATCACGGTTATTTTACGCTATTGTTTCTGGTTCAAATTGAAAAGTGTATTAAAACTGCACAACAAACAATTTGTTATTACACACTTCAAGTTTATTCATTTTTGTCCCAAAAGTGTTGGCTATAGGCAAACAAGCAGCCAACCAGACCGGTTCATGATAAAACAGAAGTACTAAACAATTAAAACAAATATGTACACACAATGACAACAATTATGTACATGTTTATACAGCCATTTGCAAACCAAAGACACTCCAAGACTCGAACTTCAATAGTTACATCTGGGTCTGAGAATGGCAGCTCTTACAAAAACAAAAGGCAATATTTCCTGGAATCATTTTTGTATGGCACAAGGTGAAGACACTTATTGAAACGAGAGGTTTGTAAGCGCCGCAGTTTTAAAATGACAGATTTAGCACCATTTCAAGTTAACTTGGAAGCTCTTCAGTCTAAAATCTCACAGCAAGTGGTTTGTGTTTGTAAACAGATCAACATAGAAAGTTTAAAATAAATCTGGTTAAATAAATAATTGAACATTTTTAGACAAACAAGTCATTCAACGATATATTGGCCATTGTGGTCCACACAGACAGCGTAGTGATGAAGTGACGTCCATAGAAAACCCAATCTTTTCGTCATCCCGGAAAGTATGCGGAGGCGGCAGACGGTGGTGTTGGTTTTACGCCAGCTGCGTTGAAGGGTTTCTGTACTTCTGCAGATGAGGCCAAAATGTTTTAATCCATCAAAAGTCCTTCAAGGTCTAATGAGAGTAGCAATTACAAAGTTTTATTTGTTGGTTACCTCGATTCAGATGCATGCTGGGTAGGAGACCACGGAGAGGTATGCTGTCGTCTCTTCTCTCAAAGTACTTTGAATCCAAACCAACAGGTTCTCCGCTGTTAAATTCAGGAATACAGTTGAGACCAGTGAAACTACAAATATAAGGAAATAAATCGAAAATAAACTCACTTCTCTTTATTTGAAGGTTGTTGTTGCTGTGTGCTCCCCACCTCTGTTGAAGACTTGGCATTCATGGGATTAAATTGGACCTAATTAAAAAAAAGAGAATTCTAAGCACTGCACGAGTTGTGTTCACGCTAGCAGTCGGAACCGGAGTCAAACAGGCAGAACTAAAGAACATGAAATCCAATTTTTCAAAGATTGGATCCGATCAAACAAGATTAGCATTAGAAAGAGAAGAAAGACGAGGCCTGCCTTTGGTCCAGCCGTCTGATTGTGCATGGTCAGGACAGAGCGAGGCCCCGAGCTCACGCAGGAAAGAGGATATTTGGAGTTTATTGTAGAGGTGACGGGGAAACCCTGTCCCAAAGATGAGGGGAAGCCTTTGCTATCAAGCTACAGAGGAAAAGAACGTCTAAATCATTTATCAGTCACACACCATACCTGACTTCTAACCACACTACATCTACACTCAAAAACGGCTCATTCATGCGAAATAAAGTCATTAAACAAATTACCAGATTGTGAGACACACTTCCTGTTCTAAACCCTGGCGCAGGCGTCTCAAACATTCCAAGAGCTTCTCGTTTCCGAGAGAGCTGGTTCTCGTTCAGTTGCTTGTTTAACCAAGTTATCACTGAGGTATATAAGAGCAAACCAAGTTCAAGTGGTTTAAAACATTACAATAAATTGTAGTTTTAATCTAAATTAATTTTACTTAATCGGTTCTTCTAAAACCTCACCGTTCTCATTGGTTCTCAGCACCTCTCTGCTCTCGTCCAGTTTCTGAACCGTAGCTTCCAACTGCTCCTTCCATTTTGCTCCCTAAAAACAGTAAGAGGGTAAATTACGTATTCGGATTTTGTAACCGCAGTCGTGCGATGTGAACAGAGCAGTCCACCTCCTCTTCCTTCTGCTTGAGTCGTTGCTGAGTCTCCTGAAGCTCATGCTGGCCTCTCTGCAATTTTTCCGCGGTCTCCTGCAGGACCTTCTCCTGAGTCACCGTCACGGTGTTCTTCACCTTGATCTTCCCCGCCAGAGCCTTCAGATCACACTGGAGCTTCTTGATGATGCCGTTTGCCTGTAACACCAGTTTGAATCGTTTAAGGCCGACTCAGCAAGATGATTCTTGCTGACGGGTAAAAGTTGACAAACCTTGATGAGTTCCTCAGACAGAGATTTAACAGTGGCCTCCAACTTGCCGATCTGCAGTTGTTTGCTTTCAACATTTCCCTCAACTGAGTTCTATCAAAGAAACAAAAGGTTGGCCTGCATATGAGAAAACTTTCTTGATATTTACCGATAGATAGAAGAATAGACGGACTGACCTTCTGCTGTTGCGTCGCTTCCAGCACTTCTTTGGTCCGCAGCACGAGCTGGTCTTTATCTTTGTTCTCCTGCTCAAAGACGGCCACTCGCGTTTGCAGCTGGTTGACAAGACGCTCCTTCTCGTGACACTCGGTGTCAAGTGCGCCGTTCTCCCTCCTCAAGGACAAAACCTGCTGCTTCGACCGCTGACACTCCTGAACAAATCACGGACGTTACAGCACCATCCTGTTTTGATTTCACAAGCACGTTTCTTTTCATGACAAATCACCTCTTCCAAACTCGCCAGTTTGGCCTTCATGTCTCGGATGGTGGAGTCGCTCTTGTATTTCTTATCGATGAGATCTCGGTTGTTGTTTTCCAGCTCAAGGACCCTGCTCTGGAACTGCTGGGTGCTTTTGTGAAGGGCCGACTCGAGCTCTTGGCGTAACTGTTCGTTCTGTAGTTGCAGCCGTGTTTGTGTCTGCGGAATAAACACCATCAATGTGATAAAGCCGGAGGTTATCTCAGCCACCAGTGTTGTCAAGTTTTGTTTATTCAATGGTTCCGCCAATATAAGTCAACCATTTGACTGGAGTTACCTCCAACGCTTTTTCACGCTCAGCTGTGAGATCTTGCATGTGTCCGCTGGAGAGAGAGGTCGTTTGGGACATCCATTCGGATCGGAGTTTATCCAGCTCGCGACTTTTCTCAGACAGGGTCTGGGAATAGAAAACACATCCCAAAGAATAAGTATTAATTTCGCTATTTCTGTCTATATGTCGTATGGACATATACGAATGAAAAGTCCTCACTTGTTGTGCATAATTGAGCTGCCGAGTCAGATCTTCCTCCGTCTTCCTCAACTTCTGTTCCAAAAGGTGTTTTTCCTCCTGCAATCCCAGATTCACTTTTTAAGCGTGAAAACAAATCATCATGTCGCAACGTAGCCAATGCGTTTTACCTTCAAAGAAGAAAGACAGGTGGCCAGGTATTTCTTAACGTCTGTATCAGATCCGGGAAGCAGTTTCAGAGAAAGATGTGTGAGATGTTTAAACGCATTCGTCTCGACGATGTTAAGGTTGGAGGGACTGTGATCAAACGCTGATGAAGCTGACGCGAGCTGCAACAGGAACCTATAACAGAGAGAAAGAAATTGGATTTTCACGGATTTTCAACGCACTCATTGAGAGATTTACAAGGACGATGATATATTCTTACCGTGGGCTGTCCTTGTCCTGTTCAGAGATACACTGTTCAAGCAGGCCTATGAATTTTTGAGGGAATGACGTGAAGTCTATCAACAGACCCTGTTGTACTTTTAAACTGCAAAGGGAAGATATAAAGATCAATGAAAGCAACTACCGATATAGCACATTATTGCATCAAAACATAAGATCAGATCGTGGTACCTTTGAAAATCCTCTTCTGATATGACAAGGTTGTATAGAAAGTATAGATCAGTATCATCTGTCAGCCTTACAATTAAATCCTGTTTAACAAACATAGACCAACACACATATTGTTTTAATAGACACAAATTAAAAGAATTGTATTATATACACACGTAACATTAATAATAGCAAAACTAACACACAAACATGATATTTCTCACCCTTCTATGAACTGGATTTGATGTTGACTGCAGTTCAATACTGATGCGAATGACTGAACGCCTGTATGAAGTCAAACCAGCACTTATAAAGGCAAATCAAGCTTGTATGATGTCCAACACACAATTAACATAAATAAAGAAGTTAAAACACAACTTCTGTTTTTATTTACATTCAAGCTAACGTTACACATATAAAGGCCGTTTTTACCTCTCGTCTGTGTCTTTATTCTTCACCAGCACGTGTAACCTCTCGTTAAAAAGTAGCTCCGTCATTTTCCGAATAACTTTAAAAGCGAATGTTTTAATAAAAACGCAGTTTATTCGCGTTTTGTGTAGTCGGATGAATCATTTGTTGGTTTGTTTTTTGGCGCTTCCCTCCCGCGTTTGTCCGTTTCTCGCCGGAAGTACCTACCTTATCAAACTTCTTCGTTTATCTAAATCTTTTACGTTTGGTGTATTTTAACAACAAATAGTAATGTTTTTAAAACGCCTGTAAGTGTGATAACGCGTACGCGTGTTCGTTTAAACGCGATATAATTAAAAGTATATTCCGTCCAGTTCACCGAAGCGGGCTGTGATTGGTGGAGAGTCAGGCGTCAAAGGTTAACGCCGAGGGGGCGGGGCTGAGAGAGATTTTGAACATGGCGGTGAGTAGCAAAAGCGTCCACACATCGTTCACTTTATACGTGGATTTATGACCACATGGCGTTTAAAAACAATCACGTAAACACGAAAACGTGCAATATTCACATTAATAAAGTTCGCTGGTTATTGTGACTTTGATTTGTTGCTAATTTTCCGGTTAGCACCGTTGTGAAGACCGTTTTGTGTTCTAGGCTGCACGCATATACGTGATCTGTGGTTTTGCCTTTTAGGATAAAGAGAAGAAAAAGAAGGAAAGTATATTTGATTTGTCGAAATATATCGACAAACACATCAGAGTGAAGTTTCAAGGAGGTCGTGAAGGTGAGGGACTGTTGTATTATTTAAACAGCATTTATAATAGACTGACTTGATAATATGTCCATTGTCAAATTTCAAGAAAAAACACTTGATAATAAAAGTCCTTTTATTTTTAAGTTAAATGATGTCATCTAACTACTTCTTGTGTCATGTGAGCTGTCAAGTTAAAAGCTGAATGCCAAAAATGGGTCCAAGTCTGTATAGGCATACGTTTTTATATTTTGTATAATTTAACAAAGCTTTATTTGTTGTTTGTTTCAGCAAGCGGTGTCTTGAAAGGCTTTGACCCACTGTTAAATCTTGTGTTGGATGGCACAATTGAATATATGCGAGGTAAGTTAAGTTAAGTTACACAGATTGATACAATATCACAATATATACATGTTATTTAAATAGTTTTATATGTTGTTATATATGTTGATATTAACATTAACCATAAATAACTAATGTTGACCGATCTCTTGATTGGGTGTTTGTCCGCTACTTGATCCAAATATTTAAGGTGATTCATTATCTTCATACAGATCCAGATGACCAGTATAAACTGACTGAAGACACCCGGCAGCTCGGTCTGGTCGTGTGTCGAGGGACTTCTGTCGTTCTGATCTGCCCACAGGATGGGATGGAGGCCATTCCAAATCCCTTCGTTCAACAGCAGGATGGATAAACCGCACACTGGCGCAAACACAGGCGGACACCATGCAGTGTTCTTTTTCTAGCGCTGCGAGATCTGTTTTCTAGATGTTTGCTAAAAAAAACGTTAGTTTTTGTTTGATTTGAAAAAATGGATAGTGATGTCATTTTGTATTTAGACTCAGGATAAACGTTTTTGTTTCTACAGTAAATGAAACCGATGCATTGTTGATTTTTGTGTGTGTTTACTATTGTTTTCTGTTTATGAAAACAGGCACGTAGTGCTTCCCTTGTTCTTTCAATGTTGTCGTTCATTTTGACATTAATAAACATCTGGGGTTTGATTTCTTAATCGGCATATGAAAATGTTAAAACTGATAGTTACTGTGGCACTCAAATAGTGTTTAACCACAGACTTGCATTTGTTTAGAAAAGCAATTGTAACACTGATAGAAGATTATCCTAAAGGTGAATCTGTTTAATCTTTATGAAAACTGTATTTTGAAAGGTTTCAATACAACAACCGACACCTTCAGACAACATTATTGTTTACTTTGACTTTTTTTGCACCTAAGGCTTAGCCTTAATGTACTTATTTATCTAGTACTTATATAGGCTGAAATACAGTTTCTTTATGTTTGGGACAAAGCAAAATAATAGTTCAAATGAAAACCTTAATAAAAGGTTTCCGCATTATAATTCTTTAATAGGAATTCATTTTAATCACTACAATTATAATTTTTTTTGTAAAACGCATTAAAACGTCAAAGTGTATTTGTAATTTTTCCACTTAAATGCACAAATATTTTTTTCTGCACATTCTGGTATACTGACAGCCTACACGTTCACTATAGCCTTTTGAAGAGCTTGGACACAAGGGTTTTTCCACAGAGAGAAGAGAAGGCCGATGGCTATCAGATCGAGTGATATCAGGCATTTACGCCTCTGAGCACCGCCACAAAGACCTGCTTGTAACCTTAGGTGGTGACTAGAAGTATAGCCTTCCCTCTGATCTTTAAAGCAATACTTTAAAAACATGAATTGCACTGTGATGTATGCCATGCCTCTGCTCTTTTTACATCAGTGTGGCACCCAGTTCTGGGTTTGGTAACACTGTTATAGCGGTGCGGGTCTGTTAACTGATGGTTAAAGGTGTAAGTGGAGATCCTGTCTGCAACTGTGCCAACCCTTAATACTATTCAGGGCCAGTCGAGGAAGGCCGGTGGTCGGAAGTCTCTCTTGCGTTAAAAAATCCACAGTAGAATGAATCCTATGTTGTAAAAGAGACAATAAATCAAAGCTAAAATACATTAAAATATTGTTAAAAATAAAAGACGTACAAATATTGGACAAAATAGAGCCTGAAAAGTAAAATAGGAAAATAGAAAAAGCATTAGGCCTACCAAATGGTGCAGAATGTATGCATAATATAAACATATGTTTGTTTTAAATGAAATAAAAACAGCTACTAATAAAACAATGTCTCTAAATCTCCTATTAAATGTACTTTTAAGATTATGTCATTTAACTCTTTACTAGAACAAACAGTCCATTGTTTCTCTGAATCCCACAGAAGCCTAAAACAACTGGGCGCGACTTTGTTGATGTAACGAAGTGCTTTAATGGCCGACGCTTTAATGCATATAGAAAAGTCGTTTATCAACATTTGCGTTATTTGTAAAAAAAGAAGAATGTTTATGCGGATGCTGCAGCAGTGACCAATCAGAGATGACATTACGCTGACACCTGCGTAAAGCCACGCCCACACGCGAGAGGACCGCGTTACAGTACGACGCACTATAAAGATTCCGACATCATCGCGTTTCTACGGACGTATAGCTACTTATAGATCAGCTGTTTTCTTAAACAAATGCGGTGTGAAACGGTAAGCATCTTTTTTATAAACTAGTCGTTTGTCATCATTTTGATGACATTTGAGAAGTTTTGTGGTTGTATTGTTTGTATACTTTGAGTGAACCTCCACACAGAATGAATTCAAAAATGTTTTTTAATTTTAATTTAATTAAACAGTTTCTTTTAAGTATATCGTTTCTTTTATTATAATTAATATATGTATCCAGTTAAATATATAATACTGTTATGCTCACATGCATGTCACAATCTGCCTGCATGTAAAAATATAAATACAGTTTTGAGTTAAATATAGTTAGTGTTATCCTATGTTTTTGACATATTGTAGTCAGTATTATCCTATGTTTTTGCCATGCACGTATATGTAATGAGATCATTGTTGTGGCGTCTGAAATAATCAACAATATTCGTAACATAAAACTTCTGAACTGGCAAAGGTTTGTTTTGGCTTTTGACAGCCACTCCTTGCATTGTGTGATTCTATGACCCATGAAATAATACGTTGGCATCCCACCGGGATGATTTTCACCTTTCGTACCCACGGGAGCTTTTTCTACGTCTGAAGTGTTTTTGTTTGTGAGCAGAAATGAAGAGCAGGAAAGCTTTTACCTGGTCACCTGTCTGCTTTTCACACCTGCATGTTTCCTTATGTTGTAGAGTTTGGGTGTCCAGGTTGGGTTGCAGGCATTTGTGTAGACTGAAATGGAGAAGAAAGACTTGAATAAGTTGCCCGAGGGAGAATTCCGGTTCGGTTCCTCGTGCAGATGTGTTACATTAGCAGCCATACTGATTCTTCTTATCATCGGGGGTGCTGTGGGCTTCATGACAGGTACAAATCATTTTATTTGAAAAACGCCATGACATTCCCCTTGAGACATTTTATGGAGTCTTAAATGTGTTTTCGAATAATCTGTGCTCTAAAACAATCTCATATTTGAATGTCCTTTGTTTTATTTTTGGTATTTTAGCTTACTTATTAGAAGAGGAACATTATTTTATGGAAACAGCGGAATTACAAGGACTCGGTTATGAACCAGAGCTGCAAGACAAAACATCAGGATTTTCTATAGTTCTGTCTTCAACTCTAAAAGCAAAGGTACGATTTTTCATTCTTTCTTTATAATACATTTTTTTTTGCACCTGACAGGTCTGACAAGAAATACTTTTAAAACATAAAAAAAAGTTAACTTTTTTCTTTTGTTATATATACAGACATATTATATATACAATACATGGTAAACTAAACAACATCTTCACTCATTTACAGATCAAAAGTATTTTTAGCTCCTCTTCAGTGGCCAACCATTTCATAGACTGCCAGATAGTTGCATACGGGTTTGTATTTTAATTGAATGATATGCTGTATATTGACATCCAATAAATGTTTTGATAAAAACTGTGTTTTACCTTTCAGGAATATCAACGGGGATGTGATGACCACTTTTCGTTTGGTCTTTCGGGTTGCCCAAGCCCAGGGGTTCACCGAGAACTTCATTCAAGACTTTCTTCGCTCTGGATTTAAGGTGATGTTGAACGGGAAGCCCATCGTTGTGCCGGAATACGGAGAGATCGAGAGCATCATTCTTCTCGGTATGACATCTGTAGATGTTTAAAAACAGCACCATTGACATATTTTCATTTCACTGATCAACAGATTAAACCAGACTAAATGTTTTGCTGGTCTACGCTGGCTTGATGTGTTTTAGCGTGCAGATATACTGTCCTACAGAAAAAGTACTGAAATTATTTCATTTTGACAACTTAAGTATTTTTTTTATTTCAGGGGCAAGTGGAAAGTCCTTTTATGAAATCGGCAATGACTTAAGTAAGACAGAATTTGGTTTTACTTTTTCTTTGATGATAACACCGGGTCTGTCATTGAAAGCTCTTGCATGTCTTGATGTTTTCTTCAGGTAAATGTCCTGTAAACACGTTCACGTGCAACAACGGCGAGTGCGTCACAAAGCTCAACCCTGAGTGTGACCTCATATCTGACTGTGTAGACGGTACAGATGAAGCCTACTGCTGTAAGTATCACAACATCAATCAATTTTTTTCCATTTAAATATATTAAAAAGTTTGTAAATTAATAATATATCAATAATTAGTTAATGTAACCTCCGTAACATTTTCCACCAAATTGCTTGATTATTTTTATTTATTCTGAAAGTTTTTGTGTATTCATTTAATAATTTTTTCTTTATATCATGCTTAAGGTGTTTACGTTTTAATAAACCTTTAACCTAAGTATTGCTATGATTTTTTAATCACACAGCATATAAGTGCTATTACTTTTATAATATAATCTATTAACATTTTGCATAAATTAATATGATAAATTATTAAGTTTAAAATAATTATCACAATTGTGCATTGTTTCAAAGCAGGTTTACAAATATAAATATTATTGTACAAATAGAAGAGACAAAAACAGCTTGGAAATGAGAAAAAAATTATAGTGATAAATTTTGGGGTATATTATGGGAGCATTTTATTATGTTTTAGAATATAAAAATGCTTTTCTATGATCTTCATTGTTTCTAGCCTGTGGAACACGTCCAGCCATGGGTAACCGTGTCGTGGGGGGCGAGAACACTCGTCATGGGGAGCTGCCCTGGCAGGTCAGTCTCCGGCTGCGCGGGCGTCACACCTGCGGTGCATCGATCGTCAACGAACGTTGGATCGTCAGTGCCGCTCACTGTTTTGAAACGTAAGCATTTCTGTACTCTCCTTCCAATCTTTCCGTAGACGTCTTTGCAATATATCTTCCGAATATGTCTTCTCTATATAACAAAGAGAGTACAACTCGAGCGATTGGACGGCGTTAGTGGGAGCCAATCTAGTAGATGGGAAGGAAGGAGAAGCTACGGTGATAAACATCAAGTCCCTGACTGTGTCTCCGGACTACAATCCCATGACCACTGACAGTGATGTGACCGTACTGGAGTTGGAAACGCCTTTGAGATTCAACCCTTACGTTCAGCCGATCTGCATCCCATCCTCCTCTCATATGTTCAGTCCGGGACAGAACTGCATCGTGTCTGGTTGGGGAGCACTCAATCAATACACAAGTGAGTGTGTTACATGTTCCTGTAGTTCAGTTGGTAAAGAATTATGTTAGCAACCCAAAGGTTGTTGGTTTGATTCACAGGGAACAAGCATAAAGCCAAACCAATACACTGTTAGTCGCAAAAACATAATAAATCCATTTTGTACCATCCATTGCCTTTTTCATGACTAAAGTGCTTTGCTTTTGAACAGATGAGGTGCCTGATACATTACAGAAAGCAATAGTGAGCGTAATTGATTCAAAAGTTTGCAACAAATCAACGGTTTACAGAGGAGCCATTACAAATAACATGATGTGTGCCGGTTTTCTTCAAGGGAAGGTGGACTCCTGTCAGGTACGCCTAGTGACAAACTACGGGAGTACATTACTTTCTGATCTACGAGAAAGTAATTCATACTGTGTTTGGCCTTCAGGGAGATTCTGGGGGTCCTCTGGTCTGCGAGGTGGCCCCCGGACGTTTTTTCCTAGCGGGTGTGGTGAGCTGGGGCGCAGGATGTGCTCAGATCAACAAGCCCGGGGTCTATTCCCGCATCACCAAACTCAGAAATTGGATCCTGAGCTACACGGACTCCAAGATGGTTCACGTCGCACCCACGGTCCCCAGCTTCACGACCACTGGCGCTAACCTTGTTAAAGCGATGAAACCATCGCCAGATGTTTACAGTAATGACTTTCACCCTGCACCCGGGAATTGCAGTGGTAATTACAACTGTGGTGGAGGAGAGTGTATCAGCAAGATAAACCCAGAGTGTGACGGAGTCGCCGATTGCTCCAATGAGGCAGACGAGAAAAACTGTGGTAAATTGAGACTTTTGTTCATTTGGTAGTCAAAGGTTAGTTTGTCAAAAATGGTACAAAAGGCAGTCTCATCCACAATCTGTTTCAAAGACAGACACCTTGGAAGCTACAATGAGTGTCCAAGTGATGAAGTAAAATATGGACAAACCCAACCGTTGGGTGTGAATTACCCTATGGTGGATTGAATCAAATATTGACATTTTTGAGGAAAATTGAACCCAACTGTTGGCTTTGTCCACATGTTACCCAACAATAGGTTGAAACAACACAGCATTTTTCTGTGATTAACCGTTGAACTAGATTCATTGAAGAGCAATTAAACGAGGATCCTGTCTTTTTGCAGTCTGTGGCCGTCGTCCAGCTGTTGGCCAAGAGAGGATTATTGGGGGCATCACAGCTCGGAGAGGCGAATGGCCTTGGGTGGGCAGTCTGCAAAACCAGCGTGCCCATCGCTGTGGAGCTACGCTCATCCACTGTAAATGGCTTCTGACCGCAGCACACTGCTTCAAAGGGTAACGTACTGATGACCCATGGCTCTTCTTTCAGACTTTTGTACCCGAAAAGAGCTTTTTGGATATCTTGGGGTTTTCATTACCAGCAATCTGAATCCCGCCGGCTGGACGGTGAGTCTCGGCTCCGTCATCTGGTCTGGAGTTGGATCACTAGCCATTCCGGTGCAACGGATCGTCCCCCATCCTGGTTTCAATGGCACCAACATGGACTTCGACGTGGCCCTGGTGGAGATCTCCATCCCGGCTCCGCAGTCCTACACCATCCAGAGCGTGTGCTTGCCGTCACCTGTGCACAGCTTTACAAAAATGATGGAATGCTACATTGTCGGATGGGGGGCGGTTAGGGAGGACGGTGAGTTTGGACCTAACCCTAACCCTAACCATCTTTGAGGGTTTGTCCGTCATATTTTACACTTTGTTTCTCTTACTAGGGACGCTAACCAACTTGTTGCAGAAGGCACTGGTTGACGTCATCGAACATCGGGACTGTCAGACAGCTTATGGTGCTAAACTTACCAACAATATGATGTGCGCTGGATCAATGGAAGGGGCTATGGACACATGCATGGTGAGTTTTGGTTGAAACTTTTTGACTTGTGAATAAGGGCTTAACTAACGATGTTTAATGCACTAAGGCCCGGTTTCACAGACAAGGCTTCAGGCTAGTCCCAGACTAGCTAGTCTCAAAATGAATGTGTGACCTGTCTAAACTGAATATAACTTGCCCAGAAATATCGAAAAATAAATCAGTGCCATTTTTTGTCTCGGGATGCACACAAGTAATGTACTCTTGTAAGGCATTTTGATAAAGCGATGTATATATCTTAACTTTTCAACTAAGGAATAGTCCTGGCTTAAGCCAAGCCGTTTCTTTGAAAACCGGGCCATAGTCTTTTATGCACCTTAAGACATTCACCGTGGCTCTTAAGCTGATTACATAACCCAGCCCAATGTGATTCAACCATATCACTGGGTTTTCAGCTGACTTTTAAATGCCATGCCAATGTCTTATTTCCTTTAACAGGGTGACTCAGGGGGTCCTCTGGTGTGCCGGGAGCCACAGGGTCGGTGGTTTCTGGCTGGGGTGACCAGCTGGGGTCACGGCTGTGGGCGAATCGGCTTCCCAGGGGTTTACATACAAGTCACAGCTGCAAGAGAATGGATATCTACATACCTCCCTTTTTAAACATGATGGATTTGATGCGAGTCACAGCCAACTGGATCAAATAAACCCGGTGCTTCAGGCGTCACACGGACACCCTTACCAAGATCAGTTATTTATTTTTGGTATTTATTGTCAATGCATATTGGTTCACGATACAGTATAACCTTGATGGGATATGACGACGGTTGAGGAAAATCCCAAAAGAAATCCAATTCTGTACAAATCTAAAATGAAGAGTAACGTTGTGTAATGGTGCTATAAATCTGTCTCTGCATACTTTTTTTGTAATGCGACACAAACATTATCAATAAAAACGGACTTGTTTGACGGCATTTATTGGCATTCCATTAAAACAGCGTAGTGACAATTACAAAAAATCTTTCAGGACATCTCTGGTAGAGTTTGCCTCTGCATCCAAAGCAAAGGCAGGTCTAAGAAATGCTTGTATACAAAGTGATCCACTTTTACACAGGATCACAGGTAAATGAGCAGCGGGTTTCTCAACAAACCACGAACAGACAATGAGACAAACGACACTCCAGCTATGACAAATGCGTTTTGTTTGTCAAAGGTAAGAAGCACCGTCTGGCAGCTCCTGGTGAAGAAGCTACAATTATTGCAACAAAGACTGCCCTTTGTGACAAGGTTTGTGGAACAGAGGTGAGTATTCCCCTCCGCGGGCGACAGACCCACTCAGATGGTACGCTGTGTTTTGAGTGGTTCTTTGCTGAATGGATACCAACACAGGGTGATGAAACCTGCCATTGAAATTAAACAGAGACTGACAGAATACAGAATGGGCGGAGCTAAAATCGTATTCTCTTCCGTCTTATTCTACACATCATTTAAAGCGTAAGAAATAATCGACCCACAATTACTATCATAATGAAAACTGGTGAGGAATTCCATGACAAATATATATAATATGCATTGTTGTCGACGCCTCGAAATAAAGTTAAATATGTCCATGTACAGTTTTAATCCAAGCACCTGGTTCCTTCTGTAGCCTACAGCTGTTGTTTTGAGGTAAGAGACCCAATGCACCTGTCGGGGCGGTCTGGCATCACTACCTGCGGACTTACAGAGGAGATACAGGCCACCATCTTCACATCAAATGCGTGCTCTTTCTCTCTGCAATCTGGAATTATAAGCGCGGGAGACCGTGTTCCACGCATCCATATAGCGATCCATGCACATGGCGACGCATTTCTAAGAAAACGGAAAGATGTTTTGATACTTCCTCAAATAAACATGAAGATAGAAAGTGATACGCATTTAATGCAAATACCTGTTCGGAATTGTCCAGCGTGCTCCCCGGCTTGCCAATGCACTTCTTGAAGCATTTGTCAGTCATTCTCTGCAATGCCAGACAAATACAATTAGACGCGAAGTAAAGTTTATTATGTCATTCCAAGTATGACTTCTTAATGACAACTGCTGACAATTTAAGATTTAAGCCTTTAAATCAGTGTGTATTATGACAGTGTGTATTAATGGGGTGACGCCATAGTCCATTTGTACAATTACACAATTAAACTAGTTACTACTAGGGTACGATAACCACAGATCAGCACGGTATTTGCGGTTAACCGAAGGCAGTGCAAACCGTAATCAATATGAAAATAGTTCACGTTTATTACATTAAACTATTGAATATTGTACTAAAGGCATATACCGCGGCATACCGTACGATACCGTATCAAGCTGTACAATGTCTTAAAAGACAACAAGCAATGGAGCTCTATTCGTTTAAACAGGCACACTGAAATAAGATCATATAATTTATTAGGAAAGCAAATGATGAAGCTTAATAGGTTAAAGTCACAAACCTGCAGAAGCTCTTGCGCATTAGCAACCGCGATCTGAACTTTGACTTGTTCCATTATAGTGCCGGTGTCCATTTTACCAGACGAGCCTGACGAAAAATCTGAACCAAAACTGTCCATTTTACACACTATTGATATAATAAAACCGGCCCGGAGATATTAAAGTCTGTGTCGCTTCGGCACATGTGATAGCTTTGCCCTTGAGATGAACCGGAAGCGCACTCGAAGACATCCGTACGGTTGACTTCTGGGAAATGACGTTTGCGCCAACAAATTGCAAACAAATTAAAAATAATATTAAATAATACAAAAATACATTACAACGTATAATAATAGTATGTGCATTATAATTTAATTAATAACATTAATAACCAAATTATACTTACGTGGCTTTTGCTTGTCGTTGGCTCCCAATACGAAATATTAAACGCAAAATCAATACAGTAACACATATTTATATGATTCTTCAAAGAATAGCATTTCTGACATTAAAATAAACTTTCAAGTTAATAAAAAGGCTTGTCGAACTTGTACAGCAGGTGGCGCTGCATAACAACATATATTACAAACATGCCAGTCTGTCCTATCGGATCTTTGTTCATAATGATTTTTTCATGCAAATACGCGAATATATATATATATATATATATATATATATATATATATATATATATATATATATATATATATGTATCTAAAGAACAATGTGCTTTGATAACTTTATAAGACATTTATCGGCAGTCATTTACAGTCAGTACAGTATCTGATCACTTACAATGGTTTGGCTTGGTTGCACAATAACTTGCCTAAGAGAAAAATGCAAAGTATGACAATAATGCGTTTCCTGTCTTAACTATGTTGAAAAGAAAACATTGAGACCGATACTAAACGCCATTATTAACCGAGACTCGATACCATTGCAACAAAAGTATCGCGGTACAGTGTAGAGTCATGTATCGGATGGTTCTACGGGGCTTAAATGTGTTATAATGTAAATATGATTACCATATTTGCAGGCTACATTTACGTGTGCCATCTAAAATCATGTATAAAATGATTTCTACGTTTGTTAATCTTTTAATAAATGCAAAACATTGCGCGATCATAATCGTTGTTATTATTATGATTGTTTTTAAACATTTGCAATGGTGTTTAATATTTATTTCTGATCTTAATATTCACGTAAAACATGCATAAAATAGTGATGCGTTAATATTTACTATAGTAAACTGTAGTCAAATTATTAGTAGTGATGATTCCAGTAGTAAATATTAAAGTATATTACAGCATTTACTATAGTTTACATTCACTATAGGATACATTAACAAAGTACAAACATGTACTATGAAAACTACATTATAGTACAATTTATGACAGCTTACTATAATATAAGTATACTACAGTGGGAACAAATACTGTTTGATCTTCTTCAAAGAGATATATATATATATACATTAGATGTCGCATTCTCTGGATATTGCTGATTTTACAGTCAATTCCACTAACGCATCTCTATGCCTGCACCATGTATTCGTGGTGTTTGAAAGTCTATGCGCATTCACGTGGGTCTTACTCATTCTCCTCAAAGCCTTCTGATGACTAATAAAACACCTGTCCTGAGAACACCTCCTCCACTCGGGCATGTCACACGCGGAAAGAGGCGGAGCCATTGCGATCCACGCGTACTCAATACTGAAAGCACAGCTGTAATGTTCGCCAGTGTATAACAGGCAGCTCGAGGAGACGAGAAATGGTACTACTGAAGTTTTAAAGCGACAACACTTTGAAGACGAATGCGTGCTGTGAAGAGTGTGGATGAGAAATACGGTGAGCTCTTACTTTATTTACATTTCTTTACGTACTACTTACATTCTTTCTTTTTAAGCGTGCTACACGGTCTGTGTCTACAACTAATAACGTTACGTACTTTGTCTAAAACTAATAACGTTACGTACTTTGTCTAAACTAATAACTTTGCGTACTTTGTCCACAACTAAAAACGTTGCATACTTTGTCTACAACTAATAACGTTACGTACTTTGTCTAAAACTAATAACTTTGCGTACTTTGTCTACAACTAAAAACGTTGCATACTTTGTCTACAACTAATAACGTTGCATACTTTGTCTAAAACTAATAACTTTGCGTACTTTGTCTACAACTAAAAACGTTGCGTACTTTGTCTAAAACTAATAACTTTGCGTACTTTGTCTAAAACTAAAAACGTTGCGTACTTTGTCTACAACTAATAACGTTGCATACTTTGTCTAAAACTAATAACTTTGCGTACTTTGTCTAAAACTAAAAACGTTGCATACTTTGTCTACAACTAATAACGTTGCGTACTTTGTCTACAACTAATAACGTTGCGTACTTTGTCTAAAACTAATAACTTTGCGTACTTTGTCTAAAACTAATAACGTTACGTACTTTGTCTAAAACTAATAATGTTACGTACTTTGTCTAAAACTAATAACTTTGCGTACTTTGTCTACAACTAAAAACGTTGCATACTTTGTCTACAACTAATAACGTTACGTACTTTGTCTAAAACTAATAACTTTGCGTACTTTGTCTAAAACTAAAAACGTTGCATACTTTGTCTACAACTAATAACGTTGCGTACTTTGTCTAAAACTAATAACTTTGCGTACTTTGTCTACAACTAAAAACGTTGCATACTTTGTCTACAACTAATAACGTTGCATACTTTGTCTAAAACTAATAACTTTGCGTACTTTGTCTACAACTAAAAACGTTGCGTACTTTGTCTAAAACTAATAACTTTGCGTACTTTGTCTAAAACTAAAAACGTTGCGTACTTTGTCTACAACTAATAACGTTGCGTACTTTGTCTAAAACTAATAACTTTGCGTACTTTGTCTAAAACTAAAAACGTTGCATACTTTGTCTACAACTAATAACGTTGCGTACTTTGTCTAAAACTAATAACTTTGCGTACTTTGTCTACAACTAAAAACGTTGCATACTTTGTCTACAACTAATAACGTTGCGTACTTTGTCTAAAACTAATAACTTTGCGTACTTTGTCTAAAACTAATAACTTAGCGTACTTTGTCTACAACTTAAAACGTTGCACACTTTGTCTACAACTAATAACATTTTTCACAGTATTTTTCGTGATTACTAAGTTTTTTATTTTGCTACAATATATAACTACACATTTCCTAAGTGTACTTTAGTGTTCAAGTGTATTTAAGTATTCAGTATTTGATCCATTTGTGTTTTTCATGACCGATGTTGTTGCACTTACAGTAACTTTAGTATTTTAGGGGCAAATTATTGTAACGATAATGTTTTGCGTGTAAGTGCATTTGAAGGTATTGTCAGCGGTTTCTTATATTTTCCAAACTCGTCTATTATGCGCATTTTAATACACGTAAAAACTTTGTATTTTACACATTAGTATAACATTTGTGTTTCATTATTTTGTTCCTGTAGCTTAACTGGTAGAGAATTCAGGTCCTGGCTTTGATCTCCAGGGAACCCACATATTGAAAACATTTACAGATTGATAATGATGAGAGATGAGTTTTATTCATGATTGAGATGAATAAAAGCTTCTGCTGAATGGTTAAATGTTAATTATTTTAATACTATGTAATAACGTTTCTCAGTTCATGCGTGCGGTTTTTATGAATAGCTGAAATTATCACTAAAAGCAGAAACGTTATCAAAGATAACAGGAGGTAAATCATTAACACTTGTACAGAACAAAATGCACAAAAGGTGAAAACTGAAGATAAATAAACACTAGAACATTTATTGCTGTTTAATCACATAAATTGGATATAGGTTATTCTTGTGTGGTACTAGTGATTTGAACCCTTAAAATAAGATCTATAAAGGGAACTAATCTAAAGAAACATTTTGTTTGTGTTTTGTACAGTTCAAAGATGTCTGTCAGTAATCACGAGAACCGAAAGTCAAGGTCAAGCGCCGGGTCCATGAACATCCATTTGTTCCACAAGACGTCACACGCGGACAGCCTGCTCACCCAGCTCAATCTCCTACGCCAGCGGCGTCTCTTCACCGACGTAGTCCTGCAAGCCGGACGCCGGGCGTTCCCGTGCCACCGGGCTGTGCTGGCGTCTTGCAGCCGCTACTTTGAGGCTATGTTCAGTGGGGGTCTTAAGGAGAGCCGTGATGACGAGGTCAACTTTCATGACTCTTTGCACCCAGAGGTGCTGGAGCTTCTGCTCGACTACGCCTACTCTTCGCGGGTTATCATCAATGAAGAAAACGCTGAGTCCCTGCTGGAGGCCAGCGATATGCTCCAGTTCCACGACATAAGAGATGCCACCGCCGAGTTTTTGGAGAAGAACCTGCATCCATCGAATTGCCTCGGGATGATGCTTCTGTCTGATGCCCATCAGTGCCAGAGGCTGTACGAACTTTCTTGGCAGATGTGCTTGGCTAATTTTGCAAATCTGTACCACACCGAGGACTTCTTAAGCCTGCCAAAAGATAAAGTCCAAGAGCTCGTTTTAAGTGAAGAATTGGAGGTAGAAGATGAAAGTATTGTGTACGAGGCTGTTATTGACTGGGTACGAGCAGACATCGTGAGGAGACATCTTGACATTCCCGACCTCCTTCGGTGCGTCCGTCTTGCGTTACTGCCGGAGACCTACTTGCTGAAGAACGTCGCCTCAGAGGAGCTCGTCATGGGACACAAGGTGGGCCGCGAGATTGTGGAAGATGCTGTCCGTTGTAAAATGAAGATCCTTCAGAACGATGGAGTTGTCACAGGCTTCTGCGCTCGACCCCGAAAGGTCAGCCAAGCCCTTTTGCTCCTAGGTGGCCAAACGTTTATGTGTGACAAAGTCTACATGATCGATAACAAATCGAAGGAGATCACACCCAAAACGGACCTCCCCAGTCCTCGCAAAGAATGTAGCGCGTGTGCTATCGGCTGCAAGGTGTACGTCACTGGCGGTCGAGGGTCTGAAAATGGGGCTTCAAAGGACGTTTGGGTTTACGACACCCTTCACGATGAATGGTCCAAGGCTGCACCAATGCTAGTGGCTAGATTCGGACACGGTTCAGCGGAACTTGACCACATCTTGTATGTTGTTGGTGGACACACATCTCAATCGGGATCATTTCCCGCATCCCCATCTGTGTCTCTCAAACAAGTGGAACAGTACAACCCACAATCCAACAAGTGGACGTTAGTAGCGCCTCTTCGAGAGGGCGTCAGCAACGCTGCTGTTGTCGGGGCTAAAAACAAACTGTTTGCTTTTGGTGGGACTAGTGTTAACCGGGACAAGTATCCCAAGGTTCAGTGCTTTGACCCCTGTGAGAACAGGTGGACCGTGGCCGCAACTTGTCCTCAGCTTTGGCGCTACACTGCAGCGGCGGTCGTCGGCAACCACGTCGTGGTCATTGGCGGAGACACAGAGTTCTCGGCGAGCTCAGCTTATCGCTTCAACAGCGAGACGTTCCAGTGGACCAAGTTCGGCGACGTCACTTCCCGAAGAATTAGCTGTCATGCGGTGGCATCTGGGAATCGGTTGTATGTGGTCGGGGGCTACTTTGGGGCGCAGCGGTGTAAAACCTTGGACTGCTATGACCCATCCACAGACTCATGGGACAGTGTAACCAGTGTACCCTATTCACTTATCCCGACCGCATTCGTCAGCACCTGGAAGTATCTTCCCTCTTGAAGAAAATACAACTTCTTTTAGGTAAGCATTGCCCCATACACCATTACAGCCAATGTTACTGTTGATGTATTGCTAATCATATATAATCAATATAAAAGAGCGAAAATAAACTGTCCCAGATCTCTCAGATCTCGAAAACCGTAATTTTATTCGTCGATGAATAATCTCTACCCCTAATTAGTACTGCTGGGTGTCAAATAAAAAATAAATGTTGCTTAATCGTTTAAAAGGAATGTGGCGGCACAAATTACAGAGTAAAAGCTTCTCTCTAGGGCTCACAGACTTTCCAAAATGCTTCCAGAAAGATCAGGTTCCTGCTTGCCGTTATACTCTCTATGGTTGGGACCGAGATCATATTTTTATACACTGTCTTGCCAAAAAGATGTTTACAAATCTTTCCAATCAAGTCTTTAAAGTAACGCCAGGGCCTGTGCATTGTTCTCACAAGCGTACATAGAGCTCAAACAATGGGATCACAGATGGAGTCGTGTTTAGGGAAGGTGTGTTGGTTTGAGGATTATAGCCAGTAATTGGCAGGAAGACTTGAGGATGGACACTACCCCTTACATCATTCAATGTGCTCTATTTATTCTCAGATGGGCCCCAGCTAAAAGAAGTTTAAGGGTGCTATTCAAAGAAGAATCATATCAAGGTGCATCGTAAAACCATCGCTAGGTTGTCTTGCAAAACAGCTTGTCCTGTTTAGCACACTGACAGCTTGGTACTTCGAGCCCAGCGTAGACTTAATGGATAGAGGCCTAGGGGAACTGTTGTTTGCTCTTTCTCAATACAAAACAGATGGTCTGGGTGGAGACGAGCAAAGAGGAGCCTGCAAGACCCTAGATCAGTATGCTTGCAGGGGACAGGTTTATTTCATCCTGTTGTCAGAGTGAAAATAATGCAGTCTTGTGAATGGCACTAATTTGTCCTTGACTTTCTTTGAACACAGGCTTGTCAGAAACAGTGGTGTGAGGCATGCAGAGTAGGGTGTAGCTATATTTTTCGCTTCTTAACTAACAAAGACATCAGAAGCTGTCAGCATTTTAAAACGGGCGAGGAATCGAAAATCTTTTTGATGTCCAAACCATACTTACACCCCATACGTTGTCCATGCGTTGCGCTAAAGGTGCAGACATGCTTTCTGCTCAAATATTTTCTTTCCGAGTCAGTCACGCCCATTGAAACACAGCGAGCTTTAGTCTTTCCCATCGTTGCATGTCAGGGCGATGACTCATTGTTTGACTTTGGGTTAGCATAATTAACTCCTGAGAACGTGTCTGTAATACAATAGAAAGCGATTTAACCAAAAGGCAAAGCATTTTTCTAAATCAACATTGCATTACCTGTACACGATGAAAGTACATTTTGGCACAATGGAAACAATCGCAGGTTTTATTACACGGGGGGGTTACTCTTATCTAGTTGGCAAAGCTACCAAACCAAACTGTAACATGAGCAGCAAAGAGGAAGTTATTAAGGTCCGATTACTCTTTGGTCTTGCAGAACAGACTGTATTTACTGGCACACGTTCAATGTGAGACTGTGTTGGTTATATGACACACCTGATCTAGGCCAAGGGTCAGTGGCTTTGCAGATGGCTTTATTATCCGTGGAGCTTGGAGAGGGTGGGCAACAGTGACCCTCACGGTCAATACTAATGTTTTATTAATGCCTGACATTTTAAAAGCTCACATAAAGATCTTTTATTTTGGCATCTGCGTCCAGCCTCCTTGCGAAACGCACGTGCGGCCCTGAGGCTCCGCTCTATTTGCATAAAGTTAATCGAACTGCATTCACTTCTTTGTCCCCGGAAGGGGAACCTGCACAATGAAACTGAATAACATAAAGGCGTCATATTGGTTACCAGTCGTAAATAGATGAAACGGGCCGTCCACCCTCGCACCCACCATGCCCGCTTATTGCTGTAATTAATCAGAATTACGTAATATTCGTACATCAAAAGAGGTTAAAAGGTTGAGACTGGTATACAGACTGTCATTGTGCTCTCAAGCCGGGGGCGCACAAGCTGAAAAACTGTATTCTTGGTAGTTCAATTAGAGCAGAGTTCTGCAGAACGATAAAACATATATAAATTGATGATTTATGCCCCTTCCTGTCCACGGATGTTAGTTATATTACTCGTTCAAAGTAATAACGCTTGCTCATTAATAAACATGGATAGAATATTGAGAGACTGCGCATAATGACGATCAGTAGGCGTTAACTAATAAATAAGGTGTTGATTAGGTATCGACTTCGTAAATGAGCCTTTCTCAAGATCAATAGGATGAATTGCACGTTTACGGCAAATTGGTAGACCCAGCTGTCATTATTTCACCCCGCGACCCTCATTACAGACACTGAAGCTGTAAGCTAAGCTTTTACTTATTTATGGAGCTTTATTTATTTACTATAAGCAAAATGTTTTTTTTCCACATGTTATCTATTCTTAAAACATTTGAGTTAAAATTATATTTTATCTTTTAATTCTATTTTATTATTGTTTATTAGAATTAAATCATTTTACTTAAAAGTGTCAAAAAATAAATATACTAGCTGGAATCCAACATTTTCGTGCACATTTAAGTGAAAAAGTTTTGATTTTGTTTGTAGCACATAAAAAGTTCAAAGCTTGCTCCTTATAATATTGATTTATGAGTTACGCTGTCGGGTACGTTTTTGTGGAAAATATCAGTTTAACGTCATTTGACCGAAACGCACATCAAAAAACGTATAGTAACCTTCAATTTTATGTGTCAAACAAGTGCTTACAGAGCAAACGTTACGAAATTCAGCTTTGATTATTGCGTATATACAATTTTTTAAAACTATTTCATCTTTATACAAAACGCTAAACTAAAGTACAAATATCACAGTGCAAAGTTCTAGTAAAACTAAAAGGATTCCAATAATACAATGTTGCTTATTTAAGAAAGGATTTACACTTTTCGACTGCTCTAGGTGATAAAGATCTAATAAACACAAGCCGATTGAATCCCAGGCATGCGTTAGGGGCTTTGAGACTCGCTTTAATGGATTTTTTAAGGGATGAAAACAGGGCAAAGGTCACCTGCCCTGCTTCTGGTTAAGAAGGGTGAAACCAGTGACCCTTAAGCGGAGCTCGAACGCTCTGGAACTCCGTCGCTTACGCAACAGTTAAGAGCTTGAAGAGCCCTGCCTATATCCATGTGGTTTGTGTATGGCATCCCATCCCGCTTCTTAAATTAAAGCGTCTGCCATGCCACCCAGAAATAACATAAAGCTAAAACCGTCTGAAGCCGCTGTACCTGTGAAACAGTGATAGCTGTCAGGTATTTTTAATTTTGCTGGGTTGTTGTGTTCCTCAGTGAGTAAATGCTGTGTGCATGGCATTTGAACCTCGAACTGATGTTAATATATCTGAAAAGCCCTATGTTCAATGAAGAAAGACAACATTGCTATATTACACTTTAAAAGAGAAAGTTTACCCAAAAACTAAAATTCTGTTAACATTTATTCACCCTCATGTCATTCAAAACCTGTCAACCTGAACACAAAAGAAGATATTTTGAGAAATGTCACGGTGGTTTTGTGTCTATACAATGGAAGTCAATGGGGTGCAGTGTTGTCCGGTCGCCAACATTCATGAAAATATCTTCTTTTGTGTTCTGCTGAAGAAAGAAAGTCATACAGGTTTAAGTCTGCGAGTAGACGATGAAAGAATTTTCATTTTTGGGTGACTGTCCCTTTAAACGGTCATAATGTCCAAACGCTGATGTAAAGAAACCGCTTGTTTTATAGGAGGTGGTAAAACATGTTGTGAAAGTGGTAATTGGGTACAACGGGCCAAACCGTGACTAACTTTGACCAAAAACCTTGATCCTTATGGGTTTTATGGGCTTTCAGGACATGAGACGCATTTACTAGAAAAATAAAACGCTTGTAAAACATGCTGTGAGGAAATTCATCACAGGCCCAATATTTGGACACCAGTTCGAACAATTTGCAGTTTAAAGTTTACATTGTAAAAGTTGAACACAATACACAATATTTGATCTTCTACATCTACACTTTTCGAAAGATCTTGTTGACAAGCCACATATATTTTACTCAACTGACCGAAACGTGTTGTCATACGGTCAGTTTCACAAAAGGAATGTGAAGGTAAACCATGTGAAGCTCTCAACACGTGTAACTAATTCTCTCTCTCTCTTTATTCGTCTTTAGATATCCGCCGCTCTCTGGAATGCACTCGGGTGCCCCCCAAGAGGCTCTGGAATGCCGGGGGAGGCGATCTTTCTCCCCATTCACATGGACGTCGCGCTGGAACCCAAGGGTCAGGGCGAGTGAAGGGATAACCATGGCAACCAGAGCCCATCTGAGCTTACTTGCAGTTCTGACCTATGCCCAGAAGCGTTTGACTGTAGCCGAAATGCAGAAACACTGTGAACGAACGTGCACATTCAAATTCAGACTTTACTCATTAACACGAGTTATTTCTAACGTGAAGTTTAAATACGACTGCTTAAGTTTTTAAGTGCGCTCGCTCACACAGATCCTGTGAATGTGAGTATTAACGTTGCTTACGGTGCTCGCCTTTGCAAACTTCACAGGAGGATCTTTGAACGAGAAAATGTACTCGTAAGAAATGTTTTGTCCGGCCACGCTGCCTTTTGAAGTAGAATAATGACTCTGTCGTCGAATTTGTCATGTAGGAATTTTCAGAAAACTGATCTGCGCTGTATTTTTACTATACTACTGTGTGAATAGCCTGACTAGGTGTGTCTCAAGAAAGTGTCCGTGAGATATTTCACTCCAAAAAACAGAAGAAGCAAAACAATGATGCATAAAGGAAATTAAGCCTGTTTTGTTCAAATTTCCTCCCAAAGTATTTAAAAAAACCAATACCAATGTGCTACCAATAAATGTATGCTCATTTAAAAAAGAAATAGGAAAGAAAAATGGTGGTATAGGGGAACAATGTGCATTTTAGTTTTAAATATCTCACAGTCTTAAAATGAGAGATTTTGATCTTCTAAAACACAATTTATTCGTTTTGAATCTCAAGAAAACATAACACGTAGTTTACAATGTGAATGACATCCGTTGACACGCTTTGTTTCTAGGATGGTTTCAACTATTAAAGCTGTAGGGATTTCTTCCTAATGGTTTTGTGGCAAACCTTCACCGTTGACTAAACTGTTCTCTAACTTTCTAACTGTTGCCGTACATGTAGCTCTGACATTGTTTTATGTACATTTGTGAAGTCTTATTTTATTTTTATGTCGATTTTGCACATTTTGTTGAGACGCTGTCCTTCTCACTGTTGTATAAGGGTGTGTTTTTAAACGCTAGACCTTAGAATGTGTTGCTTTAGGCCAAAGTAAAGCAGCACCGATGTTACCAGCTAAATTTCAACATGTCCTTTATTTTCGCGTTCAATGTCTTAATTTTTGTTGATTTTGACTTTTTGATATCCCTGTTTTTAGTCTGTCTGTCCTGAACACGGGTCTTGTTTCTATTAACACTAAATATAACTGTTTCTAGCATTTTTCAGACACAACGTGTGGTGTTTTTTCATTGTGAAAATAAACGATTTGTAAAAGTAAGCTTTTTCTCAGTCATTGTTTGCAAACGTAGCATCTTGTACCATAGCAGATGAGTCAATCTGTGTCAAGAAACGTCTACATCCTTTCACAACTTGCTAGATAAATTCCTTGGAATTCAGTCACACCCAGTCATTTCAGGTCTTGGAGTCGATCTCAACCACAGCGATTTCCAGCCGCTCAAAGCAACTTGTAGCGAAGCGTCAAACACATTTTACGACCCAACAGCGCCGTTGTCCAGATTTTGTTTGAGAAGGGTGTGGGTTGTGCATGTTGTGGCACCGGCTCATTCCAGTCATACCAGAGCAGGTGCTATCACTAGATATGCCAAGCGATGGCACACAGACAGAAAACTTCAAACTAGAATTCAACACATTAGCAGGAGAAACCCACAGAGACCAAATATTGTTTCCATTAAAACGTATACAATTCCAATTATAACCATTAAAATAAAACATTCTACGACGGATTCTATCGTTTGTTTGCTTTTTCAGCAGTGATGTCATTTTCCTATTTCCCTTAAGTAATTCAGTCACAGTCAAAACACACTCCAAGAGACTCATTGATAAAGACACTGAAAGAGAAAAATGATTCGGGTTGCTTTCGTAAACGCTGGCCTGATGCCTGGCAGACGACTTTGAATCAAATATGCATGCGGAGGTCAAAAGGCACGCACCCGTGCACTAATAGACCCCATCAGACACGGCGGAGAAAGATGCCAGATGGGAAAAATCCCGAAAACAGCTGGGTGCTCTCCCGTGGGGAGGAAAACTGGCCTTTCCAGACAGATGTCTTTGTGGAAAGAAATGAGAGAAATTATTTGAAACTACCACCGCCTTTGGGAGTGTTATACATACTGTAAAATATAATGTTTAAAGAAGACATTTAGTTGATTTTTGCCTAAATATATTGTACATCTTATATGAAGGTCAACTGATCTGCCACTGTGCATTGCTGGGACGAGGAAGAACAGATTTGTGCAAAACATTTAGCAAATATATGTTCCAAAATCCTTTAACAACTTTAGTCACACACTCAATTTCTTCCAACCGGGCGTGTCGAAGCACCGCGGCCTTCAGGTGCAAGCGCAGATGGGGAATAGTTGAATGAATGCGGCAAAACACAAAAAGGCACGCGGGCACATCTTCCTTTCAAGGAGTTTCTGGCGGGATTTGTGTGTGCGAGCGAGCTTTTTGTGCCGGGCTGCCGAGACTGGTCAAAAGCACTTTTGTCATGCAAAATGAAAAACGGAAAACCTCAAAAGGATTCCGACGGCAACGCAATTAATGCGCCACGCATAAATAGACGGTTGAAACTTGGCAGAAGACAAAAGACTGACCAATGGGGTGGTTTGGTGGGGGTCCTGCTGGCCACAAAGGGTACAGAAAAGGGCCGGGTGGCGTAGTCGGCTTCTGTGTGTGTAGTTGGTTAATGCCTGTTGTTGTGACCCTCAGCCGAAAGGGTGCACTGGGGTGGAACGGACACGGGGGAGAAGGGGTTGGAAGGGGTCACTCTCCAACCCCCCTTCGCTCAAATACTGGCGTGTGTCTGCCGGGCGGATGCGTACAGCTGGGGGTCTCCAGGAACACAAAGATCCCAAATTAGTGGAGAATGGGCTTCCAAACGCTGCCCCCCATTGAGATATTACCTCGAGGGCCGGTGCCAACGGCGTCCTTTCAACCGTCCACCCCTTTGGAATCCAGTAAATGAACTAATGAAATTGTTATTGCGCCTCCCAGAGACGTCTTTTGCGATTTACATCTTGTTTACGCTAGGAAAAGTAGAAGGCTTCAGGCGGTGAGGTTCATTACCTCAAACATTGAAGCTACATCCACACTTTTAAAAAATGCCATAAACACTTTAAATCTGTTTTTGTTAATGTTGCTAGACAAGTCAAAGCAATGCAAATGTTACGTAAAGACAAAAAGATGAAACAGAGGCCGTCCACAACTTCAAACAGATCTTTAATCCAGTACTTAGAGGTTCATCTTTGTGAATTCCAAGAAGGAACTTTGAGTTGAGATGTAATCTGTTAAGAACATGAATGGCACTTGTGGTATCTTCAAGACCCATGGTTAAACTGGAATGAGCCGCTCTAAAAAGTGTTCTTCACTCTCTGGTTTCCAAAGAATCTTGCAGTCAAAGGTTCTTTCCTTTGTACCCTTTTCTACTCCAAAAACCTTTAGCGCAACAAAACGTCTATTGTCTCAAATCCGAAAGCAACTTTCTCAACAAACATTCTTAGAATCTTAGAAGTTTATTTAAAACAAAGACATTACATTACACAATTCTTAATTCAATAAATAAATCAATTCTACTAGTTGCTCGCTTTATAGCTTCATTGATCAAATCAATTCTATGAAATGACATAAAACTGTTCCCCCCAGTTTGAGATCCACTGCTTTATGGAACCATACAGCCAAAGAACGTTTTAGAAAATGTCTTTTTTTAAGAGTGGTATGGCATAATGACAAATGCAAGGTGTGTTAAGCAACACTGTTAAACTTGAAAGATTTATGACATTGACGCCTATTTTAACATGACTTACACAACTAAATGAATTCGATTATCTTAAATATCGCAAAAATAATTGTGGTATAATGAGTAATGATTGATCATGTTCCATTGAAAGTACATTCACACCTAACGGGGAACATTCACAATGTTCTTTTGGTCGTAAGAACAAGTGTTCTTGGATATCAGCAAAAGTTCTGGTAGAATTATTTAAAGCGCATTTAATCAATTATTACGTTATTGCTTAAAACATTATTCTGATGTTGTTTATGGGTATTGGTCAGACATTCTGAAATAACGTTTTTATAACGTAATGGGAATGTTAGAAAAACGTTTTTAAACATCTTTTTGTTAGCTGGGTTCACAGCTGCAAAACAACAAGACATTGAATTTAATTTAATTGAGTCTCATCTAATATATCTTTGTGCAAGTAAACATAAAAAAATGGTATTTAGATATCCTGGCTTTATGTCAATGAATGATCAGTTTACATTTGAATATGAGGCAGGAAGACCGCACATAAACTAACACGCTTTGACATGCAAGAAAACATCAATCTCTCGGCGAAACACATCGTTCGGCATTAAACACAAAAGAGATGCGGCCTCCTCCATCCGCCCTGCTAAAACATCTTTTGTTGAGATGCCATGAAATAAGGAAGTCATTTGTGAAAATAATTGTGCAGAAATCTGAGCCTCTTAAACCGAGCCGTGAGCGTTCCTAGTCCAACAGTAACAGACAGAATAGATGAACGGCGTTCTGGGAGAAACCAGTAATCACTGTTTACACAATGGAGTAATTACTCTGAACGCTTGGGTTGGGGGGGTTTACTGACAGGTCTACTGTAAGGCCTACATTAACAGTGAATGCATTATGTGACGAGGCCGCTTTGATGTTCGGCTCTGTGTTGCCGATGGCCTCAGGTTGAGGCGTAGCATCGAATTTAATAACGATTCTCAAATCTGTAGGTGAACAAAGGGATCCTTTCACCAGTGGAGTTTCACCAGTTGCGAAAAAATGCACTTATTATCATAAATGTATATAATTTTTAGTACACTACAATTAACGCATTCGTAATCAAAATGGATATTTGTATGAGGTTGGCGCCATAAGTTAGTAGGTTGCACGTGGGATAACTAGAAAGATAACGCAAAATGATGATGATTTTTAGTTTGTTTTATCCAACTTTTTTCTTGTTTTGAATAATTACGTCATATTGAGGCTTCTGTCTTCAACATTCAAAAGAACGTTGCAAAGTCTTTTGCGTTCTCACGTGGGAGGCGAATTCTTCATCCTCAATTGCTGATTAAGACAGCGGCCTGTTGCCGTGGAGACACGCCACGTTCTCATTCATTCCAGGGATGCTTTGCATGTATGGATGCATGCCGCATGAAATATTTCCCCATCGCCATAATGCCTCTTGTTTGTTTCCAAAGAATAGGATTCAAGTTATTTCTAGAAATATTTGAAAGGGAGTTGCACCTCTAGGCAGAGACGCGGAGAGTCACGCTCGGACCTTTTCATGGGAAAGCGGGTGTGGCATATGGCGTGTTTGCCCGTCCTGATAGGGGCTTTATAATTACCGACCACTCAACTCAAAAGGCACTCAAAAAGTGACATCAGGATGAATAATACAACAAAAGGAAGTGAGGCGTCCGTCTGCACACGTCTCTAGGGTGTTGGGGTGTCAGACTCGATCACTCGCAGGGTTAATGATGCAGCTGCGAGCGGGGATGTACCGTCCTTTTTGTGATTTTTGCACCATCTGATGCGCACCTAACCATCTGATGTGTCTTTGTGTGAATCATTGTGAAAGGGTTGTGGATTCAAAGCAAAATGGACTACAAGTCAGAAATAGATTTAATGAACTTACAATTACTGCAACATGGCTTTACGAACAAATGTGACTTGGCTAGTCTTGTATGAATGAGAGCCAAGGTGTAGCGAACAATATTTGGGGTTTTATAGCCTTCGATGTGCACACCGCGATATCAGATTTTGAATACAAGTATATCGCGGCAAAATATTTTATTACGGTATCTGCTGGGAAAATAAAGTGATAGTGCTATCAGTCAAATACGTCTTTTATTTGGTTTATTTTGTGTTTTCCTTTTTTTCACAATATCAGCGGAGGGAGGCGAGAGAGAGTTACTTACGATGATATTATAATACTATAGAGCCCCGGAGGTTGAGGTCAGGCAATCTGAACTCCGCCATTTTAACAATAACGATAATTGAATTTATTTCAAACAATAATTTAAATCCAGGCTGTATAGATATAAAAATCCAATGATTTTTGGCATAAACTGGCATTTGTGGCTGTTAATAAAATGTCCCCGTGCTACTTAAGACTGGTTTTGTGGTCCAGGGTCACATTTGTAGTGTTGACACGTTATCAATCATAAGGGTTAGTAATACCGCAACTATTTTAAATACCGGTATATTGTGATACCCCTAGTTTGACAGAGAATACTGGACAAAAACTGTCTATTAAATTAACCTAGCAAAATAGTTTTTGGGTGCATACTGAAATACAGTAACAGTTCCTGAAACAAGTCACACAGATCACTGACATTTAAAAAACAGCCAAGCAGGAATCGTAGCTCTATAAAACTTGTTTCATGAACTATTTGGCACAAAATCAAGCTTGTATCAGCGTTTTCATCAAAGACTGCCGAGCACACCCGCGTCCCAAAAAAGACTTTCCGCCCTGTAACTAAATACACAAAGATTTGACTGTGACAGCACATTATGAGCAGGCCACTTTGTTGGATAACACGTACGAATAAACAGCGCACGTTGGTGCGCGCTACATCACCCATCTGCAACCTCATCTGCCGAGACATACTTTGCTATTCTTGCAGATAAACAGAACAATAACTTCATTCATAAGAACTGTTTATTTACCGTCTGCAGAAAACCTGGTCTTCAAAGTCTACCAAGCAACACGGAAACGCCATGAAGACGAAGGTCGTTTCCATGGACACAGTGCCCAAAAAAATACAAGCACAATACTTTATGGGGTCAGCGAGACCTGTGTTTCAAGAGACATGACAAGTCGTCTAGACGTTGCAAAACTGTTACGCAACCAACAGACGAATGGTTGCGTGTGCTGGTGAAAAGAGTTTAGAGTCTCTTTTTAGTATTGGTTTTAATGGTCTCTGTGGGTTTCTACTGGTAATGTGTTGGTGGTACTGATGGGAACCAATAAAACACCATTAAATCCCATTAGAATAAGATGAAATCATTTTGTAATGGTTATAATGGTATTGTAGTAGAAACCATTCAAATTGGTATTAAATAAATTTTTAGGACATTTGATCCAGTTTGCAATAACAACTACCTACAAAAATTATCGTGTTTATTAATATATTGATTTTAAAAGGGAACCAGTTCTAACCTGTAATGACAAAAATAGGCTGCGGAGTAATACAGAAAGCAAGTAGTACCGCGGTTTTCAAAATCGCCGGCGGTTATCGTTTCAGTGCTAAGTGTAAAAAAGGCAAACAAATGAACGTTTTGGATAACACAGCAAGGAAAAATGCATCTCAGACATGTCATATAGTCTTATTTCTTGTTTACTTCTGTACTATCAATTATTTTCTCATCAGAATTCCTCTCAGAGAAGCGCACGCCTGAATTCCAACTATTTTACGGTGCGACGGGACCCGGGTTTGTTTTCGTCTGTGGCCGGAGAAGTCTGCGCAAAATAACTACAATTAAAACGTGACACGACTTCAGACGCTTGTCTGGGATGGAAGGAAAACTAAAATTAGCAAAGCGCAGGACACGGATGGAAAGAAAACTATTACAGAGACAAAAGCGGGAGACATCATCTGTAAAGAGTTACACGGGGACCGGCCGCGCTGCTGTCAGATCCGGGCTGGATAAACGGGAAACCACAAACGGGAAACATTTGTTTTTAAAGTTCCACTAACATTATAAGGAAAAGTTTTTAAAGCCACATTTGTTTGGCTGATGAAATGCTGTTTTAACTTTGAGAAAACATGACCTAGGTGATGTGCCGTTATTCAGCAATAACACACGGGTTATTATGACATCTTAATTGAACGCACGCAGACCGGAAGTTAATTTAGGATTAAGTTAACTTCCGGTCTGTGTTGGGTTATACAATTTATTCCAGATTGAATTTATAATTATATTAAATAATACGAATATTTGATTGTTTATTGTATTAAATTGATTCTTTGCGGAGGTCTACCAAAAGTTTGGGGCACATAACCTCCATGTCGTTGGCGGTGAAACAGTCTATATACTGTATATACATAGTGTCGAATGCAAGTAATGCACAAATCAAACACATTTTTAAAAATATTTTATTACTGAAACATCTCTAAAGGCAGCGCATTTAAGTGTTCACAAATATTTCTATTATCCTCTCTGGAGCAAATACAATGTCGTGGTAAAAAATAAAATCGAGCGTGCTAAGAACTTCATGAAGACAAAACCTCACGCAAAACCCAGATTTAACACTTGAGGTCCCCTTAATATGTTCTTGTGTCCAAAAGTGGCTAGTGTAATCGCAAAGATTTCTTTTTTGGACATTTTATATACTTTGACAACAATACTTGACCAAACACTATGACTCTACATGAAAGACAATAACCACGCCCAACATAATGGTTCAAATGACAACGTAAAGAGACAGGAACATTTAACTCACATTTGTAAAGTTACAAAATCAAAACGGAACTTTGAGGTAAAGTGCTCTGCAGCTAAAAAAGTGAACGTTTAGTCGCTGACTTGAGAGAATTTACTACTATGTGATAAAAATCACATGACATTTATTTACAGTTTGCTGGTCAAAATTGATCTGCTACAGTATAAAAAACACGTCCCTTCACTTGCCCCTTCAAGCGTTAAACTGGAACAAAATCGACATTTTCACAAAGATGAGCGTCAAAACTTTCTTTTCTTACATCAAGCAAAACAGATGAAATGTTACTCGAAAGCGATGCATCATGTCGTTTATAAACAAACAATAATACACTCAGACTGAATAACAGACGTCGTTTTCATAAAGAAAAAAGTGCCTACAAAGGAATAAAACTAAATTTTACCCGGACAGCGTTTTACAACCCTCTCTAATTCCAGTGGTCACGTGACAGCCTTGCACAAGATCTACATCTCATCTACGAAATTCTATGTACAACATATACATACAAATCACACTGTCGTCTATAAACAAACTACAGATTGGCGACTTCATACTTACAGCCATTATTAAAATTTAACAAAGAAATGGAGTATTTTAGGTACTAGTCTTTGGTGGAAAGACGGGAATCCAAAGTTATAGTAACATTGCACAGTGACATTGTTTCTGGGGTCATCAGAAGAGGAACTCAACTTTAGGGCAATGAATTAGAAACAAATGTATTGAATGTCGGTGGTGATATAGGGAAAGCAGATTAGAGAAACTGCTTAGCCGAACAAGAGATCAAACTAAAAAACCTTCATTGCGATGTGAAAATGGTTTGGCGAAAATGTTTTGTTAGAAACTGCCAAACCTGCCAAGTAGTTCATGTGCCGGTTACATGAATGAATAATGTTTTCTAGCTGGCACTCTTTTTAAAAAGAATAGTTTGGGTGAATCTAACAAGGAAATATTCAAGTCATTTTATACGAAAATGATAAATTGAGACATTCTCATCATTTGTCGTTTTCTTGATAATGTAGGTACAAATGGCCTGAATGTTTCTTGACAGTGTTTGTTAGATTTACATATTCAACTTCAAATATATTTAAAATCCAAAATTATTGTTAGCTAAAAGAGTTTCCTTCATCATATAAAAACATAAAATAACTGCTGAATGAAAACTGACTGATAAAATCTTGAATTCTAACTTTCCTGCTGTTGATTCTTTTTTGTTCTTCCATATTGTAGACCGTGCTTGGTCACAAAAATTTGTTTGAACATGAAGATTCTGACTTTGACCCAAATTCAAGGGTCTTTACAAGCCAAAATCAACACATCAGTGCTTTATCACGAAATAACACCTTCCAGAGTGACCACAACATCATTTTCCATCCAAATTCCATGATTTAACATTAAGTGGAACATTGACGTGGTTCAAAACTGCTCGCCATAACAATAAGCGACCCAAAACATCCACATATTCTTCGTTGTGTCCATCAGGAACGTATGCTACAGAATTGTTCAACACGTCTTTTGGTTTTCTGTGACATACGGTGAGCATTTTTTGTACAATCTAAAACGTATTTTCCTTCGTTGTATTTACAAACTTCAATAAAAATGGTAAGCAGTTAAGACTGAGCAAAAAAGTCTCTACGTAAAAATTAAGACCGTTTCATCATAAGGTCCAATATGTCTTTCCATTGGAATTTCCCAGCATGCCGTGCAGGGCGCCTAGAAAAAGATAACGTCTTCCTTGGCGGCCTCGTCGCTCACAGTGTAAGGGCTGGTGTGCTTGATGTTCTGGATTTGGGATTTGAGAACGGTGGGTGTGAGGCCGGACTGGGCATCCGCATAGCCATCCGGGGGGCTGAGGGAATCTGCAGAGCGAGCAAACAAACAACAGCTCTGTCAGTTGGGCCTAATGACTGTTTACACAGCAGGTCAAGGGCGGTTGAGGCACGGCGAGGAATGTTGGGAGGGCCTGTTTGATTACCTGAGTGTGACGGTTGGGGTTGGAGGGGCTGCTGGTTGGGGCTGATGGGGCGGCGTGCTTTTAGGTTTCCCTCTGAATCTCGTGCTGACAGCTTGATGGGCAGCATTTGCTTCATATCAACAGAGGCTGTGAAACAAGCAAAACAGTTTGTAAAGTCAACACATTCTCCTCCAAACAACTCAAAGTACACAGAGACCACATCATTGTTGCTGTCCCTTTTTAATGTGGCTGTTCATAAAAACGTATGTGTGCTAAGCTGACCCAAGCTCTCGGTGCGGTGTGAACTCTTTCCCTTCACGCTCTTCTCTTTCCCCTTGCTGAGGGCAGCGAGTTTGGTGGGAATCTGCTGCTGGACTCCGCCCTGCTTGTGCAGTTGGTTGGTGGTGCTGACGAGGTGGATGGGAACCTCCGTTTTCGTCGACAGGGTGTTGCAGGAGCTCTCTCTGCGCGAGTGGACCTCTGGACGCTCAGGGTAGTCGGCAGGGGATGCGGAGAGAGAGGCCCGCAGGAGCGCCTTTTGAGGAAGCGACTGGTCCCCCAGTCCACCGAGCAAGAGCTCGCCGTTAAAGCTTGAGGAGAGAGGAAGCTGTAACAACAAAAGCAAATGTGTTAATAATCAAAATGATACAGCGATATTCTGAATTCTATTAAAATTATTTTAACACATTTCCAATTTCTTGACACGATTGATCATTTGCTAACCATGCCATTTATGCCATTTGCTCTGGACTTTGGTATTTAAAAACAAACGCAATGCATTATCGCACAGACATGATCTTTAAAGTCAACTTGTGAAGAGCTCTTCGCTATGTTTGAGTGAACACGGAGGAAATGCCGAGCTTATGTGTCGCATGGGGAATCCAGTCTGTTCAGGAATTGGCGAGATCCACAGGAAGAAGGCAAATTCGAAACACATGCTGCTTCTTGGGCCGAGCGAAGGCATTCTTTGATCTACTCGTGGACACACTTTGTCAACACAGGCAAAGAATGTAACAAAATTCGAGGGCGCCCACATGAAAGGACTGAGTTAAACATGAGGTAAAGATTAATAACGGACGTCAGCGACTGACAGTTTAGTCAGCTGGCTACCCGCCAACCCTTTCATCCCAGGTAACACTTTGTACGCTATTCGGAGGGATAGTCCACCCGGGGCGACTTAAAGTTACCATGCCTTGCTCGAGGGGTGAATGAGTAGCGCGGTTTTGGGGATGTACTGAACTCAAACTGTGTTCGAATGATTAATCGTGATGCTTCCAACACCCTTGGACCTGGAGGTGAAGACGGAGCAACCGTACTGTCCAACACGTTTACTTAAAGGTGTGGAGAAGATTGACCTGAAACTTGTACCGCCCGAGTCGTTTCACCACGTTCCCACCCGGACAACTCACAACTTTACCCTCCAATTTTAACTTTTCTAGGAAAAGAAGGGATGTATGGCACAACTCATAAATGTAGGCGTATGTTGAACCCATGACATTCTTACAAGTGATGTGCAAACCTGTATTCTAAAATATTCAGTTTAAATAAAATCTTAAAATTTAAATAAATCAAAATGGCTATATTTTAGTATCGTCAGTGCCCCTTGACCCTTGTTGGAGGGTCATTTTAAGATCTAGATTCTAGAAGAGGTTGGAAAAACCTGAACGTCCCAACCTGCCCAGGCAGTATCACCTGAAGCAGTGTCAATGCGGCCTTTGTCAAACACTTTTCTTAGGGACAGATGCTTCATTGTCTCCTCTCCTGAGGTGCCTTCAGTAAATATACGGTTTCCAGAGCTGAAAATATGAGGGGTGTGCGAGGTTTTCCCAACAAAAGCTTGATTGACATCACATAAACAATTAGGACGGGCCGCATTCCAGCGGCGGTTTTAATGAAAGCTTGCTGGCAGGTAATTATACGTTGCGGTTTTCCCATCTGAAAACAGCCCTGGATACTTGGAGCAAATATTCATTTGGAGCTCTTGCGCTTTTCTGCTCGAATCTAGAAACGTCTCTAGTAAATCACGGTGCTAAATACCTGTTGGTGAAGGGTCGCTTGGATTTTTTAACCTCAGACAGCTGAGCAGTAAAACTAAGCAAACCTCGCGGCACAAAAACAGACTCCATGGAAACACGAGCATCTGTGTTTATAACTGGCCATAAATCTAACAATGACAACATACATCTAGAGGCCCATAGTTGGACTTTACAAAGTGCATGGAAAATATAAAGGAAAGAAACAGATTTAATGTTGTCAGAGTTATCAGTGCTCTAAAAAGTCATAACACGAGAACGGAAATGAGCAAGAAAAGAATCGGCCACGTCAGAAAGTAAAGCAATATATCTCACTTGACGGATGATGACTGACATGGTAATAAAACAATCCAGCGTAATAAAACAGAGCGGAACGTTGATGCTCCAGACAAAAGACGTTCGGCTCAATTAGTAAACCGTTAAATCGTTATAACGTTGTACCTAAAGTGCCATGAGCAATTATGCTAACGTCTATCGACCGTCCAGACAAAAGAAACAAAAAGCATTAGTTTTGTACGACGTGACCACTGCAAACAAAAGCTTCAGACGGACAGAACTTTATCAACAGACCGAAAAAGTTATGCAAATTCTCAATGTCTTTGTTGTTATGAAGCACAAATGCAAACTTTGAAATGCCGTACGGTCTTTTATCCCAAGATCTGAACCCCCGGCAACAAGGGCAGACGGTTGATAGCTGCAGAAAAGCGCGATAAGCCCAGTTCACAGGAAAAGGCCAGGCGTGACCGGACATGCCTGCATGACCTCATATGCATACAATAAACGTGAAGATGCGGTAACTTGCTCAAAGAACGTTGTTAGTGTCATTGTATAATTCAAAAGCATCCGGATTCTAAAATGCCTTGACATGAACTTGAAATACAGCCATCTCAACTCATTTTTAAATGAGTAATCTACCATTTAAAGCTGCGTTTCGTAACTTTATGTCTCTCTGTTTAAAACATAAAATTGCAGGTTACTTAGCGTAATCATTGTCAAACGACGTAAAACTGATAAGGAATCAAAGGGGAATCAAATAATAAAATGATTATTATTCTAAGCTTACTGTTGTGTATTGAAGAAGGGAGTTTTAAACTATGTTTTATGGTGTGAATAATAAAAATCATCAAGAACATAATAAACCAGGTTATAGATTGCAGCTTTAAGGAAACAAAGGTCTTTCTAGAAACTGAAGTAAGGGGATCTGTTTGTTAAACACTACCAGCCTCATCTCACACTGCGACACGGTTTCAGTATAGCTGAGAAACTGCAGACCAGGTCAGGAAATCACACAATAAGTGTCTTTGTTAAACTGTTTGCACAGAGACTTGCTCTTCAGCGAGCGAGCTGGTTAGGACTGTTCAAACAGCGCCCGTCCGAGCTTCTCTTTTCTCACAGATCTGCTTTGCTAATCTAGCAGGTTTATCATAGAACCGGTAGGGCAGGGTGGCAGATAAATCATCAAGACTTGAGCATGAAGTCGAGCGGCTTCTGTGTTGCCTCACAGTGACACATTGTTTGCTCGATTGTCCTGGCAGAGCGGTGCAGAAAGGAGAGCGTGGGAAAAGCAGACGCTGTCTTACCTGGCACACCTGCGCTTTAAATAAATAATAATAATGATAATGTGACATTGAATGGGAACAGTAGGTGACATCAGCCTAATTCAATGTACCAGTTCCTGTTGTCCTAAATGCATGACTTCGAAATGACTGAGAAAAATGGTTTTCAAGGTCTATACAGAACACCTCAGAATTTTTGCACGAATAAACGTTAACAAAAAAGATTTTTCTAAACAAAACCATATGTTTGAACTAAAACAGGCTAGCTGATGCAGGAAAGAGGAATTGATCGGTCTCTTAAATAATGTAAATCACAGCTTCTGCGACGGTCACTTCGGACGAATATCAATTGCGCCCAAGTAGAAGGGCAGAGCTCTAGAAGTGGAAATTCGAAAGGGAGACTAGTAACTGTCTCTCATAACATCGCCGTTTCCATCACACGGTGACCTGAATAATAAATATCAACGCCATTTTATCTTGCCGTTACCTTGATTCTGGTTGGCCAAACGAATCCAGGTGCTGGACCAAAGTCGTTTTAGACACTTGAAAGTAGATTCGTAAGAAAGAAAAACTGTATATTTTGCTCATGCAAAAAAAGAAACCTGTCGCAATGCTTGGGCGTTGCTATGGGGTTGCTAAGGTGTTTTTATTCAGTAGCTTAGGGTCTAAGAGGGTAATCCGCCGGCCCAGGTAAAAAAATCTCCCCCTAAAGTGCTGGTTTCTAGATAAGGTGGTGTTTAGTTGAAAGGTATGTGTTTACAATGAGGATGGTATTAGCAACGTTACTTTTATGTCTGTTGCAACTGTGCGTTGGCAGACAGGAAGTGTTTCTTCAAATCGTGACATCGTAACCCAAAGTGGAACACCCCTCACCTGTCCAGCCTCCTGTATGAATAACGCGGCAGCGTTTGGCACTGTGTTGTGCTTCCTCAGCTTCCTCTGCTGTTCAAGTCTTTCCCTCTCTTTCTCCACCGCTCTTGTTGACTCCCGCAGCCGCTCCAGGTCCTGCTGGTACGTCTGCTTCTGCCGTTCCAGCTCCTGTCTCTCCTCGACCAGACGGACTTCCAGGCGGCTGCATTCTTCCTCTTTCTCCTTCAGCCGCCGTTCTGCCACCTCAGACAGCCGTCTCTGCCTCTCGCGCTCCCGCTCCCAGCGGGCCTGCTCCTGTCTGTGCTGGCTCTGGAGACGCTGAAAGTTGGCCATCTCCTCGCGGTGCTTCTCCAGGTTCCTCTGTTTCTCCTGTTCAAGGAGCACATCCGTGCCACGGCTCCGGCCGCCAGAACGCTCCCGTTCGGCGGTCAGGAGAGAGGCCCGCTGGAGCTCGATGTGACTGTCCTGCTGAGCGACGATGGCCTGAGCGGAGGGACAGAGAGGGGGTTTAATGTTTGAATAGCTGTTGAGACATACTTGGTAACTAAGGCTTGAAGAGTGTCATGTGTTCTCAGCTGCCTGTCGTTGTGTCCGCTTTGGTAATAAAGTGTCTGCTGAGAATGTAAATGGTATGAACATAAGATGAAAGCAAACAAGTGAAACAAAACTAAAACAACAGTCGAAGACTAACAAACCGGAGATGAGGGAAACCATTGTGGAAATACATTATTATAGTTGTCTTAACCATCTGATCCGATTAACATCACCCACTAACATCCCACATGCAGAGACCACAGCATGAGACGCCTTAAGGTGTGAAATTCCTCAAACAAGACATTTCTATCTCTGATCTTATCTCAGGGGCTTCATTTCCTGAAACGCTCTCATTGATACAACAGTCGGTCAGTGCGTGTGTGTGTGTTACCTGTAAACTGTAGAGCCGCTGAGACAGCAAGAGGACTCGCTCGTAGAACTGGATGAACAGGAAGACAATGACAGCATTAGTGCCAGATATTGAAAAGCACCGTTCTCACCATCGATACAATACCAGCATTCCTGCCAGGTTAAACAGCGCTGCATTAACCGCTGGTAAGGTGCGGCGGACGCAAAGGTAACTATTTAAAAAATGCATTGGGTGGCCTAATAAAACAATGCACTCGTTTATTTTCTCACGGGAAATTGTCCGGTCTGATGTGAGATCATACCTCTGCTTGTGGAAATCTGAAGGTTGACTTTTTGTGGCCACCGGGTGATGAGGTCTCATCCTGTGAGAGACAGACATTTTGCGTTTCAGCCAAATACAGTCTATATAATCACAACAGAATGGACGATAGAGGACAAATACGTTAATTCAACTCACCAGCTCTTCCTGGATTTGACCTGAATAGACCTCTTTGATCTGCGGGTCTGAGCTGGCCCGTTCGCTGCGATCCCTGGATCTGCCCGCCACTCCGGAGACCTTCTTCTTTATACTGACGTCTGTGTGAACACCAATATACACATCTTACACACGGACTGAATCCCAGATGGGAATGTTTGCACTTTTGAAAACGTATTTAGGCAGATGGTACGGTGTCATCTTGTCCTCGATAAAAACAAATAATTTGGCCTACTGCAAGGGATTGTGGGTAACTTGCAAACGAAAATAACTTGATTATGTCTGAAATGTAGCATACACAAGTAATATATATTCCCGGGTCCACAGAAAAGTCTTAAGGCTAGTCTCAGTCTTAACATTAAATATGATCAAAAATATCACTTAATATGTCAGTGCCATTGTTTTGACTGAATATGCACACCTGACATTTTTGAAAAGGGACTTGAATATCCTAATTTAACTAAGGCATAGTCCTGGCTTAAGCTAAGCCTTGTCTGTGAGACAAGGCCCTAGTCTTATATTTATTGAAGTTTAACATGACGCTCACTTTTATGCAGTATTTTAGGAGAGCTGTCGTAGCCCCCAAAGGTGTCGGCTCTGCGAGGAAGCATGCTCAACCCTGGACTCTGGTTTCCTTCAGTCTGAGGAGATGTTTCCTGCACACCGGATGCCAGGAGGTTCTGAAGGTTCTCCGCTGCAGAGAAACAAAGTTCCTTTAAGCTCCACGAACACTCTCAAGTGATCCCAAATACAATAAATCAATAAGAATCTAATGCTTCTTGACATATTTTGAACACGATTTCAATTTGTTTCAACGCCTGCAAAAAATGAATTGAAGGGATTTGTTTGATAAAATACAGCAAACGGAGCTGTGAGAATTGATGGATAGACAACATATTTAATATGATGATTTGCACGTTTTCTGTGCAGGTCCGCTCATACAACATTCTTTTAACAAGTAAAACGAATGCAACAGGTGAGATGCCCAGACATGTCACCTTCTGTGATGGCTCCTTTGAGGAGCTGCTCCCCCTGCTGGAGGTCGGAGGCATCGCCCCGCAGGAGCAAACGTGAGTGATGACTGAGGTCTTCTACGCCGGCCACAGATTCGACCAGATCTGAGAATAACTGCAGTTTATCCGTGAGGCTCTGAGCGATCTCAGCGTCCTTCAACATCAGCCGCTCTGAAAGAGAATCAAAATGGGATTATGTTTAATCTTGTATGCAAAATATAAACAAAAAAGACACGTGTGTTGCATGTGTGTAGTTACAAACACAAGTACGCCCTCTAGTGACCAACAGTCGGCTAGCTTTTCTGGAAATTTAACACATTAATGATCTTCAAGTCTCCAAAATGCTGTACAATCAGAGAACCATCCCAAACCAAAATATAGTGGTATAGTAAAAAATGCAGACAAACACAATCAGTGCCTATTTTGTCAATAAATATGCATTAAAATGCCTCAATATTACATACAAAATCATCATAATATTTGTTCATTTTATATCACATTAATCAGGGAAATGTTTCGGAATATTTGGGGTATTTAATAATATAAATTGACCTGAACGGTATAACATAAAATGACAAACTAACCACAAAGGTGTTCTTAGATGTCAAACTAAATAACGAATATACAAACTGCAAATGTTACCATGAAATTCGCGGAATCGAACGACCCTGGCCTCCTCTTCCTCACTGAACAACCTCTCCTCTGTATGTGGACAGCTGAAGAACAGAAATAAAAATGTAAGATCGACTGAAAATTAAAGTACACATTAAGTATGTTTTAATAGATCACACACCTTTCCACGGCCTGTCGGATGTGCGTGATCCATGTGTTGCGCTCTTCTTTCGAGGCTGTGTGGATCTCGTACATTTCGGGTCGGTTAGAGGAGGCGCAGATGAGGAACATGGCCCGCTCCTCGTGAGCGACCTCCCGCACGATCAGCTTCTGCAGGGAGATGACGGACAGCTTGTTGTCCTGCCAGGAGAAAAGAAACGTTAGTTTTCGTTTCGTTTAGATTTTCCATTTTAAATGACGTCAAAATCACACTCACCACAGTAGAGAACATGTATCTCTGATCCTTCTCTTGCAATAAGACAAGAACGTCAGTCAGCAGTAGAGCCAGAATATCTAAAGGCAGAAATTAAAACATTCTTGACTGTTATAAAATAGGAAACTTCACAAGTTAAAAAATACAATTTTAATATTTTACGAAATAAAATTTATTAATCCTAAAGCAGGTACCTTTGAGTCGACCAGACGCGGCTTTCCAGCAGACCGTGCCTTCTTTCAGCAGCCTGCGATGGCCCTGGCACAGATCCTCCTTGCGGAAAACGCGTCCGTCCTTGATCTTTCCCAGAGGCTTGGGTTCCATCTTGGAGGAGATCTCTCGGAGCCGAGCTTCCTTTTCGTAGCGGTTGACCTGAGCGTCCACCTGACCGATGACGTCTTTGATCAGGCCGAGAGCTTCTGCCAGACCTTCATGTTCCTCCGTGCCAGCTGCAAAGACACAAAGTTTAATTTGCATTTCATGTTTCATTACATTAACTAAGAGAATGTGAGGGATAATAACCTTCTGTATTGTGCAGGATTCGCTCCACTAAAACAGGATACTTGGTGATTCGCTGTGTCACCAACAGGATGCACTCTGGAACGCCCAACCGCCGCACAATGGACAGATTGCTTATTTTCTGAAATGCACAATAATTAAATATATAAAAGAGTGCATAGGGCTACAGAGGGCATCCGGTAGAAAAGCATTCAGATGTGGGGCAGAGCTTTACGTACCCTAATGAGGTTCTGAAACTTCTTGTTGCCCTGAAGTTGTTCTTTGTAATAGTTGACGGCCTCAGTGTGGCGACTGCAGAAATCCCCGTAACATTCTTTCATTCGTTCCCCGAGCTCTCCGGAAAACTGCAAACAGGACAAAAAAAGAATTATGAAAAAACATTTACATTTTTATATTCAATTTATTTCTGTTTAAATGATCAAAATATGCTTTGCAAATAATATTTTCAACGGAACACTACTCTGTTCTACTCTACAGAAACAGGAAATTCTAACCAGGAAGTGTGAAACGGGAAGTTTTTAGCATGTACCTGGGATATAAGGATGTCTGAGAGTTGGTTGATGGCATAATCGTGTTCGCTGCCCGTCTGCAGGGACTCTGCGCGCCGCTCCCTGAGGCGGGACAGGAAGTGACTGTGCAGCTCCAGCAGGCTGTCAAGCTGCGGAAACAGACAGTCCAACCTCTTGTCGTCCATCTGTAAGGCCTCGCGCAGCTCTCGAGCGTACACGCGCTGCATGATCTTCAGCGTCCTCATGTGATGCATCTCCGTCTGGATGAGCTCTGTGAACATTTCATTATTACTTTTATCAGTGACTCACTCACAGACGTCACATGATCCAAATGATTTTATTAGTTGATTTTACTGTTATAAGATAAACAAAAAACATCCAGTAAATCATGTTCAGCAGGCATTATACTATAAAAAGGTAGGTGTGCAGTTGTGATGTAACACTAACCGTATATAACGTCCTGTCTCTTGGTCATTTCCTTCGAATGCTTCTTCAAGAAGTTGTTATCCACGGCCAGACTCCAGGACTCCACTTCAAAGTCCTGCATGATGGAGTCCAGCTCGCCCCGCAAAGTGGTGTAGTACGCATCTGAGCACCAAAAAGAACCAATAAGCGCTGACAAATGCATTCAAAATATCCATCTAGCCACATGCGTTGCGACCACTCACCTTCCACGATGAGCGACTCGGGTGTTGAGGAGACGAGAGACACAGTGTCATCAGCAGGGCGCTTCATCCTGAACGCATCGACCTCGTCCATATCTCCTGTGACAGAGCTGATGGAGAACTCATATGATTATGAGAGAACCTTCCCCACGTGTATCTTTAAGGGTTAAGACATATAAGCTAAACCTGACTCACCCGCTGCTGCTGTTCTGGTTGGCTGTATGATTGCTGGAGGCGGCTGGTTGGGCGCGGTGTCCTTTAGGCGAAACGGTCATACCTGAAGCGCAGCGAGCCGTTCGGGACGAGCCATCGGCGGCGAGCGTCTGGGCGGAGTGGGTCTCCCTCAGAGCTGTGGGGAAATGAGAAGAGTTAGAGCGGTAACAGTGCCTCAAAAGCGAGCGAGGCAGGCTCTCGAGGATGCGGCTGGTGAGGGGGTCTCTGTGGAGGACGACTCGAACCCCGAGCCGGTGGGACAGACCCCAGGAGGCCGGGGGACGAGTGTTCTTCCGATGAGAGCGGCGGATTCTGGGTAGTGCCAATGCCATGTGCAAAGGATGGCAAAAGTGAAGGATGGCAACGTAGAAACCACAGGGACAACGAATGTCTGCAACTCGGCAAGTGGACGGTGGGCTTTATAAAGCGGTGTGTGGGTTCTAGAAATCTCACACGCCCCCCCTCTCTCTCTCTCTCCTCAGCAACCTCCTGTTGCGCTTGAGGATTTTTTGATGGAGTGGGAAACAGTCAGATTAGAAAGATCAAGTAAGATGTGTTATTATCTCCAGAAAGAATCAGCGATTAATAGCTAACTTTATTTCCCTACCGCCGATACACCTTCACCAATGCCATATCACAATATCTGATTTTTATTTTTTTACCGAACTGATATGTTTGGTCAATTCAATTTTACCCTTAACTATATCTATTAATTAACATTGATAAATAAATGTATAATTATTAACTAATGACTTAAGAGATATTTTATATGTTAAGAATGATTTATTATATAATAAATGTTTGATAAATATCTTAATTTGTCGTTTTAAATAAATAAGTATATTTACAATAAACATGATTTTTGACCAATTATTTATATTATATATATATATATATATATATAAAATCATATAAATTACACTGACAAGCTCGAGCAGATTAAACCAGAGGCATTATAGTTTAAGTACTTATTTTTTGAGTTTTACGTTCATTTTAGTGATTAGTTTAGGCATTTTTGTATATGCTTTTGACATTTTATAATTTATCTGTTCATAATTTTTTATGTTGCTATATAAGAATAATTAATTTTATTTTATTTGTTTATTATTAACATTATAGTGCTTTAAGCTTCATTCCATTAATTTGATTTGTATTTTTTCATATAGTTTTAGGTCAATATTTGATTTGATTTACATGAACAGAAATGTTAGTAAACTAAAATAACCTTGGATTAAACAAATATTTAATAAACAAACACACCAAATCTAAAATTAAAATTGTCAAATAAAAACGAAAACGCTTATTAAACGTCACATAAAGAAACCCTTACAGTCCTGAACTACAGAGTTAAATAAAGTACCACATAAACTGATAAAATATCCTAAATAATACATAAACGTATAAACATCCAGAAGCGTCAGGGTAAAGCAGGACATTTCCAGATCTTTTCCGCCGGGGACTGAAGCATCAAGTCTCATCCGCGCTTCTTAAAGCAATTACCACCTCGCTCATGGTCACAGTGGGAGGTGTTTAACGAGACGCCCGGAGCCCTGAGTAATTGCCACACCGCACCGCTTTGACCAAATGCTCATTCGCAGTGTACGGAGGGGTCGTCCGGTCCTTTTCTAAGATGAAACTCCACTTGAGTCAACTCGAGAGCTCTCACTTGCTTATAAGACAATGACTAAATGTTATTTTTATGGTATCTTGAACTAGAGATTGAATATATATATGACTATGATAACTATATTATTTTGTTTTCAAACGTAAAAATGATTTGACTTTCATATTTTCACAAATTTAGCGGTGCTGATTTCTTCGGAGCAGCTGGCAAATGGTCACCGTTCTCCATCAGATTTGCTGGAAAATTAATTAGGGAACCGTGATTAACGTCTTAAGTGCTTCTCTGTGGGACTGCAACGATGAATCCCAAAGAACAACAGCCAGATGACATTAATTTGCTATCAAGGGACACCAATCACATCTCCCGCCCATTGCGTCTATAAAACAGGCCGATCACATGCAGGAGAGGAGAGCAAAACAAGCTCGGCGTCATTCTCTTCCTTTTTCACATCACAGATCTGTTGTTTTTCAGCCGTGGTGGGAGTAAGTTATTATTCATATTAACTGCCAATGGTACTGTTGAAATAAGACAAATTCATTGACGCCCCAAACAGTCACCAGTGTTTACAACATCATTCAGGCAATTTACATCCTTATTCTAGCAATAAAATAAACACGGATTACAACATTAGTCCGTCGTCACTGTTTTTGAAACAGCTATGAATTATATTTTCTAGATTAAATTGAGAAATTGCCCGCTCTGAAAAAATACACATGTTTCATTCTGTGAACTACTAACAATATTTCTCACAAATTTCAAATATTGTTTCTATTTACATTCATTTGCAGAAAACGAAAACGGGGAAAAACTGGTGAAAATAGCAGAAAGGATCCTCTGTATTTTTTCAGAACTCAAACAAGTTTCACTAATAAAACAGTAATATTTCTACATGTATTTCGGGAAACTTCGAAAAAAAAATGTGTCATGCTGTCAGTCTTTTACATTGCTGATGGATGACTTTGTCACTCATGAGGTTTGACTTTCTTTGATATTCAACAAATATTGGCCTTGAATGGACACAATGCATCTAGAAATGCTGAATAAATGAAAATTTGGAGATGTCTCTCAACGGTGCGACGGCTGTATTATGTAATAGTTATATCTGCTTACCTTGATAATTTGACTGAGCTGCAGAGGTTGATAACTTCTGTACTGAATCTTTATTCTGTGCACACAAAACAACAAATCTTTACTAACCCCGTACAGTTCTGGTTTATCTTTAACAAACCACACACCCTGCCACTCCTGTGACCAAAGATAAGACACTCTAAGAGTGAAGCGTTTCAATTTGATCACTCAAACTCTTCTGGGTCTCTAACAAACATAATCTACCGATATTTAAGTAACCATATTGAATAACATCCGACATTGAATAGCTAAACATGATTTATCGAAATGAATCTTACCTTGTCTTTACTGCTACACTCTGGTAACAGGGTCCTGCAGGTCTTATGGACGTTCACGGCACAGTCTGGAGATCAAGCGGGACACCAGCGCGGCACAGAAAGAAACAAGTTGACGTTGTCATTATCAGAACCCGTTTATCTGCATTCAGACGATTCGTAAAACAAGATTGCGAAATTGACTCGTGTTGGTGGGGGCACGAGATGGAGGGCTGCTGTCGTAACAGAACATTTACATTGACAAAAACACACAACATGACTATTTTTTCTTTGAAAAACAAAAGAAGATATTTTGAGAAATGTCTCTGTGGTTTTGTGTCCATACAATGGGAGTCAATGTTGTTTGATTATGAATATTCTCGAAAATATATATTTCTGTGTTCTGGTTAAGAATGAGAAGTCATACAGGTTTGGAATGACATGAGGATGAATACTTGGTGAAAGAATTTTCATTTGGGGATGAACGATGAACTGTCCCTTTAATCAGAAGCGGACGTGAAGCTGACATGAAACTACATCTGTGGGTATAGTAAGGCTAAAACCTCTCAAAGTAGTGTGAATTGATTCAAAAGAGCTCGACAGCAGCCCTGTGGGCAATTTTCCACTTTTCACCCCCCAAAGTGACAGATTCCATTCATTTAGTCAAACCCAAGGTTCTGATCAATGATCACACCATCACGGGATGGATATAAATGACATAACTGAAAAAAACGCCTCCAAAGCACATTAAAGACCCGAATTTTTTTACAGCATTTACAATGTCCGTCTAAAAAATCCCCACAATATTGTATGATTTATCAAGCCTCTTTATTTCCGAACTGAAACACCTTTTCCTTTTCCCAAGATTCCCAAAAAACAGCTTCAAACAGAAAGTGTCAAGATCAAACAACTATTTTCTGGATCATTACAGGCTTACAAACGGAAGAGGAACTAGCGCGGTCACAAACGCCGGGCGTAATCCGGTTATCGAGTCACATGATCGGCTCGTTGGAATGTGGAGGCGGGCGAACCGTGTGTTAAGCATGTTGTGTAGTTGTTTATTTCACACTCTGACAAAGGCTCAAGAATAGATGCTAGGAATGTAACAGTATCGAAATCTCACTGTGCGATAATACCTTGGCATAAAGTCCACGGTACGGCATTATTCCAAAATATAAAATGACAAATGATGACTTGGAAGCGTTCCCTTAAGCATCCTCGTTTCTTTATCCTCGAATCATAACTGTTGCTTAGAGGTACGAGTTATGAAATGGGTCAAACGACCTACAAATCCTTGCACCAGATGGACCTTCCCAAAGATAACATCTATCATTCTTTCCAAAATTCTCTATGTAGGTCCGGATGAGCTATCGTTTCATACCGTCATGTGATCACGATAATATTGAGACAATTTTGCCATTGCGATAACACGATATTGATAATACTGTTACATCCCTATTCAGATGCATCAACAAACTGCATGCAAAAAAACATCACAAGACAAGACTGTTAAATGGTCCTTTTAAAGGGATAGTCCACCACAAAACCGTAATGATCTCAGTATTTATTCATCCTTTTGTCATTCAAAACCTGTATATAACAGTTTCTTCTGAGAAACACAAAATAAGATAGTTTAAGAAATTTCTTAATGGTTTTGCGCTCATAACGGAAGTCAACGTTCATCAAAAATATCCTTTTGCGTTCTGCAGAAGAAAGTCAGACAGGCTTGAATGACACACGGTTGAATAAATGATTCATGATTTTCATTTTGGGGTAAACCGTCTCTTTAAGTTTAGCTGGGGGTGGGCGGGAGTAGATTGGCTGAAGTGAACAGCTACTGCCAGATGCATTTAAAAGCATGTGACTATTCAGAATCAGACCTGCATGCAAAAAAGTCCAATAAAAACACGCACTCGGAATCAGCCGTGATAAGCTCTATGGAAATAAGAAGAGTGTGTTTTAAAGCAATGTGCATCATTATTTCTCCCCAAAAACAAACAGGTAACAAAACATATCATCTTACGAATCTCTCTCCTTGAACATTTTGTCAAACACAAGAACGCCTCGTGATAAACCTCTATGATTTAACATTATTCAATCTAAGCTTATATCTAAATACAGGAAAATATACAGGAATCAGAATATAATAGAAACCAGAGTCAATAGACATTCGCCTGACTAGCAACACCCTAGAAACGCCCTAGCATCCATTTAAAACACCATAGCAACCAAAACAGGACTAGAGCATCATGTTGACTCTCTGCGCGTTTAAAAGAAAACTGTAAAGCCTTATAATAAAATAATTCTAATACACCACGAAATATAAGCTCTATTAAATGCAGCCAATCCATACAAAAAGACTCAAGCTGAACTGCACTCGATCGCATGTTCGTGACAATGAGCCAAATAAACGCATTAAAACCTCACAATCTGACAAGCCACCTTAAATCCTTTCACGTTTTATTAAAACCCCCCGAAGTCATTTAAAGCTGCGCATAACAACATACGACTGACCTGCTCGACTAGCCAATCCAAACTAACACAATGGACACCTGACCTCGTACGCAGACGCTCTCTAAACTTTCCACTTTATTGACCCCATATCGTCATATAACCGAGAAAGAAAAGACACACGAGGCTCAAACCCCGCCGGTCCGACACATATAAAGGCAGCGTGCAGCTGTTTCGTGTGTTTATTAGCTGCGCTAGCTCGCGCTGGTGGACAAACACCTGTTACACAGACTCACCGTTCCGCGGGAAACGCGCTTATGACGCCACCGCCGGTCGCGTTGCGTGTCGGGGCATCGCTTTAAAGATCTTTCAGGGTTACCGTGATGACCGCCTTCCCGGTAAAGCAACCTATGGGCATCGCTTAGCAACCGAAAAACCGACGCCAGTTGCCAACGCTGTGTTTAGATTTGCAGCGTCCCCGCTGACCGCAGGGGATTGTGGGAGATGCGGCGCATTCCACAGGCTGCTTTGCAGATTTAAAGAGACAGTACTTCAGTTTCACGTTGATTTCTATATTTGATTTCTACATTTTATTTTATTTCTATATTTTGTTTTATTTCAATATTTGATTTGATTTCTATCTTTTATTTTATTTCTATATTTTATTTTATTTTCTTTCTACATTTTAATTTCTTTCTATATTTTATTTTATTTCGATATTTTATAGAAACATAGGTGATATCTGTATTTTATTTGATTTCCATATTTTATTTGATTTCTATATTTTATTTGATTTCTATATTTTATTTGATTTCTTTATTTTATAGAAATATTGGTGATATCTAAATTTTTTTATTTCTATATTTTATAGAAATATAGGTGATTTCTATATTGTTTTTTATTGCTATATTTTATTTTATTTCTATATTTTATTTGATTTCTATATTTTATTTGATTTCTTTATTTTATAGAAATATAGGTGATTTCTATATTTTATTTCTTTATTTTATAGAAATATAGGTGATTTCTATATTTTATTTTATTTCTTTATTTTATAGAAATATTGGTGATATCTTAATTTTTTTATTTCCATATTTTATAGAAATATAGGTGATTTCTATGTTGTTTTTTATTTCTATATTTTATTTGATTTCTATATTTTATTTGATTTCTATATTTTATTTGATTTCTATATTTTATAGAAATATAGGTGATATCTATATTTTATTTTATTTGATTTCTATATTTTATAGAAATATAGGTGATTTCTATATTTTATTTTATTTCTATATTTTATAGAAATATAGGTGATATTTATATTTAATTTGATTTCTATATTTTATTTTAATTCTATATTTTATTTGATTTCTATATTTTATTAGATTTCTACATTTTATTTGGTTTCTACATTTTATTTGGTTTCTACATTTTATTTGATTTCTATACTTTATAGAAATATAGGTGATTTCTATATTATCTTATTTTTAAGTATTATACTTATGGTCAGATTGTTTACTTTTTATTTCTTATTCTTTCTTATTTTTAAATCATATTTCATCTTTACATTACTGTTTATTTGTTGTTCTGGTAAAACATCAATATTGTTGAATGCTTATAATAAATTGGATGTCGGACAGAGGCGTCTTCACTTCTCACGCCTGTGGAAATACATCAGGATGACTTGTTTAATAAGCAGTGGTGTGCATAATATTTCCAGTCACCACCAAATGGCCTTACATGTACAGCTGGAACTGGGTGACTATGTTTTTGTCCCTTTAAATAATAAACAGCTTTGAGGAACTGTCCGGGTGCTCCTTTCTGTAGACTCCAGTGACACTATCCTAACTTCCTGTTTAGACTGTCTTTTGATTGGCTGCCGCATTTCAAGTCGCACATAAATTCCCCTCGAATATGTTACAGTGTAAGTGAAAAGTGACAAATGGCTTACGTATAGGTTCGCATTTTAACTTTGTACCTAATGTGTGTCTAAAAATGGAAATATTTCCCCAGTGTCAAGAGAGTAGGCTACAAGAAATGGACCATGTCCTTTTTTTCTCAAACTGAAACTGGTGCGATGCCTTAATGACATATAAGGAAACAATGAACACGTTTCACGAATGTAACACACATATAAAAATAATTTCATCATTCACTCATCTTCAGAGAGTCTCTTTCTCCTCCAGAACCCAAAAGAAGATATTTTGAAGAACGTTGATAACCAAACAACATTGACTTCCATTGTATGAATACAAAACCACTGAGACATTTCTCAAAATATCTTCTTTGTGTGACACAGAATGAATGAACTACGGACCAGTCAAACATCCTTTTTTAAAGTTCCCCAGTCATTAAGAAACCTGATCAAATCAAACTAGCTCATCCCAGTCCACCCACAGTGCGGTGAAGCACACAAAGCTGCAAAACAGCCATAGCTCATGCAATGCTACTCTATGTCACCAACTCACATCTTCTGTTAATGCACTGATGTTGCAAGCGGTTCCAAGACTTTCCACACACATGCAGTGATCATAACACGTCAACATTGCTGTGTTATTTGTGTTCTTGGCGTAAGCGGTGTGTGTTTTCGGGGTGATGTGTTACTCACTCAAACACTGCAGGCCATGCTTTCGCTGCAGACTCTTGCTGCACAGTGAACACGTCGCCCAGCTGGAAAAGGAGCCGGGCACTAGCTGGTGCCCGCTGACGCTGACACGCCGCACCTTCTTGTACTCTTTGAACTCTTTCTCTGTGTTTTTGTGCTGCTCTTTCTCACGGGTCTTACCCTGAAACGAGAAGCACAAGAGATATGTGTAAAGCTACAGTAGTGCGATTCACACGTTGGTGTTACTTGGACTTGGATAAATTGTGTGAAAACGTCAAGAACATCCGTGTACGATGTTACAACAAGTTTGGGTTACCAAAAAAGGAGAAAACACAAAATACACAAAACTGACAGTCATATAGCTCAATTTGTTTGTGAGAAAAGCATTCGAATAGATATTGTGATAATAACGCCACAGCAACGTTTTTGTCCAAGATAACTGTGATGTCAAAATCTAGTATTGTGACAGCTCTAGTTTAAATAATAAAAAAAATATTAGATTGATTATATAACCAAAATCATTACAAATACCAAATTGAAAAGTTAAAGTTCCAGGTCTAAAGTCTTACATCGCTTGAGCTGCATTCACTTTTTTTATTCTGTGGAAGTCAAAGCGTCCAACTGAATGGGGAAGTAACAATGGCCAAAACATCACAGCAACCATCCTCAAAAAAAGACGTAGAATTTCGGTTCGAGTTTGAATGGTGTCATGGTGCGTCTGTTTACTTTGTCTTTGTTGAAGGATCCCGTCATTCGGTTCCTAAGAGTGCTGAGGGTGCGCTTGACTTTGGTCCCTTTTTCTGAACGTTCTGGTCGTTCCTCTTCTTCATCATCGTTTCTACAAGTCACAAACCAAAGTATTCAAGAGATTTGTTTGAACGCAAGATTACAATAATGAAAATATCACTAGAACAGTACTCACTCGTGGGAGAGAAATTCATACCACGTAACATTTCCAGAAAACTCTTTTCTTTCTGTGCTTGAAGTTCTGCGTTTAGCTCTGAGGACAATCCAGGAGAGGTCAGAATTATATATCATAGCTTTGCCAACATTCATGTCTATGACCACAACTATCACACCATACTAGATCATTTTTGCGTAATTGTTCTATTTTGCATACTTCAATGCATACTATTTTTCAAAGTTCACTCCGTGGTGAGCTAGCATTCTGAACATATCCACTTGCCCTTCTGCAGCCCAGTTATCGTGCCAATGTTTCATGACCTTGTGAAAGCATGCCTTGCCTTTCATGCAAGTTTTTCGAGATAAAGCAAGGACATCCCAGACTAGCAATAGCCTCGTGGTTAAAAAAAATACAGCTCGATGGATAAACATAGAGAATAAATGATATCATAAACACACAAATACACACAAAAGGTTCAAGACAACCAGGCCGGTGTACTGTTAGTAGGGTCGGGGTACGGCAGGCTTCCTGCACGCTGTTTACTTACCCGTGATACTGTTTAAGCTCTTGTAGAACTTTCTGTACCATCAGCCTAAGACAAACAAGACACTCAAGCTAAGAATGTGTGGCAGAAGGGAGGGTACATGGGTTCGGGCTACCGTCCAAATAAAACCGTCAGCAAAAAAACTACTGTACTCGGCAAACTGCTCCAGAGCATCATCGCCAACATTACATCCCTTCCAACCTTAAACCAGAGAAGTGCTTACACTTATTCTTTTTTCATACCACTATTTAAGTTATTAAACATTATTTTCTTCCATAATCCATGTTTTAATATGAATGGTGCGTAGTGAACGTTATGTAGATAAAATCTCAATTTTTACCTCGTCTAACATGATTTTCTTTTCCTATCTCTTGAAGTGTCTTGTAATGTTTAGTTTGTGTTCTACGATGTGTTCGCGTTATTTCTAGTCAAAGAGGAAGTTTGGGCGTGTCATGTCATGTCGTGTGGCTCCTCCCCATAGTGTTTAATCCATTGTATTTAGTTTACGTCAGTGGTGTTCAGAAGCGAAGTTCAAATCTACGTCATAAAAATTGTTGGTTCATATTGGCGGAAACAAGTGGCAGAAATTTTGAATGCTCATATTTACGTAATATGAATCTTGTCAATTTTGATTTCACGGAGACTTTAATGTTTCTCCTTTAACAATGAGCAGTTACATAAATGTGGAAACTTACACGTGACATTGTCCCTCCACAGACTGAAGCCCTTCTTCTGTCTCCTGATCCTCTGTAAATCCAAAGGAACACAAAATCAGAATGACATCTTCCGCATATAACAATATACCAGACAACCATTATACTAAACATTACAATTAAAGTGCAATTTTTTACTAGAAATAAATACTTTAATAAGGGCTGTCACAACATTTTAATAAATGATCAAAAATAAATAAAGCTGTCAGTGTTTGTTTCGTGTCTTATATTTTTTTGGGCCAATGAATCACATTTAAAATACCTAAAAGTGTATAGCAAGGTGAAGAGAGATACAGTATATTATATTATATCATGTTATGTTGTGTTATGTTAGCCGGCTGCTTGTACAGTATCCTGCTTATTACACGGCTACTGGAAATGTGAATTTGCAATGTTTAAATAGCTTTTTTTACCGTTTACTTTTTGTTTAAGGTATGAAACAACATACAAATGTCATGAACAGGCAATTTGGTTGAATCATTTGTAAATATGTCTCATTGTTATTAAAAGATACAGTATATTTACATTTAATGTGTAAAAAAAACCTGTCAAAATGATTCGTTGCATTCGGGTTACCGTGTGTTATTAGTTTTGAGAGGTTGTTATCTGGGAATAACGAACCTGCAAACCTTCTAATACGATCTCCTTTCACACTAGTGATGTTTACATTTAGGGGCGTGCCTTCATTATTTATTTTCTCCAATAAACGTAGTATGATTTATTTATCTATTCCAATGGTCGACTCTGTCACAACGCTCAAATTCATACCACGTTGTAAAACCGCTATAATTTCCCGTGAGATCAAGCTTGTTTTTACAGATTTCCTTTCTCGGCTCACTGCTGCCGTGGATTTATGTGATCACGTGAGCACATGAGAATCTGTCTCCTGTCCCGAAGGTTAAAATCCGGTTAATGAGACAATCACAGGGTTTCTCTGACCTGCGGCCTCTCTGGCAGCCTGCTGAGACGTTTCCAGTATGCGAGAGACCCTGTCAGCCTGAGACTTTTCTTCGGTGGCAAGAATCTCGGATCTGGAATACACCATCTTTCCTGATGCGTGTTGCTTCTGTAAAAAGAACAGAAGTGAGTGAAAATACCCTTTATACACGGCTGTCGGGGTTGTTAAGAGATGTTAAGAGTTGTGTAAGGACAGTTACAGCTCTTTTGGGGCTTTCAGTTTCGATGGCACCAGGCGTCTCCTCGACTGAACTCTCCGAAAAGGAGGAAGATGGTAAGTGGGAACTTTGGAGACGCTGCATCTCTTGTTCCCCATCGCTGTCGATGTCGGTGGTGTCTAAACTGAACCTAGACACACAGACATACAAATATTATTATATTTCAACATATCTAGAAAAAAAAGAAACAAATGTGACTGTAATTGTTCGAAAACGTGAAGAGCACGGAGGAGAGAAATGAATGTAGTTGTAGAGATAAAATAATCTGGATTTGGGTACATTGAATGAGAAATGAGAAACATATCGAGACATTCAATATGACTTTTTCATCTCTGATGAAATATCTGAAGCACAGATGAGACATTTGCTCTCCGTTGAATAATTGAGATATTAAAGAGATCTCGTCTGTGATTTTTCTTTCGTATGGGTTTGGTCACTCACCCAAAAATGAAAATTCGGTCATCGTTTACTACCAAACAATTGAACATGTAAATGTGATGAACTACACTTGGGTTACACCTGTGAACTTCACACATCGACTAAAATCCCTTTAATGGTTAAAAATAAATGTCTAACCTTCTTCCCAGGTCAATCGGAGACAGTGGCATATCAGAGCTGTGCCTGCGTGACGTGGACATGGACCGGACTAAAATCGGAATGCTCTCCATTTCTGAATCCTCATCATGCTCTGGTCCTGGAAAATCCTGGAACTCTGACGTTCTTATAGCAAACAAGCGGTCCATGGTTTCTCCTCCGGCAGAAGATGCGGAGCGATCTCGCCGGTACGGTTCAGAATTCAGTTGGAATCCACTCCCCAGTGTGGAATCGCGATCACAAACAGATGTGATCAGAACGGGAATCTGTGTCTGCGGTGGGTCAGTGTACGCCGTCGATCCGAGCTGCAGATCTCTGAAATACTCAGAATCTCTTAAAGAAGAGCTGAGGTCCAGAAGGTCTTCCCCACTGCTGCAGTCACTTTCAGACAGGAAGTTCCTCTGAAAACAGGAAGTCAGTAAACAGATGATCACAGGTTGCAGAAATACCCACGTTCATGTCTGTCTCATGCTGGTGTCATTCATAGACTTCTCATGTGATGAAAGAGCAATTGTCTACTGTACACTTATGAATACGCCTATTCGAGCATGCTTTGTTTAAATAATAAAAAAGAAAGACACTTCCAGTCAACTTCTCTCAGAGAAAGGGTAGTTCTTTATTTAATTTTTATTTTTTTTAAGTCCTGTTTCCCATGAACATACTGTGCACTCAGTACAGTAACTATAGTAATAACTAGGTACTAACCCTGAACCTACCCCTAAACATAAACGTATAACATGTAGATACTACCCAGTTCCTTATGAGGTAAGTACACTGTAAGTACACTATAGGTACAGGTTCTGTCAAATAAAGTGCGACCGAAAAAGTATACTTGGTATATTTGCATACTTGTTCTGCATCCGGGTTGCCGTGTGTTATTAGTTTTGAGAGGTTGTTATCCGGGGATAACGAACCTGCGAATGTCGCGACTGGCCAATCAGAATCAAGCATTCCAACGAGCCGTGTAATAAGTATACAATTAATACCTCAATAAATAGGAACATAGTACTATACATGTACCAAGCGCAAAAAGTGTACGGTAAAAGTTCACATAAAAGAAGAAATGCAAGTACTGCTTACTTGCAGTATAACAACTATTAAACTAGTAGTTTATTGAGAATATATATTTTTATAAACTAAAATATGTGCTATATTAAAGCATAGTTTCAGTACAGATGAAAACGAAACTGTAAACTACACGTGTACTCAAAGTTTAATGATGTTACAGTTAAACTATGCTTCAAAGTACACTAACAAGTACAACTACAAAGTGGTCCAATTAAGTTTTAAGTAGTATTGTAATAGTATTGAACACTGCATACTAGTATTATAAGTATACTTACTACATTAAGTAGGCTAGTCAAGTCAAAGGGACAGCTCAGTAGTTAGAGCATGCACAGAGAAAGATATTTGGAAGGATATAAGAAACCAAACAGATCTCAACCCCGATTGACTGCCATATTAGGGAAAATAAATACTATGGGAGTCAATGGGGGATGAGATCTGTTCGGTTACTGACCTTCTTCCCAATATCTTCCTTTGTGTTTAGCAGAACAAAGAAACGTATACGTCACCAAAACGTTAAACTCCTAACGCTATGACAACATCATCTTGCTTGTGTTCACCTGTTCCTCAGAAGCGCTGCTGAAGAAGACGTCTTCTGGGATGGAAACTGGAGATAAAGAAGAGGAGGAACTGGTCGCCGACGCTGGAACATGCACATGAGGGCATGGCTTACACTCTGATGCTGAAACACAAATGTTTCACCACAAATTTAGCCAGAAATACGAGCTTCAAAAGCAAGCGCGTGTTGCTCTGTGGCCTTCCCTGTAACTTACACCCTGCCACTCAAAGACAAAACAACGATGACGTTTTATATCTCTTCCATTTATTGAAATACCAGAATCGTGACAGCAGTACGTAGGTACGCTTGAGTCCCAAATGGCCGTCTCTATCTAGCCTAATGCAATGCCAGAACATATCATTCACTTTTATTAATTGTTTATTTAATGACATCATCTGAACAGTTGAAGCTACAGACTCGTCCTATCAGCCCGGCGGCAGCGAGCGTAAACACAAGATGTGAATCGGTTGTGAAATGGAAGCGGTGGTTTACAGAAGCAACGATCGGGGTTGTGTTTGATAGCGTATACAATGGAAGTCAACGGGGGCCAGTGTTGTTCGGTTACCAACCTTCTTCAAAATATCTTCTTTTGTGTTCTGCAGAAGAAAGAAAGTCATACAGGTTTGAAATGACATAAGGGCGAGTTTCTGTCTGCTCTATAATTATAATAATGATGCTGCGGAGCCTGATAACATCCAGACATCACACCAGAGGGATGACAACACACTGAACAGAAGCTGATCCATCTCCAGGATGAATGAACCGTACAGTTTTTTCAGTCATAAATCATAACAGCGCCGGACGGACGACAGACTGGGAGAACACGGAGGCTGTTCGCATCCAAATTAGACGTGTGATATGTAAACTATAAAGGCACACCGTGACACTCGTCATGTTCAGATATCCTTTTATGGCCGCCACGTCTTTACTGTATGATCTAACGTGAATACTTAAACAAAGAGGCCTCTCTGCTTTTCCAGGGGGGGATCTACCGCAGCCAACCACCGTTAGGTATTCGACTAATAAAGCTTCTTTTGCGTCCCAGGGTTTCATTTTCTTAAATATAGTCACATGAAAATCACTCGTTTGGCTTTGTTATATACAGCTAGTTTTTATATAGTTTAGTTTGAGGTTCCATAATTCCCTCAAATATGAAAATGAAAAGGATCTTCACAAGTCTTGTGTATGCGAGCAGCTGAAACCCCGGAGCAAGCCAAACGTTTGCCAACTGTAAATTGTAGAATTATGATGTCGTGCGAGTCTTAAACCTATTCAAGAGGATTATGGGGGCGACCACAGAGCTGGACGGGTTCTTCTGTGCGTTATGTTTTGAAGTCATTCAGAGATCCGTGAAATTGCCCTACGAGAACATGAAAGTAGTTGGAGCTTCATTTGAACAGATTTTTTTCAAACGCAAACTAAAGCAACTAAAAGTATATGATGGCAATGCTAGTAACATTGATTTAAAGGCTTTGCTGAAGGACGCAAAGATAAAAAACTTTGTGCTTTTGCTTATCTATGAAAGTTTTCTTAAAAAATGTAGAATGTAAGTTTATGCATTAGAGATTAACAAAAAAAATCCTTTTTGTAATGCATTTACCCCCCACATTTCTTAGAATGAGCAAGTTTCCTGCTCTAAAGTTACCCGTTTGTGCCCACTTATTTCCCCTTTCCGACAAATTTCAGGGATGACATAATGACGTCAAGTCTGGTTTCGCATGCAAACACACGGCCATGAGCTTAACGTGGAGCGTGTCGCATCCCATTCACATGTGACCTCATCTCTTGACCGGCCATCAGCAACAGTTCGTCACATTGTGATGTCAGAATGTTCTTAACCACTAAGTGTTTGCTTGGAGAACAACAAACAGAGCGCAGCACACCTTCGGCTATTTATAGCGCATGACACCAAAACTGTGCAACCACATTAGTCACACTTCTGCAGAATACATGTGAGTTTAAGTAAACAACACTTAATAGACTTTCACAGCCATAAAACGTCAATTAAAGAAACTGATACCACCACACAGTACTTCTGTAGGAAGCTGAAAAAGATTTCCAAAGATTGAAAAGGAAACGACATGTACCTCTTTTGAAGGACCAACGTTTCATCCAGGAGAACGAGGGCCAGGAGTTGTGGAGAGGCGGATCGGCCATGTGGACTGGAGTTTGTGAGCGAGAGATCGGAGCGGCTAGAGCTCCACATGCATATGAGAGAAGCAGCAAGGATTAACTAACATATGATTCAAAGTCAAGAGGCTCTCCAGCGGGTTACAGCACGGGGCGGGTGGGAGGGATGGAGGGGCGGAAGAGAAAATGGAAGCAAGCCGAGATGTTAACAAAGGGCACTTTTGGAGAATATTACCCCTGGTTTTGTACTGTGGTGGTATCATGATGGTATCAGTTGTTATGATTTTCATAAAAATATGAGAAATGAAGGGTTTTAATATATGCAAAGTCCATATTTGACCCAAAGGGTGCTAAAACAACCCAGCATTTTTGGATAAGTAATGGTTATGTTTGAAGATTGACAGACTTCTTAACCATTTCAATTACAGTAGTGCCAACCATGTCCACAAATATCAATATGTTGTAAATGTCAACATGAGGTAGTACTAAAACAATAAAACTATAGTCAATCAAAAAAAAAAAACATGATTATTAGACTTTCACTGTAATAAAATCGGGTTAATATTCCATCTAGACAAGCATGCCGAAATTGATATTTGTTCAAATCAAATCCCTTTATGGTCACTCAACCATACACAAGTGGCAACAGTAGGTGAAAGACTTGAATTCTGTATTAGGAATGCACGAGAATGATTTTGGCTAATCTCAAATATGCTGAGATTTCCCTTTTTCTTTTAGTCGATAGTTAATACAGATACAGGCCTATAATTTTTCCCCCCTTTCATTTCCTCTTCAGTTTTTAGTGCATCATCTCCAAATTTATACGGGTTAGAATGAAATCCAACAATGAGTAGCACTGTGATTATGATAATATGCTGTTTTAATAACCAAAAACAAACAAAAAATTGACATCAAATCAACCACTGCTGATTTTTTTTCTGGACAGAATCATTTGTAATCAAAATATTTTGTGCATTTAACATGTTGAAATGTCTAATCAGTCTGATCAATCTATTCATATGCAACATTATTTACAAGACCCTTTGTTATGGTACTGCATCAAGTAAAAACACAAAGTGATGGCAAGGAAGTTGAAGTGACGTGTGGCATGAGAGGAAAGTTCAAGGCATGGCACATCAGATTAGCATATTGTACACTTCGCAAAACTATAAAGATATGCTACATCCTCTAAGACAACCCAGCTTTCAAACAGAATCTTTTTACTGTACTTGTTTCTCACTTCATCTGTTAAACAAAGAACTCATTTGGACTAAAACCGTAAAGTGGAAAGTAATCATGCTTGACCTTGTTTTTAAGAATGAAAAGTGAACGGCGGCACCTGTCATGCACCACACGGCACAAACAAGAGTCATGTTGGTTCCTCTTTAATAAAACAAGTTCATTTCCAAAACAAAACCAAACTCATTTCTACTCTCTCGTGATGTTGCAACACACTTCACAATACCACTGCGTTTCTGCTTACACAGTTCCTTATAAGAAACTTCGACAAAGAAGGGAAGCAATAATGGCTGAAAAACAGCACCCAAAAGACAACAGAAAGAGCTCATGCATGCTGAAGATATCAAGCTTCGCTCAAAACTCAAGCATCACAGTTTACCTGCATTACCAGAAGACAATGCATTGCTCGGATTCAATTCAAATCGAACATGCGTTTGAGCCATATGGTCTTCTACTCAATTTTGTCAAAACTATTTATATTTAAACATGCATAACACATTCAACAAACAAATGAAACTACTCACCCAAGAGCTAAAACCGAAAACAACTATTCTGTAACCAAGACGAAACGAACTGCTTGTTAAAACAGCTGAAAAGAGCAGAGCGCAGTGTTAACCACAGCTAAAACTAACAACTCCGTTACAACTTCCTCTTCAGACTCAAATACACACGTTGCATCTGCAAACGCATAGTGCTGAGAACTACAAAGGTGACACAATTACAACGTACTTGAAACGGATGTTTCAATTGAAACTGTAGGAAAACTGTAAACCTCAGAATTGTTTTGCAAGTGCACTGGTCAATATGAAAAAATGTTTTACACAAAAAAAAATATATTTTAGCTCTACGACTTTTGAGTGCGGATGACGAGAAGCTGAACGGAACCCATAAGCTTGTGGTTGACATGGTGAACTAACCTTTATAAAAAAGCGTGCGCCTTGCTGAACTAGCTGAGGTTATATATATATCTCAGGTTCACTAGGTTAGGAAGAAACGAGTAGCACTTAAAGTGAAAAAGACATGTATTGACCACCATTTCACCCGCCTCATTTCCATATAATAAATATAGGAACCGAATTGGTCCATTTAAAAATGGCTTTGATGAAAATCGTCCCAATCCCACAAACTATTATTACTATTTTACGAAGTGGCCAACTCGTACGAACTTGTGCAATCTCATTCGTGCGTTTTAGTATGATCTGTTTTTGCGCCAGTGATGGGCCCCATTGCTTATCGCCCTCATGGTCGTACAGATTGTACGATCCACACTAAGAATTAATACAAATCAGCCACATCGTAAAATAGTCTAGAATTCCTGGGAGATCAGGCTGACCCTTTGAAATGATTTCAAGTGCAAACTAAAAACAAAACTCCAAAACCTTTCTTTCGTAACAATTTTTTAATTCATAAATTTCATATAAACAGTTAATTGTTGAATAATTTACACACAGCAAGATTTATTTTCATACCATTCCAACATTTACTGTACACGTCACTGCCCAGCTCTCGTTGAGTCACTTCACTGTCAATTGGTAAAAATGAGTTTGTCATGGCACAGTTTGATCTCGGTCAGATGTGTTTTTGTTGTTGTATGCAAGAATATGACTGTGGTTCACACGATCATGCACAGCAACTGCAATGGCACAAATTCGACCAGCGAGAAAAAATATTTAGGGCCAGTTGTGGTTTATACATTTTCACACATACATCGCCTTATGATTCCAAATAATATACATAATGTACAAAAATATACATCAGTATATTTTTTACATTATAGATAAACAGATAACAGCTCCGGGGATTGCCTACGTGTACGAAGAATGAATACAAATAAAACACAAAATGTATATAAAATGTAAGAAGGAGAAGTAGGGATTAAACGAAACAAGTGTAATGATGAAAGCTAAACTAATAAGATACATAAGAGTGCTGGCAAACAACGCTAAGCCTTCAAGACCAGCGGCATTTTAACCAAATCTGTGCCTCTTTTGTTCTCATTAATCTACGTGTGTAAGATGTCAATTGTATATTTACTGAACATGTCAATTGTGTTTATTTTTGGTAAACTGTAGCGCAACAACGCAAATAACATCTGTAAGGAAACTGCAGTGGTCTTTTCCGGTTTTCACATTGAAAAACGATTGTTTATTTAAACGGTCGCCTTTATGAATTCGGCATGTAGAGGAATTTTACGTATTATACAAAGCAAAGGGCAACAATTTACAGATACAAAACGCTGACAAAGGATATGCAATCATTTCTCGGATGGCAAACAAGTAGTTGTACATGAAAACAAAACAAACAAAACAACAATGCAAAGGTCGTACAAAGAACATGTGAGGTCGAACACCCAACGACTTTTATCCGATCAGTGTCGCCCAATCTGCAAAAGTAAAAACGATGTCTCGAAATCACAGCGCAACATCGTGAACGAACGACATTCCGCTTCCATCGAAAAGAAAGCTATATACATTGATAATGTTAACTCCAAAATGTACATGAATAGTAAAAGTTTACAGTCAAAAAGTCACTGAATTTGCCCTTCCTATTCTGACTAAAAAAATAGAAATTAATATCTCTAAGCGTAATACTTTTTCCTTTTTAAAAACAATAAAATACATACAATGCCTTGTGCTCAACCTGGTCTGTTTTCTAGCTCGCTGTAGAAAACCGCATTTGGGGCTTCTTGCGAAAGTTTAACCAAAATAAGACAGTATTTATCAAAATTATATTCTTTTATCTTTTAGATTTTTTTTACATTGGGAGCTGCCAAAGTTGTCATCTGGGTAACATTGAATCTATCCTACGATGCCGGGCGGTTTGTTAGGAACACAAGCCAGATCACATCAAAGCAGAGACAAGTTCAGCTTAGTTGAAAAAAGAAACAAACAACAAAAGAAAATCATTCACATGTACCAATACAGTAATATTACGCCAAGTAAAAGAAAGACGTTTCCTGTACCTATGTAGAAAAAACTTCCCATTTGTACAATAAAGTGGATTTCTCGACCTGAAAGCAAAGAAAAAAAAATCCGGTACAGGGAGTCTGTTGGCCAGGTTTGGCTTGGAGGATACTTAGGTTTTTGTGCAAGGCACTGTGGATCAAAGCAGTAGATGCGCATCTGTTGTCCACCAGGGGGCGATCAATCCATTACCCGAAATGCAATGCAGAGGCAACAGCGATGCAACATGCTTCAAAGATGAAGTCAACATCCAAAAGAAAGGATTGTTTCTGCAGTTTTCCGTTTGGTTTCGGCATCTTAGTTTTTCACGTAGATTGAGCAAGCGGTGGATATTGACGCTCCTCCAAAAAACAAACTCCAAACCTCATCCCCGTGAGGAAAAAATATTTTTCTATGGCACATGGACTGTCCACCAAAAAAAAATCAATGCACGTAAAAGGAGAGGCAGGTAAAGTCTGTGTGTACTACAAACTATGGCATTGATAGATCATTTCACAGTAGAAAAACACAGATGCACGTTGAAAAGACAACATATTGACAAAAATCACATATGGAAAAAATTAACAAAGGAACAGTGAACAGATTTTCTGCATTTGAGCCATTGAACTTGGGGCAACAATTTTGACTTTTGTTCGTAAAATATCCACAAATCACAAAACAATTAAACGCGACTACGGTTTTATGGGAGCTTTTGAGTTGTTGTGATTCAGTAGTGACTTGAAAAGTTAATTTACTATAATATGCAGCTTAAATCCAAAAACATTGACATAAGTGGCTTTCATAAAGATAATTTTTGTATTTAAATAAGTGCTTTTTTAAAGATGAGGAAATAATACCTCAAAATACCTGATCAGCGTTACAGAGCCAAATGGTGTGCCATACAATAAAACACACCCTACGTTATAAATATTGGCAAATTTTATGCCATTGTAATACTAAATAATTTCGTTACAATCGTTTAACTTAACCGAAAAATGGCTCCGTGTTTTTAAATCGAAAAAAGACCCGTCAAAGTGAATCTTTGGGTTCAAAGCTTCCCAAAGCAGAGAAAAAACTAAAACAAAAGGGGAAACAGTGATTTGTTTTTTGGGGGGGAACTGCGAGAACAACAGATTTGGGCATTGCGTGTCTAACAATTCGAATCTAAGAAATCGGTCGAGAAACTGTTTAATAACTACAAAGAGATGCAACTTGGCTCTGATACATTTCTAACAACATGCTGAGGTAGACTGTGTCCAAACAACCAACAGAAAGATATAAGCACTAAGAAACCCGCTGCCTCTAACCTCTCCAGCTGTCTCAAAAAAAAACTAAATTGACTCAAGTTTTACCCGCCTCAAAGTATTTAAATAAAAGCTAGCCGGGATTTACATTATCATGAGGATCATAAAATAAATAAGATATTAATATCTGCCTTTTCAAAGGTCTTGTAATTTAGGTCTAGAAGTCTGTTGAGAGCTACAGCAAAAGAAAAGCTAATTTTTGCAAAACAAAATTTCTTCGTAGCGGCGAATGATGAGCTAGTTACATTTTTCGTTCCTTTCTGCTATATACACATCAAACGTAAAGCCAGATTACCAGAATAAAAATTGGTGTGAAATAGTGAAACTTTCGAAAGCTGTAAACGTGGATTTTATCCTTGTTCTGTCTCCCAACCACGAATAAATATACATACATAAACACATATACACGCACATACATGAAATGTGCACATTTCTGGATGACGGACGAGGAGAATCCAGTAAAAAAGTCACCCATCTGCTTCTATCAGAGAAGGCACGAAGTGGAGATATTGAATGTTTGTTTACGAAAACTGTCGACCGTGAAGATAGAGAAAACGCGCAGTCATCCTGACAGTGAGAAGTCTTTTACTTACTTGATCTTCAAAGATTTCCCTTATTCCGAAACTAAAATGTGAAGGCCATTTGCTTCGGAGGCGAAAAGGGCCGGTGTTCCGCAAAGCTGTATACTAAGAACACTCACGTTTTGATAAAGGTCCTCGGAGCTGTATGTGGACCAGGGTTAACTTAAAGGAATGACAAGATCTGATAAAAACATAGTCCAATTTGTGTTTATATTCGACCCAAAGTAAACGCATTCTGATTTCCTTCGCTGGCCGGCACTACAGGTATAACGAAACAACATGGTCGTAAAAACCTGTCTAATGAAAACTAAGTGTTCAACTTTACCTGTTACGCCTCTAAACACAAGTCAACCGCCAAACGTGCCAAAGACAATCTTTTATATCACACTAAACCCTCAAAACCTTCTCAAAACCTTCTTTATAACAGACAGAATCCCAAGGATAAATTTTGCATTTTAATCAAAAGAAACTAATTTGTCTATGGAAATATATATATATATATATATATTTAACATTAATTAATTTTGAATTTAGACGTTCCCACCAGACCAAAAATGCTCCCCCTCTGTATCACTGTGTATCACTGTGAGTCAAAATTTGAGATGCAGTTTTTTTGGTTAGACAATAAAAAAACAGCTTATTAAAAAACATTATTTGCCAAAAAATATGGTATAAGCAAAGCCTCTGATGAAAAACCTTAGAAAAAGACATTAGAATTATGTACAAAAGTTGTGAACATTTAAAATTCTGATACCGAACAATATTTTATATATATATATAATATATATATATATAAAATACCTACTCTATATCAGAGCAGCAGCTATTGGTCAGTCTGAAGAACTCTTGTCCGATTTGTAACTGTTAAATATCCTTCAGCTGGTAAAAAGGACACCGGAGTAAAAGCTCAGGGAAATCAGAAACCAAGCAAATAAATTAAAACTCATTCAGCGGTACGCAAACATCATCTGGGTGAAGTCAAGACAAAATAATTCCTTTACGAAAACGAGTTGTTCTCAAAGAATATATGCCATTGCGTAGATCCACACTGAAGAAAATTTCATCTTAGGAAACGATCACGCACTGTATAGGCCACTTAATAAAAGGCCACTATCGTGAAAGATTCCCTTTGAAACATGAAAAACAAAGGAACAGGAAATAAGCATCTGAGGGAACAGGAAGTTCCGAGGTGATGTAGCCGAAGCAGCTTTCTGGTTGATGTAGTCACGTTCACAGTTTCTAATCCCCACCTCGGAGGAAAAGTCTGCATCCATGCTAGTTTACTGATGAGAAAGAAACGACAACAAAAAAAGACCTGAGATCTATATCTTTTTAAGGGCCTCTGCAAAAATAAAATGTCCTTTTTAAAAATGACAGAAGGCGGCCAATGTTAGGACGGACTGAATCGGGGCAAAGACAAAATGCGTCCGTTTTTGCCGCCATTCATGTGCGCGTAGGGCACGTGCTCCTCGTAATTGCCCCGCAGGCCCACGGAGGGGCCGCTGTCTCTGCTGGGGCTCTCCTCCCGTTGCGAGCAGGATGACGGGTCCAGTGGAATGCTCTCCATGTTCTCAAAGTCCATGTCGAAGTCCTCGCTCTCCGGCACTTTGTTGTCCTCGCTGTAGAAGAAGGAGACTTCCTGGAAGCTTGGATGCAGGTCTTCCTTGATCATCTCGATGATCTCCTGGAAGGTGGGCCGCATCTTGGGGTTGTACTGCCAGCACATCTGCATGAGGTTGTGCCTAAAAACAGACAATAATCTTACCATCCAAACTATCATGTTATGTTGCAGAAGCCAACGATCCTACAAAAGTCAAACTTACATCCTCTCTGGGCAGTTTTCTGGTTTGTCCAAGTATCCTCCATCCATGACGAATTTGAGGACCTGCTCGTTGGACAATCCCTGGTAAGGCTGCTCGGCAAGTGTGCTGATCTCCCATAACACAACGCCGAAAGACCTGAACAAAAATGTAAACTGACTGAACTGTTCCATTGCAGTTTACGGCAACTTAAAACATCTTCGGTCTTCATCATACAAACTAGGTTTCCTCCCGTAAAGAGTTCTTCTAATGGAAACTTGGAAAGAAACACGTAGTAACGCATTACCCACCAGCAGTCTGAATGAGCGGTAAAGACGCCATCTTTGAGCGACTCAGGCGCCATCCATCTAACGGGCAGAAGTCCCTTCCCACCTTTACGATAGTAATCGGTCTCGTAAATGTCTCGGGTCATGCCGAAATCTGCAACGAATCAAAATCAGAGACGTTTTACACTGGGTAGTGTTATTGATAGCAAAACCTCAAGTCCAAAAACTTGGATTGAACACAAAAGATGAACGTTGAAAACCAAACAACATTGACCCCTATTGACTTCCATTGTATGAACACAAAACCACCATTTTGCCAAACATCTTTTGCGATTTAGATTTTGGGCTGAACTGTCCTTTTTAAAATAGTGTATTCTTTCCTACCTCCAATTTTCACAGTAAGATCTTCGGCCACCATGCAGTTTCTGGCTGCGAGGTCTCTGTGCACAAACTTTTTAGCATTGAGGTAAGCCATGCCGTCTGCTATCTCGGCTGCCACCTGGATAATCTCCTTCAAGGTGGGGGGTGGACGTCCTGGATTGTTCTTTAAAAGAAACCAGAATGAATGAATTAAACACGCGCGATTAAGACATGTCTTAGGACAACCTTCATGTTTCTGTACATGAAGTCTAACCTCAGCATCAGGTCTGAGGCTACGCAAAAAGCTTTTCAGATCTCCGTGGGTCATCAGTTCCATGACGACCAACGATGGCTGCCCCTTAGACACCACGCCCAGCAAACGTACCTAGCCAAACATAAAATAAGCATGTTAGACGCTATTAGATGTTCTCAGTCGTAGTGGCTGGCGAGATTCGGCACTTACCACGTGATGGCAGTTGAAACCTTTCATGACGGACGCTTCGTTGAGGAACTCGATCCTCTCGCGGAGGCTCGCCGACTCGTTGACGGTCTTGACGGCCACTCGCGTGTCAGGCTCGCCCTTCACGATGTCCTTAGCAAAGCCTTCGTAAACCATTCCGAACGAGCCTTGGCCGAGCTCTCGGAGGATGCTGATCTTCTCGCGAGGCACCTCCCACTCGTCTGGAATATAAACTGAGAACGACGACACAAACAATTGTTAATAGAAAATAGACGGACATGTTATATTTTAGTCTAGCGCTGGAACTAACAACATTTTTATCAATACGAATTGCTGTAAATCGGGATTGGTTTATAATTAAAAACAGATAAAGCCTAATTTTATTTCCTTTAAAGAACAAATTTAAAGACTATAAAACAATGTCAACTGTTAACGTTTATACTAAACAAATACAAGAAAATTCTATATATTTATAAATGTAAAAAACGGTATAAATCTACATTTAAATGTATAAATATGAAAACACAAAAAATTATTAAAAAAATAAACAGAGACTAAGAAAACATTTCGTAATAGAAATATCAAAACTAAATTAGTAAATAATTTGTTAATGATATAAAGGCTATAAAAACAATGTAAAAAATTATTAAATAGTAAATTAAAGAAGTAAAATATACATGTAAATATTTTAAAAAGCTTTTTTTTTACAAAAATAAACAAATGGACTATAAAACCATACAGTAACCAAAAACAATAATAAAATAGTAATTTGTATAAATGCTACAAAAACCTGTCAAAATAAATAAAACAAATAAATAAAATATGTGTAAATCTAAAAATAAAATGCATTTACAAATATAAACTTTCTGAAAAACTATTTGTGAAAAAAATTATATATAAAAACAATTTGTAATCAAAATTGACCATAAAAGTCAGGAGCCTTTGTCGCCATTGATGCATCCAAAATTCTTACCATCATTTGCACTTAAATACTCTGGGTTCGAGGATGCTATCAAGGGCCCAGTCGGTCCTTCAGTTTGTCTGGAGAAAAAAAATCAGACATTGATCATCAAGAGCATTGTATAGATTAGATAGATTTAAATAATCGTAAAGAGCTCATACATACTTCCTCCTTAGAATAATAAAGACTGTGCTGGCAAGAAACAGCAGTACAAAGATGACGATGACTGGACCGATGATGATTTTCATATTCGTGTCCCCTGCCAAATGCATTTTAGATTAGAGACGGCAACGTTCAAAATATCGTAAAAAGACACAACAGTAAGTGCGGACGGTCGAACTTACGGCTTGGAACGAAGAAGTACGCAGGTTCGGTCCAGGAGCCGTTGCCGGCCAGCGAGGTAGCGCGGATTCTCACGCTGTAATTACCAGGATGCCCTACTCGTAATCGACATCCGTGGTTCTTCTCGTAAGTGATTCTGGACACGCATATTTGATCCTCCTGAGAGACCGAAAGGAAGTTAGAAAATGCATTCAAGCTTCTGTTGAAACCGTATACTTACGGTCTCATCATTAATCAAGATATTAATAACCACATTATTGGGTATTGACAATCAAGATTCCTTAAAAGTCAACTTTGCTAACACTCACGTAGTGATCGGACATCCTGAGATACTTGACTTCATACAGTATGATCATTCCGTTGGGCGCTTTCGGTTCCTGCCATTTGATATAGACGAACTCTGGTTCGTCTGGAAGCATTTCGTGTGTCACTGGCGCCACGATGTCATCTGCTTTTGCTAAGAACACAAATAAGAAAGAAGCTGACTCACCAGAACATGAAATTAAATCGGGTTAAGGCCAAACGCCACCCGTCCGGGAAATCTTACCTTCAGGCAAAGTGCGCGCGCTGACGAATGTAGGCAAGCTGCAGCGGTCGGGTTTCGTGGGATGGTTGCACGCTTGGATCTCGATCTGATAGCTGGTGAAGTGGAGGAGGTTGAAGATGACGGTGGATTCTTTGGCACTGACCAGCCGTCTGATTTTCGCTTCCGGGCTCTGTGTGGTGGAAAAGTCAGGCAGACTGGGGGCCGATTCTGGAAAGTTCGGCACGGTGGCGTTGGCCACGCCCACTGAGCGGCGACGTCGATTGGGTCTGCGGGTTGAGAGTTAGAATCGAAAGTGAGAAATGTTCCAGGTTATGATCCTGATGACATTAACAGAAGAGTCTAGGCTTAAAGGTTTTAAGGGGGAAGTCTTTGTGACCTTTAAAAAGTCAAGCTTTCAAATAAAAAAATAGCTGACCTTTGAAACACTCCGAAACAAACAACTGACTTGATAAAAACAGCAGATGGAGCCATAGATTCAGGGTTTACAATTAAAACCATTAAACATCTATGTTAATTGAAATAAATGGAGTATAACTTAAACATGTTTCCATAGCGATAAATAAAGTCGAGGCATAAAAATAAATAAATATATAAATTAAAAAGACTAATTAACAAAATTTTAAAGAACCTAAAACTAAATAAAAAAGTAAAATTCAAAATATATAAATAATAAATGAACCGATTTGATAAAAAAATTACACTTAAATGAACATGGACACTAAACATATAATCGTAAAAGATAATTTAGAATATTTAAACAGAAATACTAAATTAACAAAATTGGTCAAAATTAAACTTAAATTACCATAAAAAAAAATTCTAAATATGTGAATAGAAATAATAAATGAAACAAATTGTATTTAAAAAAAACAAAAATAACATGAAAACAAAATAGATAATAATTTATAATAAATTAAAAATATTTATAAAACAACCAAAAATAAGTTGACACTACAGCATTCTATTGATTTTAAACCCACGACAGGAAAGTTTCTGGCAAGATATTATCCCGCATGGCTGCGCTCGTGATATTAATGTTAAGACTGGCAACCGTTGCCACGGGATGAGTTTCACAGGCGGAAACCATTAAACCAAACTGCATTCTTCAAAAAGGAAACGCACAAGGTAAACCACGTACACAGGCTTACGGGCACAAAAACCTGGAGAGAAAACAGCCAATGTCTGTTTCTGCAGCTCACTCGTGCTTTAAAGTAGTGGTACCCCTTAAAAGCTAACCAATGATTGGCTGTCATCACACATCTAAGACGAAACAAGAATGTGCAATCTATTATACTTATATAATATGAAAAAAAATCATATTTGGGCCTCTTGAAGGCACAGATAACACCCAACAGAACACACGACACAGCAAGAGAAAACTGCCATCATACTTTGGTTCGAAGACTTCGTTGTGGAGGTAGTTCTCAAAGGTCTTGCGGAACTCCGTCTCTTCTGCTTCTTTTTTCAGCTGCGTCTCCGTTTTAGGGCACGTGCAGCATCGGCCGGTCATGCCAGGCACCTTCGTTTGGTTCCAGTTCTCTTCCTCCTCGTTTTCAAATTGGGTGGGCGCACGGGACGGCACTTTCATCCCTGTACAGAGCGAGAACAACAAACACTGAGATCAGAGACCACCGTGAGATATTCCTTAACACTTCCTGAGCAATTACGCGTACCTTGCTGGCAATAGTCGAACTTGTAAAGCTCGCTGTCTTCTTCCTGTTTGTGGCAGACGACCAGGTAGTGGGTGATGTTGCCGTTGGGATCGGAGGGCGGCTTCCACTTGAGAATGATCAGTGAGGAGGAGTTGGAGGAGGAATTGGGGTCCAGCGGTACAGAGGGTCCTGTTACAGAGAGGAAACAGAGCAGGACAACGTCAGGAACACTGCCGTTCTCGGATGACAAGCTTTCACGAGTCATTTAATTCACATAACACTCGAGCTAAACCCATGGGCCAAAACCACGAAGCATATTCTGGTACAGGATCAGTGATTTGCGACTCTAGGTCACCATGGTTACAGATCACCTCTGTGACCGTGCACTTACGGGTCGCATTGGTACGGACGTATATGATGTCGCTCTTGGCCCCGCGGAGCTGGTGGTCGTCAGAGGCAGCGAGCTGGGTTTTGACCATGATGGCATACTGGGTCCAGGGTTTGAGGGACATGATGAGAAGGCCTGGTTCTTTCTGCCCATTGCCCTCATTGGAGCGTTGCGGAGGCTCCACGTCAGCGATGGCCCAACTGTTGGATCCACAAGCGTCCTGTCCGTCAAATTCAGTCACGTTCCTGTAAGGCCTGAAAAGAAAAGATAAAATCTTATTGACTCGGATCACATTCAACACTGGAACTTTCCTGTAGCTCAGAGGTAAGAGCATGGCGCTTGGATAAAAGCATGTGCCAAATACATTAATGTAAACGTGGAACAAGCACACTCACGCTTCTTTATAAAACACCATGAACCCCAACAAATCTCTGAAGTCCGGTGGCCAGAATGCCTCCCACCTAATGATGATCTTGTCGTGGGACTTGCGGATTTGAGTAAAGCGGAGAACTTTATTTTCACCTGTAATAGACGATCGACACGAATCGTTCAATGTTTAGAGTTAAATGATGTGAATTTGGGAAAAGAACGAATGATATGAGCCTTACAGAACGCTTGGTCTCCGTACGTGGGGATGTTAATTTCGTTTTTGGGGATCCTGTCTTTGGTCCCTGTGATCTCTTCCATCCTGAGGATCTCAGATTTGCAGAGCTTGCCGTTGTGGAGGAAAAACATCCTGCCCTGCAAGATTTTCAGGTTGTGTTTGGACCAGTCCCAAAGTTGTCTCAGGTTCGGATTGTCCAGGGCGTAGAAGGAATAGTTTCTGAAAGACAAATGATGCGTTTCTAAATCAAGACTAGTGATAACCCAATATCAGTCGGATCGGTCAGTTTCAGCCTGTCAAATAAAAATGTATCTTTTTAAATGTCCAATACATACCCGGGTTCCTGGGCTTCTCCACGGATGACCCGAAGCTTGCGGAGGAAGGAGAGAGACACGAGGGCGTACGCCCTGCGGATGCTCAGGTAACCTGTGATCTCCTCTAGCTGACCCAAACTGGACTCCAGCTCGGCAGCGATATTGTCTGAGGAATGAAAGAAAATATATATTTTCACAATCCTTCATATGCCATTCAACACACAAGCTGAATCAAGAAAGCACCAGTCATGTTTCTAACGCAAATATTGGTCATGGAAAAAAAAATAATTAAAAAAGTCAAATTATTATAATTTCACAATTATTACAAAACATAATTTGCAATTTTATTACTCATGAGAGAGATTGAAAGTGTATGAATAAGCGACGTCTGTACGCACTTCCTCCTCGGATTCTGATGATCAGACTGCCACTGAGCACCGTGCAGCCACGCAGGGCCTGCGACGCCATGACAGAGTCCACCACCTTCAATCCCGTACACAGTTTGGGACAGTGACCAGCACACGGTGTACAATTCAACCTGCAAAAAAAACGACAATCGGGTCATTTCCCCACAGATAAAATAAACTGAGTGCTCTTCGCTCCGATGCGCACATTTGTTGTGATGTCACAACCCTCTGGTTTTGCTATTTTTTGCAATGCCTCCGAGTAAAACCTATTGTTCCCCGCTCACCTGCTTACGTTTGGAGCAAACCCAAATACAACGCAATCGACTTGTTTTAATTCCGAGCAACAATTTTATAAGATACAGACGATCAGTTGTGGACTTTGAGGGCGAAGACGAAAACACGATTCCATTGAGACACAACAAAATACCACGGATTGTTGCGTTGGCAAAAACTCAGAAGAATGCAATGCCTTCAGCAGTTGAGTATTCAGGCACCTTTCCAGAAATGGAATTTTACAGGAGCGCTCCCAGCAGTCAACCGCCGCATCACGGCAAACACCCAACTTCAATGCTTTGCGTAAGGCGAAGCGGAGCCAACCGAAGAGACGAGGCGAGCAGACCGACACGAGTCTTCCTGACGCAACTTCAGTAATACGTTCCAAACGGCACAGAATGAAACCAGATACAGTCAACGTGCCGAGTCCCTGCGGTGTAGAGGATTCGTATAAATCTGTTGCCTAATTTCATCGCTTTTAACGAAACCTTTTTGGTGTGTGTATGGAAGGGAAGCTTTAAGTAACGTTACGCAATTTCGCTCTAATCTTGCGTCGCTGGATGGGAATTAACAGCAGTTTTTCCCAAATTAACCTGGAACAAAATTCTGTAAAATCCCAAGCTGGGACTTCATGTATCACCACAATATTCCCTTTCGATTCAAGTCTTACTTTATTCTGTCGAAGGATAAAGGCTCATTTGCGCCAAGACTGATATGTAAAGATGTATAACGTTATACATCTTTAAAAATCGATTTCACATTTTAAAACGTTTTTTAGGGAAAATAAACAAGACAACAACTATAACAATAGAGTGTAACAATCCCTCTGATGGAAATATCATTGGCTGTGTTTTATTGTTGTCAAGCAAAATTCTATTAAAATTTAAAGGACCCGCACATTTAAAATATGAATCTACAGAACGGCAGATCAAAATAAAAAATATTGTTTTGAACACCAATATAGTTATCTGCATATTTTTTGTTCATGGCATGAATCGGTCTTAACTAAACAAATAAAGCAGCACTAAAACGCGCCAGAAAGGGGTAAAAGATCATGCGCAAATTTGTGTTTCTCACTTTCATTTCAATTCATTATCGTTCATGTGCCGCTGAGTTTTTTCCCAGCTGTGCCGTCGTCTTTGGAAAAACAACAGGGAGAAAAACAGTGGGGAAGAGCCGAATGAAAGGATGGGGCACGCTGTCACGCAAAGTCACTTAATGCTGCACGACTGCCTTTCACAAGGACGAAAGGTGGCCGGACAAAAAACACGAGCGGATTACGTCACTCAAAACAAAATTCCAGGAAAAGCGTCATTCCGGCAAGGTTCTTAAACAGCAATCCCTGAAACGCAGAGACAAAAGGCCACAGTGAAACGGGCACCTTTTAAAAGAGCCAGAGACCTCGCCGCACGCAAACAAAAGCTGCTATTGTTCCCGCGAGGTTTACCAGCGCACACTCTCGTTTGGGACGTTAATTCACGGTTCATTCGTGCGATGGTAACAGCCACACATGAAGCTGGACACGGCAGACCAGTGTTCACGCGAGCTTCCGGACCAGCCAAATGGACTCGGTCTCCGGTGTGAGCTTCTAACATGCAATATTGTTTTGGTTTGCAATTGGTCCTCATTATAATTCTGTACAGTCTGACAAATTCAGCCAGGTTGCAAAACACCTTCGCTGAAATAACCAGGGTGGCATTTTATTGCACTCTTAACCTGACACAAGTCATTATATTCTGCTTTAATTTGCTATGACTGTCGGGTGCTGTGTTTAGATTACTGTCGGGTTGAGCGGCTGGTTTGTTCATATGCAAGACGACACAAACAAATAACAGCTTGGACTAGAGATGATTCATGCTGACTGAATATGATTCACCTCTTTAACCCATTCTATGTAACTGTGAATAAAAAAGTAAATTAAAAAGAATAATAAGTCAGCTCCTAAGTAGTAAAAATTACACTTATTTTGTATATTTCGAAAATAAATTATCACATATTATAACAATTGAAACATCTACAAATACTATTTCATATTGACAACTAAACAATTAAATGAGGCCTATTTAAAATCACAATCTAAGGAGCAAAACTAGTACTTACGATGTGGAATTCATGGTGGTGTATCCAGACGGGCATTCTGGGATACATGCCCCGTTGTGAATGACGTACTGGTGGCAATCGCCACTCTTGCCCCTGCACTGATTGTGGAGGTCCTGGCAGAATTTAAAGGACACGCAGTGCCATCCCTTGAACATGTAGAAGCCCGGGGGGCAACGGTCCACGCAGGTGTCTTCAAACAGAAAGTTGCGACAGGCCACGCATTTGGTCGCGTTTCCCGGCGCGGAGCAGCCGCCCAAACACTGGTCGTGACAACACTCCTTGTAGGGGGTGCAGGCACCATGCTTGCATTCGGAAGGGCACACTGCGAAAAAGATAGAAAAAAAGATGTTACGAACGATAAAAATGAACCATATAACGTTCTTTAAATGAACTTCATCATAAAAATCATGTTGAACAAAAGCGGGGATGAGCTGCATGGAAAGGCAACGTGAGGTCACGACTGGCAGTTCTGTGCCTTTCATCATCGCAGGAAGGAACTGATTGAGAGTTGTGCTTGACCGCGGGGCCATCTGGAAGAGAAGCTTGTGCTTCGCAGGGTGTGAAAATAAATGAATACAGCCGGCTGTAAGTCATCTTCCCTATTAAACAGCAAACACTCACACTCGCTGCCTGCTAGACCACACCAAAGACTCGACACCGGGGCAAACCACAGCCTTCCAGAAACATGTTTGGTATAGCGTTCTGCCGTTTTTTTTTTTGTACGCATTCAGTACTGTCGAGCATGACAACATCTGTATGGATGGAATAGGACCAGATGATCTAGCAAAGTGCTCACGGTGCATAAGATGCTATATCCCACAATGCACTCGACGCTCTTTTCTAAATGTAACCAGTAATGTCAACCACAGATCTTAAAATCACATTGACTCATTGGATTAGAATGCTAAAGATAAACAGATTATCACTATTATGTACTGTACAAGCACTACAAAAATAATGCAAAATAAAACCGGGGACAGAATAAATAAAAAAAAACTATTTTCGTATGTATTTATTTTTAACTATTGTATTGACACAAAACCACTGAGACATTTCTCAGACTATTTTCATTTTGTCTTCCACAGACGAAAGATTTTGAACGTAAATAAAAATAATGCAACTCATTTATATTTGGGTGTACTATGACTTTTTAACCTTGAAATCTATATTTAATTTTTTGATTTGATTTGTTATTATGTATTTTTGCCTCTTTGTATTTTAACATATACAATAAATGAACGCCGTTGTATAGTTTGCTCAGTCTACAGAGTTTACCAGTTTAACATTTCACTTCAGGTTGTATATGTATATAACTACACGTGTAACAAATAAATATCCTTAATCTTAATGTAAACACAGCCAGTGTGTTTCTAAATCTAAACGTTGGATTTATTCTACATCAAAACTTAGCACATAAACAAATAAACAACATTATTGACCAGAATGACCAACACCGACATTAAAAAAGCTTTTATCAGTCTCTGTTGCACTGTACAACCTCTCATTACCTTCCCTACACTCGCACATCGATGCCTGTCCACAACTGACTCACGATCCAGTCCAGATTTTACCTCCAGCTACAGATCCGCCCTCACCCTTAACCAATGTTTTTGCTGTCCGTGGAAGGCAGCCATTCAATGGCCTCTTCCAACAGAGCGAAAGATCCGCCCAGCGTTAACCCCCGACGCTCCGTCTGATGGGAAAACCAAGGCGCTGGATACGTACGCGAGGGCAGGAGTGAGCATGCACGCTCTCAGCATTCCACACATTCACGGACGATTGCAGACATCCAACCCCCCCACGGCAGTCTCTGCATCGTCTCCACAAGGATGAGCCCTGTGTAAACACACACATCTTCTCTCTGCGGCTTATGCGCTCCTTACTGTTTTCATTCATGAGTATTGTCATATTTCTGCTTTTTAATGGCAGCGATACGGTGAACGTTGAAATGTTTCTTTGTGATAAGTTGATGGTTATGTAAAGCTAAGCCGAACGACACGTCACACCCTCACTGGGTTTAAGAAAGTTACATTTGAATTCCAAATGTATTCAATCTCATGTTTCTCAAAACATTTATGTGATTTTGACAAAAGAAGATATTTTGAGAAATGTCTCCGTGGTTTCGCGTTCATACAATGGAAGTCAACGGGGGCCGATGTTTTCTTCAAAATATATTTTCCCTGTCCTGCAGAAGAAATAAAGTCATACGGGTTTTTGGTGGTAAAAAGATGTTGGGAATCGCAACGGATTCTGGAATCTGCAATATTGCGTCTATAAAACAAACCCATTAAAAAATACTTCAATCTTTCATAAATAGGATTCCTAACGGCTAACTCGTCTCTTTTCATTGATTCTGATGTCTGTATGCACATTTAGGTTTCACAACAGCGCCATTTCTTTTCATATGTTGGGGGTTTAAGTGTGTGCGCACTTTGCCGCAGGAGCGAACGATGGACCTGCTTGGACAAGTTGTGGGAGCTTCTGTCATCAAACACACACGTCCTACAACACGTACAACATTAAGACACACACAAGCGAACGGAGAGCTCAAATGACTTGATGCCCCTTTCTAATGCTTATCAGAGCTGCATTCTACCGCCGACGGCTTTCCATATCCAGACCCTTAAAGGGATAATTACCCTCGAAAATGAACATTGTTCAATCTTTTAATCTCCCTCAGATTGTTCCAAACCTGTTTAAATATCTTTGTTCTGCTGAACACAAAGGCAGATATTTGGAAGATTGTCAGTCACCAAACAGATCTCGTCCCCCATTGACTTGATACCGAGGTATTTATTTCCCTACTATGACAGTACATGGTGGACGAGAACTGTTTGGTTACTGACATTCTTCTAAATATCATTTATACAGGTTTTGAACAACCTGAGGGTGAGTAAATGAATAACACAAAGAATTGTTTATGTTGTGTTTTGTATCAAGTCAAATTTCTGAATGGGGTATAAAATGTTTTTGGACAGTGCGTCTGCCATGTTACATGGTCATGTGACCCATATGCTCTTTGACGTATTAACAACAATCTATACGTGAGAGTGATAAAAACGTAAGTTATTTGATTTACTTTTGAAATTCGACCGTTGCTCAGCTCCCGTGGCATCATGGGATACCTAAGTGTTTTACGAATCTCGGTGGAAGTAGTAGACCATCAGAGTATTTCTCGCCTACTGTTTCTTGCATATTGAGGTTTACTATTCATGAATTTTCCGCCTACTATATAGTATGGTCTCCTTGTGTTACCCTGACAACATAATCTATTATAATTTGAGCTGTTATATGCGATCTGCGATTTAGGCAAAAACGATAAAGGCAAGAGTTAAAAATGACAGCGTTACCCATGTTTCAACAGAGATTAATTCAAAAACGAAATGATCTGACAGCCGTTACAGCTGTGAAGGACAAGGAAGTGCAAAGAAAAACACGTTTCACAGAATTTCCATTGGGTTTACCCCTACATTTGGAACAATAACAGATTAACTGACCGTATCCAAATTGCATGACTAAGGAAACACTTCCTTATTGTATATGCAGGACGTTGGACCCAAAATGAGAAGTTTCAGGTTATCTATACACAGACATTTGTTCGTAATGGCGAAGCTGTTTACAAAGCAATCAGCAAACGGCAAATCGACCCCTGCTCAACGCTGTCAAAGGTTATTCTTGATTCTAAGCAAGCGGTCAATGACAAAACTCAATTAGTGGACCATAACCAGGGGACAAACGGACCATCGGGACGGCCCAGAACGTTCCGTGACCCAGACCTTGATTCAATTGAGGTTTCGTGGGGAAGAACAGTGAGTCACCTGTTATCTAGATGGTTTGAGATGGCTCTTCGCTGAGCACATCTGTCTGAAGGAGTTAACTCATAACAGCTGTTATGACAAACTACGTCTCTGCATGCCCTTGATAAGGATAGTTCATCCAAAAATAAAAGTTCTGTCATCTGTTATTCACCATCATGGCATTCAAAACCTGTGTAGGACTATATTTTGAGAAACGTTTCAATGGTTGCCAACATACTGAATTCAAGTCATACAGGTTTGAAATGACATGAGAGTGAGTAAATGTTGAAAGAATGGATTTTTGTGTGAAAAAATGATTTGGCCTTAATGTACATCAGTACTGATCGCATCTGATCGAAACCCATCCCTTAGGTCCAGATAGGGTCACGCAGCATGTCTGGACGCTCGGACAGAACCGGCCCGTGAATATTGTTTAGGCGGGAAATGATTACAATTCAACCTGCGGGGAAAGGGTCACAGCATGTCGGAGAAGACGTGAACATTACAACAGATGGAAAAGCAAGAATCCGAAACAATAACTGTTGCATTGTGAGGTTCAAGTACTGTGCGGTCCAATTTTTTGGTGTTAAGAAAACGAATACGCTGCTTGAAATAGCTTAACTGACCATAATGGCGTATGAATTAAACTTGTGGAAAAGTATTACTTTAATCCACGTAACTAGATCACAAAAAAGCGCTAGTCGTAAGCCGGCCATTATCTTTTCGAGCTGGCAAATGAAGACTCAGGCGACCCTCTCCGCAGGTGTAACTGTCGCGTTCCAAGCCGACGTGCCAAATGAGGACAGCCTTTGTTCGGTCAGGCCCGCTCTAGTGGTTTCGCCTCGTGGGAAGGTTAACGGAAAACAGCGCTGAAATAAATCCTCAGGTTGCACGAGAATCCATCTGACTGGATTTAAGGCCGTGCTGTAAAGAGACCCCAGAGAGTAGCGGCAGCAGAGCGAGATTACGACGGGGTCAACTCGGACCCTGCTCTGGGAACCTGCAGCGGCGCAACTGCTTCATATACACAAACTCTCGTCTGGGATTACATGGGTTTTTTCTCTTGTATCTGGTTCATAATAGCAGCACAGTCTCACTTGGTGTCAAAGAGAGGGATAGATGGTTTCCTGGGTTACGGCGATATCTGAATAACTCCTAATCTGGATTTCTCGTCAGAGGACTCGGGGTGAGCCGGGATGAGTTACGGGTTTGATTTCACAGGTGCTATGATTTCCGGACTGCTGTGCAACTATAACTAGAAGCGAAAACCTTTTTCCCTTCAGTGATGAGAAACATACATTCTTTGACTTTCTTTTGGGGAAAGAAAAAAAATGTTTTGTGAAGTAAATGGCGCCCAATGTTGTTTGGTTACCAACATTCTTTCAAATATCTTCTTTTGTGTTCTGCAGATGAAAAAGTCACGCAGGTTTGGAATGACATGAGGGTGGATTAACGGGAAAAAAAAATCCTTTTCAACTATCACTATTATCAATACTTAACCAAAAATATGAATAAAATAATGTAATACAATGTTAAGTTGTAATAGTATCGCTTACGTTATCAAGCATCGCTTGCTATCAACATACTAAAGGGCAAGTTATGGTTTTGAGTAAGACCTACGGCGTAGGCAACAAGACTGTTTTCCTCTTTACTTGTGCGTCGTTGTCCGCGTCGACAGGCAATGACCACTAGGCGTCAGTGTACATGCACTTGTTGCTTGTGTAACCAAGACAAGAGCCGAAGAAGAAGCAGCTCGTCTGAGAAGAAGCAGCAGTGATAGCAGCAAGTAAACAGTCACTTTTGTTGCAGCTTGAGATCTTAAATACAGAAGAACAAATCATTTACTTGTGTAATTCATTATTAAATGCGCTATTGCTGAATATTTGGACCTGAGGGAGTTGTTCAAACCGACCAATCACAACGCTTGTGGTCCGCGATGTAACATTTTTGGATTGGTGCACGTCAGGCTACGCACAGTTTATGGCGTAGGTCCTACGCACGGCCATAAATTACCCTTAACAAATTATTTAGCAAAGCACACAAATGACCTCTCCCACAACATCCTACATTTGACCACTACATCCTTCAGGCAACTGTTCCATTCCTGCAATATTTATTGATGGGAGCTGCTCATAGATTGTCAAGTAAGGAAAGTATGACTCACATTGACTGGACAATAGGAAAGCAAACCCAAAGAGACGAAAACAAACACTCACACTGCTAGTTCAAGGAGGAAAAATGGAAAATAAACAACGCCTTCATACATTCTCTGTACTGTATATTCTGAGGCAAAGCTCGAATATAATGCACACAGGTAATACTTTACAAAAGAAAACTTTGTTTACTTCCTCTCATTATTTTGAGCTCATTTAGTTATTATCGTGACTAGTTGTCATATATTTTGTCACAAGACACGTATACACCAATGAGATTTGAAGTTATTGCCATATCTGAATTTAGCGCTTCGATGTGTTTGTTTTGGTATAAATAAATATAAAAATATATATAAGGTTTTACTTATTCGTATAAAAGGGTATCTTATCAGGTAAAATGAGAGAATTTTTATTTAGGGCAATATTAAAACGTCATATATTGTGATATGTAGGCCTATGTTATGTAGGAAGACCTATCATGGTCCGCATAAGCAACATGCAGTCTCAAACAAATGGAATTCTGGGAAATGACACACTTCTTCAAAGGAGTAAATGGTTAACAGAAATCCATAACATGCAACATATGAAAAAGCACACAGACAGCATCGCCGTCAATTTGACGCAGCCCACAGAAAAATGCATCATTTGCAGCCTGTGTCCCAGTGAAATTATTCCATCATAAAAAACAACATCCATACATTAGGGCGCCGCCTGTATGGGCCATTAGGCTGGCAGACGCAGACTCTACTGTCACATTTTGTATTGCACGGCAAGAGCCACAGATGGGTAAAAGGATGAGAATAAACAAACATCGATGTCTCTTTTCAGAAATGCAGTAATATAGTCATCTAAAGCAGCAAAACAAAGCCAATACATATTCTGGCTCATAAGAGAACAAAATCTAAATTCAGTCCGGGGGCGAGGGCTACCCAGTGGTCAACGTTTAGACAGGGGGCAGTAAGGGCACTAAATGTTAAAGATTAACAGCCGCCCTGGCGACCTACAGCACAGTGATAAACAAGTGTTCCGCTCGGTCAGCTGACTCGCCCGGGCCCTGCCCTTCCTTAGAAAGAAGGCGAGTGTGGGTGTGGGGGGGTTGCTTGCGACACAATGCAAGCTCAAAAGAGGCCGGGGTAGGGGGTGTTTGCACGCAGAAGGATACAGCATGGTAGGCGTGATAAAGCTATAAACAGCCATTCCAGAGACGAGATCAGAGCGAGAAAGTTACGAGCATGTTGTCTCGGACGCAAGCAATTACACGACATAAACGCTTCGTCAACCATGTGACTAAGAGATTAGTAAAAGTACTCCCGACGGCGCACCGGTACAACAACTCGAACAATGATCTCAACTAAACTTGTGTCGGTATTCAACATAGTAAGAAAAATAGTAAGCAAAACATTGAGAACAACACTAAAGATGCAAACGACATTGTGATAATATCATGCACCACGATAAGACGGTGCAATTATCACGGTATTAACATCAATACATAGTCTCAACAACGATTTCCTCCGATAGTAAAAAACAACAACTTCGCATTACAATCATTTTGGACAATTTCGTGCCTTTCCGATAACGTACGTTTTCTGCCACACTTGGCATCTTAGACCAATTAGGTGACCGGCAGAACGTTAATGAAACCCATTTCCTAATTGAAGGAATTATTTTTGAGGCTAGATGAAGTGAGTCCCTGTGGGCTATGCACACGGGCACCTGCAAAGAAGAAAACATCACAGATTGAGAGGTTTTATCGATAAAGATACTCCGGGATGGTCCAAACACACCACGCAGATTTTTTTATTTGTCGTTATTATAACCTAACTGTTGTAAGGGCTTGGGTTAATAGAAAGTTTGCATATATTTTCTCAATGTTTTTTTTTTAAACCGAACAAGCAGCTTTAATATATTTGCTTCTATGTGTCATAAAAGGTTAGAACGAGGCTAAGGGAATGTAACGTACGCCACACCAAATACCTCTTCGGCTTACAATCACAGCAGTCAGTCCAAACACGGGACTAAACTCCCCTCGCAAAGCCTCTACTGTGGCCGTAGGCAAGGACGAACCCATAGAAAACGAATGCGGGTCTAAAACGTATTGATTTTTTTCTCCTGCCAGATTTGTGCAAGATTCCTGACGTTGCCGTCAGACCCACCGCACTGCGGATATTCCTTTGCAAGAAATGGTTATATTACTCAAATATAACGTTAGCATACATCACCATTGATACTGCTGAGCTTCAAAACTATTTACACACACGAATTCCATAAAAAAGGACCTTAAAAACGAACGCAGCTGAAGTCTGGGTAACGTCTGGTGAGCGACTCGCTCTCCCGTTCGCTTCCTCAAGAAAAAAAACACGCAAATTATTATTACATCAGTTTAAATACAGAGTGCTTTTTCATGAAAATAATAAACTTTTTTTTGAGTACATAGGATTCTCAATTTTAAAATCTAAAATGATGCGTAAACACTTAAGTACGGTGCTAATCTCTAACAGTTAGTTGAATAGATTATTGTTGATATCATTTATTAATAATAACAATAAACATTTTATTTGTTTGTACATTTGGTATAATAACATGTAAACAGATTATTATTAACCCTAAAACAGTACATATTTGTTTACTATAACATGTATAGGCTTCATTAGTATAACTATAATTGTTTTTATTAATAATACAATACCTTTTATAAACGTTTACAAACATAATTTTTTTAATAATTCTTTTTCATTATTTTTTTATAAACACATTTGAATGAATAAATGTACAAATTTGAGTTTAGCAAACACCAACAATCCCTCTGAAGTCTACCGTCAAAAACTTGCAAACGCTGCAAAGAAGAGATTTAAATGGAAAGCTTAAAACATGCACGGATTTGGCACATTCATTAAGTGCATCGCTAAACAAAGACAAACGAAACCTAAAAAATCTGACAAGCTGTTAAGCACAAAAGCTGATGCCACATGATGCTCAAAAGCTTGATTTACATAAACTTCATTAACAGCTAGTTACGGGAATCCTATGCGACACACGCAGTATCGCTTATCATAGTTTTTAATGAGATACGATAACCCCAAAATACTCCGCTGTGAACCGCTTGGCCCCATTGAAAGCGAGCTAAAAATATGTCCCCCACAAGCCTCGCCAAGCGTTTCTGTACTGCTCCCCCGTCTAAAGTGCGAACCATCGGCTTGTTTACATCTTTTCTTGGAAGGACTGTGAACTGGCAGGGTTCTAGGAGGCTTAAATTGGATCAGAAGAGCGTGTTTTTGTGGGCCTGACTCACGGTTCAGTGCGGAATATGGCGCGGTGACAGAATCCAGAGCTTTGCTTTTCCAAAATTGGCTGATTTAGGAGGGAATTCCCCCAGACTTAGTGCAAGGTAACTCGCAGCTGTACGACTCGACGGGCCAAGTTTAACTTCGCCGTAAGGCCCAGGTGTTTGGGTCTGGCCCGGCGCAAACCAAATCTTCGCAGTTCGTGGGGGGACAGGTCGGGTGACTCTTTGAGTCAATGCTCTGTGTGGGGGAACCCACAGCTGGTTCCTGCTCCGAGGGAGCAAAGGAACCAGCTTTGATCAAAGCCGAAATCAAAAACTGCCCATCGTCCGTGCCCCGTCATCTGATTAGAGAAAATGCGAACGGTCCTCCCTTTCGTCACTCGCCAGCTGTGGGGTTTTACAGTCGTGGCACCAGGCGTCCAGATGTACGACGAAGTGGAAACGAAGGCAACGATAACAACAGCCTGAGAAAAACAAGTAGGAGGGGAATATCTGACAGTGACATGTTGCATTTATTTAATATTGCCTAATTACAAGCGGACGGCGATAAATAACAGCCGAGTGGCTCGTGTGAAGCAAAAACACACCCCTTTACGTGGCATGTCCGGCAACAATTCGGGAGGTATGGATTTGGTGATTAAGAAAACGTCCTTGTACGTGATATATCGGGGTTGCACAGTAGGTAAATTATGACGGATCACATGTCTTTTCTGTACTGTGTTCAGGTTGTCATTCAAAATTTGGTCCAAACATCAACACAGCTTCAGAGCAAACAGAACGATGGCAATAAAAGGAAAGTATCATGTAAACAAAAGACCCCATTTCTTAACCACCACCTCTTAACTTGACGTCCATTCACAGCACAGGTGCACTGCCGTGTCTGACGGAAACAGCAAGGAGATCGTGGTTATGTGACACGTCCACGGCTTGAAAACAATCTTCTACCTCACCCGCAAGGAGGGAGGGCTTGTTGTTCACAAACAAGTTATGCAATGCCTTCCCTTCGGGAAGCTTCGGGTCATGCCGTCTGCCTCCGGTGTGTTGACTATTGCTCATTAGCACTTAGCGATGTGCCCGCACGCTTATTACAAGTTATTTTTCATGCATATTGCTTGATAGACATGTTTTCTTAAAAAGCAGATAACAATATTTATAAGCAGGGTTGCCATTGACCCATATAATGGTAATATATATATATTATCAAATTTAACAGAGCAAATGAGACAATATTATTTTATATAACACTTAACACACAAAAAAGCTGATGACACATAATAAATCAATAAAATATATTAATAAAATAAGAAATATAAAAATAGTAGAATAAATATATGATTATAATAAAAAAACATGATTATTCTTGTTGCTGTTATTAATATTATCCTTTGACAAAATGTGTTAATCTGTTAAAAGTATTTTAATATATTTATTACAATTTATACCAATTATATCTATTCTTTTTAAAAACGGTTGTTAGCATCTCATTTGAGTGTTAATTATAATAAACACACAAAATGTATTTAATAATTTCAAGCACCAAATCAAATCTACATCTACAAACGTATCACGTAAAATGATGAAAAATAACATTATAACAGGACACTTTTTATTCATTGCTAATCAAATTAGCCGAAATGTTATAAAATAAATAAACTTCAGTGGACAGGGCAGGTGGAGAACTTCACAAACACTACCAACATTTGCTGTTCTGCAAGTAAAACAAGTAAAAGCTACATCCCGTTTCACATGACTCCCTGGACACATCTGATATCCAAGGACGGGAAGATTCTCACAAAAGCAGAAAATACCCAAAGTATTTTCGGTGAACTTAAGAAGGTGCCAGATTTCTTGTCAGTGTGTATTTGGATGGTTTCCCTTCACGCAAACCCGTCTAAACACACACAACCCATCACACGCACTTGCTCCTCATCGCAGCTGCTTCACTGTTGCCTAGCAACCCTGAAAACACACGTCGACGACCCCTCCTCACTTATAATGTGTTGGGCGCAACTGATGGTTCACTTGCATTTTTGAACCAAAATGCTAATATCCGGTGGCGTCCAAAAAAGACAACTATCGAAAATGCTCTGATTTGCATTATTTTTCACTCCACTTTCTTTAAAGATTTCCTAATCGGCATAATAATGAAAAAATTCAGCAAATAGAATGAAAATTGTGCTAGTATTGATTTCATTTCTTGTGACCTTGATTCAAAAGTCGATGACGCAAATTTGCTTACATTTAACTAATGACCGACACAACACGGGAACATTTCTCATTTATCTCCACCAGATAACGTCTATTTTTTCTGGATTCAAGTTAAGTTTTCAACAAAACAAGTACTAATTGAACTACATAGCAATTAAATTGAATTTTTAACATTTACGCTTATATACTCCAGCCACTCGGACAAAAACAAACCAACAAGTGACACCCGAGACCGAAAACATTAATCTGATCGTATTTAATCCTGCCAATCTAAACACAAAAAACAACAACAGAGTCTCCAGATACGCGGAGTGACAGCGATACATTTGTTCATATTTTACAGTCAATGGCCGCATGCAAATACTGTCCTCTGTTTACGTCGCATGTTTACATGCTTTTCAAATTTGTAAACGTCTCCTTTTCCCCGTCCAAGGGCAAAGAACAGCTGAAGGAAGGAACGAGAGCCGGGTTTGTCGGAGCGGCGTGTCAGTAATGCGATGCAAATGCAGGGCGTAAAACCGCTGCCATTGATAAGCTGGAAGAGAGAGCGAGCTTTATCTCCCTCAGGGCTTCCTGTTAAGCTAATGAATGGAGGTTGGCGTAGTCGGCTGAAGCCAAACACACACACACGGAGTCAAGAAGGAAGTACAGCTGTTAAAACTGTTCTTCCAAAACGTCTAATCCAATACAACCTGCGCTTGCTAAACCAAACCGAAGCCACCGGAAAACCGAACGCCAAATGAATGTTTTTGTATACTTACTTGGCATTGATCAACACATGACGGTGACATTCATTCACAAAAAAAAGCACGTGGAGAATATCATCTCACCCCAGACATTGTTTTGCGACAGTTGATCACAAAATGACACAAAAAAATTACGTATATTTTATATATCATAACAGAAAAGTCATCTTTTGCTGATGTTCAGTTATGTCAATAGGTACATATTTTATTAAATTAAAATGGAACGGATACATTTTCCTGTCAGCAAAAGTGACCTAAAATTACCAAAATTACTACTTATTCAGACAACCTGTTTTACAGTATACCTAATAAATATATAAAAAGTATTTATACATCTAACTAAATATGGAAAATGCATATCTCTGGCTTGCTTGCTTGCAACCATTTGCTGGTGGACAAAGAAAAGCTGACTTACGGATAATTTGGCTAGTTTATTTAACCCTAAATGAATAGATTTCTAAAAAAATGGTTACAAAATAAAACAGATCGCACAACTGGACCATAAAACTCCCAACTAAACTCGCTTATCAGATGATGAGTCAACCAACAAGACTCGTCCCGATTCGATCATTTCAAGCTGATGTACCAATGCAGAAAGTTTCAAAATATCTGTCACATGTAGCACAACGCATCGCTTTTCTATCTAAGAATCGCCTGCGGGCAGCTACCAGAGGGCCTCACATTTCCTTTGCAGACACGCATCGTAACCGTCTACACACGCAACGTACACGCTTACCTTGAGACGTACACATTCAAGAACGCCTAAACTACCAAACACACAAGTCGACACATCGATTTCTGTGCAAACGGTCGTGCCCCGTGTTTTGTTGGTGCAGACGGTACCGAGGCACGGAGAACCGCACGGAGCAATACATGTGGACAGTATCTGTGCCAGAGTTCAAGCAGTGGGGTATCTGAAACCCTCTCGTGCTCGGGCGCAGCCATCTTTGACGGGACGACTCATGAAACGCCTCCTCTGATCCTCAATCAAAGACGCTTTGTGCAAGAATCACAGACTTCGCCTACAGGGGGGTTTCATTAGATGGAGGGCTACAAAATAGGTATATACAACGTATTTAAATGAAAAGGCTGATATACAAACATGTAACGAAATAATAAAAATATAACAATATAAGAAAACACTAACATATACTGTATATTGGATCTATATAAATAATAATAATTTTAACAAGTCATTATATTAATTTATTTAAAGCAAAAAATACTAGAAAGTTATTTCAATAAATAACTCAAATTTGAGCTCTCATGTACGATTTTAGCGCAACCGTCAGATTGACACATTTTGATTTTAGTTTTATTCCTATTTTAAATTAGCTTTTATTTTTCGATTTTGTGTTAATTTTCAGTTAAAGTTTTAGCTATTTTGGTATAAGCCCTTGTCATTTTATAATTTATTGGTTTATTTTTTATGTTGCTATATAATATTAATACATTATTATTTAAGTTTTTGTTTATTATTACAATTTGACTACTTACTTCAGTTTATTTCAGGCAACATTAAAATTGTTCCTTGAGTTCAGTTTTTCCAATAATTTTGAGGTCAACATTTTATTTGATTTCAATGAACAGGAACGTTTCCAAGTTTTAATTTCGGAGAACTGAAACAACCTTGTGCGGACGTCATTTGACATCAACCCATATAAAGCTGCAATACTTTAACAGACGAAGATGATAAAGGCGAAAAATGTGGATTGCGAGTTAAAAACAGGCAACACATGTGTTTTGTTTCAACAATTGCTTTAAGTAAGTGTTCATTTCAATGCCAATTGAATAAGGAAACTTGAGAAAACTCGTGTAAAACTGAAGTGGCATTATACAAAAGGAATCACGTGTTACAACTCCTTTTTCTTTTTTCCAAAATTCGCAGAAACGCCAAAGAAAAAGCAGTGTTTCTTGCACAAGCTGTGCAGACGAACCTCCAGCTGTTTTGCTGTGAAAGAGTGCAGCCGGGCAAAAGAGCAGTGAAGTGGTGAAGAAAGAACACTCGTGGGCTCCTTATCTGTCCCGCCGAGGGTCTCTTTACTCTGAGGTGGGAAATGAACGACCTGCTCCGAGATGGGTTTGGAAAAGCACACTTACCCTAGGGTGCTTCCGAGGTGCTGATACTTGAAAGTAATTTCCCTTAATAGCAGACGGAAGCGGAAATCTCCGCCTGCCCGCTAAGATCACACAACACTGTAACATGCTCTACACGCGTTCTTCTCATTCTATCGACGCAGTTGACACAGAGAGTTTACCCCAGAAGTCTACAGGCTTCAACACAATAATCAAACACACCGTTTACTGATCCATGCGTTCTGCATGCTTATTAAACAGCATATAAACAATAACTTTTTCATGAAAAGTGCATACTGAACAGTGCATACATACTAATCAAACTCCCTACACATTATCCCGCGCACCCTACACAATAATCGTGCACCCTGCTTATTGATCCTTGCCTTCCATTCCACATAGTAATTATATACCCTGCATACTAATACATGCACCATGCATCTGCGCATTACTAACTGCAACGAATCTAACTTCCTGCACACGGATCCATGCGCCCTACTAGGAGTGTTGCGGTGATGGAATTTCCCACCGATGATTTCCCACCGGTTAATCGACATGTTAAAACATGCATCATGGTGTTGTCGAAGATGCAGCATTTTACTTTCAGTTTTAAAACAGTGGCAATTCGGGAATGGCGATTGCTTGAATTAATGGTGGGTTCAATATCTTTCTTAATAAAAACACACAAAACTTTAAAAGAAGTTCAATGACATTTGCTTATATTAAACACAGACCTAATCACAGCACACATCAAGCAAAAAATAAACACCACACAAAAATAAAAAACGTTTACAAGTTTAAAATAAATAAAGAAGGGAATACGAAATGAAAAACGTTTATGTTCAGTAAACGCAAAACTAAGTCAAATCCATCAAAAGGTGTGGCTCTGTTAAGCACCGTGGTTATTGTTTAAACAAGAATCTGACCCTTACAAAAGGCAAAGATTTAGATTTAGGCAAAACAGATATGAAGAGATGCCCTTCAGATATGCAGTTATTCATTCTGTCTCCACGGAAGATCGACGCTAAATGTGATGCATGAGACAAAACAAACAAGTACACAAACAGTCCATCGTCCTTCCATAAAGGTTAGATTTCTACGGCTACATTGGCTTTGTCAAAGGTTTATCTGTCAGTGAAGGCCAGCGTGAAGATCAGGGAAACATCAGGCGCTTTCCAGAGACTTTCAGCTGAACCATGACAACCAGCTTCCGTAAACTCACTGAACCCGTGTTATCTATGGAGAGCGAGCGCGTATGACACATACTGGGGATTTATTACTGCACGTCAGGCCTTGCAAAGTATATTTCCGAGTATTTCTCCTGCTAGAGCAAACAGTTCAAGTTGACTTTGTAGCTCATTACTATGGAAAATATATTACATTGTTTTATTTACAGCAAATTGTAAACGATTTAATTTATATACATCAAACGGGTATTTCATACAGTGGCAATATCACCTTAGATCCCTAGGAAAAAAAAGAGTGCAATTTTTCTATAATAAACTTTTTTCAACATTATCTGCAGAACCGTTCGTCCCAAAGTGCATCTTGTGTGCTTCAAGGCAAGCAAAGCTAAATCTGACCTTTCGTACAAAATCCACACGGCCAAATCTGCTTATGATTTCCTTTGGGACCCTGAATTTTAAAAAATACAAATGTGTTAAATACTAGTCCTCCATTTCATCATCACTTTTTTTGGTTAATTTGCAGGTTTACATTGGATTTAATATGTCACAGAATGCCATTGTGATCTCACGTTGTACCACGCATGAAATGTTCGCATAAAAACCCTTACGAGAAAACAATTGTCCAAACGTGTGCCAAACAGGAAAAGGAAATGTTTAATAAATACCGGCAAAGTAATTTCCACTACGACCAAACAAAAACAGCTCGTTTCTCAACAGCGCAGTTTCCAGGGCAATGCTTAAAACAGCTCAATTGAGTTCTGGTGGCCAAGAACAAAATGGATCTTGTGCTACAAAACCAAACAAACATTTATCTTGCTTTCAGCTAATCGGGTTAAAGTTAAGCGAGGTTAAATCACAGCGATTGATCCGGAGAAGAGCCAACATGAAGTCCACGATGCACAATGACATCATCGCAGGAGGAAAAAAATGCTACGACAACAAAAACCGCAAACGCGCCGCTGCTGAACCTTGACCTAAAAAACTCTAGGTTGCGCAAGTGGCGCTGTCGACGAAACGGATCAACACTTACAATAACAGAACACAGTGTGCCAAAGGAAGAGACATCACTTATCTAAAGAGCAGAGCTGCTGTTTGTACTCGCCGGCTCTCTTTGTTGTAATACACGTTTATAGAAGAAAAGAAAAGGGAAGCTATAGCCAGTGTTCCAATGGTGTCAAAGCTCTTGGGGGTCCGCTAACCAGCCCTCAAAAACAAATATGGAGCTGCCAGTACAAGCATCAATCACATAATAGTTTGGATCACAGTCATTTGACCACATGCATAAAATGCCCTTAAAATGTTGATAATCCGTTAAAAGATCCACATGAGGGAGAGATTGAAAGATTATTTTGTCTGTGTTGTATATATTTGTTTATTTTGCAAACATTTTATTCACAAAGAAGAATTTCTTTAGATGTCACCCAGGTTTGATGTCTGTCTTGCTGAGATTTCGCTTATTGTAAAATCTCTTAAACCCATTGATAACGAGAATAACAAGTTTTTCTCAATTTATGATCATATTTTTCTTACTAGCCAAATTGATATGTTCCTTTTCTTTTTTATGCATTTAGATTCTTGTCCTTTGAATTATTTTAATGCAGTGTTGTTTCCATTTTTTGTCAACAATGTTTTGTTTTAGCGTGATAATTTGACAAAATAGTCATTTGGGGCTTTTAGTATCTAGTTTTAATGAAAAACCAGGGGTTTTATATTTATAATATTTTAGACTTTATCAGGTGTCCCTTAAGGCTTATGAGGGGTCCGGGACCGCCCCAGTCCTCTTTATGTGACGATTATTAACTTAGTTTTGTCAAAAACTAAATTTGTCAAAGTAAAAAAGCAGTAAACAAGTACAAACATCTAACCTTGTTTTATTTTCTTTAAGAAAAATTTTAAACACCAAAAAATCTGACTATGTCATACATTTGTGCATGGAAGGGTAAACACTGTTTGTTCATTTATTTATTATAAAGGCAAATTAATCCTTTAACAACACCACAGATTTCGTCAAATAAAAAAACGGAAATTAAAATAAAACAAATAACAAATAATAATAAATACATTTATTAATAGAAAAATATTGGAGGAGGAGAAAAAAAAAGAATATTGAAAGTCTCCGTCTATAAACCGAAAAACTTTATCTTTATTTTAAAGTCATCCTAGACCTACAGAAACATTCTCCTTAGTAAAAAACATCCATAATACTAACATGAAGTTGGTAGAGGAGAGACTGTGTTTACGTTTATCGTTTATCAACTTTACTCTAGAAATAACAGTCGACACATAGCACACCAATTCATGCGAACACCTGCAGCTCTGCTTCGAGCATGCAATGTTTTTTTGTTTAGCCAAGAATGGAAAATGACTCGCACAAAAGCACCTGCACAGATTGTATCTTCCCAACGCTTGCGTTTCACCATCTAAACTTGAAACGGTTACTGTGTCGCCAACATTCGATTCGCCGTATTTAGCTGGGACACGAAGAAACAAACTTGTCAAACATGTCAAAACATTAGCAAAAAAGAGACTTGATAAGTGCTGAACCAAAACAACACACCAGAAGAAAACGGTAAAAAAGCGCTCCCACTTATACGGTAACTCTTTCCCCCCCTTTTCATCTGCGGTGTGACAGAATTCCTAACAGGAACAAGAAAACACAACGGTTGGGTTAAACAAGCAAACACCAGACGGTTGTGGTCATCTGGCATGAGAACCTGTGTTTCTTTCAGGACATGGAGAGTGGATGCAGCATTCACACTCTCTCACCCCAGAGCCTGCCCATATAAAGCAACATTGCATCATGGCCCAGGAACGGGGGCTGCTTTGACATTACGCCCGACTAAACTTTCACCTATCACATGACAAAAAGTGACTTGAGGCAAGCAGGCCGCTGCCCTTTGAAGATCAGGGGACACCTCCCAATCGCCAACTTAGACCTTTATTTGGGATGATGTGAAATTGTCGGAACGCTAATGGTCTTACGGAAGAACCTGACCTCAACAGCACGGATTCATCACAGCTTACATCACTAAACAAATACGTTTAGCTACACCACTTGGGAATGCACAGAACACAAATGCTATACTACTAAAATAGTACACACATGTATTAAAATCGTTTTTTAACATTCTTGCATTCGAAATCAGATTGGGGCAATATAAAAAACAAGCAAAATATATAGAAAAGCATCAAATTGAAACAAACATCTGCGTTTGTTGAAAGTATTAGCGATCATTTGATAAGCTAAATTTTTCGCTAACTGCTAATCAACTTCCGCAGCGGTCTTGACTTTTCGACTGCGTATTTTCACCACAGCGTCAAACTCTAGATCTTCCTACATACGTTGACTCTACTCTTAATTGATTATCGATTCCCGACAGTGTTTGAGGCCGAGCAGACGTATCAATCCCCTCCATTTCAAGGTGATGGAGCAGATTCAGGTGTGAGGTGAACAGAAAACAGGCGAGGTGACACGAGAGGGTGGGATGCTCTCTGCTGTGAGATTAGTATTGGCTGGTGTATCAAAGCAGCTTCCTCCGGCCAAGCACAAACCCGCTCTCATACGCGCGCATCGTGCCTCTTTGTTATTAAAAGAAGCTTTGACTTGCAAATCGGCTAAGCCGTCAACCCAAAACCTTTGTTTACTACAAGCAGGAGATTAATTGGCTTGAAAGGAGGTCGGGTCGCTATAAGGGCTCAGAAACGTATATCTTTCAAATTGATGCGGAAGACATCAGAAATGGCAAAATTTGCATTCAATTCATCACAATATTTACATTTTTGAATAGAAAAGACATTGCTATGGTTACTGTTGGGGGAAAGAGAAAGAAAGAGAGAAACACCATATACAAACGATTTAAGGGCAAATTACGACAACATCCATCCGAGCAACCAAATAACAATGTTTCCTCAAGAGACACAACTTAAAGCACCTATGATGTTTTAATAGAGAATCTTTGAAAAACAAACAAAGAAAAACAAAAAACTTAAGCGAAACTCGAAATGTTTCACTATAAATATGCTAAAGGAAAAAGATAATCCTGGACGTGCGGTTTTACTTAAACAAATTTGAGATACACCACGTGCAAAAAATGTCACTAAATAAATAAAACAACTCACTTTTCTGGCAATGATCCTGGTTCCAACAACGATCCCCAAAATTCCCGTTGATGGTGGTCTGCATGCAAGTGATCATGCCGGAGATCGTACCCGGGCAAACGTCTCCGCACTCGCGATCGTCTTTATTAGCCACTATGTAGTTATCCTCCACCGAGTCCAATATTTTGGACCAGTCGAGCGTGGACAGGTAACAGAGGTCCGGGTTCTTCTCAATGCGCACTGCACCCCGCGTGATGTTGCTCAGGCTGTGGAGGCCGATCTCCTTTAGCTGGAGCATTTCGAACATGACGAGGGCGTAGTTGAAGAAGAGGTTGTTGCCGCGGATGACGGTGAGGTTGGGAAAGAGGTCAGAGAGGCTCTCCAGGCCGTATATGCGGAAGAGGAGCAGGTAGTCTGTGATCATGACCAGCTTGGGGAAGCTCAGGCCACGAAAGTCCTCTATTCTGGTCTTAAACATCAGCAGGATTTTCAGGTGGCCCTCGATCACCGTGCAGTTCTCGAGGACGTGCATGTTGCTCACGTTGTTGCGGATGTTCGTGCTGGGGCAAACTGCAATGAGAGAGGGATAGTGATCAGTATCTATTGGTGTTAATCGAGCACAATATTTTAACTTTTTTATCACTTGACAGCCCAAAACATTTCTTGCCCGCTATTCTAATACATATTTATATGCATCTATTACTTAGTTACAACATTAGTTATTATATTTATTTTAATATTTATAATCAAGTATTTAAATTCGAATATATTTTAATATAATATTCTATATTAATAATGAAATATTAAACATAATAAGTTATTTATATTATATATATGCTATTTCTTTATAATAATTTAATATATATTTATATAATATTGTTATACGTTTATATTTTATGCTAGTATGATAATTATTATTATATATGAATATGAAAAACTATGCACACCAAATGTTACTATTCCTAATACTATGCAATCATAGTCACAATACGCACAATTTTTTTTTATAAAATGCAAGACTAAATACAAAAATAGCACATACTGTTAAGATTTGTAAATCTCCAAACTTACAAATATTACAACTTAAGAAAAATTATATGGATCACAAACTTCAAGACAATCATATTTTACTCAGGACAATCATGTTTTATCAACAAAAAAACCCACTAAACAATAAATTACATATAAACGGCACGAGAAATTATCAGCGCCGGGCGATGCTCAAAGCGTGTCTGCCCGCCAGCTTCTCTCACTTCATTCATAATCCGACGGCGCGCACGCTGAGGCCGCGCGCAGTGAATTCATTAGCCGAGCGACAAGACAGCAGATGCTAATAGATAACACCACGCACAACTCCATTCAGAGGCGCTTCATTGATTCAAATTCAAAAGAACTCTCGCAGGGCATTCTCAAGGGGTGGGAGAGGGGTTCCCTCCTTTTTCACTGTGAAAATCATTACAAAAATATTCACAGCTGCCTATTTTATACTGAAGAGTACTACAAAAACCCATTTCACGAAATTACAAGTGTGAATCGTGCAACTTAGCGACTGCCACCTATTCTAAGCCGAATCTCCATTGAAAAGACACGTGTGGAAAACAAAGCCCGGTTCTCGTGGAGACTTTCTTCTGCAGAACACCAAAGAAGTTATTTTGACGAAGGTTTGGTAACCAAACAACACCGAACTTTCATTGTATGGCCACAATACCAATAATAATTTGTGTTTCACAGAAATAGTCATACACGGGTCTAGAACCACACAAGGGTGAATAAACGACGACAGAATTTGTATTTTTGGTTGACCTAGCCCTTTAAGAAAATATTTAAAGCGCTGCCTTATTTCTAGGACACTAATCAAATGTAAGCAAATTTGTGACACTGACCATGTAAACTCCTTCACAGTTTTGACAACCCTTATGAAAATGAACCACGGTTTAACTATAGCAACCATAGATTTTGGTTTTATTAGTCGTGAAACCACACATTTACTATGGTCTCACCGCTCAAATATACATTACAAAAACTCGACCACAAGCTTCTTAATGCTTCAACCACCTTCGCTTTGAGACGGCACGATGTGAAATCAGGACACATTTGTGTTTTATTATGCCCGTCAACACTTCCAAGGTCAGGTGCAAACAGATACACAACCTGTTTTGGTCATCTCATGAGACCTTGAACGCTCGTCTGTTCTCACACTTGATAAACTTCCTCTCTTGCCATCCGCTAAATTACAAAAACTGCCATGAAGAGGGGGGCGGCGAGGAAAGTGGACACCGGGCTGCTTTACGGGTGATTAACGGGTGTCACTGGGGTGACGTCAGGTTTTAAGTTGCTGCCTGTTTATGCCAGCTTCGTGAATGCCGCAGCTGAAAGTGCAACAAACTAGTAACAAACATCATAGAAACGCCGGCTAAACAGGGCAGGTTTGCTAGTTGGTTGAACATGACAAAACACGATAATGAATTTCAGGATCACTTGTCTTGTACTGTACAGATACAACAAGGTTAGCTACACCTTGTGCGTTCAAAATTAACATTCGGGGGTGGTAGGCGGCACCACAAACAACGCTTTCAAAGCAACTGTAAAGTCGTACAAGCAAGCAACAAGTAGTGCACGGAGATCTAGAAAGATGTAAAGATAAAGACGAGCCTGAGAATGGAAGTGTGAGAGACTCTGAACCGACACGTCGCTGGTGCTTATCTCGTAAACCCATCGAGTGTGAAAGTATCAACAACCCAACCGATGCACAAACCTTTCTATAGCACTATAATTCATAAATGTTAATATTTAGACCGTTCATGCCACCTTGCAAAGTAAAAAAAACAAGCAAGAAACTGAGCAACAAACAGAAGTCAAATGACATAAGCCTGCATAAATATGTACGTTTAATATTAAGTATTTATTGTAATATAAGGGAGTGTATTTAAACTGACCATGACATGGTGTGACTAGACGTTGCAAAACAATTTTTACATCAGTTATAACAACCAAAATCAACATTCAAGTCTTGAAAAGTTCGTGTTTAGAAGAGCGATGAGAAAACATTCAATCCTTAGGTTTAATAAGTAAGAAGCTTATTATAGCTTTATTATTTTGTACCGAGTTTACTTTTTGCTATCTACGCTTTCTTGAGCTGCAATGCGTAACGTTTTGCTCCATATCGCCATCTGTGTTTTAAACATAAAACTGCAGGTTTTACCCGATAGATTCAACTAAGTTTAGCGTTGTGAATCAGCGAATAATGTGAATACTTCAGTTGTTTATTTCTAACCAATAAAAGCAACAGAATGCAGCTTTCGTTTCAAAACACATTTTTCAGATCTATGCCAACCGCTCTGCTTCTGACATGACGGCAGGGCCATTCTGGAGTTTATGCTGCAGAGGGGCCCGGCGCAGGGGCACTGCAGGTGGAAAACATTTTTTACCCTGCAGCACAGATCGGGGCGAATAAAGGGAAGGTGGGGGGGGTCGCTTAAGCTGTAACATGAGCTTCGCTATCCGTGATGTAAATTAGGCGGGTTGTTAGCGATCACACGGGAACGCATGTTCCTATGGCCTCTTATGTGAACGTAAACACACACTCAAGACAATAGGACTAGATATACGACTTCCATAACAGGGCTGGGGGGCAATCGAGAGACCTCAACGCTCACTTGAAGATTCAATTTGATCACACTTGGAGCGGAAGCAAAACATTAACCTGTACAGTTGAAGTTTGACTCCACAATGAACCGCACGATTCGCTTTGGTCAACGTCACGAGTAAGCTTGAAAATAGGATAAACAAGTGTTAAGAAAAGCCCTTCACGTCTTAAGCTGAATTTCCCAGTGTTTACATTATGACAGTCTTCCTTATTTTTAGCTTCGCATTCCCTATTGAGAATTGAATACGCTTCCAGCAATAGTAACCAGCGCTTGGAAATTGGAGCGCGGTGGCTCACAGACCACATGTCAGGAAGATCAGAAAACGGGTTGCTTGGGCAATAGAAATAATATAACACTTTATAGTAACTTTGTATTTGTCACTATGGTTTAAAGGGGTAGTTCATCCAAAATAGTTATAACAATAATAATTTACTCACCCTCGTAATTTCAAACCCGTTTGACTTTCTTTATACTCCACAACACATAGAAAGATATTTTTAAGGATAACGGTAACCGATCAAAGGAGTTACCATTCACTTCTATTGTATAGACACAAAAACAATGCAGCTTAATGGGTAAAGACATTTTTCGTTTACCAGCATTCTTAAAAATATCTTCTTTTGCGGAAGAAAGAAACTCAAACAGGTTTGAAATCACAAGAGGTTGAGTAAATGATCTGACTGATGGTAAACAAGTGAAGGCTTGAAAAAAATTATTAAGTCTAAAATCAACCTCTATTCCCTACAAATAAAAAGGGAACATTTTGAAATAAAGTCTATAAAATGGTCTACAAAGTCTAATAAGTAAAAGGCAAGTGCTGCTTAAAGTTTAAACTGAAAACTTCATCCCATTATTTTGTCTCCACAGCAACAAATCAAACTCTCTTCTCTATTTTGTCCTTCGGACAACAAAAGATGCTTTTAGCCTAAACAGTCTAGCTCTACAAAGCCAAGAATTCCTTCATCAGGAAGTCCCGACCAATAAGACCCAACCCCAGTCCAGCAAAACCAATCGCCGGCATTTTCGCAGCAATATGTTTTTGTGCAAAAATGTACAGTCAAGCGGTCAAAGCATCGAATATCAAAAGCTGTGGGGTAATAACGCTCTCACCGAAAGACTTCTGCCCCATTACTGCTGAAGAGACACTAGAATGCATTTCCTAGTGCTGCTAAAAGCAGTGGCGCCCCTCGGGTCAACGGGGACGTGGTTTCCGACAGCAGAGGTATGCCGCTCCAAAACCAGATGGGAACTGGCATCTCCGCTATTTGGCTATTTCTTGTGAATTCGCAGCCTGTCCGCAATAGACAGCCACGTATTTAACATAAAAAAAGAGTCAAGGATAGTCGTCATATATTATTTACAAGTCATTTATTTATATATTAAACTATGCGACTACGTCTGGCAACTGCACAACACGCAGTTATTTTCTGGGTTGCAGAGTGGAAGTAAGCTGCAAGCTAACAGCCAAGATGACAAAAACCAATACTGATCAATTTCTCATTCAGACGGCTGATGGCCGCACAGCGCGTTCAGGCACGACAGCAGATGAATACGGCCAATGCAGCGTGGCTCTCTCCCGTCGTCTCTGGGCTGGATCCACAGAGTTACAGCGGGGAGAGGAACAGCCGCGTGTCCGCAGGGGCAGACAGGTCACTTTAATGGGCTGTTTGTCTGTTCTGGAGACCACCGGCTCAGACCGCCTGCTGCTGGGTAAACCTGCATCTACCATAAACGCTCTGCACGCTCTGTCAGACTCAAGAGGCGGATTCTATTGAGCGGACTCTGTGAACTCCGACGAAAGACCGTAGCAAAAAGTGGAAAAAATATTGCAAGCAAAATATAAATGCAGATTTATAGAACAACAAAATCGTATTATAGAAAGCCAGGGACGTATCAGTCAGAACAGAATAAATCGGATACAAACAAAGTGAATAGAATGCACTGAAACAAAATGGAAGAATAACAAAAAAACGAATCTCACTGATGTTATTTTTTACCTCTCCATAAAGAAAATTATAAATGCATTTCCATTCCATTTTTGAGCGAGTGTTCATGCAACATTAGACAGCAATGAAATATCAATTCATTTCCACTATTTGTTTTTCCGTTCCTAGACGCTAAACTGTTGGTTTTTCCATTCTGGATGTCCTTAATCCAAGCAAGGCGAGACATGCACACAACATACAAACCCCTCCATAATGTAGGTCACACAAACTCAATATGAACCTTTTCATAAGTTCACATTCACACGATATTAAATACAACAGTATTCATACACATTCAATGCGGGTTAAGTATGCATTCAACCATTTGGCACCACAAAACGGTTGCATTCAAAACCAAGACCCACTTCATTTCCAAATCTCTTCTGACCTGTCAAATTTAAAAAGCTGACATAAACTAAAGAAATTAACTCGATTATCTAGACAAAATAAACAAAGTTCAACAAGTTTCCGTGTTATAATTAACAATAGGTACACTGTTTCTTTGACACAGTAGTAAACCATGGCCAATGTCTCGACCTGCGGCGCTAGGCTCACTGTCATATTTGGACAGATATCTAAAATTTCCTCGCAACATGCCCCAGGCAGAAGCATCTGCAGTGGAGACTAATAGGTTGCAAGAAATATTGCATCACATCAACCATAAATTTCACCAAAAACACTTTCACCAATTAGAAGTCGCAATAAGAAAATTGCCAGATATTTCCCTTACGTTTCAACCTACATTAAATGAAAGTTTAACGTTTGTATTGTTTTCACGTCAGCATAAAATTTTTATTCACGTACAATTTCAATTCCTTGTAAACGCATTTTTGCATTTAATTGAAAAGTACTTCTGTCTTGCCTTAATACACCAAAGTAGGTCTCAAAACTAAGTTGTGCATTACCAAAACTCACAGAAGTAAAAACCAAAACATGGAAAAACACGTTCGAGCTTGGCCCCTTCTCAAAGTCAACGTCTGACCCCGGTTATGTATGCATAACTGCACTGGACGAAAACAAGTGGGCAATGAAGGTGACTGGGTTTGCCGTTCGCACTAACAAAACCCTCTGATAAACAGACGATTGATGAGGCGTACAGGGACGGATTACCGTGGCCGGGCGATGCGTTTGAATGGGCGGCTCGGGTGGGATGATGCTAGTATGTGCCGTGTGAGGGGAAAACATAATAGTGACTGACTCTCTCCCACTAAGACACAGGCGATTTCTCACCTACCAAAAAGATCAATCCAATATAGACCAATTTATAAACGTTAACAGCAAATACACCCATTTTCACAGCCGTGTAGAGAAAACCAACATAAAACATGCCTGTTTTATAGACTTCCTAGGTCTGTTTGCAATATACTTCAACACAACCAGATCTGACAATCAAAATGGGGCAATGAAAACCGAATAACGCTCATTTCATTCAATGTCTTGGAATCTCTTTCGTTTCTAAACTATCCGGCACTATTTATTCAAAAGGAAAGGGGGAAATTTAATTTAGCCGCAAAGTAAAACAAATTAATGTCGCCCAGTTAACCCTGTTGAAAGGTTTATTGGCAGAATAAAGATGAGTATCAAACACATTTACGGCTGGTTAACTAAGAGAGAATTCACATGTGTTTCTGCCACACATACTGGTCCAAACCCAAGTGAGATATGAAGTGCAGTGAGCATAAAGGAGCTTGTCGTCATACTCCCTGTAAAATCAACACTTGAACATTTTCTTAATCTAATTTAGTTTAAATGTATCCAATCAATCATGCATTACAAATCATACAAAATCAACCATTTACTTGTAGAATAAATGTATTAAAGTCTTCTTCTCATTGCTTTTAATTTATTTTTTCAGGAAAACTGGTTTTCTGGTTACAATAACTTTTCTTTAAAATGTAAAATGTTTTGTTTGTAAAATGACTTTGAATTATCTTCTGCGGAACGCAAAATAATATATTTTGAAGAACGTTGGTAGCCAAACAACATCGGCCCCAATTACATGAACACAAAACCACTGATACATTTCTCAAAATATCTTCGTTTGTGTTCCAAAGAATATACAAGTTTTGAATGACACTGGGGTGAATAAAAGATCTATATAGTTTCTATTTTTGGGTGAACTATCCCCTTGACCCCCAGCAAATGCTGCCAAAGCGTTCATAAATACAAGTTTCCTCTCCGTCCATACGCTCTTAAAGGTCTCAACGAACGTTGACCGCCGCATTACAAGCGTGGTTTAACAGAGACATTGTAGCATGAGATCACTGACGAATAAAGCCGCATGGACACAAACAGCAACGGATCATCAGATCAGATTGTTCAGGCATGTTGTAATAAGCATCGACCTCGTATGTGGGTCATCTAAGGGGTGTCAATGAACGAAACATGCTAGCATGAATCTTTGGTCAATGAATATTGACAAGAGGTGTTACTATGCATTTAAGAAAAAGATTATTCTTTGTTTTTTATAAAAAATCTAAAGTTTTAATCATTTTGCAAAAATGAATACGTCTGGATTCACAGAGTATTACATTAAAAGGCACGTTTTTGCATCTTCAAAATATGCCCACACGCATGAACAGGAGCCTGTGAAAATGCTCTGATTTCCTGGGAAAATCCCACCCTTGAGATTCGGAGAGCTGAACATAGAGCTCACATGCTACTGGCAAATGTTGGGCTACGTGACCTGGAAGACCAGAGGTCAACAGGCAGCAGACGTTCGACCGAGTCGCAAAACCTTCAACGCCAAGAGCACCTACAGGGTGGGCCACTTCAAAGACATTCCACACGCTTGGAATTCTGGGAGACATACCAAAGCAAACTGAAGAGTGTCAGACGATCCCAAACAGGTCTACGGAGGCCGATAGTAAGATTAAACAGTGCTATTCCAACCTATTACTGTCTAAGTATTTGTAAATAGAGCCAATGTGCTTTGCAAATTGATAACAATGATAGTTCACATCAAAAGCGCTTAGAAACTGGAGATTAAAAAAACAAACAGACAAACCGCTGGTTTCATCAAATGGAGCAAAGTTATGGCTGAATAGAGTAATACTGCAATGAGATTCGTTTTAGTAACAAGCGCTTTGAAGTCATAATAATGCAAGAACAAAATAATCTAATATAGATAAAACATTTCTGTGCATTTTCCCACTTCGCAATATGAAGGAATCTCTAGAACGCATCCAAATATGTCCAGATCATAAAATCAATCCCGCATTTCCCTAAAGCATCAGCTATAACAAAAACATTAACAGGTGACGATTCCCAAATATAAGATAATGTTCAGAAATAGAAAACCTTAAAGTATAAATACAAAAAAAAAAAACAAACATTGACACCAAACAACCACAGAGAATAGTATAACCAATAAAAATCCCACTATAACCATTAAACCCCCTACAATTCCTCTTATTTTTTCTGCATAAATTGGACAATTTTTATCTGAAAATCCACCAGTTCAACACATAAACAAAGTAAAAAAACAAAATGACAGACATTCATTATACACAACAACCACATAAGGGTGACAGTTAAAATATATAGAGATGTATTTATATATATACATCATAAAATGCCATCCACAAATAACATTTTTATATAAAATACCGAAAGCAGTTTGTTGGAAACCGAGAATCTCTTCAGTGCTTCGACTTGTTTACACGCTTCCACACAGAACGTGCGTCTTCCTGCGTGCACGTCCCCGCGACTGGAATTCAACCGGCGGGCTCGCGCGAATCCCGCCGAGTCCAGTCACGAGCGCTAATCTGGCCTTCGGGCTGACGCGCAGAACGCCAGGCCTCAGGAACGGCCCATTTCGTAAGGAAGCGGGTAAAACGACGCGTTAAAACACACGTTTGACTTCAAACGTGAAATACTCCGCTACAACCGCGATGTCGTTTCGGTTATAAACCATCAGTGCCTTCGAATAACAGCTTGGAAACACGTATTTCGGCGCGGCGACTAAACGAAATCGGTCACGTGTGAGAAACACCCCTCCTCAAGTCATTTGGAAGCCGTCCGCGCGGAGTGAATTCCACAAGTCCCCCGTGTTGTTAGCTGAATTAGTACAATAACATGGCCGCACACATATGTCTGTATTAAATTGCGCTGTACTCACTTTCTCCATTTAACGATCCGCACTGGCACACAACGTAGACGAGCGTGACCAAAACAACCACAGAGGCGTCCAGCCGCATTATTCCTCGCGACGCGTTTTCCTTCGCTTTGGAAATTCAATCCAAAATGGGGTTTAGATGAAAAACAATGGAAACAAACTGCCCCCAAAACCGTGTCAGCCCCGGAGACAAGTTAAAGGAGACCCCCTAAGAAGGGGACCCAGGGGTCCGGCGTGCTTCGCTTCAGATAATGTCCAGTCTACTGGAGTAACACTAGTGCCTGCTACACAGCATGGGCGAAGTCAATATTAAATAACATGATCTTGCGTAAACAAATAAAAGTCATTTTCAACTGTTGTTGTGATGCATCGTTTCGCCTTCAGTAGATGATGAGGAATCAAACGTATGCATTTCTTCTGTATACATCCACACTTCTAAGAAACTAGGGGTACCCCCAAGGGTACGGCACCTTGCGATTGTTTCATAACCCTATTTTGAAGGGTATCCGTTACCAGGTTGCGTTATTAAATAATAAAAGCCCAGGGTGGGTATCTTAGTCGTAGATGTCCACGTCTTACAGAAAATCAGAAAGTGTTTCCCAAAGGATAAAATCTTTAAAAAAAAGTGTCGGATGTGTAGAGAACAGGTGCAAATAAACAGGCCTTATTCCACAGGTTTCGCGCACTGCCAAATGTTTCTGTTATGGAGACAGCTCGCCCTTCAAGACGCGTCGGAAAATGGACATCTCCGCGTAAACGCGACTTCTGCGTTTCTCCTTTCAAACGAGCCGCAACATTAAATATCAGCACGCTTTCGTGTTTTTTCAACGTCTTCCGACGCAAAACAAATGTGATATTGGTATTCCCCCGAAACCTTCGCTCCCAGCACAATGCTGCCGAAGTGTGCGAGCGTACGCGCGTCTCGGCCGCGTTGCGTGAATCTTCCACGTTGTTAATCAACAGACTCGCGTTCGGCGCGCCTCCGGTTTGCCCACGGAACCTCTCGATTCGGTCCGCGAGACCTCGGCGTGCGGTTTAGCTGAACTCGTTGGCGTGGGAATGGCCTAAAAGTGGGAAAACTTCTCGCGTGTTGTCGGCGGTATGGTTTCCCCCCACTCGTCTCTCCCTGTGTACCTCTCCACCAGTAAACAAGCGCTGCCAGTCAGCTGGGGTAGAGCGGCGGCGCGCGAGAAAACACGGGGCGGATCAACGAGTCTGACATGGAGTCTGTCGGAGAATTCTGTAGAACGTAGAAGCTGGTTCACGGAAGTCGTGATCATTCTGTTCTATTCTACTCTATTCTATTCTACTCTATACTGTTCTACTCTATACTGTTATATTCTACTCTATTCTGTTCTATTCAATTCTATTCTACTCTATACTGTTCTACTCTATACTGTTCTATTCTACTCTATTCTGTTCTATTCAATTCTATTCTACTCTGTTCTATTATATTCTGTTCTGTTTATAGGCTATATAATGTATATATGTAAACTTATAATGTAATTCAATTATGCTATTCTCATTACTACAAAGTGATTTTAATGCTTTTAAACAGAGTTTACAACTAAAGCGAAATGTTAAATATTCCCTCAATTTCCTCAAATTATGCAAATGTACCTGCTTCCCAAAACAGAAATATAAACATGTGATGATGGAACAATAAATAGTTATTATATTAATAGTTTGCCATTCATGTGATTTGTGCACTTGACAAGGATGAAGACATCCACCTACTTACTAAAAATTGTAATGTAATTGGACTGTTTAATCTGTGAAAGCACACGGGCACGTCTTGGTTGATGAAAAGATGTAATTGATCTATGTGTATATTAACGTTCATATACTGACCTGACACCAGTAATCCAAAATCATTTGTGATCATATTAGTGCGCCTCTATTAACCCAGCCGGCTGCACACGTCGTTCGGTCGGATGGTCAAAGCACGTGTCACATGCTTCCAAAACAAGCTCCCCAACAGCTTTGATACAATTTCTATTTTTATTTCTGATGACATAGTTATGCTTGATAATCAGTGCAATAAAAAACATCAATTTTGTCATTTATTATTCTATGATTTTATAACAGCTCTATATCTGCATGAGGAGAAAAGTGTTATATTGATCCATCCGGCCACACCTTGATTTGCACAGGGACATATAAACCACACTTTACTAAAGGAACACAACTGAGCAAATGTCAAATGCGTATAAACAAACATTGATCGAGCAAATATTGATCCGCTGTTCCATTACTTAAACCCCTGTGTCGATAACAAGAGATTTTGCAGGTGGGATATTGATATTGTATTGTTAAATGAATGGATCTGCTATTGACTAGCTACATAAAAAATTTAATATTTATAGTGTTTAGTTTATATTTACATTGTTTATATAATGTTTATTTTATATAATCTGTCTGTCTGTGGATAATTTAACCACACCTACAACTGTGTGGTGCGCTCCATAAGTGTTTACAGGAGAGCAGATTTCCCCAAACCGCCCATCCTGAAGGACCAGCGGCATAATTACACCGGCTCCTTCTGAGAGGAGATGGGGAGGACCAAAGCGGCACAACGTTCCCACACTCGCCTCCCTGCTGGGGCTTGTTGCAACAACTTTGTTTCAAACAAGCTCTCCACCCCCCACGCACCGCAGTATCACGTCTTCACTGACTTCTGTCAAAAGAAAAAAAAGCTGAACACAACTCAAGCTGCTCTCTTAGATGATCTCTGTTAGACCTATCAGATTTTAAAATCGGTTATTCAACCAATAATCTAAATTCTGTCACTAAGTATCCGCCCTCATGTCTAAAACTTGACTTCTGTGAAGTGAAAAGAAGTTATTTGGAGAAATGTCTTGTGTCCATACACTGAAAGTCAATGGAGGTCAATGTTGTCTGGTTACCAACATTCTTTAAAATATATGTGACCCTGGTCTTATGGGTACATTCTTTTAGTTTAAGCTTTTTACTGATGTATGAGTTGTTAGGACCATCTGGCGCAGATACAGCCATTTAAATTCTCTGGAATCTGAGGGTGCAAAAAAATCTAAATATTGAGATTTACAAAATATCTTCAAGGAACATGATCTTTACTTTATTTCCTAATGATTTTTGCTTATTTTGCCAATAAGAGTGATGTTTGTTGGCCACAAACGTCCTTCACATTCCATCTCTTATCAAAGCTGAAGAAAACATTTGACCATGAGAAGACACAACACGCTGCATTTCAGGATTCAAACTTGAGGTCTGGCAGCACAACTGTTCACTAATACAAATGCTAAACAGATTCCAGAGAGGGCCGGGTTCATTGTGTCAAACCTTTGTGAACTGAAGCGGTTTCCAGGAACCCGCAGCACCTGCTGGGTTCTCCTGGGGTAGAGCGGGGGCCCGCGGGCCTGCAGAGGTGTCGCTTCAATCCCTTCACCCCGAATAACCTGCCACCTTCAGCCCACGCCGGGATCAGAGCGTACACTGTAAAGACGGCAGGAACTACTAAATTAAAACTTGCAGGCGCTTTATTTACTCCTTTTACTCCAAACTTCAAAGGTGGATCGACTTGCTTTGTAAAATTGGACTTTTGGATCCCCATGAAGAGCCTTGTCACAGTAACAATGATTTATGATAAGTATTAGGGGACATAATCTAACAACAGTTGGGGGCAATAAGGAACTTTATTCAAGAGGGTTAAATGTTACATAAAACTTTACAAGTGCTAAACTAATTAATACAATTTATCAAGGCAAAGGCGCTAACAATAATAACTCGGGTATAGATAAAAGTCTTACATTTTCTTTTAAATACCAATAATTTCACTCAGGAAAATTGCATATTTTACATACGTAAATTTAGCTCACTATATTATCCTACTATCTTTGAATATGTTTGAGGAAAAAATCTAAGAATACAGTAGAATATGATTTTGCACTTTTCTCAGTGAAATGATTGGTCATTTATGACTTTTACTTATAACCCAAGTAATAATTAAACTTATAAAATTACGATAAAAACGATAAAATAAACTTTTATGAAGATCGTCTTTCCTTGTTTGTGGCTCTCGATTTAGGCTTTACAAAAACTCAAAGTCTTACTACAATAATCTCATATATGAGATATTTTATATATAAAACGTCTAAATTATACAGAGGACAAGGAAGTGGATTGCAAAAATTATTTTATTAAATTACCCACAATCCTGTGTGTTAGTTTCACAAATACCTTCATTACCACTTCATCGGGAACCCATTTGATAGGAAAACAACAATATGGCTGTTCTGGGGTCAGGTGGAACAATCAAAACCAACATGAGCAACACACACCGAATAATCAATGATAGTCCACGGAAACCGACACATTTAGACCCATCAATAGACCAAACGCTCAATAAACACAGACGTTAACCAATGACATGAATGATCACCATATCTGAGCAATCCTTAATACTGCGCAGGGCTTTGTGGTATATAGGGAACTGCAGGCACACATAGATCTTAAAGTAACCGGGCAGCTAAATATGGGGCATTTATTTTCCAGCTGAGTTCCCTGAGGCCGTTCTGTATCCGCCTTTCCTATCTGAGCCGAGTGTGCCTCCAATGAGCAAAAATACTTCCCGATGCTTGCCAGAACTCTTCCTGTACAGCTGATTGACACAGCAGGCCTGGACAAGCCTACCCAGACCTTAAAACAGCTCACAAGAATCAGAATAGAGCCACGGTCCGTTTACATATCCATCGTACATGGGAAAGTGACAAATATGGATATTTAATAGCAAATGATGTATGCGGATATGAATTGAAATACCTGAATTTGTTGAGCATCACAATATCAATCCCAATGGCATGCAGGAAAGAATGAACATTTCTTGGGAACAAAAACAGAGGGTGTCATCTGATAATCTGACAACAGCTGAATTTGAAGCTATATCAGACCATGGCTAGTGTCTATCTGTTAATCCGCTACTGAAGATAAAATAAATCTAGTCTATTCTAATGTCGAACATCATCGGAGTCTCGGGAACAGTCTTATAAATAAGATCATGCTTATAAAAGTAAAGGACACGACTATAAGCATCAGCCACAGAAACCAGTTGACGGATTTTTTAGTGTGTTGCTCCAGGCGCTCGGACTCCGTCTTGAGCTTTTCGAAGTTCATGTCGGCCTGTCGCATGGACTGAGTCAGTGTCTAAATACAAAGGAAAACATTTTAGATTTGCTTGACCAAATATCATTTAGTTTTGAAAGTTCAATATACAGTTAGCAGATTGTATCACTAATATACTGGCGCCCTCTAGTGGACAGACATTGTAACATCATATAGGATTTACCCTGGTAATGCAAAATAAATTCATAAGTCATAAATAATCCTTTTTCCTATACATAAACAGTTGTAGTTGTGCATAAATCAAGGCATCATACCTGGTTGTCTTGTTTAATGATGTTCTGAGCAGCGAGCGTGTTGTTTTTCAGGTTGCGTGCAAGGTTTAACATATCTTCAGCCAGTTTCTCCTGTATGTTGTGATGCTGTTGAAGAATCGAGTCCAGCTCGGCGGCGGACTGTCGCTCGTCCACAGGGATGCTCCTGAAGAACCGTGGAGAAGAGAGGGAGGATTTATCAGGGTTTTTCACCAGACATTCAATTAAAACAAGAGATTTGGAGTAATGTGGTATAGTAATCTACCTTCTGTGTCTCAGATCGGAATCAAATGAACCTGTTCACGGAGGACAAAGAAAGGAAAAGGTCAATAATGATGTCTGGATTGTCCTTTGATGCAATATTAGTGAGATAGATTAGAAATAATACTTACCAGAATTGGAACCCCCCTGTTAAAATACGGAAGACGACATTTTATTCAGCTAGATTTAATCAATTTTTATTTGATATTACATCACAGTTGTAGTTAGAAGAGAACAAGAGTCATACCGTGCTCATCAGTTCCCTCTTCATCTCTCCAGCACATCGTGCTTTGCTCTGTATGTGCACTGTCTTGCTGGCTGGCGTTCTCTCGCTGGATATTGTAGGCGTGCGCCCAGGAGCCAGAAACTGATTGGCTAAAGATTTCTCTGCCGGAGACGGCTATAAACAATGTCGAAAAAAAGGAAACACTTGTACGTGACCAAACATTAGATACTATATACATGGATAAATTATTTTAATAACTGACCAGTCTTTCAGCCTCCAGGAGACCCTTGAGGAAGTCCACTTTGCGGGTGTAATCCGTCAGTATTTCCGGCATTGGTTTGCTGAGGGAATCAGAAAAATGATTCGTCATCTATATAACCTCCTGTATAAATCATTTAAACATCACTCTCAATTATTACTATTGTCATATTAGTTTGTTCACATAGTAAAACATGAATAAAAGACCTACGGCTAATAGTTGTAATAGTGAACCCATTGAATGTACCTGGGACTCTTCTTTAAAGCCACAAGCATTTCTTCCAGAGCACCAACATACTTAAAACAGAAATGAAATGCCATTACATACCAGATTCATTTATTAAATAATATATAATTTATTAAACACATTAAAAGGATCAATTAAAACCATAAATGTCACTGTCCAAATAAAAGGACAATTTTACGTTAAATATCACACACACACACACACACACACACACACACACACACACACACACACACACACACACACACACACACACACACACACACACACACACACACACACACACACACACACACACACACACACACACACACACACACACACACACACACACACACACACACACACACACACACACACACACACACACACACACACACACACACACACACACACACACACACACACACACACACACACACACACACACACACACACACACACACACACACACACACACACACACACACACACACACACACACACACACACACACACACACACACACACACACACACACACACACACACACACACACACACACACACACACACACACACACACACACACACACACACACACACACACACACACACACACACACACACACACACACACACACACACACACACACACACACACACACACACACACACACACACACACACACACACACACACACACACACACACACACACACACACACACACACACACACACACACACACACACACACACACACACACACACACACACACACACACACACACACACACACACACACACACACACACACACACACACACTTGCTTTTGAAGTAGTTTAGTCTCACATAAATGGGGTTGATGGTATTGGCTTGGTTGTTTAGATGCAGAATATTCACTGTTTTTAAAATAAAGTATTCACCATAAGAACATAACATTAAAGGCATTTCAGTGTTAATATTTTACCTTCTCGAGTCTCCATTCCGTTTCGCCTCTTTTGTCTGAAGCCAAAGACTCACAGCGTGATAATAATCTGATAAAATTGATCTCCAGTCTAGACGTGGCCATATTTGACACTTACGGCGGAAGTCGCGCGATTTCTGCGGAAACGGAAGCCGAAAAGGACTACAAATGAAAAGTCTCTCTTTGTTTCAGGAATGAATCCCTTTTCATACAGAGACCCTGGAAAATACACAGAAAATGTGTCCAGGAATTTCCCCGGGATCCTGAGATTTTATCCATGATTTACTGGAATCTGTGCGTGCGTTCAAAAACACATCCTTTTTATTATTATTATTTCCAGAGACATAATACAAAAATAGTACATCACATTTGCCAGAGAGAGAGAGAGAGAGAAAGAGAGAGAAAAAATAAATAAAACAATACAAACAACAGAAAAAAAACACGCATTAAAGTCAAGTGCTTTTAAACTATTACATGTTTTCAGAGCTTTTTAGTAATCCAATTGTTTCAGTGCCATAACATATATTTTAAAATCATTAACAAAGTGTGAAATGTTTGGTTTACACGAGGCTTCAAAAACACATATCCCGTAAAGACACGTGACGTCATATACTGCAATGTAATGTGCATTCCTTTAGCAGTGTTGGGCAAGTTACCTCCAACATGTAATTCATAATAAATTACTTGTTACTGTAATTTAAAAGTAACTGGTTATTGTATTGTTCAAGAAACAACAAATAAAGATAAGAGGAATAGCAGGTTTTTATTCCATGTGGAACACACACATATGTCCATTACAACAACCACTTCCTCTAGCAAATGCACATCATCTTATACAACACATTACTGCCATCTGCAGGAATCAATTAGTACTCATCACAATAGATAATCATTACAGTTATATTACAATATTGCTGTCTTTGAATTGTAATGCGTTACACTCCTTATTTATCAAAATGCTGAAAAAACACAATAGAAATTCTAATGGTTTCCGCTCAAACTCAACTGGGTTATATTAATACCTGTTTTGTGCATTATTTGAGTATGATTTAATGGTCTCATCAATAGAACCCAAACCATCCACCAGAAACAAGTTTTGTTTCCATAACAACCTATACAATTCCTGTCATAACCATTGAACCCAGTACAATATATGTGATGGTTTCTACAGTTTTTTCAGCAGTGTATGCATTCTGAAATGCTAATATATGGTTTAGTGCTGCTGACATATACATCCAGCGGGGGGCGATGTGTTAATGCATAATGATTGTGTTCATAAATGTCACCTTTTACTCGGTTGTGCAATCACATCGCAGGAGGGGCGGGACAAATACATCTGGCGCAATATACAATGTAACAATCGCTAATGCAACCTATAGCCTGATGACATGGTGAAACGCGTAACTTACTTTCGGAACCAGGTTAATAATCATAGCATTTTGATCGCAGATTTTTCTGTGTTGTTAACATTTACATTTAGTCATTTAGCAGACGCTTTTATCCAAAGCGACTTCAGGGAGCAATAAGCCATATGTCATAAAAGAGCAAAAGTACAATAGGTGCTAATACAAAGTTACTAGTGTCAATAAAAGCCAGACCACTACCCGAGAGAAAGAGAGAGATGGTTAGTGTACATTATTTTATTTTTTTAATTTGTCTGTGAACTGATTGAACAAATAGTTTCGGTATAATAAGATACCCTAATTTCAATAGCAATATTACTGCTACAGCAAGACGAATACATTACTGTAATATCGTTACTTTTGTAATGCGTTACTCCCGTTCCCTTGTTGTTTTTAGGTGGTTAAATAGTGCAATTTGTTATTATTACTGCCTTCCTTTATTTATTGCCAAATAGGCCTAAATATTCTTATTATTCTGTTGCATCTATTGTTGCTTTTTGCAAATGACAAAGACGTCAGTTTTAAAACAAACTTTTTATTTATATTTTTCTATTGGTAAATGCAGCACAACGAAGAGCATGGAGGCACAAAAACACAAAGTAGACTTTAGCACAACAAGATTACGCTTAAGTTTTATCAGACAGAGATGACAGAGAAACTGATAATAAAATCTGATCCTGCTATTAAAGTACTTGGGGCATGTGACATCAGGGGCAACTAAACATGGGGACAAAAAATGTTGCAAATAAATTAAGGTATGGCTAAGATTAACCACCAATTTATTGTTCATTATTATCACTGTTTTACATTGTACATATATAATTATTAATTTAACATGTTCTTTTGTAAGTCATAAAAAGGTGAATCTTGTGTTTTGTCAAACTGTGCCCAAAGGGACCCCTTCCCCCCCACTTACCCCACAACTCACTGTACCCGGGCCTCCAGGGTTGACCCAGAGAGCACTATTTTGCCCACTGGCAGTTTAATGTTGACCAATAGACCACTTTTCTTTCAGTTTACACCAATGGGCGAAATTCAGCGGAAGAAACTATTCTGCCCCATCGGAGGTGTACCAGAGGACCAAATGCCATTCTACCCATCTGCAGATAAAATAAAACAATAATACACCGACATAAAACTTGCACTTCTATGTTTCCTGCAATCCAAATCTTTAATAACAATCCAAACATACACCAGGGAAATGCAAACAGTTACATGAAGTTACATATAAGACGAGACAAAGAATAAAGAAACACAATGTTGGGTGAATTATAAAATCATACCAAATCAAAACGCTCTTTAGTTAAATTTAGTTACTGCTAAATAATCCCAGTTCATACAGTATACAGGAAATAGCTACAAAGTATCCGTCTTATTCACTCCAAAAAAAAAACCTCCAGCAGCTTCTTAAAACTCCATCCTGCAACATATAGAATCAACTCTGTGAGTAAATCTGTCCAGTCCCATTCAGACTGGTCTTGTTTCTCCTCTTCTTCCTCTTTCTTTGGCTGATCTTGTTTCTTCTTTTCTTCCTCTTTCTTTGGCTGGCCTTGTTTCTTCTTTTCTTCCTCTTTCTTTGGCTGGCCTTGTTTCTTCTTTTCTTCCTCTTTCTTTGTCTGGCCTTGTATCTTCTTTTCTTCCTCTTTCTTTGGCTGGCCTTGTTTATTCTTTTCTTCCTCTTTCATTGTTTGAATCATCTTCAGCATTTCATTGGTGTAACAGCCTCCATTTCTTCTCACCATATCTTCTACACTTCTGATTATATTCTCAACCTGAACTGTGTTGTTCCTGTAGTTGTCCTGACTGTTGTTCCAGTATTTATTATCAATAACATGACAGCCACCTCCAGACTTATCAACAAACCTCTTCAGTTCACCATTCCCTTTAACAAAATCATGAATTTTTTGATTAGGCTCAAGGTCATCCCCGTGAGTAAAGACAATCAATGAATATTTTAGAGCTTCTACCCCAAACAATTCATTCAGTTGCTTTACAACACCTCGTTCGTGTTCAGTGAATCTGGCGACTTTAAAAAAAATAACGAAAGCATGAGGTCCTGGTGAACAGTGAATCATGCATCTCAGTAGTTTTTCTTTCATGGTTTTCTCACTTCGTTTGGTATCAAAAAGTCCAGGTGTGTCTATAAGATTGATTCTGCGGTGATTTCTCTCTCTGGTTTCTGATTTACATTCAGAAGTTTCTGAAGAGGCTCCACAGGAGGAAGTGAAAACATCTTCACCGATTATTGTGTTCCCTGTGCTGCTTTTTCCATCTCCAGTTTTCCCCACAAGCACAATCCTTAATTCTTTCTCCTGTTTTCCTACAAAGAGATTATGAACGTTACAACTTTTACCAAAACACTGTCAATATATATTCATAATTGCAAAAGGGCTGGAATAAACATAATTTTTGTATTATTATTATAAAGTACAATCACATTCATGTCCGCCTTCCATTTTACACTATTTTTATTCACCGCACTCATAAAATTTGATGACTGAAATTGCTTAATCAAACTAGTTATATAAAGAATGACTATAGCTTCAAATGTCATGTCTTTCAAAAAAAACTATGGCAGTGTAACCACAAATGAACGAAAAGTTATGTCCGACCTTCTCCACACATTCAGCAACATTGACCCTAATGTGAGCTTCATTTGATCCTTTCATAATAAGTATCTTTTTTATTTACACACCCAAAACCCAGAATAACTGACCTGCAAAGCTTGACATCTTCTTAGGTCTTTGGAAGGTGTTGTACGGTAGACGTATGAATGTCCTGGAAATGTAAAATAAAACAATAATACATTGACATAAAACTTGTATAGTCTTGTATGTTTTCTTTAAAATATTGCTTGACTGCAGGTTGAAGTGAGTGAGGTGTTTTCTAACTGTTATGCAAAGCAAACAAAATAACAGAAAGTACCTGTCCAGACAGTTGCAAGAACTCTCAAAGGGCTTTAACTTTCAACGACAAGCACAGCAGAAAACATAAATTAATGTATTTCTTTAAAGAATGCTACACTCCTTAACAAATATACATCCACAATATCTTGTACCCACACCCACATCTTACCCCTCTTCACATCATTTATTTATTTATACTTAAATCGAGTACTTTATTGGGGTACAAGGTAACACTTTATAATACTGTTTCATACGTAATAGGTAGTTATGCAGGAACTAATGCAGGACAAATGCACTGTACTCATAATTTATAACTAATAAGAAAGAAAGATGAACTAACCAGCAGGTAACAGCAGCAATTATAAAAAAATGTTGAAGAAACATTTGTAATTCAAAATAATCACGCTCTTTATTTATACATTAAAGTCAGATTGTGGCACTTTTGTTATTACATTATTGTAATTGTTTACCAGAGAAAAATACTTAACTTTTACCTTTCCCAAATCAATTGACACCATTTGTTGATCTTGAATAAGTCATGATTCCTGCGAAGGTACGAAAGTACTTATATAGTCCTTGCCCGTCATGAAGGAGTGGCAAAGGCAAAGGCAAGGAGATGCAGTCCCTTATATCTGTCCTTGAGAGTCAATTGCCCTGAGAGAACTGTCTGGAGAGGTATGTTTCTAAATGACTATGTAAAATGTTTCTGCTGTTTGTCTACAATTTTCTGTTAATTTGTTTGCTTTGCTAAACAGTGCATTTTTTATTTTTTTGTACTTGATTTCATCGCATTATACTATTTAAACCTGTATATTTTACAGACTATTCCAGTTATATGTCAGTGTATAAAAACAAATAAACCATCTAAATCATTTCCAGGACATTTATACGTCTACCGTACAACACCTTCAAAGATCTAAGAAGATGTCAAGCTTTGCAGGTCTGTTTTTCTGGGTTTTGGGTGTGTAAATAAAAAAGATACTTATTATGAAAGGATCAAATGAAGCTCACATTAGGGTCAATGTTGCTGAAAGTGTGGAGAAGGTCGGACATAACTTTTCGTTCATTTGTGGTTACACTGCCATAGTTTTTTTGAAGGACATGACATTTGAAGCTATAGTCATTCTTTGTATAACTATGATTTAGCAATTTCAGTCATCAAATTTTATGATAGTAAATTATATATTCTTATTTAAAATAAGTTGTGGCCTGGGGGTTAGAGCGTTGGGCTTGTGATCAGAAGGTTGCTGGTTCAAATCTCAGTGCCAGCAGGTCATGACTGAAGGGCCCTTGAGCAAGGCACCTTACCCCTGATTGCTCTGCAGTAATGTGCCACTGTATAAAACTACTTGTAAGTCGCTTTGGATAAAAGTGTCTGCCAAATGAATAAATGTAAATGTAAATGTCTGAGTGCTCAGACTAAGTAAAGCTGTCAACTGGAGCTTTTTTTACAATAAACTATCAATACAAAAATAACTTCAACAAGAGAATTTGTCAAATTTGAACTGGCACAGAGATTAAATGTTACCTACCATTTTCACATATGTATGAATACAAGTGAATGGGAGCACAAATTTGGTGAGACTACACATGATTTAAGGTGATTTCATTACCTTCTGTTGGACTTAAGCATGGTATTAGCCTGCCATCCAACCCCACCCCACAAAGACATTTTGACCAACCTGATACTAATGAATGTGTGAAAAGACAAACATGAAGCTTTATTTTAGCCTAGACTGGTATTACTACTCGGAAGACCAGAAAGAACAGATTATATTTTATATAACCTATCCCTTGTAAATCACTTTGGATAAAGTGTCTGCTGAATGTAAATGCAGATGGGAAGTGAGTGTCACGGTATATTTATATTTTACATTTCTTTGAGTAAGATTTTGGAAAATATGTACTTTTTTGAGTAAATTCAAAGGTGGGTATTTTTTGGAATGAAGAAATTTACATTTACTTTATTTTAAATGCATTACAAAATATATTTCAGAATGTATATTGCAATGTTGCTGTCTCTTTTAACTTTTAACTGTAATCTTATTACAAACTGCACCGAGACTCAAGAGGCTGAGGATCCAATTGCAGTGCGTTTATTAAAGTCCCAGTGAAATAAAAAAATTATATTCTTATTTTTCATGAAATATTAAAGCGTTTATAGTAAATAGCTTATCAATGTGGGTGATTCTCTTTTTAAAGTTCATGTGCTTTAATGATTATCAATCACAAATGGCGTAAATTAGACAGCATCAGAGTCTCATAAAAAATACATTTTGAGAGTTTTTGGTAAAGTTGTAATGTTCAAAATCTCTTTGTAGGAACACAGGAGAAAGATTTAAGAATTGCGCTTTTGGGGGGAACTGGAGATGGAAAAAGCAGAACCGGGAACACAATACTTGGAGAAGATGTTTTCACTTCCTCCAGTGCATCCAGTTCAGTAACTTCTGAATGTCAGTCAGAAACAAGAGAGATAAATCACTGCAGGCTCACTGTTACTGACACACCTGGACTTTTTAACACCAGGCTAAGTGATGAAATCATGAAAAGAGAAATACTGAGATGCATGATTCACTGTTCTCCAGGACCTCATGCTTTCATGATCGTTTTAAGAGTTACAAGAACAACAGAACGAGAGCAAAATGTACTGAAGTACCTGGATGAATTGTTTGGAGAAGAAACTCTTAGATATTCAATCGTTGTCTTTACTCACGGTGATAAACTTGATTCTGGTAAAACTATTAATGATTTTGTTGAAGATAACAGGGAACTGAAATGGTTTGTTGATAAGTGTGGAGGTGGCTGTCATGTTATTGATAATAAATACTGGAAGAACAGTCAGGACAACTACAGGAACAACACAGTTCAGGTGGAGAATATAATTAGAAGTGTAGAAGATATGGTGAGAAGAAATGGAGGCTGTTACACCAATGAAATGATGCAGGGAAATATACTGGAGGTAAAGCAGATACCAGGAGTGCTCCAGACTCGTATAAACTATATATTTAAACACAAACGAATTGTATGTGGTATTGTATTTTGTTTGATTCTACTGAAGTTATTCAGTGTGGATGAAGACTGAGCTACCCCAAAGCTTTGATTTATTAGTAACGATAAAGGTGCTATTTGTTAACGTTATAATCGGCTATAACAATGAACAATTTCAAAAATATTTATTAATCTTTGTTAATTTTAGTCGATGTCAATACAGTTATTCATGTTAGTTCATAGAGCATTTACTAATGTTAACAGACACAATATTTGATTTATAAAACGTTTTAGTAAATGCAAAATTAACATGAATGTTTTAGAAGTATTGTTTAATGTTTGTTCATGGTAGCTAATGCATTATCTAGTTGTTTACAAATAGCACATTATTATTAACTGTTACCGATTTATTTACATTGATTTATATTGAATGTACAAATGAATGTGCTAATCTGCTCTGGTGTAAAATGATACCGTGTAACTAAACAGCTTTACTTTTATGTTGCAGTTTTTGTTGAAAGAAATGTCACATACATTTTGTATACTGTATTTTATGTTTTACAACCTGTCAATCCACGTTATTAAAATTTAAAATTGTAATTGTACAACTGTGTTTTTTTTAGATGACAACATGATGTTTTTGGACTGGGGTTTATTCTGTTATATAGTTGTGTTCAAACAGGTTCCTAGTGTTCAATGCTCCCTATAGGCACGGGATATCTATCTAAATTAGAGAGAGAAAAAGAAAATGTTCTTATGTGATGTTTCTTTTAAGAGTGTGTTGTTTCCTTTTTTTATTTATGAGTTGACCTCTGGTTTAAGACTTTAAGCCGACAAATCATGAAAGTGTTTGAGACTTCAGAATTCTTATCATTGTGCCACTTTTGATTCAATGACATGCCCTGCCATGTTCTTCCTGGTCATGGAGGAATGGGGGATTGTTTTTTGTTAGCACCTCTAATGGATGTGTTCTAACAATGTATAAGCTTAAGACAATGAACCAAAAAAAGTTTGGGTTTCCATTCTGACTGATTTTTTACGATCTGGTGTTAAGGAAAATCTTTAATGTTTGTGTTATTGATTCTTTTTGATCGTTTTTGCATTCAAAATCAAGGGATAAACATCTCAAGATCTACAAGAAGGATAGTTCTACCACCTAATTTAGTTCTACACTGTTTTATATAATACATGTTTATGTTCAGATGATATCTCAAGATCTATAAGAAGGATAGTGCTACCAGGTAAAAATACTTTACAGTAAAATACTAATTTACATTTAGTAATTTAGCAGACGCTTTTATCCAAAGCGACTTACAGATGAGGAAACATTGGAAGCAATTATAACAACATAGGCAACAAAATGTCATGAATCTGCCTTCATGTCATGTCTATTCCTGGTCTTGAGGCAGATTCATGACAAAGTCTTTTGTTTTATGTGAGAGAGAGATGTTGGGTCGATCGGCTTTCTTGCTCTCTCTCTGGTCCGTGTCTTTGTTCCCGCCATCTCGTTTCCTCGTTAACCTTCCCTGAGTGTTTCAGTACCCGCACCTGACCCTTGTTAATTATCCTTTGTCTGTCTCCCTTTAAAACATCCTCGTGTTCATTGTCTTCTGCTCGTTCGTTGTACATGTTTCCTGTACTGAGAGTTCATTTGTTCATGTTCCAGTCAGCTAAATGTAAATTACCTTTGTGAGTGTTCTTATCAAGTGTGTTTAGTTATCAGTTTATCGTGTCCCCTGTTGTTTTGTTACCCCATCGTGGGTTTTTGTTTTGTTCCTGTTTGTGAATTAAATCCTTGTTAACCCCTTCATCCCCGCTGCCTGCGCTTGGGTTCTCCTTCAGTTCCTTGACACAAAATACATAAGTGCATCAAAAACTAGTCCATTAAAGCCTTGCACAGTATACAAAGCTAAGAATAGTGAGGTTGTAAGTTTTTTTTTTTAATAAGAAGGAAAGGGAAAAGAATTGGGATAAATCAATCAGCGATGTGTTGACGGAAGAGATGTGTTTTCAGTCGTTTTTTAAAGATGGCAACCAAGCCTGCTGATCTTGTAGCAGCAGGTAGATCATTCCACCAATGTGGAACAGATCCAGAGACGGTACGGGAGAGTGACTTTTTCCCTTTTTGGGATGGTACCACTAGTCGTTGTTCATTTGCAGACCGCAGTGATCTGGCAGGAACATAGATCTGCATTAGCGAGTGGAGATACGATTGTGCGGACCCGGTGGTGGTCTTGTAGGCCAGGAGCATAGCTTTGAACTTTATGCGGGCGGCAACAGGGAGCCAGTGTAACCTGATGAAGAGCGGAGTTACATGCGCTCTCTTCGGTTCATTGAAGACCACTCTTGCCGCCGCTTTCTGGATCATCTGGAGAGGTTTGATTGTGCAAGCAGGAAGTCCAGCCAGAAGCGCATTGCAATAATGCAGTTTGGACAAGACAAGGGCTTGGACTAGGACTTGCGTAAAGTGCTCCGATAGGAAAGGTCTAATTTTCCTAATGTTGTAGAGGATGAATCTACAGGACCGGGTGGTGCTGACAACATGACTTGTGATGTTAAGCCGATCATCGATTACCACTCCCAGATTTCTGGCTGTGCTGGACAGTGTAATAGTTGATGTAGCCTAAAAATACTGTTTAAGCTACCGTATTCTTTAAAAAATGTAGAATAGTCAAATAACTTATTCGCATCCTGTTGAGTACAGACTGTGGCACAGCGTTGGAGGATTTAAATGAAGCTTCTGTTAAATGAGTTGTAGGTAAGGATGTGTTTATGCTAAATAGGTTGAAGAGTTTTTGGGGGACTCAAACACACCCACATCCACTTTTCACAGCTTAATTTATGAGCCTGCAATAGACTAAGACTATAACTGTTTATTTTGAGTTTCAAACCTCTTCATCGCCATTATTTCATGTTGTACATCTGATAGCAAAGAAACCCAATAAGTCTAAACATTAAGTGTTTCTGTTTTACATTATTTTGAGGGCATTTATTTGTAAGTGTTCAACAAATGGTTTCATGTTTTTTTTACGGTTTGCTTCAAATCTAAACTTTACACAAACAAAGTATAAGCTGAATCAACTTTCTCAAGTTTCTCATTTAAACTTTCTCATAACGTTTTCATTAGTGTTTTTTGAGCTTTATTTTCTTAACCACTTCTTAGTTATAAATAGTTGCATGGAAACTTCTTTGCCGTTTATAATTGTTCAGGTGATCTTTGTTTTAAATAGTTCTTTGATTTTGTACAAAAATCTCCTCCTTAAAGAGTACGTAACATTGGATTTTTAAGGTCCTACTTTGGTTTATGGAGTGTTTAACAACAAGTTTATGTGACTACACATGTAAAAACACCTTGGGGTTACCCCTGCACAGTGAAACCCTTGGGTTATACTCATTTGGTGTCATTTGAAAAACGAATTGTCACCATTGTTACCTCAGAAGTTCTTTCTTTGGTAGTTTACATTAGACGGACTTCGTTTCTCAACGTAGAACACAGGTTCTAGACATGATACACAGGCATCACGAACGAGCGACAGTGTTTTGGGGGAGTGAAGTTTTCACGGCAGTCCCAGCGTAGACACGCAGCGGTTAGAGACTCGGACTAGGTCACGTCTCGTTTGCGTGATTCAGAGTCAACTACCTTTTTTACAAGCCAATAACTTTGTTATCCATTTACCTTCAGACAACAAAAATTTACACAAAACCAGAATTAACAATGCCATACAAAGAGCAAAACAACGAACATATAACTGTTAAATATTTTATCTCATCAGTGCTTGTCAGCAACTCTTCTCAAATCAGTTTCACTTTTCAATATGTGGTGGTTGATTATGTCAGAAATGAAAAGCTGATAGGGTTGGATCCTAAATTTTCAGTTTTGCGCATATGGATTGAGAAAGCTTAATCCACAGATGCTGTTTATTTCAAATCTTATTGCCACAACATATATTTTCACTTGTTTTGTAGGTGAGAATGTTTTGCTTTACATTCTAATCTATACTATTACATTAATGCATTTGGCAGACTCAAAGGAACACAGAAAGACTATTAAAGGATTATGCTGTAGGGGAAAACTGGATTTGGAAAAGTGGCACAGGGAACACAATACTTGGTGAAGATGCTTTCACTGCCTCCAATAAAGCCTCTTCGGTAACTTCTGCGTGTACATCAGAAAACAGAGACCAATATCACATCAGAATCACTGACACACCTGGAATTTTTGAGTGAGGTCCAATTGAAAGAAGAAACACTGAGATGATTCGCTGTTCTCCAGGAACTTGTTGAATCGCCAGAGAGCAATGAACCTTGCACCACCTGCTGGTCTTTTGAAGCAATTGTTTTGCTCACCTTTTTGAGTGAGAGGTCAAAAGTTACTGAGAATTTTCTACAGAGCAGATTTTAGGTGTCAAAATTGCCTTTTATATCAATTAATATTAATTTGGTCAGTTATGAGTTCTTTACCACAAATAGAAATAAAATGAAAATTCAGTTTGGCTTAATATAGTATAATGAAGATTGTCTACAGTACATTGTCTTTATTTTATTTATTTGACAATCTTTTATTATAATGTATGTAAAACTGCTTTGCAACAATGAAAATTGTGAATTTGTGTAAATAAAACTGAACTGAACTGAAAAGATTAGCTCATCATAGTTTATTAAAATAACAATTTTGCTTCGGTTTCACTGAAATTAAATTAAATATTGGCCTAAAAATTATTGGAAAAACTAAATAAATTTTAATGTTATGATACTAACATACAAGCAAACAACTAAAAAAAATGAATTAATCTTATATAGCAACATAAAAAGTAAACAATTTTTAATATGACTGCTATAACTTTGACTAAAATTTACATAAAAAAGATTAATCTAAAAATAAAAGAATTAAAAACGTTAATATAACTAAATAAAACATATCAAAACTGTAATAAACTATTAAAAATCGCCTGTTAAATATCAACTGAGCTTGCTACTACATTTACTACATTTCGTTACGCTGTACTTGTATATGTCTAATGACAATAAAGTTAAATCTAATCTAATCTAAAATAGAAATAGAAATATATGCAGGTTTATATACTTTGCAATAAAGAAAATTGGATTAAATGGTACAAATTTGATCAAATCAGAAATGCCCTGCATTCTAAAAAGTTAAAGAGAACTTCCTACCGACTATGAAAAACAACAGAAGAAAAATGTCTAAAGATTCTGCTCATTTGTGTGAACATGTCATAGGCCTTCTGCGGCACGGGGTCGGCACTAGGACAGTAACAAAATACAACTAGATCTGACGACTAACTAAACACAAGCAAGGGTACATATAGTGTCCATGGGATGGGTATCAGGTGTGGGTGCAAAGGATGATGGGAAATGGAGTTCGTGAGAGTCAATAGTCCGGGGAAAGTTAACAGGTGAATCTGGAAGAAGATGCTGATGGAGTGGATGTGGCTGATCATTGAGGAGAGCTTGTAACACTGTTATGAATAAAAACCAAACAATCTCATTGTTAAATACAAGCCCCTGTCCTTCACTTGTTATAGGTTCCTTTTTTACATGCGCTTCAATATAAATTACGAAGCGTTATGTGAAAAGCAGTTGTCATATCAAGTGCTGAGAAAATCTTGATCTACTTTGCTCCTTTTCAATCAGATAATGAAGCAGTCTCGTGGTTTTCGTCTGATCAAAGCGTTAGATCTCACAGATCATGCGTTTTCGATGAAACAGAAGATATAGTTTTTCAGTGCAAAATGTGTTTTAGATGCTTCTGAACACAACACAGCCTGTCTATAGTGTACAAACTGTACAATGTCTTTGAGTCATTATTCTAAGTCAAACACAAATATCAATTCAGACTGTGTATAATGCAATATAAAGAAACATGATCACAACATTTCGTTGTTTTGCTCTGGTGGGTGCTGGGCTTTATCTTTTCATTATGAGCACGCTATGCTGAGTTTGGCTTGTTATCAGATAGGTTCTGATCTTCTTGACCCGTAGTCAAGCAACACATGAATATGATCAATTCAGATTCAAGTGTTTTAAGTGCGTCTATACTACTACCCATACTTGTTGCTTGAAATATACTTGTTAGCCACTGTTTAATGAAACAGACATCAACACCTGCAAATTTGCTCTGGTGGTAGCTGGGTTTTATCTTTTCTATCAGCGATGTATCGCGTTCCATCAGTTAGCTTTTGGTCTTTGACCATGGCAGACGTAGAGTCTAAGTCAGGCACAAAGACACCGGCACATTATCACTCGCTTTTAAAACATTGACCATATTTAACATAATAAACGCCATTCCTCTATTGCCGATTAGAAAAAGGCACTGCTGACAGAAATGAAGTTGAAGCATGTAGCACGGGTGTAAGATGTCTGCCAAACGTCTGGAAAACATCTGATGTGCAAAAACATCTGCTAAGCATATAGAAAGAGCAGTTTTACATACATTCGAAATCATAAACATCTTACAGACGTCTTTTGGATATCTCTATGACATCTGACAGGAAACGCCACAGAGATGTCTTGCAGATGTTAATGCAGACATTAATGCAGATGTTTGTGTGCTATCAGGGTTTACGCATGCGCAGGACACCATAATGTGGATTTAAAACTTAAATGAAAAGTTTCTTTCCAAATTAAATCGATATTAAAGAAAAATTTGTTTTTACATCATTTTAAATTATAAATTCTTATTTAAATAACATAGCTCCAAAGTCTCCTGATGTTAGAATATTGGATTCGTCATCTGTTTAATATTGACATTCGTGCTCTCCTCTGTTAGTTCGGGAATTGATGTCATAAACCAGTACACCCACGATAGCCATGCTCACCAGTGCCGAGATGAACAGTCGGATCGCAGCTCCAGTACTACCACAACAGTGTTCTAAAAGAAAAATGAGCATCGCTTGAATCATACATCGTTTCAATAAATAATATTATTTATTTGCTCCGTTAACATATTGCACTGCTGATGTACCTGTACATGGCTGACAGAGATCAGTAAGGTTGAGATGCTGAGTCTGGTTGGCGATGGGATTGTTCACCACACAGCTGTATGAATCATCTAAACACTTCAGCTCAAGAGGTAGAGAGAGAGAGATGTTGAATTCGGAGAAACTGACGGAGGACAGTAAACGCTTTGCTTTGTACCAAGAGAGACTCGCATGTGTCACATTCATCACTGAACACAACGACACACATTTAGAGCTCAAAGGTCTTTCTGGTGATGAGACGTTTTGTTGAGAGTCACTGGTGATGACGGGAACGGGTAGACGAGCTGGAATAGATGTAAGTTAGGTTAAAAGTAAGTAGCTTATGTAGCATAAGGGCTGCTTTAATTTTGTCTGTCTCTACTTACCATACACGGTAATGTTGAATATCATAAGCGGGGTGTCTTTTCTGGTAGTGAACAGTTTATAAAGTCCAGAGTCGGCCATTGTGATGTTCGTGATGGTGAGAGATCCATTCTGAGTGTTCAGCTTCAGCCGGTCTCCACTTCTCCCATCATAATTATTATATACCTCACTCTCATTTGAACTGATCTGAGCCACAAGAATTTGTTTAGGACCAAACTTCCACAGCATCACATCTTCTTTCTTTAGTTCAGCTGGTAAAGTGACAGATTCTCCCTCCGTCACTGATTCTGACTTCACTCCATCAGCGCCGTACACACCTGGAGAACAAAAGTACACTGTAAATAAACTGTAATGTTACATTATTTTACTGGTATTTTTTTTGTACAAATTTTCCACGTAAAATGACCAAAGACTTCATGTGTGTATTTTTTTAATACGCTCAAAAGCAGTAAAATTACAGAAAAAAATCCCAAATTTACAAGAGAAACAGGGGGAGAGTGTTATTGTACAGGGAAAACCTGTTATTTTACAGTTTATTAAAAGTTTTTTTTAAATACGGTAATAAACTATAAGACGACACATTTACAAGAAAAATGTGGACAACTATTTAATTTATATCCTTGTATCCTTTAATTTTACAGAATTTCTTTCGGTATATTTCAGTTTTTCCAGTTTACTGAAAATGTAATTGTTTTTCAGATTTTTTTTACAGTGTACTTCATCTTTAACTTTATAAAATGTGTTGCAAAACAACTGGAATATATCGAGGTTTTTAGGTCATCTAATGATTTGTGCCTTTTTATGTGTAAATTCTATAAAGTCCAATCTAATATCCGCATCTTAAAAAAATTAAGTCATATCTCACATGAAAAATCAAAACAAAGTTGAATTGAGATGTAAGAGAGAGAGAAAGAGAACATGCTTGTTGTGTGTTTAGTTTGTATATTTTATGTTTTGACATAAAAGTGATTTTCTTACAATATTGTAATACTGTATCACTGTACAAAAAATATAAACAATTTAACTTGCGCACCAACAATTTGTGCGAGATGTTTTTCTCGAAGTACTACAGAAAAAGTGTACTTTTTCAACCATCTTGCAAATTTGCGGTCTATTTGCACAGTGTATTTCATGTTAAGTTTCCACTAACCCCCATAATGTGTGTCTTATTCACAGTTTGTGTTTTGTAACAAATCTGTTAATATTAATAGTTTCAAATGTTGAAAACCATTTTGTCTGAATAAACCTCAAGCACACTATAAACATTTTCTACTCACCAGCTAGACTTAACATGCAGAAACAGGACAAAATCAAAGAATCAAACATTTTCTTCATCAGCTCGTTCAATGATCTCACTCCGTAGTTGTGAAAAGGCTAGATTGGAAACGTTTCAAGAGCGCTTTGTTAAACCATCGAAGGAAGTGCGATGGTCTGTGATAGGGTGGTTTCTTAAGACGACACTGTGTGTGGTTTTGAGATGTTTTGTGAGAGTCATGAATAAATGAGAATTCAGTGTGTGAAACACCAGGTTAAAGTCTAAGAATCGAGTTATGAGAATCACATTTCATTATCATTTCAATATTTGACAAGAGAACATACTTTGTCAATAGTAAACATATCAAGGTTATATATACACAGAAGGCTCTTTACGTTATGTAGGATGATTTTATGCCTTTATGATTTTATGCCAAAAATGACTTTAGATTGGTTTTTCTCAGGCAGGGTATATTTTTATGTTTACCTGTTGTCTATCAGAAGGATGGTGCTTTGAATAATGCATCAATGACCATTAATTTCATATAACAACTTTAGGTTCTTGTAAAATGTCCCAAATGAAACTCTAGCAGTTCATGTCGTATGAACAGAGATGGGTCTCTTTATGTCACCAGAGAAAATGACAACCATCTAACCATTAGGAAAGAACCAAGTTGCATCCCCGAGCTTGTAAATAACACCTTTAATGTGTAAAAACTGAGCGGGAAATGAACACAGAAAGCGAGAGTGAAGTGAAAAATTCTCTGTGATGTTTATTTACTCATAAAGTGGTTTCAGAATACAGAAGTGGGACAAATACCACCAAACTGTAGTAGAGTAGAGATTTATTTGTTATTTAACTTATTTAACACTGTTAAATGTGCCGGCTTCTCATGCTTAACATGGTCAACTTGTTAAAAAACAAGTTGGACGTATACGTCATATATGACGTCGTGTTTCTGTGCTTGATACAGTACACACCCCCAGCACTTGTTTTGGAAAGATTTGTATAATTCCTATTCCTTTTATAGGCCATTCTCCTGAAAAAGCACGGCAAGGAAAAAGAATGAGCCCACCTACGTATCGATCCGATTGGTTGTTCCTCTTATGTGGTCCCAGCACCCCTGTTTTTTTATTCTTTATAAAAGTACAATGCAAAAATACAAGACAAAGCAATGTGGTACAGTTCAAAGTACGTGAAACAGAGAATAACAACAACAACAACAAAAACATAACATGTTTATTTATATTAAGTTTATTACTTTTTTTGTGTACAGTCTATATCTATGTTTCATCAATACATTGTATCTCTCATGAAAAAACAAAACAAAGCTGAACAGAGACGTAAGAGAGAGAGGAAGAGAACATGCCTGTTATATGTTATATGTTTTATGCGTTTGATTTGTTGTCAACGTTTATGCCGTCCTAAATGAAATGATGTTTAATGACATAAAAATGTCAAACTAGTTATGATACAAATGTGCTAATATTGTCAGATACAGACAGAACTAACATGTGAAAGCTCGAGAAAGAACCTAAGTTACAAAACATGTAATCTCATCCATCCGAGTAAACACACCAAGAAAACATTTTCAACTCACCAGATAGACACAAACAGGACAAAATAAAAACATCAAACATTTTCTTCAGCAGCTTCGAACGTCCGAATCTGAAACGTTGTAGAGCGTTTGGTAAAGGCACAGAAGGAAGTGTGATGGTCTGTGATAAAATGGGTTAGTGAGACGACACTGAAGCTTCAGCGTGCACATCATGTGAGGTTGTGAAGGGTTTTGTTAGAGCCCAATAAATGTCCCCATGCATTTGAAAGTCTCAAAATCGTATTATGAGCAATAAAGTTTGAGTTAAGCCATTTATAATGATTTCAATCTTTGACTTGGTCTTACCAATATGATTTTCACCATATTGCTAAAGAGAAAAGGAAATTTAACAAGAACCTCCCACCTCTACAAAATGGTCACTACATGATAAAATGATGAAATAAGATGAATGCTGATCACATTATTTGAAGCACCATCATTCTGCTAGATAGACGACAGTCCCAACAATACATAAACGTAACTTACTTGACTACAACATTGCTATTTATCTGTTTTGACTCTGACAAAACACTGCCCAACCTGAAGCTTCAGGGCCATCTAACCATTTTATCACAGACCATCGCACTTCCTTCTATGGTTTTACGAAACGCTCTTCAAACATTTCACATCGCGTCTTTTCAGAACGATGGAGCTGCTGCAGAAAATGCTTGACGTTTTGATTTTGTTCTGTTTGTGTTTGGCTGGTGAGTAGAATTTTTTTATGGTGTGTTTAAACAGACAGATTAGTTTACATGTTTCTAATCTGTGCTTTAAATGTATTTTTATTTATATTTTATTACATTTTCATGTATTTTTGGCAATATGCTCGAAAAGCGCCAATTTACAGTTTACAACATGGCATGTTCTCTTCCTCTCTCTCTTACGTCTCTATTCACCTTGGTTTGTTTTATTTTCATGAGACATACCATGTATTTTAAAATAAATGCTTTTAGCTTTACTATAGTCTTCACACATAAAGAGGCAGGAAAGATAAATGAATGATTGAAATATTGCAAATAAGGAAGTTTTACAACACATTTGAGAAAGTTAAATGTAAATGACTTTTGTTCTCCAGGTGTGTACGGCGCCGATGGAGAGAAGTCAGTGCCCGTGAAGGAGGGAGATTCTGTCACTTTACACACCAATCTTACTGAACTAAAGAAAGATGACGTGATTCTGTGGAAGTTTGGACCTAAAGACATTCTTATAGCTCAGATCAGTATAAAGGAAAGAGAGATATATAATGATGCTTATGGGAGATTCAGAGACCGACTGAAGCTGAACACTCAGACTGGATCTCTCACCATCACGAACATCAGAATCACCGACTCTGGACTTTATAAACTGATCAGTACTAGAACAGACACCCCGCTTATGATATTCAACATCACCGTGGACGGTGAGAAGAGATTTCTGCACTAGCCGACTGACATTACAATTTCTTTTAACAAAACCCTTTTACTTTTAATCTGATTTGTCGTAGTTTTTTCAGTTTTACACCGGGTTTGCACAATGCTTTGTATGAAGGTCTTACAACGCGAGCCTTGAGGTTTTAACTAGTTGTTTCTTCACGTTTTCTTTCTTCAGGTGCGTTTGGTGTTGATCCAGATAAAGTGAAGTCCGTGTCAGTGATGGAGGGAGATTCTATCACTCTTCTCACCGATCTTACTGACACACAGACAGACATCCACATACTTTGGACTTTTAAACTTCAAGAGCCTGTGATAGCCGAGATCATTATGGGAAACCAATCGTGCTTTATCTCTGTCAGTACTGAAGGGATATTTAAAGACCGTCTAAAGATGAACAATCAGACCGGATCTCTCACCATCACAAACATCACTACCAAACACTCTGGACTTTATAAACTACAGATCAGAAGAAGCACCGAAAGATCATTAAAGAGATTCTATGTTGCAGTGTATGGTTAGTATATCACGTATCTGAAATGAACAGTTTTCAATAATGCAATATATGTCCAGCATTTGCTTTGCATAGAAGTTTTAAATATGTACTTAAAATAACAATATAAATATAGTAGACCGGTTCTCAAACTGGGGTCCCCAAGATGATTCCGGTGGGGGGGGGGGGCACGGACTATGTGGCATTTTATGAAATATAGAAACTTATGATTAACTTTATAATATATCAGAAAAACAAGACCACCAACAAAAAAATATGTTCCAGCATCATGTAACAGAATATGTTGTTGAATAAATTAAATTGTAAGTTTAATTGAAGTTTGAGGGGGACCGAAAAGCGATGCACCCCACACAAAGGTGGCCTTGCAATGAAAAAGTTTGAGAACCATGCGCTGCAATAGACAATGAGAAGATAATACGAACACATATATAGTCATAATGAGCATTTCAGAGAAAGATTGTATCACTCACCAGAACCACAGACACTTTTTTTCAGTTTAATTATCAGGCAAGACACTATCGTTCAACTTCAGCAGGTGATCTAGTGATCTAGCTGATGTTTTTAGTGATTAAGATAAATGAGTGTGTGTGTGTTTCTCATTCCAGCATCAGGAATATCTTCAGGTGCTGTAGCAGGTATAGTTATTGTTGTTCTGCTGGCCGTGTCTGGAGCCTTCTGCATATTTGTGTTTTGCTTTTGCCGCAGAACCTCTAAAACACAACAACAAAATAGTAAGTATTGGTAAAAATCATATTCTCTTAAACGCGGAATGTCTGTGTTAAAATTAAGGCTACAACGCATCAATAAATAACTCAGCAACAAAAGAACTACAAATGACTACAAACATGACGGGGGAAACAGGAGACAAACTTAACACAAAGTAAAACACACAAACTAAAAGTCCCCCAAATTTGCACAAAACAAGAGGTAAACCAACATGTGACGATATGATTTAAATATTTAATGCAACCAGCCCTCCACTGTAAAACTTTCCTGCCATAAATTAAATGTACAATTTTGTTTTAAACATACATTTATCCTGTTCTTGTATTTTCTTTTATAGAACAAGACTAAATATCTTAGGTCACATTTATTTTTATGTTAATGTATTTAAGATGCTTTCAATATTTTTACTATAAAACAAAAACGCACAGCAAGAATGTCATTTTTGTAGTGTTGCTGTGCCAGTAGTGAGACCAGTCTCGTCTTGCTCAGTTTGAATCTTAAAAGTCAAAGTGTTTTAATGTGGATGAAAGTAAAGTTGAACTCAAACAGCACTAATAGGAAAGTGCACTCCCTATAGATGCACAAGATGGCGCCTGTGAGCTTTTCGGTGTCGTGAAATACTGTGTGAAGGATTTTTGGCCAGTAAATATGGATAAAAAAAAGATAGGCCTAAGCTATATGACATCTTTACATTGCTGAGCACTTTGTTAACTCAATAGTGTCATACCACCGGAAATTAGCAGACTCTTGGCGCCATCTTGTGAAATCTACAGTAAATTACTGGCAAACCTGCTGCAAAACTACTGCAAAGTTGTGTAGTAATTAAAATTTTGGAAATATAACTGCAAACCTTGTGTGTTTGACAGATAAACTGTCTATGAATGAGGGAGAATCTTTCACTTTAAACTCTGGTCACACTGAACTAGAAGACAGTGAAGTGACGTGGAGGTTTGGAAACAAACCCGTAGCTACAATCAGTGGAATTCCGGCATCTGTTTGTGTTGAAGAGAGATTTAAAGAAAGAGTTCATGTGGATCGTCAAACTGGATCTCTGACCGTCAGAAACAGCAGAGCCGAAGACTCTGGACTTTATCAACTACAGATCAGCAGAAAAGACAACCCAGAGAAATCAGAACAGAAATTAATTGTTGTGGTCCATGGTGAGCAAGCCGAGGTCTTTGAGATCACTGTACAGTAAATGAAAGTTTATTTGCTTAAAAATGATCAAGTTGATGTTGTATTAAAACTGTAGCAAGAAGTACACCGGCAGAGAGATCTGTAATGAGAAAGTGATATGAACTTCTTTCCTTGTTGTCGCTGCACCATTTAATTTCTGCATTTCTGTTTCTGACAGAGAAAATACACAACGTGTCAGTGATGGAGGGAGATTCTTTCAATCTTAACACTATGATACAGAGACCTGATATGATCAAGTGGGAGTTTGGACACAGGTGTATAGCTGAAGTCATTGGTATACAACCGGCTGTTAGTGCTGTTTTTGATGACAGATTCACAGACAGACTGGAGCTCGACCATCAGACTGGATCTCTCACCATCAGAAACAGCAGAACCACAGACTCTGGACGCTACGTACTGAAGATCGGCTCTGAGGATTCAGAATGGAAATTCAACGTCACTGTCAGAGGTGAGTCGCTCAATTTCAATTCCTTACTTTTTTCATACCTGCTAAAAACTAATATTTCGCTTCTCAAATTCATTTATCTTATTTTAGGCTTGTTTAGATATGTTTACTTGACAAAAAGACAAATCTATGTTTATATTGTTTAAACAGGCCCGCCTCCTTGGAAACAACGTCCATAGTCGAAAAAAGGTGAGATTTATTCCTGCTGTTTGACTGAACCTAATTTTACACGTAACGTTCAGTGTTTCCTTAACAGAGAACCCCTCAGTCAAAAAACATCCCAAGTGCTTTAAAAGCTGCCCAACTTGGCAACCCCGTGCACAATATATAACACAGTGGTTCACAGAGGTTCTGAGACTGGGGGGATCCAGGGGGGCCCGAGATCTTTTAAGGAGTTTTTGTAATTTCAATGCAATCAAATATCAGAAAAATAAGACCACCAACCAAAAGAATTGATGTTCCAGTATTGTATAACTGAATATATCTTTTGATCTGTTTTAAATTCTAAGTTTGGGATTATAATTCTTTATTTGGGGAACCGCAAAGCAGTGCACTCTACACAAAGGGGCTTATAAGGTAATACTTTGAGAACCAATGGTCTAGCATCACACATCTCTGGATGAAGGGGCTGCTTGATTATGAAGAACACGATTACTGACCGACTTTTGGAATAATACAAAAAATAAGTAACTTGAATTTAACTGAAAGACCAATAGAAATCTGCACTAATCGAAATTTCATCCGGGTGGATTAAGGTGTTTATATGAAGGCTTTTCAGTTCGATTAAGTAACATCTTGTAATGTCTTGTTCTGAAATGTTGTTTACACACACACACAACACCCTTTTAACTTCCACAGAAAACACACAATGAAAATGATTTTAAACTCACTCAGACTGGATGAGCAGACAGGTTTCACCACATTTCTGTGTCAAGCCTTGTTGGCATTAGTTCGAAAACTTGATTCAAGTCAAACAGTTCAGCTTCTGTAGAAAAATAGAAAAACGTAGATAATCTCCACACATATCAAATATATATTTATGGTGGTTAGCTGGGAAACTGGTAACCGGTAACCGTAAAGTCATTATATTGCATAAAACCAAGCTTCTTTAATTGATCATATTTTAATGCGGTTTAGATATTTTACTTATACATGACAAATATATGTGAGCAATAAATACAACTTAAAGGAGTTTTGCATTGATAGAAAACATAGTTCTAGTTTATTTGTGAACATGTTGCATTTTGGCCGGATTTACTGGTTAATCGGGAAGAGAGAAGTTATGATGGAAAAACCTGAAGGTGTTGTAAGACATCTATGCGTTGCACAAAAGAAAGAATTAATATTTGGTGAACTGTTCCTGAAATTTAACACAGTTTCATTTTCTCTTTTAACGCATGTGGTTTTTCCTGTTTCTTAGTGCCTTCCACAGAAAACCAAGAGGCGTTACAAATACCTTTGATGAGTGAAGATGCTTCAGGTAGAAGAAATTATGGAATCAGAAAAGAAGCTGTTAATGTTGTGGATGATCAGAAGGGAATAAGCACACATTAAACAAATATGTTTAAAAGGCATCAATCTGAAATTCTATGGGAACGTAGTCCATTTAAAAGAAAAAAATCATTATTATTTTAAGATATACATCTATGTGATATGCATCTAGTTTTGTATTATTGTTTCAATGCTTTCTACGCAAAAACTTTATCTATCTCTAGAGGGGAAGATGCTTTACAAATGGCTTCAGAAATGCAATGTACCAGAACAATATAAATGCCTTACCTTTGACACATTTTTTAAGATGTCGTGGCAAGTGTCTTTTGGTTAAGACAGCTCAAGCACACTTCTGGGATCAGACTCGAGCCTTTTATAATTTTTTTGTTTATCAGAACAAGCTTAGTTTTAACTCATGTCAAAACTGTGAAATAATCCTCCTGCATTGTGAACAAATCCCATAAAAAACTGTAATATTCTGCCAGCTGCGTCATTAATATACCATAAAATAATAGTTTTTCCTCAAAAATTACATGCTACATTACAATATACAGTAAAATGATTGTTTTTCCTTTAAAGTTAAATGTTTTTCTAGTAAATTTGATATTTTTTACGGTTTTGATTGTATTTTAAGAATTACATGAAAAATTTGTAAATAAAACTTAACAATTGTGTACTATTACAGTTTTATGGACATAAACAGAAAATGTGTAAAAATAATAAATAGTCTAAAATTCTGTACAATAATATGTTTTACAGGGTGTCTTTATCTTTATGTCCTTGTTGAAATTTATGAAATTATGAGTGTCTATATTATTGTTGATTCATTTCTTTAGTTCAACATTCACCTTCACTGTCAAGATTATCTTAAGAAACAATCTAAAGAATCATAGTAAAAAATGGAAGTTAGAAACTCGTCATATTTAGGTAAAAAGAACAACACACACGCATGCACGCTCACATGCACGCACACACACTTGTGTGTAAGTTGCCCTTAAGAAATTCACATTTACCAAAGAAATCCACACGTCCTCCCAAGGAACAGGTTCGATTACTTTAGTTATTTCCGTGAGCACAAATCTTAATGCTATTCCAGGGAACTGTGTGCCTCTTAAAGTTTGGCAAGGGCCCTTTTCTATTCTGACATGACAATGTCTCTGTGTACAAGGTAGGGTTCAGAAAGAAATTATTGATTTAGTCAGTGTGGAAGAACATGAGGGATCTGTATAAAGCTCAGACCTGAAGCTAAAAACACATGCATGCATGTTCAAGTCGGCGTGAAACAGAAGTGCCGATTATGTTTTCTTCTGAGTCTTGATGTATATCTGAATGACATGAGATGAATGTTGGACAGGGCTTGATTTAGGGAAATGATTGGGTTGTTGGAATTTAGAAGTCTGGCATTGGACAGTCTGGAACAGTTGGGAGGTGGAAAGGAATTTTATCATTCTGATTAAAGATTATGAGGGCACATAAATGTAAAAAAATCAAAAGCACACACAAATAAATTATTATAATGAAAACTCCAATATTGCATGAAAAAGTAAGAACTTGGATTTCTCAATGACCTTAAACAAACCGCTGCAGATGTGCTATTATGTTCCTCCTGTCTGATGGTGGTTCATACAGATTGGACAATTCCGGCATTATGGATGTGAAGTATTTGACTAAACCTCTGAAGATAGAGTATGTGACATCGCTCTAAAGAGTATCTATTTAAGCCTGATTCTCACAGGTGTGTAAATTCTTACAGCTTATAGATGGCGCATCAGAGGGTGTAATGCCGGCATCAACCATCAGGGGCCAAGAGGGAGTCACGACAGAAATAGTGATAAAGAGAGAACTGAAATGATCGCTTGTGTGGCTCTGAAAAGACATGAAAAAAAGGGAAAAGTTACAAGGTACTCATGAATATTTAAATAATTTGCACCGCCCAGTGAAACAAAAAACATAGGCTCCCTACAGAAACCTATATATATATATATATATATATATATATATGTGGACTATTCTTGCTTAATCTGGTCTGTGCAGTTCAGGAGCTCGAGAGATGCATTGATGCAGTTTTATGAATTCTTCTCATCATCATTAAACGAAAGGCTATTTTACATCAATATGAAGAAAACTTTTACTATAAATGTGTTGTTTTATCTTCTATTTCATTTGTGCGGTAAGTGCATTACTTCTGTTTGTCTTAAACACTTTTTCTTTCGGTGTTCTTCAGTTGCAATTCATTCAGACTTTGTTGAACCACTTTAAGACACATTGCATTCGCATTATAGTCCTTTCGCACGGGATAAGTATTATTATCTGGGGATCTCGTGGGATTTATGATGTCCCCACATCTGTATTTCATGTGGCGCATTCGTGATTAGTGAAGGATTGCACTCAAATTTACGGATTTATTTGTAGCACTTTATCTATCAGTCCTGTTTCCCACGTGTGTACTTATTCCAGTAAATATAATAACTAGGTACTAGGGGCGTAAGTGAGGGGGATGTATGTGATTTGTTTATTAACAATAAAAACGATGGATACAATGACAGATTGGTACAAAATGTATAAAAAATAAGATATAAAACGCTTCCCATTTAAATGGGTGATACTAGAAAAGTGTATAATGATTTGAGGACGGACCTGTCGGAATTTGAGATCCGAGATTGCGATCCGGACAAAAGATCACCGAGCGCGAGCGCGGGTGTCAAATGTAATTACGGGAGTTTCCATGAGAAATAACAAAACGGTTAAATAGATTATATTATTGTTTTGAATTATACACTAAAAGAGGTGTAGCTATCACTTTTATCTGCACAATGTACACAATGTATACGAGATAACCGAGCAGACATTTTTAAAATAAAAGTTTTAATAAAATGAGCCACCAAAATATATTTTATGAGTCAGTCATCATTTTGCAAACCATATCATATCATCTTTTTTTATGTTCAAATGTTTCTTGGTTTTTCACTTTCATCCCCCTGTAAAAATGGTCTTATTTATTTTCCTTGGTCTGAATTGTCTCTGTTTGTTCTTCAGGTGTGTTTGGTGTTGATCCAGATCAAGAGAAGTTAGTGTCAGTGATGGAGGGAGAATCTGTCACTTTACAAACTGATATTACTGACATACAGAGCTATTATCTGACATTGTGGAGGTTTGGAGATGAAGGCGTTACCATAGCTCGACTCAACAGAGATAAGATCATATATAGTGATATTCCTGCATTTAGAGACAGAATGATGTTGGATGATCAGACTGGATCTCTCACCATCACAAACAGCAGATTCAAACACTCTGGACTTTATAAGATGGAGATCAGCAACAGCACCGGGACGTTTGTAAAGAAATTCCGTCTTAGAGTCAACGGTAACTATTAAACTACAAGCTTAATAACTGACTGTAAATTGTATAGTTATAATCTTTCTATGTGAAACTGTTTCTTTTAGATTCTCCGTTTTTGATCGATGCTGAAAAAGGTGAATTAAAGACGGTGTCGGTAACGGAGGGAGATCCTGCCTATCTGAAGATGGAAGATGTTGAAATTCTGAGATATGATCTGATAGTGTGGAGGTTTGGAGATGACGGCATTCTTATAGTGAAAGGTGACAGAGAAGACAAAAAGACCACATTTAGTTATGATGAGATATATGGAGACAGACTGGAGCTGAACTATCAGACCGGATCTCTCACCATCACAGACGCCAGAATCACAGACACTGGACTTTATAAAGTAAAGATCAGCGGTGACAGAAGAGCCGAATACTTGAGATTCATTCTGACTGTCAGTGGTGAGTAGATCACTTCAGCATCATATAGTGCTTTCATACTTAATAGTGTTTAAGATCAATGAGTGTGTGTGTGTTTCTCTCTTCAGCATCATATAGTGCTTTCATACTTAATAGTGTTTAAGATCAATGAGCGTGTGTGTGTTTCTCTCTCCAGCATCATATAGTGCTTTCATACTTAATAGTGTTTAAGATCAATGAGTGTGTGTGTGTTTCTCACTCCAGCATCATATAGTGCTTTCATACTTAATAGTGTTTAAGATCAATGAGTGTGTGTGTGTTTCTCTCTTCAGCATCATATAGTGCTTTCATACTTAATAGTGTTTAAGATCAATGAGCGTGTGTGTGTTTCTCTCTCCAGCATCATATAGTGCTTTCATACTTAATAGTGTTTAAGATCAATGAGTGTGTGTGTGTTTCTCACTCCAGCATCATATAGTGCTTTCATACTTAATAGTGTTTAAGATCAATGAGTGTGTGTGTGTTTCTCACTCCAGCATCATATAGTGCTTTCATACTTAATAGTGTTTAAGATCAATGAGTGTGTGTGTGTTTCTCACTCCAGCATCATATAGTGCTTTCATACTTAATAGTGTTTAAGATCAATGAGTGTGTGTGTGTTTCTCTCTTCAGCATCATATAGTGCTTTCATACTTAATAGTGTTTAAGATCAATGAGCGTGTGTGTGTTTCTCTCTCCAGCATCATATAGTGCTTTCATACTTAATAGTGTTTAAGATCAATGAGTGTGTGTGTGTTTCTCACTCCAGCATCATATAGTGCTTTCATACTTAATAGTGTTGAAGATCAATGAGTGTGTGTGTGTTTCTCTCTCCAGCATCATATAGTGCTTTCATACTTAATAGTGTTTAAGATCAATGAGTGTGTGTGTGTTTCTCACTCCAGCATCATATAGTGCTTTCATACTTAATAGTGTTTAAGATCAATGAGTGTGTGTGTGTTTCTCACTCCAGCATCATATAGTGCTTTCATACTTAATAGTGTTTAAGATCAATGAGTGTGTGTGTGTTTCTCACTCCAGCATCATATAGTGCTTTCATACTTAATAGTGTTTAAGATCAATGAGTGTGTGTGTGTTTCTCACTCCAGCATCATATAGTGCTTTCATACTTAATAGTGTTTAAGATCAATGAGTGTGTGTGTGTTTCTCACTCCAGCATCATATAGTGCTTTCATACTTAATAGTGTTTAAGATCAATGAGTGTGTGTGTGTTTCTCACTCCAGCATCATATAGTGCTTTCATACTTAATAGTGTTTAAGATCAATGAGTGTGTGTGTGTGTTTCTCACTCCAGCATCATATAGTGCTTTCATACTTAATAGTGTTGAAGATCAATGAGTGTGTGTGTGTTTCTCACTCCAGCATCATATAGTGCTTTCATACTTAATAGTGTTGAAGATCAATGAGTGTGTGTGTGTTTCTCACTCCAGCATCATATAGTGCTTTCATACTTAATAGTGTTTAAGATCAATGAGTGTGTGTGTGTTTCTCACTCCAGCATCATATAGTGCTTTCATACTTAATAGTGTTTAAGATCAATGAGCGTGTGTGTGTTTCTCACTTCAGCATCATATAGTGCTTTCATACTTAATAGTGTTTAAGATCAATGAGTGTGTGTGTGTTTCTCACTCCAGCATCATATAGTGCTTTCATACTTAATAGTGTTTAAGATCAATGAGTGTGTGTGTGTTTCTCACTTCAGCATCATATAGTGCTTTCATACTTAATAGTGTTTAAGATCAATGAGTGTGTGTGTGTTTCTCACTTCAGCATCATATAGTGCTTTCATACTTAATAGTGTTTAAGATCAATGAGTGTGTGTGTGTTTCTCACTTCAGCATCATATAGTGCTTTCATACTTAATAGTGTTTAAGATCAATGAGTGTGTGTGTGTTTCTCTCTCCAGCATCATATAGTGCTTTCATACTTAATAGTGTTTAAGATCAATGAGTGTGTGTGTGTTTCTCTCTTCAGCATCGTATAGTGCTTTCATACTTAATAGTGTTTAAGATCAATGAGTGTGTGTGTGTTTCTCACTCCAGCATCATATAGTGCTTTCATACTTAATAGTGTTTAAGATCAATGAGTGTGTGTGTGTTTCTCTCTTCAGCATCGTATAGTGCTTTCATACTTAATAGTGTTTAAGATCAATGAGCGTGTGTGTGTTTCTCTCTCCAGCATCAGGTGTGTCTTCAGGTGGTGTAGCAGGTATAGTTATTGTTGTTCTGCTGGTCTTGTCTGGAGCCGTCGGTGTATTTGTGTTTTTCAATCGACGCAGGACCTCTGCATTAAAAAAACAAAATGGTAAGAATTGGTAAAAATCATATTATCTGAAATAGCATAAATGTCTTAAAATTCCCAACACATGTTTGTGTGTCTGTGCTTTTGTGTATGCGTTTGTTCATGTTTGCATGACATCGAAACCCATAATGATTAAAAACAATAAAAATTATATTTCTGATTGTTTGCTGTTTTACTTTACTGTGAAGAATAGACGTTTTACTCTTAAGAACTGAAGAGAGTTTTTGTTCTGAGACTTGAATGCAGTATTACACCATAACAATTTATGAATATTTACAATAAAACTGAGTGCGCAAATAATGTATTTTATTAGACCCGACTCAGTGATTCCAGCTGTATTGATGCACTGAACGTGTCTTTGTTCTGTTTTGTTCTCTAGATGGACTCATTGATCAGTCAGTGTCAGTGAAGCCAGAAGATACTGTCATTCTAAACACTGGTGTTAAAGAAATACATGAAGATGACGAGATAACATGGATGTTTGAAGACACATCAATAGCTAAAATGAAAGGAAATCAAACTATTGAAAATATTGATGAGAGATTCAGAGGCAAACTGAAGCTGAACCCTCAGACTGGATCTCTCACCATCACAGACACCAAACCTGAACACACTGGCCTATACAAAGCAAAGATGAGACTTCAAGATGTGCCATCATCCCAGATAATCAGTGTTTCTGCCAGTGGTAAACTGAACACTTTCTTTCTATAGAGTATTTAGATCAACACTGTAAAGACAGAGAAACTCAAACATTAGTTTACTTTATACAACGATTAGTTTCAGTTCTTGATTCTGATTGGTCAATAGCTGTGGTTCATTCACAATAAAGCACAGCAATGAGCACCACACATACAGATGAGTCTTCAGTAACAGAGGAAAACAAAAGGGTTTGTATACAAACATTGAAACACATTATTAAATAATCAACACGACTACAAAGAAAACAAACTGAATACAAAGTAAAGCACATAAACTAAAAGTCCCTAAAATTACAAAACATAAGAGACAAACTAACTGTGTGACACATGAAGCTCTCAGAATCAGTTCAGTGATCTTTCTTACTCAGATTTCTTTAGGACGGTTAACCTTGATATGTGTAAACATGTGAGTCTGATGTAAATGATCAATGCACATGAGCCTCCTGTAATAACTTGAATCTTCACACTCACTTGATGTTTTTGTGTGTCTGTATTGTCTTTGTGTGTTTGACAGATAAACTGTATGTGAATGAAGGAGATCCTTTCACTTTAAGCTCTGGTCAGACTGAACTAGGAGACGATGTCATGATATGGAGGTTTAAAGACAAACTTATAGCTACGATCAATGGAAGTGAAGCATCTGTTTGTGTTGAAGAGGAATTTAAAGGCAGAGTTCATGTGGATCTTCAAACTGGATCTCTGACCGTCAGAAACAGCAAAACTAAAGACTCTGGACTTTATCAACTAGAGATCAAAGAGAAACAAGAAAGAAATTTCAATGTTACTGTCCGTGGTGAGTAACCCGAGGTCTTTGTATTACAATACATTCAAGTTTAAATTTAAAGTTTGAGCATTTCAAAATGTTATAATGTGTTAATTTATCTACACATACAAATTCCCTTCCGATAGTTTCTTTCAACCCCATTGAGTTTCATAAGCATAACATTAAAAATCTTATAGAATTAATGGGTTAATATAAATAAATATGTAGCATGAAGTACATGGGCAGAAAGTGTGTTTTGGCCCATGAACCTGTCTGTAACTTCTAGTTTATTTGTCGTTTTGCTTATTTTAATGTCTGCATTTCTGTTTCTGACAGAGAGATTTAAGAAGGTGTCAGTGATGAAGGGAGAATCTTTCACTCTCAACACTGGAGATGCTTTCATACAGAGACCTGATATGATCCAGTGGGAGTTTGGACACAAGTCTATAGCTGAACTCATTGGAAAAAGACCTGCTGTTGTTGATAAAGATGACAGATTCACAGACAGACTGGAGCTCGACCATCAGACTGGATCTCTCACCGTCACAAACAGCAGAACCACAGACTCTGGACTTTATACACTGAAGATCTCTGGCCCTGAGGATTCAGAATTGAAATTCAGTGTCACTGTCAGAGGTGAGTCGCTCAATATCAAAGGAAGAAAAAACAACCTTTCACAATAACTGCAACAGTGGCTGCTGGACAGTTATTTTCATTACCCCAAATAATGTCATAATATTTTTCACAATTATACTTCTGAAGTGAATTTTTCTTGTTTTAAAGATGTTTATACTTGACAAGACGACACATTTATGTTTATATTGTTGAAACAGGTCGGCTTCCTTGGGAAAAACGTCCAGAGCAGAAAGAAGGTGAGATTTATTCCTGCTGTTTGACTGAATCTAGTTCAACCCGTAACGTTCAGTGTTTCCTTAACAGATGATTATACAATAATCTCATCTGAGTAACACCAGAAAGAGAAATTAGAAAGAAAATTCACTGTTACTGTCCGTGATGAAAGCCGAGGTCTTTGAGATCAGTATACAATACATTCAAGTTTAATTGTTAAAACAATTGATTCATGATTCAATAAAAATGTTATGTGTTCACTTATCTTCACATACAAATGCACATTTTCCTTATTGTATCAAAAGTTTAAATTACAATGGAAATATAGTTTCAAGCGTTACATCCAGTTGAGTTTCATCAGCGTAACAGTGAAATCTAATAAGATTAATGGGTTAAAATTGTCCTAATGTTTTTCTCAATTATTTCTGAAGTTAATTTATCTTGTTTTAAGGTTTAAATGTTTTTACTTGAAAAGAAGAAAAATCTTTATTTATATTGTTTAAACAGACCAGCCTACTTGTGAAAATCTTCCAGAGCAGAAAGAAGGTGAGATTTATTCCTGCTGTTTGACTGAACCTAGTTTAACCCGTAACGTACAGATACCTTGCAGCGAAAATGACTCCATTACAACTTACAAGTCACAGTATCCAAAAGGACTTGAGTAAAAGTCTTGGAGTCTCTGATTTCAACAGCACTTGAGTATTTTACACTGAATGTAGACTCAACGCAGCACTAGTCCTCAACACTTACGAGACAAGTCAATGACAAAAAAAGAAACAGTTGATTCATGAGGAGAGGAATCGCATCAAACTGAACCCAAAATCAATGTGGACACCACAGACTTCTATTACAGACACACAAGTCTCAATTAAGATCAAGAAAAGCAAACCAATGTCCTCCAAGAGCTCTCTTCATTTAAACAGAATAATTAAATAATGTAAAGTAAAATTACAAAAGTCAAAAGTCTTTTTGCACTGGATGTGCTGGTTTTGTTCTTCTCGCCGGCTGCAGTCTTGTTCTCTTCCCACATAAAACTCCAGCGATGTCAACGACCTGATAATGCCCCCGCATTCACATAGAGAAGCCATGTTGACAAGTTTCACGAAGTAAGGGCACAAATGCACAATACTTTTGCACATTTACACATTTGGCAGACGCTTTTATCCAAAGCGATTGCATTACATTGCATTATTCTCTACATTTACATAGGTTTCTGCAATACCCTCGGATCCAACCCAAAACCTTGCTCTTACCGCTGAGCTACAGGAAAGATATATATTTCAATGCCCCGTAAATGGCAATATTGCTTCTTCTGTAGCAGAAATAAACTGCAGATAAAGTTATTTGTCATGCAAAATGTAACGTGTAATTGCAAAGAGTACATATACTTATTATACAATGTAGTCAAGTAGAGAGGAAAAGTTGCTAATATCTTTAATACTCAGTACAACTTAAGTACTTTCCTGTAGCTCTGTGGTAAGAGCATTGAGTTAACAACGCAAGGTTGTGGGTTGGATCCCAGGGGATTGCAGATACCTAGGATAATGCAATGTAATGCATTGTAAGTCGCTTTGGATAAAAAGTGTCTGCCAAATATGTAAATGTACTCCAATACTTTAGTAATGCACACACACACACACATTAACTAGTGATGTGACGAAGGTTTTGTGAAGCACTGTACCGAAGGTTGATTAGTTTTGCAATAACCACGTGACCATCTTTTACATCCAAAGCTTCATTTTTAGACACAATCACGTGACTGCTTCCTAATCCGATTAAAATGTTTCATGAACCCTTGAGCAGGTTTCTTTTGTCTTTCGCTTCAGTAGTGGATTTGGTCTACAACTGTCCCATGTGTAAGAACGTTCCTGAAAGCAAAAAAGGTAGTGAATAAAAAAAGAAATAGACCCTCGCATTGTTTAAGACGTCCTGTTTCTTGAACTTGAAAAGTATTTTTTATTATTATACTAGGCCTTCCCACAAAAAACAAATCACAAGCATGTCACAGTTGTATTTTATTTTGTCATGTATACATCGACATGAACTTACTGGTTTAGGACTAAAGTAAAGGTTTCTGTGAACGAGGCTGCTAATGTTGATCAATGCAAATACATGTAAAACATTTATTTTGTTCCTTTTAATCTTTCTTAAATACATTCATAGACTTTGTTATTCATACAGTATGTAGACCTAAGTGCTACATCAACACTAACAAATTAAAAACGGGTTATTTTTATTCATGTTAAGATGTATTACATGAAACAAAACATAAATGGGCACAAGTGGAGCATTTCCCTCCTTTGACCTCAAGATGGCGATAGTGCGCACTGTCTAGAAAAGCCTCCATTAATGAACCATGTATGGATACACTTGATGGAAAAGCCTCAGTGCTTCCCAAAGCTTCATTTCACCATCACTCATTTTAACTCACTATGATCATGTTTTCTTTCAGAATCCACAGAAAATACACCAGAAGAGTCAAAGCCGCCAACAAGTCCAGACTCACCCATCAGAGCAAAGGAGCAGACGGGTTAGACCACATTTCTGCTGCATGTTGCCCTGATAGATTATCTGTAGTGAAAAAACTAAATTATGTCTTTCTGTGTCTTCTGTCCAACACAAAAAAGTGAATCTGAAGCCACATAATAGCTTTTTGTGAGGAACGTTGACAATATTAACTTATATTATTGTCTTCTCTTAAATCGATTGTGAATATTCAGTTATTTGGCGGCTCTAGATGTGTTAAAAGTCCTCTGCTCTTTCCTCTAAAGCATTTTATTAACAGTGTTTACTTTAGTCTTTATGTCCCATGAACCAAACTAAAAACTACAGTCTTATCTTTCACAATTATGCTTCTCAAGTTAATTCATCTTGTTATATCACTTGTTTATTTTAATGTCTGCATTTCTGTTTCTGACAGAGAACATTAAGACGGTGTCACTGATGGAGGGAAAATGGTTATTTATCAGGACTGGGGATGTTCACACAAAGAGACCTGATATGATCAAGTGGGAGTTTGAAGGCATTTGTATTGCTGAACTCTCTGGAAATAAACCTGCTGCTGCTGCTGATGTTAATAAAGATCACAGATTCAGAGGCAGACTGGAGCTGAACCCTCAACATGGATCTCTCACCATCAGACACACAAGAACCACAGACTCTGGACTTTACACACTGAGGATCAGAACAGGGAATAAATACTGGAAAATTCTTGTCAATGTCAAAGGTGAGTCGCTCAATTCCAAAGAAATGTTTTTTTATTGGTTAAAAACAACCTTTCACAATAACTGCAACTTTAACAGTAACTTGATAAAAGTCACTGATGCATTTTTACCTTCATTATCAAACTACATGAACATAATAACAGTTTACTGGACAGTAGTTAAGATACTTATTTTCTGCACCCCTAAAAACTCTTCATTTCTTTTACAACTGCTTCTCAGGTTCATCTTGTTTTAAGGATGTTTAGATTTTACTTAAGACAAAGATGAATGTACAGATACAATACAAATACCTTGCACTTGTGCTCTTTCAGTTTATATGAAACAGGGAAACTTGAAGGTTTTATAAGACATCAGTTGAAATTCGTATTGGCTATTCCTTCAAATTCAGAAATATTCCTTTAAGCACAGTTTCATTTTCTCTTAACATGTCGTTTTTTCTCTGTTTCTAGTGTTTTCTAAAAAAGAAGGGAACAATTCAGAGACTCACACACTGACTGATCCTTTATTGCTTGGTCATGTTGTAGAAAATAAACAGGAGATGAGTCCACAAAACCTTTGTATAATGAATGTGTTTCTGAAACCCTGAATGTGATGTGAAGTTAAAGTGACTCTGAGATTCTGTGTTCATATGTTCACAAGTTCAGTTTAGTGTCACACAAACAGACTTTGAATATAAAGTTTTGTCCTCATTATTATGATCTTCATCCAAGAACCGCACCTCCACTGACATGTAAACAACCAACCAGAGTTTGTTTATTTACACAACATTTACATTCATGTGACAGACCTTCATTGAGTAAAGTGTTCTCTGTGAGTGCTTGTACAGAAAATGACAAGTGACACGTGACGTGTGTAGACTGTGTTATCAGAAATACTGTCCACAAGTAATGAGAAGTAACTCTTAAAACAAAGCAGAATCATTCTGCATGAACTGACTGTCAGAGGGACCACTAGCCCCCTTCATAAATGAACAGAAATAAACATTGATCATGTTTATGATATATTGACACATTAACTGTAAATGTAGTCGCTTCATTCATTTGTTCACATTATGTTATTAACGGCTGCGATGTGCTGTTCTGTCTTCTGTCTGATCTTTTCTGTCCTCTAGTGGACAAACAATATTCTAGGTTTTCAGTCTTCGTACAATCTGGATCTGTTGAAACAATAACGGTGTGTATTTCCCCTCAAAGTTCAGTTTAAACTGTAACAAATAGGGCGTGTATACCATTTTGGGGGCCCTAAGCAAAGTCAAGACCTGAGACCCCCCACACATTGCCTAACATTTTTAGTTTGAATTTGCACAGCAGTATTGAGTACATCATGGAAGTAATGAGACATATATACATACAAAAAAAATTGATTTATTTGACCTTGAACCTCATAACAGCACAACTTTCTCTACAGTTTGTAACAAGAATAAAACTTCTTGGTTTTGGGATGAAAAAGTGTCCTTGTTTAATTCAGAATAACACAGAATGATTTTACCTACAGTACAAGAAAGTAAAATGTTCAAGATTCTTCTTTTCATTGCCCTTTTCACAGCATTGTTTTGTGTAAAATTAGTATAAGGTTCATTTTCCTTTGCTTTCTTTCGTTTTTGAGCACTTCTTGCGTATACCTGAGCCACTAGGGGGCCACCAAGGGTTTGCGTTGTGGAATCAGCCTGTTTCTGTATCTTTGTTTTTTTGATGTTATTGTGTTAATGAAATTATGATTTTTTTGTTTGATTAACAGAATGTGAACATATGATGTTTGTAATATTGTTGAAAAAATAAAGATTTCTTTAGTCGCCAACATAAGTGATTTTTTCCATTAAATAGAAATGCTTGTCAGGACAACACCATCAGTGTCAAGAGTTTCATATGATCGTCTCAGGTGTGGATATTCATGGCAACACGTTTCAGTGAATTCATTCATATTCCTTAATAATCTGGATTATTTGTGGAAGCAAAAAAAGATCTCTAAATGATGTTAAAGCAGCATAGATTACATGTAAGATTTATTGCGAGCATTTTGATCATTGCCGAAGGTTTCGTTATAAAATGAAAGACGGCTGGGATCTTTAAAGTTAGTTTGTCCACTTTATTTATTGATCTGAAATAAAAAAAAGAGGAACACAGTGGAAATACAGATTGTGTCGTGGTCACATGGCGCACATGTGTTAAAACAACCGCGGGAGCATCTGGACACAACCAACCGTCTCACGGGAATTCGTGAAATTGTCACGAAATGTAAATCTATTCATTCGTGTTCATCAACACGAAATTCCTCTTTTTTTCGTGTTACTCAGCACGACCTTTTTCGTGTCACCAGTTTCGATACAAAGATGCAGAACGTGACAGATGGGTGGGCCTGGATGAAGTCGAGGTGGGCCTGAATGGGTGTTCCGAAATCAAAGCAGTTGTCCCGAATCCAGCAGGGCTGTGTTTCCCGAAACCTTCTTAACGCGACGTCATTCTTCTTATGTTACACAGTATCGTATATGTGACCCTGGACAACAAAACCAGTCTTATGGGTCAATTTTTCGAAATTGAGATTTTTACATCAACTGAAAGCTGAGTAGTTAAGCGTTTTATTGATATATGGGTCGTTAAGATGTGATAATATCTGGTGGAGATACAAGAGTGTAAAACTCTGTAAGTAAAGGGTGCAAAAAATCTAAATATTGAGAAAATCGCCTTTGAAGTTGTTAATCCGAGGCACTGTAGCAGGCCATCCACTCACAAAAATAAAGTTTATTATATATTTTGGGTTGAAAATTTACAAAATATCTTTATGGAACATAATCTTTACTTAATATCCTAATGATTTTGGGCATAAAAGAAAAATCTATAATTTTGACCCACACAATGTATTTTTGGCTTTTACTAAAAATGTTCCCGTGCTACTTAAGACTGGTTTTGTGATCCATGGTCACATATGTGCACGTCACGTGTACATCCATTTTGAATAAGAAACTATAACAAGTCTATAAAAACATCCCAATACATGCCATTTCAACTATTTCCATTAAAGAAAAACGTATTTAGGTTCATATATATGTTCAGTATTATAATATTGTTTTTTTATTTATTTAATCTATCTTGGTTATAAAAAGTGATCACTGAACAGCATTATAAGAGGCGCAATATGACATGCCAGACATGATTATGACCACTTCATAGGTTTGTTTAGAAAGACTTTATTTAAAGTGAATTTCGTTTTGTATAAATTGCATCTTAATGTTAAATCAAACAATTTCCTCGATTTAATACATAAGTAGCAAACCAAAATGCTATATTGTTTAAAAACAATAAACGTGATGTGACTTATAATGCTGAATTACAGAGCTGGTGTAAACATATCAAACAACATCACTGTGATCAGACCAGACTCTTTCTTTCTTTTATTTACCCCACTGTCATTATTGTTGTGTGTTATTGTTATTGAGAGGAAAGCGCTCAACACATTCTGAGGTTATAATGTGGTGTAATTCAAAATACGTTTTCCACTTGTCTAGTTCAGGGTTGCATTGACCAATGAAAACACATCACCAACACACTTACATTTGAAACAGTTATCAGGCTTACTTATAATTTTACCATTTTTAACATAACATGTTATAGATAAAGTACACCACATAAAGTGGTATCCATGTTTAACTATACAGAGTAGTATTTATAAGTGTAGATCCCTTAAAGGGATCGTTCACCCCAAACAAACTCTCTCATGAATCGCTGATCCTCAAGTTATTTCAAGCCCGAATGAAGTTCTTTGTTCTGCAAAGAAAGATATTTTGAAGAATGTCACCAAATGAGATTTCTGAGGCAGTATTGAGCACCATAGTAAAAAAAATCATTGTATTTTTTGTTCCGTTAAACACAAAAGGAGATATTTCAAAGAAATTAGGAAGACAAACAGTTCTGGGGCAACTATTACTACCATTATTTGAGCACCAAAAACATGAAAGTGCTGTTTATTCTGTATGTCTCTTAAATGTTAACATCTGATTCAAAAATCCATCATGTACATTAAATGCGTACATATATATTCAGAGCAGAATTTATGGGCAAGCTCACAGCTAGGGTTGCCAGATTCTTGTAACAAAATCACAGCAACGGCTATTCAAAACAATCCAATCCCATGACAACCGTTTAAAAACAACCAGTGGGGTCCGAGACTTTTGTTTGTTTCATCTGTGTTTATAAAAGTTTGGAAAAATCTTAAATAAAGTTAAAAAAAAGTTGACAGACTTGGCAACCCTGCGACAGCGTCTAAAATCACACATCTCTTGATGGTGGGGCTGCTTGATAATGAAGAACACGATTAGTCTTGTAATGTCTTCTTCTGATCTTTTGTTTACACACAAACACACACCGTTTTAACTTCCACAGAAAATACTCAAGAACAATCAGAGCAGAAAATTATTTTAAACTCACTCAGATCGGATGAGCAGACAGGTTTCACTACACTGTGTCAAGCCTGGTTGGCATTGGTTCATTGTAAAACTACATGGTTGCTTTAAATTGCACGATTCCGATTCTGTGGAAAAATAGATCAATGTAGAAAATCACAACCATCCGGGCTCACCTCCTCCAGGCCACGGAAGAAGCCTGCCTAGACAGTAGATGCATGCCACGGGTGGACCAGGCAGGTTTTTTGAGGGGATAACCACAAGCAACATAACTTACCAGTTTTGGAAATATTGTTTGAATTCATTGCACCAGTGTGTAAGACTATGTTGTAGTGTGTGTGTTTTTGAGGGCTTGTGTGGGAATTGTGTGAGACGTTATGGATTTGTGTTTACTGGTTTGAGAATACGAAGCATAGTTTCAAGAAATGTGTTTAAGCAATCGACAAAAACGGTTACACATGTGGTTTTTCCTGTTTTACTAATGCCTTTTACAGAAAACCAAGAGGCGATACAAATACTTTTGATGAGTGAAGATGCTTCAGGCAGAAGGAGTTATTGAATCAGAAAAGAAGCTGTTAATGTTGTGGATGATCAGAAGGGAATAAGCAAATGAGTCTAGAAGAACGAGCACACATTAAACAAATATGTTTAAAAAGGCATCAATCTGAAATTAAGGGAATATTAAATATTTAATTGTATTATTACTTTAAGTAACAGACCGTCGGTCTAAAACAAAATAAATACTTAAACATTTTAATAATAAAAGTTGGTCCTAAAATGGTTTACATCTATGTGATATGCGTCTAGTTTTGTGATATTGTTTCAATGCTTCCATGCATAAACTTGATCTATCTCTACCTAGTTTTCGCATTTTTAAAATTAGATGAAAAATCTGTAAATAAAACAGCAGAATTGTGTACAATTACAGTTTTATGGACATGAACATAAAAATGTGTAAAAAGAATAAGTAGAGTAAAAATCTGTAAGATGATATCATGTTTGTGATTGTGTTGATGAAATTATGAAGTCAACATGTATGACACTTTGTATTATTCTTGATGAATTTCTTTAGTTCAACATTCAACTTCACTGTAATCAAGAAATCTATAAAAACACACAATCAGAGATTAACACACAAACACTCAAGTTACACATCTATGAGTGCACAGTACATACACTACAGGGACAAATTTATTGGGACACCCCCTTCTAATGAACAGGTTCAACTAGTTATTTCCGTGAGCACAAGTCTTTAATTATATTCCAGGGAACTGTGTGCATGTGTTTGGCAAGGGCCCTTTTCTATTCTGACATGACAATGTCTCTGTGCACAAGGTAGGGTTCAGAAAGAAATTATTGATTTAGTCAGTGTGGAAGAACATGAGGGATCTGCATAAAGCTCAGACCTGAAGATAAAAACCGATGGACACAGACGCACACATGCATGTTCTAGTCGGCATGAAACAGAAGTGCCGATGGTGTTTTCTTCAGTCTTGATGTATATCTGAATGACACGAGATGAATGTTGGACGGGGCTTGATTTAGGGAAATGATTGGGTTGTTGGAATTTAGAGGTCTGGCATTAGACAGTCAGGAGATATGTAGAAGAGAAAGTATTTGAACCCCTGATGAAAGAGTATTTGACCAAACCCCTGATGATAGAGTATTTTACTAAACCTCTGACTCTTTAGCTTGTAGTGCCGGTATCTACCAGCAGGGGCAAAGAGTGAGTCACGACAGAAATAGTGATGAACAGAGACAGAACTGAAATGATCACTTGAGTGGCTCTGAAAAGTGAATTGTTACAAAGTGAAAGTGAAAAGTGCAAGTTACAAGGAACTCATGAATATTTTTATAATATATAACACCGCCCAGTGAAACAAAAAAATGGGCTCCCAATAGAAATACGTACTTGCTAAATCTGGTCTGTGCAGTTCAGGAGCTCGAGAGATGCATTGATGCAGTTTTATGAATTCTTCTCATCATCATTAAACGAAAGGCTACTTTACATCAATATGAAGAAAACTTTTACTATAAATGTGTTGTTTTATCTTCTATTTCATTTGTGCGGTAAGTGCATTACTTCTGTTTGTCTCAAACACTTTTTCTTTCGGGTTTCTTCAGTTTCAGCTCATTCAGACTTTGTTTAGACACATTGCATTCGCATTATAGTCCTTTCGCACGGGATAAGTATTATTATCTGGGGATCTCGTGGGATTTATGATGTCCCGACATCTGTATTTCACGTGGCGCATCCGGGTTTAAGTGAAGAATGCATTGCACTCAAATTTACGGACTTATTCCCCAGATATGAAGGCTTCGCGTATAGTTTCTATATAGTTGTATAGTGTATAATGATATGAGACCGGACCTGTCGGAATTTGAGATCGCCGTTGCGATCCGGAAGATCACCGTGATCGCGGGTCTCAAGTGTTACGGGAGTTTCCATGAGAAATAAGAAAACGACAGTTTTAATATATGATATAAATAATATTATCACAGGACCTCGGTGTTCGTCAATACACGGTGGGTTATTTGAGGGGGAATTTTTACTTACTGTTGAAAAGACGTGGCCGATTCGCAGGCGATTATAATCACAGATTATTACACGACTAGAGGTCACCAGGTGTCACTAATGTAACCTTGTGGTCCCTTATAAGGGCAAGTAATCCGGCAGAAGGCGGTAGTGCAGTTTCAATAGAATAAACATTCCTGTTCTATTCAACAATGAAAAGACAAGAGTATAAACATCTTAGACAAATGTACAAACCTTTGACGCAACTACCCAGAAAAAAGAAAGAGAAGAAAACACATAACAGCCCCTGGATGTCCACAGAGAATCTATATGGTGAAGACAAAATAGCCGAGAACTAGGCAAACGTGCTCACACTGCTATCAAGCTCATAGCAAACCTAAAGAAAGATAAGTGACCAAACCCGTCATCCACCAATGAAGGGACAAAATCGAATAAATCAGTCAACGCCCTGAAATAACTACAACTAGTTGCATTATTTTCTTGGGTAATGAGGACCAGTGCAACATCCAATAAGGGAAAGAGTTGAAATACAAACAAAAACCCAAACAATCAAGTATAACAATGAAGTATTAAGCATAAACAAAACATCAAAAGATAAAACATTATAAAATTATAAAAACGTTTAAAACTTTGTTTTATAAACCCTTATGTTTTAAGAAGTAAAAGCAATAATACCTACCATCCGCTATTCTGATTTGTGATACTCAGGCAGCCATCTCGCCATAATACTTAAACATATCTATAATATAATTTTAAATAATATCAATATGACATGTGTTAAATTCAGCACACCACCATACTCTCTCCGTATTTAACATGTCTGCACATAGATGTTCCTTATCTGCTGGTTACTGCCACTATGTATTACATAAGCCAGCTGCAGCTTCCATTCAGTGAACAAATGGGATTTGTAGTTTTCCATCTCCCATTAACAGCAGAAGAGGAACAACAAATCTCCTCACTTCCTTTTATAGTGCTAAACCTGATGGGATTTGTAGTTTTCTAAGCATATCCCAATACACTGATCCCGTGCGAATTTGTTACTGGGTTGTTTTTAATTATACACAAAAGCTTTGACCTTTTTGCATTCACACAATGTATACGAGATAACCGAGCTAGAATTACATTTAAATTTACATTTATGCATTTGGCAGGTGCTTTTATCCAAAGCGACTTACATTGCATTATCCTATACATTTTTTTCTAAGTATGTGAAATCCCCTGGGGATATTGTTTTAAATAAAGTTTCAATAAAACGAACCACCAAAAGATATTTTAGAAGTCAGTCATCATTTTGCAAATCATATCATATCATCTTACTTTTGTATGTTCCAATGTTTCCTAGCTTTTCTCATTCATCCATCCGTGAAAATGGTCTAATTTAATTTCCTTGGTCTGAATTGTCTCTGTTTGTTCTTCAGGTGTGTTTGGTGTTGATCCAGATCAAGAGAAGTTAGTGTCAGTGATGGAGGGAGAATCTGTCACTTTACAAACTGATATGACTCACATACAGAGCTATTATCTGACATTGTGGAGGTTTGGAGATGAAGGCGTTACCATAGCTCGACTCAACAGAGATAAGATCATATATAGTGATATTCCTGCATTTAGAGACAGAATGATGTTGGATGATCAGACTGGATCTCTCAACATCACAAACAGCAGATTCAAACACTCTGGACTTTATAAGATAGAGATGAGCAACAGCACCGGGACGTTTTTAAAGAAATTCCATCTTACAGTCTATGGTGAATATTAAACTACAAGCTTAACATCTGACTGTAAATTGTGTAGTTAATGTTTTTCTATGTGAAACTGTTTCTTTTAGATTCTCCGTTTTTGATCGATGCTGAAAAAGGTGAATTAAAGACGGTGTCGGTAACGGAGGGAGATTCTGCCTATCTGACGATGGAAGATGTTGAAATTCAGAGATATGATCTGATATTGTGGAGGTTTGGAGATGACGGCATTCTTATAGTGAAAGGTGACAGAGAAGACAATAAGACCACATTTAGTTATGATGAGAAATATGGAGACAGACTGGAGCTGAACTATCAGACCGGATCTCTCACCATCACAGACGCCAGAATCACAGACACTGGACTTTATAAAGTAAAGATCAGCGGTGACAGAAGAGCCGAATACTTGAGATTCATTCTGACTGTCAGTGGTGAGTAGATCACTCCAGCATCATATAGTGCTTTCATACTTAATAGTGTTTAAGATCAATGAGCGTGTGTGTGTTTCTCACTCCAGCATCATATAGTGCTTTCATACTTAATAGTGTTTAAGATCAATGAGTGTGTGTGTGTTTCTCACTTCAGCATCATATAGTGCTTTCATACTTAATAGTGTTGAAGATCAATGAGTGTGTGTGTGTTTCTCACTCCAGCATCATATAGTGCTTTCATACTTAATAGTGTTTAAGATCAATGAGTGTGTGTGTGTTTCTCACTTCAGCATCATATAGTGCTTTCATACTTAATAGTGTTTAAGATCAATGAGTGTGTGTGTTTCTCTCTCTTCAGCATCATATAGTGCTTTCATACTTAATAGTGTTTAAGATCAATGAGTGTGTGTGTGTTTCTCACTCCAGCATCATATAGTGCTTTCATACTTAATAGTGTTTAAGATCAATGAGTGTGTGTGTGTTTCTCACTCCAGCATCATATAGTGCTTTCATACTTAATAGTGTTTAAGATCAATGAGTGTGTGTGTGTTTCTCACTTCAGCATCATATAGTGCTTTCATACTTAATAGTGTTTAAGATCAATGAGTGTGTGTATGTTTCTCACTTCAGCATCATATAGTGCTTTCATACTTAATAGTGTTTAAGATCAATGAGCGTGTGTGTGTTTCTCACTCCAGCATCATATAGTGCTTTCATACTTAATAGTGTTTAAGATCAATGAGTGTGTGTGTGTTTCTCACTTCAGCATCATATAGTGCTTTCATACTTAATAGTGTTTAAGATCAATGAGTGTGTGTGTGTTTCTCTCTCCAGCATCAGGTGTGTCTTCAGGTGGTGTAGCAGGTATAGTTATTGCTGTTCTGCTGGTCATGTCAGGAGCCGTCGGTGTATTTGTGTTTTTCTATCGCCGCAGAACCTCTGAAATAAAAAAACAAATTGGTAAGAATTGGTAAGAATCATATTATCTTAAATAGCATAAATGTCTTAAAATTCCCAACACATGTTTGTGTGTCTGTGCTTTTGTGTATGTGTGTGTTCATGTTTGTATGACAACAAAACCCATTACGGTTAAAACAATTAAAATAATATTTCTGATTGTTTGCTGTTTTACTTTACTGTGAAGAATAGACGTTTGACTCTTTAGAACTGAAGAGAGTTTTTGTTCTGAGACTTGAATGCTGCTTTACACCATAACAATATATGAATATTTACAATAAAATTGATTCCGCAAATAAAACGTATATTTGACTCGACTGAGTGATTCCAGCTGTATTGATGCACTGAACGTGTCTTTGTTCTGTTTTGTTCTCCAGATGTATTCATTGATCAGTCAGTGTCAGTGAAGACGGGAGATTCTGTCATTCTACTCACTGGTGTTAAAGAAATACAGAAAGATGACGAGATAACGTGGATGTTTGAAGACAGAGCAATAGCTAAAATGAAGGGAAATAAAACTATTGAAAATATTGATAACAGATTTAAAGGCAAACTGGAGCTGAACCCTCGGACTGGATCTCTCATCATCAGAGACACCGAAACTGAACACACTGGACTATACAAAGCAAAGATGAGACTTCAAGATGTGCCATCATCCCAGATATTCAGTGTTTCTGCCAGTGGTAAACTGAACACTTTCTTTCTATAGAGTATTTAGATCAACACTGTAAAGATAGAGAAACTCAAACATTAGTTTACTTTATACAACGATTAGTTTCTGTTCTTGATTCTGATTGGTCAATAGCTGTGGTTCATTCACAATAAAGCACAGCAATGAGCACCACACCTACAGATGAGTCTTCAGTAACAGAGGAAAACAAAAGGGTTATTATACAAACATTGAAACACATTATTAAACAATCAACACGACTACAAAGAAAACAAACTGAATACAAAGTAAAGCACATAAACTAAAAGTCCCTAAAATGACAAAACATAAGAGATAAACTAACTGTGTGACACATGAAGCTCTCAGAATCAGTTCAGTGATCTTTCTTACTCAGATTTCTTTAGGACGGTTAACCTTGATATGTGTAAACATGTGAGTCTGATGTAAATGATCAATGCACATGAGCCTCCTGTAATAACTTGAATCTTCACACTCACTTGATGTTTTTGTGTGTCTGTATTGTCTTTGTGTGTTTGACAGATAAACTGTATGTGAATGAAGGAGATCCTTTCACTTTAAGCTCTGGTCTCACTGAACTAAGAGACGATGTCATGACATGGAGGTTTAAAGACAAACATATAAATACGATCAATGGAAGTCAAGCATCTGTTTGTGATGAAGAGGAATTTAAAGACAGATTTCATGTGGATCTTCAAACTGGATCTCTGACCGTCAGAAACAGCAAAACTAAAGACTCTGGACTTTATCAACTAGAGATCAACAGCAGCACAGACAAAAATAAACAAGAAAAGAAATTCACTGTTATTGTCCTTGGTTAGTAAGACGAGGTCTTTAAGATCACTGTGCAATACAATTAGGTTTTTGTAAGACATTACATTATTATTAAGACACCATCAAGGATATTATTGAAATTTAAATGTTATATTATGTTAATTTATCCCACACGGAAATATCATTTTTAGATTAACATGCCACAGAAATATCGCTTTCAAAAGGGACATTTCTGTCACGTGTGACACCAAGTTGAGTTTCATCAGCACAACACTGAAAACTACTATAATGAATGGGTTAAAATAGATTTTCCTTAGTAATATTTGCAACTGACAATTTATTTTTAATGTATTAAAACTGTTGCAAACAGTACATTGTTACGTCTCCATGTCTTAAGTCTATTCTATGTCCCATGAAACTGTCTGTAATGAGACAGTGATATCAAATCCTTCATAAGATAATTCTACTCCTCGTTGTAGCTGCACATTTTAATGTCTGCATTTCTGTTTCTTACAGAGAGATTTGAGAAGGTGTCGGTGATGGAGGGAGAATCTTTCACTCTCAACACTGACTTTGATTTCATACAGAGACCTGATATGATCAAGTGGGAGTTTGGAGACAAGTGTATAGCTGAACTCAAGGGAATACAAGATGTTGTTAGTGATGTTGTTGATAACAGACTGGAGCTGGACCATAAAACTGGATCTCTCACCATCACAAACACCAGAAAGACAGATTGTGGACATTATACACTGAGGACCGATCCTGAAAGGAAATTCACTGTCACTGTCAAAGGTATGCAGCTCAATTTCAAAGGAGGAAAACTTTTAACACCCTTTTAACAATAACTTCTACAACAGTGGCTGGACTGCTACTTACTGTATTTTGTCTTAGCCCTAAAAACTAAAAATAATCTCTCTTGTCTTGTTTAATGTTGTTTAGATATTTTATTTGAGAAGACAAATCTGTGTTTATATTGTTTAAACAGGCCGGGCTTCTAGGAAAAATCTTCCAGAGGAGAAAGAAGGTTAGATTTATTCCTGCTGTTTGACTGATAATTCAACCTGTGATGTTCAGTGTTTTCTTAACAGAGAATTATTCAATAACCTTCACTGAAATGATCGTGAATGTGCTGTTTATATGTCACAATCAGTTACATTTTTACATGAAGGCTTTTCAGTCTGATTGACACACATGCAAGAACATACACGTTTAACTCACTTCTGTGAGTCAGTGTCACGAAATGGTGTGGACAGAACCCAGATGCAGGCAGACAAAGGTTTAACAAAAAACTTTATTAAATAAAACACCCGCAATGGGGAAAAACAAGAACAAAAACACACTAGAAAACAAACACTAGAAACAAAACACTTCACAAAACCGAAACAGGGTAGTCCAACAAGACGAGAAACAGGGGATACTACCGTGAGCGTTGATACAAACACCAACATCAGACAAAAGATAAAGACAATGCACCAACACTGAACAGAGAGAAACTGAGACCATATAAAGGGAGACACTAACGAGGAGTGATTACATGGGGAGAGTGGTGACAGCTGATGGGAATGAAACCCTAACGAGGTGAATTACAAAATAGACGATGGGAATGAAACCCTAATGAAATTACAGGAGATAGGAGGGTGGGGCTGAGAGACATAACAGGAAGACACGTGGCATCACGTAACAACATAAAGCCACATGTCTTCACACATAACACAACAGAAACCCGAAAGACGTGGCAATGTCATGACTCTGCCCAGGGAGCTTGAAAGCTCGAGACAGGAAGGACAGAGTCCTAACATTACCCCCGCCCCCAGAAACGCCCCATGGCGTCTCAAGGGAGAAACCTCAGCGGGCCAAAACACAAAAGCACAAAGACAAACACCACAAGCACAACACAGAACAAACTAAAGGGAACGTAAGGGAGGATATGAAGGGGTTCGGGTGGGTCAACAAAAACAACAAACATGGGAGGGGGGGTGGGGGAATGGGAGGCCAAACCTTGGGGACACCAGGAAAGGGTGGGACAGGTTGAGGAGACTTGAAACAACCGGACGAGACCGGCGGGGACTTGAAACAACCGGACGAGACCGGCGGGGACTTGAAACAACCGGACGAGACCGGCGGGGACTTGAAACAACCAGACGAGACCGGCGGGGACTTGAAACAACCAGACGAGACCGGCGGGGACTTGAAACAACCGGACGAGACCGGCGGGGACTTGAAACAACCGGACGAGACCGGCGGGGACTTGAAACAACCGGACGAGACCGGCGGGGAGTTGAAAAGGCTAGGGAGAGGTGTGTGTCCAAGGGGGAAAAAAGTTTGAGGTGATGCTGGCCGGAGAACTGGCTGAGGCACCGGCTGGAAGTCCCCCTGCGGAAGGACAGGTCTGGATGCCTGCGGATGGGCAGGTCTGGACGCCTGCTGATGGGCAGGTCCTGAAGCCTGCGGAAGGGCAGGTCCTGATGCCTGCGGAAAGGCAGGTCCTGACGCCTGCGGAGAGGCAGGTCCTGACGCCTGCGGAGAGGCAGGTCCTGACGCCTGCGGAGAGGCAGGTCCTGACGCCTGCGGAGAGGCAGGTCCTGACGCCTGCGGAGAGGCAGGTCCTGACGCCTGCGGAGAGGCAGGTCCTGACGCCTGCGGAGAGGCAGGTCCTGACGCCTGCGGAGAGGCAGGTCCTGACGCCTGCGGAGAGGCAGGTCCTGACGCCTGCGGAGAGGCAGGTCCTGACGCCTGCGGAGAGGCAGGTCCTGACGCCTGCGGAGAGGCAGGTCTGGACGCCTGCTGGATCGCTGGCTGTGAACCCGGCTGGAGAACCGGCAGGAGCGCCGGCTGGGCTGGGTTACGTGCCCCCCTCCGTTGCCTCTTCCTCTTCTGCCGAGCCAATCTCCTGGTAGTCGGCTGGAGGAAGGTGAAGGACGGGGCTGGCTCCGCGTTGGAGGCCTCCGAAGAGGACCCCCAGGACTCTCTCCTTCCACGCTTGCCCTGAAGACTGGTGGTTGGTGGAGAGGTTGCAGGGTCCGAGACTGATGGTGCGGTGGTGGTCACGACCCCAAGCTCCAGGGTGTTATCCTCAGGGATCGAACCCAATGGGGTCGTAGAGCTGAGGCGTGTAGAGACCCTGGGCAGATCCCGATCACTAATCCGCTGAACAAGATCAGTGAAGCCCAGGTGTCTCTGTAACTTCATCTCCTCCTGGGAGAGCGGTTTTGCAAGGCAGCCGTTGAAGATTACCTTCAACTCCTCCTCCGTGAAGCAGCCTCGCTTTGCCGTTGCCAAGAACTTGTCAGCGAAGTCCCATATGTACATGTCTCTCTGGCGGAGGCCAAAGAGAAGGTACGCCTCACTAGCACGGGCAGTCGTGTCCGTACTGCCTGCTGGGTTCAATGTGGGTTGGTGCATTCTGTCACGAAATGGTTTTGGACAGAACCCAGATGCAGGCAGACGAAGGTATAACAAAAAATGTTTATTAAATAAAACACCCGCAAGGGGGTAAACATGAACAAAAACACTAGAAAAAACAAACACCTCCAACGAGGGGGACAAAAGGAAACAAAGTCCTTAATAATAAAATAATAAGTCCACAAACTATTTGCCTGGAGTCGTGTAATCCCCAGTCACAGCTCAACATAGACATCCACATTAGACAACCAATATAAGACAAAGACATATGATAAAGACAAAGACAATGCACCAACACTGAACAGAGAGAAACTGAGACCATATAAAGGGAGACACTAACGAGGAGTGATTACATGGGGAGAGTGGTGACAGCTGATGGGAATGAAACCCTAACGAGGTGAATTACAAAACAGACGATGGGAATGAAACCCTAACAGGAGATAGGAGGGTGGGGCTTAGAGACATAACAGGAAGACACGTGGCATTAAGTAACAACATAAAGCCACATGTCTCCACACATAACACTACAGAAACACGAAAGACGTGGCAATGTCATGACTCTGCCCAGGGAGCTAGAAAGCTCGAGACAGGAAGGACAGAGTCCTAACATTACCCCCGCCCCCAGAAACGCCCCAATGGGGAAAAACAAGAACAAAAACACACTAGAAAACAAACACTAGAAACAAAACACTTCACAAAACCGAAACAGGGTAGTCCAACAAGACGAGAAACAGGGGATACTACCGTGAGCGTTGATACAAACACCAACATCAGACAAAAGATAAAGACAATGCACCAACACTGAACAGAGAGAAACTGAGACCATATAAAGGGAGACACTAACGAGGAGTGATTACATGGGGAGAGTGGTGACAGCTGATGGGAATGAAACCCTAACGAGGTGAATTACAAAATAGACGATGGGAATGAAACCCTAATGAAATTACAGGAGATAGGAGGGTGGGGCTGAGAGACATAACAGGAAGACACGTGGCATCACGTAACAACATAAAGCCACATGTCTTCACACATAACACAACAGAAACCCGAAAGACGTGGCAATGTCATGACTCTGCCCAGGGAGCTTGAAAGCTCGAGACAGGAAGGACAGAGTCCTAACAGTCAGAGCTTCCAATGATTCAAGACTCACACAGCAGACAAGTTTCATCACAATTCTTTTGCATTTTGACTCAATGGATTGTCTAACATAAGAATCCAGATAAAGAAAACAAATTCCAGGTCTAGGTTATGATTTCCTGGAGAAACTCAATGATTTATTTCTTGAACATCTATTCTGTGCAAGTTTTCCTTTTTAAATAAAACAATTACTCTTATAGTCTTATATTTTACAATTATGCTTCTCAATTTGATTGATCTTGTTTTAAGGATGTTTATATATTTTAACTTGCCAAGAATATATATGTTCCCACTCTTTTATTTTAATGTAAATATTTCTATCTCTGACAGTGAATATTAAGGCGGTGTCAGTGAATAAGGGAGATTCTGTAACTCTCAGCACTGGGGATGCTTTCACACAGATGCCTGATATGATCAAGTGGATGTTTGAAAACATTTGTATTGCTGAATTCACTGGAAATAAACCTGCTGCTGCTGCTGATGTTGATAAAGATGACAGATTCAGAGGCAGACTTGAGCTGGACTATAAGGATGCATCTCTCACTATCACACACTTCACAAGCAAAGACTCTGGACGTTATAGACTGAGAACCATAACAGGGGATTCAGAAAGAACATTCAATATCGTTGTCAATGGTAAGTATCTCTTCATTGGTTAAAAACACAATTTTACGATAACTTCTACTTCAACAGTAATTGGTTAAAAGTCAGCGGTGCATTTTTACCTCCATTATCATACTATATAAACATAATAACTTGACTGGACAGCTTCTAATTTGTCTTACTAAAACTAGTCCTAAAACGTGTACAACTAAATCTTCATTTAAGGATGTTTAGATATTTTTCAGAGGACTTGAAATAAAATTTACAAATACAATACAAATGCACATTTAACATATATGAAGCAGGGAAACGTGGAGGCTTTGTAAGACATCAGTTGAAATTCGTTTGGGCTGAATAAATAATCACAGGACTTTTATTTTCTTAAATGTTTCCTTTAAACACAGTTTAGTTTTCTCTTAACATACGTCGTTTTTCTCTGTTTCAAGTGCATTCAACAAATACTGAAGGGAATGATTCAGCGGCGGCACCCACACAGACTGAATACGACCCTTTGTACGACCCTTTGTTGGCTGTTCGTGTTGTGGATAATAAGGAGGAGATGGGTCTACAAGAATATAAACAACATTATAAACACAACTGACCTTTTTTAGTGAACAAGAAGCATATTTAAAATTCAATATCCAATGTAAGCAATCAAAAATGTCTATTTTAAATTCATTTTATGTTGAATCTGAAACTCTGAATGTGAAGTTAAAGTGAGTTTATATGGACTCACACAAACAGACTTTGATTTTAAAGTTTTGTCCACATTATTATGATCTTCATCGCAGAACTCTTAAAACAAAGCAGAATCATTTCAATGACTGTTCAGATACAGTTCATGATATTGACACATGAATTTAGAAATGTACCTGCTTTAATTTACTTATTCACATTATGTTATTTACGGCTGTGATGTGCTGTTCTGTCTTATAACTGTGTGATCTTTTCTGTCCTCTAGTGGACAAACAATATTTCAGGTTTTCATTATTTAAATGATCTACAGCTGTTGGAACATTAAAGGAGGTCTAACATGCCATTGTGCCTTCTTTATACTGTTAAACATGCAGGGTCCTCAAGCTTAACACGGTCAACTTGTTAGAAATCGAGTTGGACGATGATGTAGTATTTCTGTGCTTGATACTGTACAGAACAACCGTGTTCTGAAAGTTTTTTATAAGTCTGTATTGTGTACTTAGAGATTGAATAAAAGTTTGTGATAAAATGTGATTTTGTCAAGTATTTTTAGAGAACAAACAGAATCTATACGAGTTTTAATGTTGTTGTTTAAATATAGATTTCTTTAGTTGAGATGCCACGATTATTAGTGATCTTTAATACATTAGAAACTAATGTTCAGGAGGACACAACAACATTCACCTTCAGTGTTTCTCATGATTCTTATTTCCCATAAATATGTAGTGAAACATATTTTAGTGAATTCATTTGCATATGTTGATCGAACTGGATTATTTATGGGTGCAAATATGATGTTAAAGCAGGATCAGCTTTTAGATCATTGCAGAAAGAGTTTGTGTTAAAACTAAAGAGGTCCGGCCGGTGTGTTTTGAGTTTGAAGTTTGTCCACTTTTTCAATGATCTGAATCAACAAAACAAAACCTGAGGAAGCATCATTAGTATACAGATTTAGGTGAGTAAATGATGACAGAATTTTCATTTTGGGGTGAAGTTTCCCTTTAAACCACCAAATATTGCAATCTGACCAGTATTGTCAAAATCTAAAAAGTTCTTCATCTTAAGTTTGACATTTACATGGAATTGCCTTATTGAAGGTTTCAAGACGGATGTACAGACGTATGGTGATGTTTTAGCTTTTCCATTATTGAGTAGATCTAAACGTACTCAGAGTCGATCCTAGATGTCTGGGGGCCCAAAGCGAATCTTTGTGGGGGTCCTTGTCATAGTTAAGTTTAGATAAACATAACTGTAAACTATAAGAAAGAAAATGTAAATTATTATTTACCTAATAACGCGCGGGTCTGGAAGCATAGCTTTAAAAACACGTAAATGTGGTGTGTTTTTACTAACCAAATAAGTGATTAACAAAAACAAAACATAAATATAGTTTAATCACGGAAGCTAAACATATGGAAACACACACACTGTACAGCTGGTTTTGTGACTGTAAGTCACTCCCATTAGCTATTGAAGTTAGAAATTTGTACGTCAATGTTTAGCCTATGTAACTTTAGAGACGGTCTCTAAATTCAGACTATCGAACATCCAACTTCAAAGCAACTTAAATTCTGAATTTGTAAACCTGTACTGGCATAATTTGGCAAAACTAAACAAGACTTTGAAATAGTACAGAAAAAAACATATGTTTTATAGCCACATTGCCATATGTAGAAATGCATCATCATCACATCACGCCCATGTCATCACCTGCTGTGCACTACACGAGTATGTCAAAGTAATGAAATAAATATGAATATTAAGTATGAATCCATAATAAAGTTATACAAATATTGTGACTTGTAAACATTTTAGTGTTTTTGTACTCAAGGGGGAGACCTGGTGGTGCAGAGGCCCTATGCATCTGCGTTTAAGGAGGATCGGCAACTAGAAATAGAAAAATATCTAGAAAAATACCTTTATAATTGGAAAAGCTTCTTAGCATCAGCTCCGGGTAAAGCGAGTCATGGGCCATGGTATGAGAATTGTGATAAAGAGATAATAAAACGATGAACTTGCTCTGAATAGAAATGACAAAGTGTAAAGTGAAAAGAACTCATGAATATTTGTATTTTATGCACCGCCCAGTGAAACCAACAATATATGGGAGTGCCTATAGAAACTGGTCGGTGTAGTTCTGGATCGCTGTCGCTTGTGAGACGCAATGAGCGGTTTTATGAAATCTTATCGTCATTAAATGTCTACTTTACATCAATATGAAGATCAATTTTACTATAAATGTGTTGTTTTATCTTCAATTTCATTTGTGCGGTAAGTGCATTACATCTGTTTGTCTTAAACACTTTTTGTTTTAGTTTTACCTGTCGAGGCTCATTCAGACTTGTTTTAACCAGTTTAAGCCACATTACATTCGCATTGTGACTTTACCCACAGAGGTGTAGCATCACTGTTTTCTGCATTCATACAATAAAGATACGAGAGGACCAAGTTAGAATTTACATTTTTAATAATATGTTATAATAATGTTTTAGTAAAATGAGTCCGTCAACATTTTGCATATCAAATCATGCATTACATATTTTTTATTGTGCGTTGAAATGTTTCTCAAGTGTTCATAAACCTTATAATTTGGCATGTAAAGTTTTAATACTTTTTTTCTCATTCGTCATCTGTAAAAAAATTCTAATTTATTTTGTTCTTCAGGTGTGTTTGGTGTTGATCCAGCTGAAATGAAGTTAGTGTCAGTGATGGAGGGAGAATCTGTCACTTTACAAACTGATATTACTGACATACAGAGCTATTATCTGACATTGTGGAGGTTTGGAGATGAAGGCGTTACCATAGCTCGAATCAACAGAGATAAGATCATATATAGTGATATTCCTGCATTCAGAGACAGAATGATGTTGGATGATCAGACTGGATCTCTCAACATCACAAACAGCAGATTCAAACACTCTGGACTTTATAAGGTGGAGATGAGCAACAGCATCGGGACGTTTTTAAAGAAATTCCGTCTTACAGTCTATGGTGAATATAAACTACAAGCTTAACATCTGACTGTAAATTGTGTAGTTATAATCTTTCTATGTGAAACTGTTTCTTGTAGAATCTCCACTTTTGATCGATGCTGAAAAATGTGAAATAAAGACGGTGTTGGTAACAGAGGGAGATTCTGCCTATCTGACGATGGAAGATGTTGAAATTCAGAGATATGATCTGATAGTGTGGAGGTTTGGAGATGACGGCATTCTTATAGTGAAAGGTGACAGAGAAGACCATAAGACCACATTTAGTTATGATGAGAAATATGGAGACAGACTGGAGCTGAACTATCAGACCGGATCTCTCACCATCACAGACGCCAGAATCACAGACACTGGACTTTATAAAGTAAAGATCAGCGGTGACAGAAGAGCCGAATACTTGAGATTCATTCTGACTGTCAGTGGTGAGTAGATCACTCCAGCATCATATAGTGCTTTCATACTTAATAGTGTTTAACATCAATGAGTGTGTGTGTGTTTCTCTCTCCAGCATCATATAGTGCTTTCATACTTAATAGTGTTTAAGATCAATGAGTGTGTGTGTGTTTCTCACTCCAGCATCATATAGTGCTTTCATACTTAATAGTGTTTAAGATCAATGAGTGTGTGTGTGTTTCTCACTCCAGCATCATATAGTGCTTTCATACTTAATAGTGTTTAAGATCAATGAGCGTGTGTGTGTTTCTCACTCCAGCATCATATAGTGCTTTCATACTTAATAGTGTTTAAGATCAATGAGCGTGTGTGTGTTTCTCACTCCAGCATCATATAGTGCTTTCATACTTAATAGTGTTTAAGATCAATGAGTGTGTGTGTGTTTCTCACTCCAGCATCATATAGTGCTTTCATACTTAATAGTGTTTAAGATCAATGAGTGTGTGTGTGTTTCTCACTCCAGCATCTTATAGTGCTTTCATACTTAATAGTGTTTAAGATCAATGAGTGTGTGTGTGTTTCTCACTCCAGCATCATATAGTGCTTTCATACTTAATAGTGTTTAAGATCAATGAGCGTGTGTGTGTTTCTCACTCCAGCATCATATAGTTCTTTCATACTTAATAGTGTTTAAGATCAATGAGTGTGTGTGTGTTTCTCACTCCAGCATCATATAGTTCTTTCATACTTAATAGTGTTTAAGATCAATGAGCGTGTGTGTGTTTCTCACTCCAGCATCATATAGTGCTTTCATACTTAATAGTGTTTCAGATCAATGAGTGTGTGTGTGTTTCTCACTCCAGCATCATATAGTGCTTTCATACTTAATAGTGTTTAAGATCAATGAGCGTGTGTGTGTGTTTCTCACTCCATCATCATATAGTGCTTTCATACTTAATAGTGTTTAAGATCAATGAGCGTGTGTGTGTTTCTCACTTCAGCATCATATAGTGCTTTCATACTTAATAGTGTTTAAGATCAATGAGTGTGTGTGTGTTTCTCAATCCAGCATCATATAGTGCTTTCATACTTAATAGTGTTGAAGATCAATGAGTGTGTGTGTGTTTCTCTCTCCAGCATCATATAGTGCTTTCATACTTAATAGTGTTTAAGATCAATGAGTGTGTGTGTGTTTCTCACTCCAGCATCATTTAGTGCTTTCATACTTAATAGTGTTTAAGATCAATGAGTGTGTCTGTGTGTGTGTTTCTCACTCCAGCATCATAGAGTGCTTTCATACTTAATAGTGTTGAAGATCAATGAGTGTGTGTGTGTTTCTCACTCCAGCATCATATAGTGCTTTCATACTTAATAGTGTTTAAGATCAATGAGTGTGTGTGTGTTTCTCACTCCAGCATCATATAGTGCTTTCATACTTAATAGTGTTTAAGATCAATGAGTGTGTGTGTGTTTCTCACTCCAGCATCATATAGTGCTTTCATACTTAATAGTGTTTAAGATCAATGAGTGTGTGTGTGTTTCTCAATCCAGCATCATATAGTGCTTTCATACTTAATAGTGTTTAAGATCAATGAGTGTGTGTGTGTTTCTCAATCCAGCATCATATAGTGCTTTCATACTTAATAGTGTTTAAGATCAATGAGTGTGTGTGTGTTTCTCTCTCCAGCATCATATAGTGCTTTCATACTTAATAGTGTTTAAGATCAATGAGTGTGTGTGTGTTTCTCAATCCAGCATCATATAGTGCTTTCATACTTAATAGTGTTTAAGATCAATGAGTGTGTGTGTGTTTCTCTCTCCAGCATCATATAGTGCTTTCATACTTAATAGTGTTTAAGATCAATGAGTGTGTGTGTGTGGTTCTCTCTTCAGCATCATATAGTGCTTTCATACTTAATAGTGTTGAAGATCAATGAGTGTGTGTGTGTTTCTCTCTCCAGCATCATATAGTGCTTTCATACTTAATAGTGTTTAAGATCAATGAGTGTGTGTGTGTTTCTCAATCCAGCATCATATAGTGCTTTCATACTTAATAGTGTTTAAGATCAATGAGTGTGTGTGTGTTTCTCTCTTCAGCATCATATAGTGCTTTCATACTTAATAGTGTTTAAGATCAATGAGTGTGTGTGTGTTTCTCAATCCAGCATCATATAGTGCTTTCATACTTAATAGTGTTTAAGATCAATGAGTGTGTGTGTGTTTCTCTCTCCAGCATCATATAGTGCTTTCATACTTAATAGTGTTTAAGATCAATGAGTGTGTGTGTGTTTCTCACTTCAGCATCATATAGTGCTTTCATACTTAATAGTGTTTAAGATCAATGAGTGTGTGTGTGTTTCTCACTTCAGCATCATATAGTGCTTTCATACTTAATAGTGTTTAAGATCAATGAGTGTGTGTGTGTTTCTCACTCCAGCATCATATAGTTCTTTCATACTTAATAGTGTTTAAGATCAATGAGTGTGTGTGTGTTTCTCACTTCAGCATCATATAGTGCTTTCATACTTAATAGTGTTTAAGATCAATGAGTGTGTGTGTGTTTCTCACTTCAGCATCATATAGTGCTTTCATACTTAATAGTGATTAAGATCAATGAGTGTGTGTGTGTTTCTCTCTTCAGCATCATATAGTGCTTTCATACTTAATAGTGTTTAAGATCAATGAGTGTGTGTGTGTTTCTCACTCCAGCATCATATAGTGCTTTCATACTTAATAGTGTTTAAGATCAATGAGTGTGTGTGTGTTTCTCACTTCAGCATCATATAGTGCTTTCATACTTAATAGTGTTTAAGATCAATGAGTGTGTGTGTGTTTCTCTTTTCAGCATCATATAGTGCTTTCATACTTAATAGTGTTTAAGATCAATGAGTGTGTGTGTGTTTCTCTCTCCAGCATCATATAGTGCTTTCATACTTAATAGTGTTTAAGATCAATGAGTGTGTGTGTGTTTCTCAATCCAGCATCATATAGTGCTTTCATACTTAATAGTGTTTAAGATCAATGAGTGTGTGTGTGTGCTTCTCACTCCAGCATCATATAGTGCTTTCATACTTAATAGTGTTTAAGATCAATGAGTGTGTGTGTGTTTCTCACTTCAGCATCATATAGTGCTTTCATACTTAATAGTGTTTAAGATCAATGAGTGTGTGTGTGTGTTTCTCACTCCAGCATCATATAGTGCTTTCATACTTAATAGTGTTTAAGATCAATGAGCGTGTGTGTGTTTCTCACTTCAGCATCATATAGTGCTTTCATACTTAATAGTGTTTAAGATCAATGAGTGTGTGTGTGTTTCTCAATCCAGCATCATATAGTGCTTTCATACTTAATAGTGTTTAAGATCAATGAGTGTGTGTGTGTTTCTCACTCCAGCATCATATAGTGCTTTCATACTTAATAGTGTTTAAGATCAATGAGCGTGTGTGTGTTTCTCACTTCAGCATCATATAGTGCTTTCATACTTAATAGTGTTTAAGATCAATGAGTGTGTGTGTGTGTTTCTCACTCCAGCATCATATAGTGCTTTCATACTTAATAGTGTTTAAGATCAATGAGTGTGTGTGTGTTTCTCACTCCAGCATCAGGTGTGTCTTCAGGTGGTGTAGCAGGTATAGTTATTGCTGTTCTGCTGGTCGTGTCTGGAGCCGTCGGTGTATTTGTGTTTTTCTATCGCCGCAGAACATCTGCAATAAAACAGCAAAATGGTAAGAATTGATAAAAATCATATTATCTTAAATAGCATAAATGTCTTAAAATTCCCAACACATGTTTGTGTGTCTGTGCTTTTGTGTATGTGTGTGTTCATGTTTGTATGACAATGAAACCCCTTACGGTTAGATTGTTTGCGGTTTTACTTTACTGTGAAGAATAGACGTTTTACTCTTAAGAACTGAAGAGAGTTTTTGTTCTGAGACTTGAATGAAGCTTTACACCATAACAATATATGAATATTTACAATAAAACTGAGTTAATACGTTTATTTGACCCTACTCCAGTGAGTGATTCCAGCTGTATTGATGCACTGAACGTGTCTTTGTTCTGTTTTGTTCTCCAGATGTATTCATTGATCGGTCAGTGTCAGTGAAGAAAGGAGATTCTGTCATTCTAAACACTGGTGTTAAAGAAATACATGAAGATGACGAGATAACGTGGATGTTTGAAGACACATCAATAGCTCAAATGAAAGGAAATCAAACTATTGAAAATATTGATGAGAGATTCAGAGACAAACTGAAGCTGAACCCTCGGACTGGATCTCTCACCATCAAAGACAACAAAACTGAACAGACCGGACTATACAAAGTAAAGATGAGACTTCAAGATGTGCCATCATCCCAGATATTCAGTGTTTCTGCCAGTGGTAAACTGAACACTTTCTTTCTATAGAGTATTTAGATCAACACTGTAAAGAAAGAGAAACTCAAACATTAGTTTACTTTATACAACGATTAGTTTCAGTTCTTGATTCTGATTGGTCAATAGCTGTGGTTCATTCACAATAAAGCACAGCAATGAGCACCACACCTACAGATGAGTCTTCAGTAACAGAGGAAAACAAAAGGGTTTATATACAAACATTGAAACACATTATTAAATAATCAACACGATTACAAAGAAAACAAACTGAATACAAAGTAAAACACATAAACTAAAAGTCCCTAAAATGACAAAACATAAGAGATAAACTAACTGTGTGACACATGAAGCTCTCAGAATCAGTTCAGTGATCTTTCTTACTCAGATTTCTTTAGGACGGTTAACCTTGATATGTGTAAACATGTGAGTCTGATGTAAATGATCAATGCACATGAGCCTCCTGTAATAACTTGAATCTTCACACTCACTTGATGTTTTTGTGTGTCTGTATTGTCTTTGTGTGTTTGACAGATAAACTGTCAGTGGATGAAGGAGATCCTTTCACTTTAAGCTCTGGTCTCACTGAACTAGGAGACGATGTCATGACATGGAGGTTTAAAGACAAACTTATAGCTACGATCAATGGAAGTCAAGCATCTGTTTGTGATGAAGAGGAATTCAAAGACAGATTTCATGTGGATCCTCAAACTGGATCTCTGACCGTCAGAAACAGCAAAACTAAAGACTCTGGACTTTATCAACTAGAGATCGGAGAGAAACCAGAAAGAAAAATCACTGTTACTGTCTGTGGTGAGTAAGCCAAGGTCTTTGAGATCAGTCTATAATACAATAAAGTTTAAATGTAAAGTTTGAGCATTTCATTTTTTTTATAATGTGTTAATTTATCTCCACATAAAACATTACCATTTGATAGTTTCTGTCAACCCCATTGAGTATCATCAGCGTCATGGAATTGAAGGGTTAAAATGATGTTTTTTTAATGAATTAAATATGTAGAAGCACATGGGCAGAATGTCTTATATGTCCCATGAGACTGAAATATTGTTGTACATGATCCTTGTTGTAGCTTCACTTCTGTAGTTTAATTGTCATTTTGTTTATTTTAATGTCTGCATTTCTGTTTCCAAACAGAGAGATTTAAGAAGGTGACGGTGATGAAGGGAGAATCTTTCACTCTCAACACTGCAGATGTTTTCACAAAGAGACCTGATATGATCCAGTGGGAGTTTGAACACAAGTGTATAGCTGAACTCATTGGAAAAAGACCTTCTGCTGCTGCTGCTGTTGATAAAGATCACAGATTCACAGACAGACTGAATCTCGACCATCAGACTGGATCTCTCACCGTCACAAACAGCACAACCACAGACTCTGGACTTTATACACTGAAGATCGACTCTGAGTATTCACAATGGATATTCAGTGTCACTGTCAAAGGTGAGTCGCTCAATAACAAAGGAAGAAAAAACTCTTTATTGGTTAAAAATAACCTTTCACAATAACTGCAGCAGTGGCTGCTGGACCGATATTTTCATTACTCCAAATAAAGTCCTCATTGAATTGTACTTCTGAAGTTAATTTATCTTGTTTTAAAGATGTTTTTACATGACAAGAAGACACATTTATGTTTATATTGTTTAAACAGGCCGGCTTCCTTGGGAAAAACGTCCAGAGCAGAAAGAAGGTGAGATTTATTCCTGCTGTTTGACTGAACCATATTCAACGTTCAGTGTTTTCTTAACAGATGATTATACAATAACCTTTAGGTTTTCTATCTAACACACAACACAACAGTTATTGATTCTGAATGGTAAATGACCTAATGTTGGGAAACACAGGGGTTTATATACAAACATGGTGATGACAAAAATCTGAAACACCTAATAAACTATCAACAATATCACGTTATCAGAATCCGTTCACTGATCACTCTACATCATGTAGTCATTTAATCTGATTGGTTGAGTAATATACGAACATGTGTGTCTAACTCGTTACTTACCATCACTGAATTATTCTTGGTGGTTGACTAGTTTATATTGTTTAAACAGACTGCCCTCCTGTGAAAGAAATTCCACAGCTGAAAGGTAAGATTTATTTTAGGGCTGTCAATTTGTCATTAGTCGCATCTAGAAGAAAAGTTTGTGTTTATATAACCCTATGAGGAGGGTGAACAAGGTATGTGGTCAGCTCTAGGATTGACTCAGGGAACAGGACGCCCCCTGCCTTGCATAGTCCCATGGGCTACGCCATTTAAACATCCAGGCAATTCTCATGACTGGGCATGGTACATTTGGGACACAAGCTCAGGTTTGATGACCCTGTAGCTGGCCACCTTTGATGAGGGTGTATAGTGTTGAAAGGCCAAAACACCCCCTGATTCAAAGGTACACTACTGATGAGGAGTCCCAAATTTACAGCAGTCCTACGTCTGAGATACAGCTCTCACACCACTCTCAACATCAAGGCCCACCTCATGTACATACCATCCATTGGCACAATGGACAGTTACCATCACGTCCCGTGTTTCATGATTCTCAGTATACTGTATGTAACAGTTCACTGAAGAGGGACGATGTCACAAGTAACAGGTTGTGCGTGAAAAAGGTTTTATACACAAAGTGATAATAAGAACAGAATCAGGGTAATCCAACGTTACATTCACCAACGATGCGTCTCATCCACCAACTTTACATTAAAACCACGCAACCAACAATGGGCAATGTCAAATGATAAGGGAAAAGAATGTCCTGGGGCAAAAACCGGGGGGGGGGATACTAAGGACAGACGAGAGTGTTACAGTATATGTGGTGTATATTCATCTTGTATTTATTAACATATACGCACATGTATACACATTTAAATTACATTACACATTTATCTATCTTACTAATTATCTATTTTTCTTCAATACAGGGATATGTTTATATGTTTATAAATACAAAATGAATATGCACAGTACACATACATATATTGTATAAACTTAAACTTTTATTTTGGATGCGATTAATCACAGTCCTATTTTTTTATATATATAGGCAGATTTTTTACTTGACAAGACAAATCTGTGTTTATATTATTTAAACAGGCGGGCGGCCTTCGGAAAATCCTCCAGAGCAGAAAGAAGGTGAGATTTATTCCATCATAGCTCGAATAAAACAACAAAAATAAATACACCTCAGTCAGATCGATTAATGTACATGAAGGCTTTATGCTTTATGAAGTTTCAAGCAGATTATTTGGTTGGAGGTAAACGTAGCATGATGTCAACTGTTGTACATGCACACACATATAAAATATGAATTTATCTTACTTCTATGACCCTTTCTCCGTTTTCTTTTACAATCCACAGTAAATCCACAAGATGAGTCAGAGATTCCAGACTTACCCAGCGCAATGGATGATCAGACAGGTTAGACCCCAATCCATCAGCTTGTTAATGTAGTTAATCAGAAACTACAGACACGATTCTGATTGGTTGAGTAATATACGAACATATGCATCTAACACGTAACATACCATCACTGAATTATAGTTTGAATTGTTTAAACAGACTGCCCTCCTGTGAAAGATATTCCTCAGCTGAAAGGTAAGATTTATTTTAGGGCTGTCAAGCGATTAATCGCGATTAGTCACGTCTAGAAGAAAAGTTTGTGTTTATATAATACAGTCTGTATGTAACAGTTCGATGAAGAGGGACGATTTCACAAGGAACAGGTTGTGCGTGAAAAAGGTTTTATACACAAAAGTGATAACAAGAACAAAATCAGGGTAATCCAACGTTACATCCACCAACATTACATTAATACCAGGCAACCAACAATGGGCAATGTCAAATGATAAGGGAAAAGAAGGAAAATAAAGGCACATGTTTATTTGTTTATAAATAAAAAAAGAATTTGCACAGTACACAGACATATATTGTATAAACTTAAACTTTTATTCTGGATGCGATTAATCGCGAATAATCTTTTGACAGTCATATTTATTTTATATTTAAGCAGATTTTGAAATACCTTTAAAAACATTCCTGGTCTGAATCTGAGGACAAACAAACGGCATTAACATATTTTGTAATATTTTTTTTTTTTTTGAGTTTTCACAGCTTCCATTGAATCAAGAATCACCCAGTGGAATATATGAGCAGACAGGTCTTATCTCATCTCTGTTGCATTTTGGCCTGATAGATTGTTTAACCGGATGAATGATCAGAATTAGGAAGACAAATATCAAGTCCAAGTTATGATTTTCTGGAGAAACTAAATTAAATTAAGGAAAATTCTGTCATCACTGGCGCTCATATCCTTCAAACCACATATAAACTGTAACACAGAAGGATATTTGTGATATAGTGAAAGTGAATCATAAGCCATTCAAGATCTGTGTTTGGGGAACATTGGCATTTTTTTCTTGTTTAAAAGGATGTTTTGATATTTTAACTTTAACAAGAATTAAGACAAATATATGCTTATATTGTTAAAACAGGCTCTACTCCTTCGAGAAAGTATCCAAAGCAAAATGCAGGTAAGATTTATTCCTGCTGTTACTGCAGTTAATTCAGACTTGCAGTGTTTCATTGACTTGACACGTGTTAACTTTAGCCTGTTACTGTATGTGTGACAGTGATATGTGATCTCTGTCAACATTCCAAACAGATTTATACAATTGTTGTACATGATCCATGTTGTAGCTGCACCTCTATTGTTCACCCGCCCCTTTCATTATTTTAACATCAACATTTCTGTTTCTGTCAGAGAAAATGAATAAGGTGTCGGTGATGGAGGGAGAATCTTTCACTCTCAACACTGGAGATGCTTTCATACAGAGACCTGATATGATCAAGTGGGAGTTTGAACACAAGTCTATAGCTGAACTCATTGGAAAAAGACCTGCTGTTGTTGATAAAGATGACAGATTCACAGACAGACTGGAGCTGGACCCTAAAACTGGATCTCTCACCGTCACAAACAGCAGAACCGAAGACTCTGGACATTATAAGCTGAAGATCACTCCTGAAAGGAAGTTCTATGTCACTGTCAGTGGTGAGAATTGGTTAAAAACACCCTTTAACAAGAACTTCTACATTAACAGTAGCTGGACAGTTACTTTTTTTTCTAACCTCATAAAAACTCAAAAGTCTGAATATCTTTGACAACTTCCCAAATTGATTGATCTTTTGTAAGGTTATGTGAATATTTTTACTTGACAAGAAGACAATATGTTTATATTTTTAAAACAGGTCGGGCTCCTGGGGAAAAACGTCCAGAGCAGAAAACTGGTAAGATTTCTTCCTGCTGTTTGACTGAACTAAATTTAAGGCACACGCACACACACACACACGCGCACACGAATGAATCTGAAAGCATATGTAGGTGTGTGAGAGGAACATTGACATATTTATCTTTCTTCAAATCTCATTCATGATTGTGAATATTCAGTTGTTTTTCCAATCAAGACGTATTGAAAGTCGTCCATGAAAGTTCTGTCCTGTGCAATGTTTGCTTATTGAATAAAGCGAATTACAGTGTTTACTTATGTCATGAACTAAACTAAAAACTATATATGTCAACATTTCTGTTTCTGACAGTGAATATTAAGGCGGTGTCAGTGAATGAGGGAGATTCTGTAACTCTCAGCACTGGAGGTGCTTTAACACAGAAGCCTGATATGATCAAGTGGATGTTTGAAAACATTTGTATTGCTGAATTCTCTGGAACGAAACGTCCTGCTGCTGATGTTGATAAAGATGACAGATTCACAGGCAGACTTGAGCTGAACTATGAGGATGCATCTCTCACTATCACACACGTCACAAGCAAAGACTCTGGACGTTATAGACTGAGAACCATAACAGGGGATTCAGAAAGAACATTCAATATCACTGTCAATGGTAAGTATCTCTTCATTGGTTAAAAACACCATCTTACAATAACTTCTACTTCAACAGTAACTTGTTAAAAGTCAGCGGTGCATTTTTACCTCCATTATCATACTACATAAACATAATAAATTGACTGGACAGCTTCTAAGTTTTCTTACTAAAACTAGTCCTAAAACGTGTACAACTACATCTTCATTTAAGGATGTTTAGATATTTTTCAGAAGACTTGAAATATAATTTACAAATACAATACAAATGCACATTTAACATATATGAAGCAGGGAAACGTGGAGGCTTTGTAAGACATCAGTTGAAATTAGTTTGGGCTGAATAAATAATCACAGGACTTTTATTTTCTTAAATGTTTCCTTTAATCAAAGTTTCGTTTTCTCTTAACATACGTCGTTTTTCTCTGTTTCAAGTGCATTCAACAAATACTGAAGGGAATGATTCAGCGGTGGCACCCACACAGACTGAATACGACCCTTTGTTGGCTGTTCGTGTTGTGGATAATAAGGAGGAGATGGGTCTACAAGAATAGAAAAAAAATTATAAACACAACTGACCTTTTTTAGTGAACGAGAAGCGTATTTAAAACTCAATATCCAATGTAAGCAATCAAAAATGTCTATTTTAAATTCATTTTATACTGAATCTGAAACTCTGAATGTGAAGTTAAAGTGAGTTTATATCGACTCACACAAACACAAACAGACTTTGATTTTAAAGTTTTGTCCTCATTATTATGATCTTCATCCAAGAACTCTTAAAACAAAGCAGAATCATTTCGATGACTATTCAGAGACAGTTCATGATATTGACACATGAATTTAGAAATGTACCTGCTTTAATTTACTTGTTCACATTATGTTATTTGCGGCTGTGATGTGCTGTTCTGTCTTCTAACTGTGTGATCTTTTCTGTCCTCTAGTGGACAAAATATATACCAGGTTTTCATTATTTAAATGATCTACAGCTGTTGGAACATTAAATGAGGTCTAACATGCTATAACATCCATTGTGCCTTCTTTATACTGTTAAACATGCAGGGTCCTCAAGCTTAACATGGTCAACTTGTTAGATATCGAGTTGGACGATGACGTAGTATTTCTATGCTTGATACTGTCCGCCAGCACAACCGTTTTCTGAAAGTTTTTTATAAGTCTGTATCCCTGTTTTGAAACAAGGATCCTAATGTTTCATTGGCCAATCTCCTGGAAGAGCACGCCCATGAATGAACCAGAGAGCGAGCGGAGATCACGCCCATCAGCGTGTTTCCAAGCTGCGGTGAGAACCGTGCGTATAGTGTATTGCAGTCTTTTTAGCTAATAGAGTTAATAATGGTGTGTTTTTGGATGTGAGTGGAAAAAGCCTTTGTTCAGGCTTCCAAAGGGACCCGGTGTCCAGAACCAGCTCATTTAAGCCCTCCATTAAGGGTGTAGTTTTGCCCGGAAGTACAGTTTTACCTCATGCAACCAAAGATTGTGTATTGTGAGATTGAATAAAAGTTTGTGATAAAATGTGATTTTTTCAAGTATTTCTAGAGAACAAACAGAATCTATACGAGTTTTAATATTGTTGTTTAAATATAGATTTCTTTAGATGAGATGCCAAGATTATTAGTGATCTTTAATACAATAGAAACGCATGTTCAGGACACAACAACATTCACCTTCAGTGTTTCTCATGATTCTCATTACCGGTTATACGTAATGAAACGTATTTAAGTGAATTCATTTGCATATGTTGATCGAACTGGATTATTTATGGGTGCAAATAAAAGCAGGATCAGCTTTTAGATCTTTGTAGAAAGAGTTTGTGTTAAAACTGAAGTGGTTCGGCAGGTGTGTTTTGAGTTTGAAGTTTGTCCACTTTATTCAATGATCTGAATCAACAAAACAAAACATGAGGAAACATCATTAGAAAAAAACAGATCAGTTTCACAAGTTTTTGTTACATTTTTCATCAAACATGATGATCAGCTTCAGTTAATGTTATAGTTTCTGCATGTGAGAAGCTCATATCAGGGAAAGTGAGGTTAAATACTGAAGTTAAAAGGATAGTTGACCCAAAAATGAAATGTCTATCATCATTTAATCCCCCTCAGGTTGTTCCAAACCTTAATACTTTGTTCTGCTAAACACGAAGGAAGATATTTGGAAGAATGTCAGAAACCAAACAGTTCTCTTCCACCATTAACTCCCATTGTATTTATTTCCCCTATATAAATACATGCTGGTCCTATGTTCTTTGTGCCTCACTTCTGGTGGTGTTTCAAAACACATTGGCCAATTCCAGCATTATGGTGTCGAAACCTGAAATATTAAATGGCAGAGACATCAGAAAAATATCAGTCTGTGCACAAGTTAACTGTGACAGTGAAGTACACACACAGAAGATCATTCAGAGAGAGATGCTTTGATGGAGAATAAGGCTGTTGACATTGCAAATAATCAAGAGTCTACAAGAATGTATATATAAACAGTATATATAACATATTTATTTATTGAATGAGAAGAATATATAACAGGCAAGTAGTATATCGAAATGTAAGCAATCAAAAATGTGTTGCTATTAGTGTATTTTACACTGAACATGTGTGCAGCATCAGTACAGTTAATCTGCCTTTCAGTCCTATTGTCTGATCTTTTCTGCACTCTAGTGGACAAACAATATTCCAGGTCTTCATTCTTCGTGTAACCTACCAACTTTAATAAATAACGGTGTGTAGTTCAGTTTTAACTCATGTAACCAAATATTGTGTAACAAAAGTTGTCTTGTGAAAATGTGTATTTATTTTTGATGTCATTGTGTAAATGAAATTGTGAGTTTTAATATTGTTGTCTATAGATTTGTTTAGTTGAGATTCCAAGATTATGAGTGATCTTTAATTTAGAAACGCATGTTCAGGACACAACAGCATTCACCTTCAGTGTTTCTCATGATTCTTATTTCCCGTAAATATGTAGTGAAACTTATTTCAGTGAATCATTTGCATATGTTGATCAAACTGGATTATTGATGGGTGCAAAAATGATGTTAAAGCAGCATGGATTAGACGTAAGATTTATTGCATAGCATTTCGATCATTGCAGAATGGGTCTGGCTGGTTTATTTTCAGTTTGAAGTTTGTCCACTTCACCCAATGATCTGAAATCAACAAAACATATTAAGCATTAGTAGAGAAATACAGATTATTATTATCACAGGTTACTGTCTTATTTTATATCAGACAAAAATGGAACGACCCGCTTCGGCGTAGATGTCGTGCATCGCCCAGAATTTTAAGTATTACGCAGCCGTTTTTTGGGTCACTGTGGTTCAGAAGAGTAGTTTCTGTTAAATTCTAAAGATAAACAGATTTTTTATGTCACATTAACTACAAATATTTGAGTTAAAGGGATACTTCACCTAAAAATGAAAATTGGAAAATTGTTTCCAACCTGAATAAATGTTTTTGTTCTATCATCAACTGATACTTTTGGGGCACCGTTTACCATTTTTATCTTGGTGCCACAGATCTGTAAACTGTAACATTCTTCCAAATATCTTCTGTGTTCAAACGTGGGTGAGTCATTCATGACATAATTCACGACAGAAATGTCGTTTTTGGGTGGAGTTTGCCTTTAAAATTTCTCGCTAAACTGTACTGTCTGCCAAAAAACATATAAAAAAGAAAAAAAATAGAAAATAAATAAACAAATCATGCGCAGTAAACGTAACGCATGCAAATATATATTTTTGAAATGTGAATAATATGAAGAATTCATTTGAAAAACAGATATCTAAGTAAAATGTTCGTAAATCATGTATTTTTATTGTGAATTTCAAGTAATATCAATCTAACTACAGTCTGGGTATTTGGATTATTAAATAACTCAAAACATACAGCTAAATAACATGATAAAACACAATAAAAATGTGACATTTTTAGTTATCTGTTTTTGCAAATAAACTCTTCATATGTACTGATGCTTGACTCAACAACACAACATTGTTCTTAATGCAATGCACTACTGTGTGTGCGTGCGTGCATTCGTGTGTGTGCGAGTTTTTTTGTGTGTGTGTGTGTGCACAATATGCAACGGTCGTAACCAAATTCATCCTGATCAGAGTCCCACCACACGTGACTATGGAGAGAGAGACTCATCCGAGAAATGAAAAGCTCCTTATTTTTAAGTGGCACATTATGGCACCCATGACCTTCCCCTCTGGATTGTAATCTGTTGGATTTCTGGCCGCAGCCAGTGCTGGACACCGACACACACACCCATCTTCTGAAGTGACTTCCTGTTTTATTTCTTAAGTATTTGTGTCACTTCCTGAGTGATAGTGAAGTCAACCATCTTATTGCACAGAATGACAACCAAGCCGCTGTTTTTCGTCTGTAAGTTGATCTGTTATTACTTGATGATAGTAATAATTGAAGTTTATGAGGTTTAATGTAATTTATAATTCAGAAACAACTGATGTTCGTGTGGTTTTCTTCACAGATTTACTGCTGTGCTGTCAAACTACAGAGAGTTTAACTCTTAAACGGGTGATTTTAGGGGGAAATGTGACTTTAGACTGTGAGCTTGATAACAGAGACATTTATTGGTTTGTCTTGAAACCACCAGAATCTCTAGTGAAGATATTTCGTACTTTTACAGCAGAATCTACAAATCCTTTATTTTTTGATCAAAGATTCAAAAAGAAATATTCATCCAAAACTTTAAGTCGTTTGTTTATTAGTAATATAACAAAAGATGAATTAGGAATATATTATTGTGCAAAAGCATCTCTACAGCTCAGCAATGGCACCAAACTTTACACTGGTAAGTGTAGGATTATATATGCTTGGATCAATGAGTTACATTAACCAAATCATCAGTACATCGATACAGTTTAGCGCATGTACGATTTCTTACCTTTACTTCTATCAGAACCTTATCAAACAAATATTGTATTTATATATGTGAAATTGGTACTTTTAACAGAAACGGTCCATCAGAATTCAACGGAAGTACAGGATCAAGCACATCAAAACATCAAACATCAGACTGTGGCGATCGCGTCCATCTCATTCATTGCGTTGTTTTCGATTTTTATAGGTAATATTTCAGAGTTTGACTAATGTTGAAAGTGCAGTCCTGTTACTTGTGATATTGTGCAAACATTAAATCTCATTCTTGGCCAAATTCAATGAACTATTAAGATTCGTGGTAACGAACTTGCTGTTTTATTGTTTGATAACAATTTGCATTGACAATTCATTGTGTTGCTTTAGGTCTGTTAATGCTGAAATGTGAGAAACCCAGAAAACTCGAAAACCAGACCAGAATGTCAAAGTTTGATGACGTAAATACAGAAGAGGTAACACTGACTCTGTATATTCATATTTACATGTTATATATTTATAAGCTAACGTTTATTTTCTATCCATGTAGTTTACGAAAGTGGACTTCCGTCTGTGTGAATAACACACAAGACCAATCAGTCCAGCGGTGATACATCCATAAAGACCTTATGCAGTATATGGTTTTATTTGCATTAATACGTCCAAGATGAAATAAAATCTGACCTCTAAATAAAGTTCAAAGTAGGTGCACTTGAAGGACATCACTAAGAGAGCTGTCTGGCTTCATGCTAGTGTCAAGTCATCAAAATCCAAAAAACTGGTGCAACACATTTCTATTTGTTGAAAGTGATTTGAAAGTAAATCAGCTTCATCAAAATAATATTGACCGTATTTGGATTTAGAGCCGTGGTTTCCTATTTAACCTCGTGTAAAACCAATATGGCTTTTATTTTGTATTGTGTCTTGCCGTGTGTCCTTTGCTTCCTTCCTGTTCTTGGTTCTGCCCTGTCCTGATTGGCTGGACCCCTATTTACCTTAGATCAAAAGAGTTTAGAATATACTCTTTATATAAATGCTGTTGTTTTTGTTCAAGTATATCAAGTGTATGTAGATTTGTTTTTAGATATGTTTTTAAACTGTACTGGGTTTGTATTGGTATTTGGACAGCGCTTTACAAATGCCGTATCTCACACCTTTGGCTTTGTATTTTTTAATAGCAGAAAATAAACAACATTCAAAAGTTTTTTTATGTGGTTGAGTAGTCATCCGTTACACACTGACGTCAGGTCAATGCAATCTTGTTTCCTTCCTGTAGCTTTCTTTAATGTCGCAACTGTAATTTTACATTTACATTTATGCATTTGGCAGACGCTTTTATCCAAAGACGCCTATTACATTTCATTTTCCTATATATTTATACATATGTATCAATCCCATGGGTTTGAACCCACAACCTTGCGTTGTTAACGCAATGTTCTTACCACTGACCTACAGGAAAGCTTGTAAGGCTCATTTTATAAGGCAAATCCGAGTTTGTTGCTTTGTTCTTTATAATGTTGTCTTCTGGTTTGGTCTTGTGAATCTCTGTCACATCCTGTCGGAGTGATAGTGAAGTCAACTCTGTTATCATCTCACTGCAGTGTGAAACCATTACAGAATGACCACGCTGCATTTATTTCTCTGTAAGTTCATTTTACTCTCATTTTTTGCAATAATAGGTTTTTTGACGTTCATTTTGTGAATGTGTTCTCCTTGTACAGATCTCCTGCTGTGCTGTCGGACTACAGAGAGTTTGACTCTTAAACCGGTGATATTAGGGACCAACGTGACTTTATATTGTCATCTTGTCGTAAGTGACATTTTTTGGCTTTTCCTGAAGCCGCCAGAATCACTGGTGGTGATAATGGTTACTTCCAAATCATACTCAACGTCGGCTGATTTTTACGATCCGAGCCTCCAAATCAAATATTCCTCAAAACTGTTAAGTCGTTTGTTCATTAGTAACATAACACAAGATGAACTAGGAATATATTATTGTGCAAAAGTCGTGTCTTTGCAGCTCAGCACTGGCACTAAACTTTACACTGGTAAGTGTTTCATTGGATGAAATATTTTAACCAAATCGATAGTTGGGTATAGTGCAGCACATTGGGATTTTTATTTACCTTTATTTCTATCAGAAACGGCACATCAGAATTCAACAGAAGAAAACGATCACCCATCACATGACATCAAACTTCAGACTGTGGCGATCACATCCATCTCATGCATTGCATTGTTTGTGATTATAATAGGTAATATTTCAGACTTATGTTAATGTTGAACGTGCTGAAAAACCACAAGAACAAACAAACGCATGACTGTCAGCCCTGTTACTTGAGATATTGTGCAAGCGTTTGCTTTTTTCTATATACTGATTAAATCTGGCTAAGTTATATTGGTGGGAACACAACTTTGAGTTTAATGAAACTTGTTGTTTTATTGTTTGATACTCAATGTACATTGTTGTGTTACTTTAGGTCTGGTAACTCTGAAATGTGAAAAACCAGATCTGTTTGATGACCTTAAGACAGAAGAGGTAACACTGACTCTCTCTCTCTCTCTCTCTCTCTCTCTCTCTCTCATATACACATATATGAACGAAAGTTAATGTATATTTATTTTCGGTTCATGTAGTTTAATGAAGTGGAATACAGAATGTGTGAATAACATTTTGCGAGACCAACTGAACTTTTCCCTCATAAACCAACGACAAAATGAAGAAAACAGATGATATACGGAAACCAGTGTCTTTATATCCTGACAATAACCAACACTTTCTACTCTTAATCTAAATGTTTTGATATAATGTTTTGTTCCAACAAATTGCATGAATAATAAACAATTCTGAGATGACTTGATTCTTTATTTTCACAATATAAACCAATATATAATCCAAATAAATACACTGTAACAAAACTTAACAATAAGGAAACCGATCACAAGCAAATGTATGAGTTATCTCAACAAATATAGTCTGAAGTCCACACAACTCAACAAAACAATTGTCAAAACATGAATATTGAAGTTTACCTAATTAACAACAGAACCAAATATGTGTTGTTGGCCGAACTTAATTAGGAAATAGATTGATTATTCAAAAACAAACAAATTTATTTGTCTTTTACAACAATTGCACATGTTTTCTGCCTCAAACAGGCCAAAACTTTGATCAAGTCCCTGTGTAACAGTTTGTGTTTAGAGCATTTTATTGCTGTTGTGCAATGCGCTTACATCTGAATATTGAACAGACAAACCTCAACCGTGGTAAAAATCAAAAACCATCATTCATTGAAAAATCTCTAAACACAAGAGATAACAAACGGTAACAATGATATTTAAGCGTAAATTTAGCCAGCAAGAACTAAAACACTCACCTTTAAAAGAAAAACAAACAAGAAAACAATATTGTTTGTTGAGAATAAGTTTTGTAAGTTGGGTGAGCTTTGTGATGCACTTTGGCCCAAAACTTGAGAATCTAAGTCCAGTCAACAAAATCATCTTTGTTAGAAACATGGTTAGTCTTATTTTGTTCAGTATATGCAAAACTTTTAAGTAACTTATTTATCACTTTTCAAGTAGGATTTTTTTACGGTGTACTTTATGCATTTGATGTATATACATATATAGTCATCATAAAGTCTTCAGAACCAAAAAACAACGAAGCGATGCAACACATTCGAGAGTGTTTTGAAGTCTTTTGATCAAAGGTTCTGAGTCAGAGTTTATCTTTAATCTCTTGCAATAACACATGTGGATAAAGACTTGTATTTTGTTATGTGCATTCTTTCTGTTTTGTGTCCTGTCCTGGACCGATGTTTAAAATGAATAATATATGTTTGTTTGCTTGTTTCTCAAGTTTTGTTTTTGACCTCTTATGTGTCAGTCTGTGGTTTAGTAGGTTACCGAAATGTACTTCACAAAGGTTGTATATCTAAAGCTTTATGAATGTCTTGATCTTTTTGTGCGGTCACGCTGCACATCATTCTATCGATAACAGGTGACTTCCTGTTTTTCCTATTTCTTCTTTGTCTCTGTGGCAGCACTTCCTGTCAGAGTTTAGCCAACGTGTGCATCTCACTACCAAAGAACCATCACAATGAAGACCACATCGCTTTTCTTCTTCTGTAAGTGTCTTGCAAAAACTGTTTGTTGTTGATGAGGTGATTTGTTGTGTATCAGAAAACTTGTTGTTTTCCTCATACAGATCTCCTGGTGTGCTGTCAAACTACAGAGAGTTTAACTCTTAAACCGGTGATGTTAGGGACCAATGTGACCTTAGACTGTGAGCTTGATGTAAAAGAGATTTTTTGGCTTTTCTTGAAACCATCAGAATCTCTAGTGGTGATATATCGCACTTACAGTGCAGAATCCACAATGTGTCTTTTTCATGATAAAAGGCTCCAAAACAGATATTCATCACGAACGGAGAGTCGATTATTTATTCGAAATATAACAAAAGATGAGTTGGGAATGTATTATTGTGCAAAATTAAAAACATCTCTGAAGCTGAGCAACGGCACCAAACTTTACACTGGTAAGTGTTTCTAAACACCCGGAAACGTGTTCATACCCAGAACTTGACCTTGTTTTATTTTCATGTTTGGTAAATATGTGGATTTTTTTAACAGAAGCGAACCATCAGAATGATCAACCACAACATCATACTGCAGCGATCACATCCATCTCAATAATTGCTTCGTTTCTTATAACAATAGGTAATATTTTTTATAGTAAAAGTGCTGAAACACTACAAGAACATGCAAACGTTCGATTACCAGCCCTGTGAGATTGTGAACATGCTTCTTATAATCTGGCTTGAAGTCACGTGGTCAAGTTCATTTTTATTTAGATTTGACTTGAGAACCAAATTTTAAGTTTAATGAAACTTGTTTTTTTTATCATTGTTTTAGGTCTGTTGACTCTGAAATGTGAGAAACCCAGAAAAACCAGACAACCAGATCAGAATGACAAAGTTCAGCAGTTTGATGTCCTGAATACAGAAGAGGCAACACTGACTCTCGCTCTCTCTTTCTCATGTGTATGTATATATATACATACATGTATATATATACATACACACATATACATACATACATATATAGACACATACATATTTATATACATATGAAGAGAAAACATTGATTTTTATTATGTTATCATGATTTTACGGTGTTTTATTGTGTAAGTTAGACTTAGATTTTCTGTTTTTGTAATGGAGTTATCTCATTTTGGAACCAAACTTTTCATATATATATACTGTATATATATATGACTGAAAACGAGCAGCTAATGTATATTTTCTGTTCATGTAGTTAACTGAAGTGGAGTTTCATCTGTGTGAGACCGACGGGACTTTTTTCTCAAAACCAACGTCAAAATGAGAACATACAGAACACAAACTTAAGAAAAACTCTTACATGTTTTGCTATAATGTCTTTTAACAACATTAATAAAATATTGTGGTGAAAAACATGTGAAAGTGTTTTATCTGTGATAAACCCAACTTTATTCAAATGATCATTTGATCTATCTTTGGACATATGTGATGGATTCCATTTTAACCAAAGCAGGTATACGGCCTGTAAACTTTTATTTTGTAATGGAGATTTCATTTGTTCTCTGTTTTCAATTCTGATTGGCTGAACTGCTGTTTACTCTAAATAATAAATGTTTGTTTGCTCAAGTCACGTTTGTTGTCTGTTGTTTTAACTTTAACGGTTTTGTACACTTATTAATTTCACACGTCTTGTGGTTTGGTCAGGCTGCACATCATTCTATCGATTACAGGTGACTTCCTGTTTTATTTCTTCTTTGTCTCCGTGGTAGCACTTCCTGTCAAAGTTTAGCCAACTTATGCATCTCACTGCACAGAATGAGGACCGCACTGCTTTTATTCTTCTGTAAGTTCATATTCATTTCAGTTCTTGCTAAAGTTAGATAGTTGATGAGGTTGCAAGGGATTCATTGTCTAATAGAAATAATGTGAATGATGTTTGTGTTGTTCTCCTTGTACAGATCTCCTGGTGTGCTGTCAAACTACAGAGAGTTTAACTGTTAAACGGGTGATTTTAGGGGGAAATGTGACTTTAGACTGTGAGCTTGATAACAAAGACATTTATTGGTTTTTCATGAAACCGTCAGAATTTCTAGTGAAGATATTTCGTACTTTTGCTGCAGACTCTACAAAACCTGCATTTTATGATCAAAGACTCAAAAACAAATATTCATCAAAAACATTAAGTCGATTATTTATTAGTAATATAACGAAAGATGAATTAGGAATATATTATTGTGCAAGAGTAGACACAACAGGTCTACACTTCAGCGATGGAACTAAACTTTACTTCACTGGTAAGTTTTCTTTAATGGATTCCAGCAAGTGTCTTCTTGTACACTTTTGTATAAAACCCTCAAAGTGATCATTTATGCTGCTGTACATCACAGTTAAAAGCAACATTTTCACCTTTAGTTTCATCAAATAGTTGCCATGCAATGCAACTCAGAAACATTTTATACATTTTGTTTATGTTTCTTTATTAGCAGTAAACATCTATTGTATTTGTCTATAGTCTGGAAAGTTTTTTTATCATACTTGTATATATAACAATAATAAGACTTGACTTTGGTTTTTATAAAAAGATTAAACTGTAAAATTCTTGCTTTTCCAAAATCGGTCAACCAAACGGTTCCAGAAGAGAACGATGAACAACAACACATGCAGCACAACACAACCACAACACATTGGGCTCTGAAGCTTACATCCATCTCACTGAATGTCCTGTTTATTACAATAATAGGTAATATTTCTGACTTCTGTTCATATTAAACGTGCTGAAAAACCACAAGATCATACAAACGCATGATTGTCCGCCCTGTTACTGGAGATATTGTGCAAGCGTTGGCTGTTCATAACTATTATTCTACATACTGATTCAAGTTCACTTGAATTTAGATTTGTGGGAACACAACTTTGAGTTTAATGAAACTTGTTGTTTAATTGTTTCATAATTAATGTACATTGACAATTCATTGTGTTACTTTAGGTCTGTTGACTGTGAAATGTGAAAAACTCAGAAAAGGTCGACAACAGAATATCAAAGTAAAGCAGTTTGATGACCTGAACACAGAAGAGGTAACACTGACTCTCTCTCTCTCTCTCTCTCTCTCTCTCTCTCTCTCTCTCTCTCTCTTTCTCGTGTATATATATATATATATATATATATATATATATATATATACATACACTGACTCTCTCTCTCTCTCTCTCTCTCTCTCTCTCTCTCTCTCTCTCTCTCTCTCTCTCTCTCTCTCTCTCTTTCTCGTGTATATATATATAAAACACTGACACACTCTCTCTCTCTCTCAATCTCTTTCTCATGTATATATATATATATATATATATATATATATATAAATATATATACACTGACTCTCTCTCTCTTTCTCATGTATATACATATATAAACACTGACTCACTCTCTCACTCTCTCTCTCTCTCTCTCTCTCTCTCTCTCTCTCTCTCTCTCTCTCTCTCTCTCTCTCTCTCTCTCTTTCTCATGTATATATCTATACATCTATATCTCTCTATATATATACACTTACTCTCTCTCTTTCTCATGTATATATATATATATATTTATATATGTATATATATATATATATATATGTATATATATATATATGTATATACACATATAACAAGCAGCTAATGTATATTTTCTGTTCATGTAGTTAACTGAAGTGGAGTTCCGTCTGTGTGAGACCGACGGCACTTTTCCCTCAAAACCAACGTCAAAATGAAAAAATTAAAAACTTAAGAGGATGACAACTCATATCTGTCCTTCTGTATAAACTGACAAGAAAATATTTACTCTTAATACAAATGTATTGCTATAATGTTTATTAAACAACATTAACAAAATATTGTGGTGCAAACCATGTGAAAGTGTTTAATCTGTGATAAACCCAACTTCATTCAAATGATCATTTGATCTATCTTTGGACATATGTGATGGATTCCATTTTAACCAAAGCAGGTATACGGCCTGTAAACTTTTATTTTGTAATGGAGATGTCATTTGTTCTTTGTTTTCAATTCTGATTGGCTGAACTGCTGTTTACTCTAAATAATAAATGTTTGTTTGCTCAAGTCACGTTTGTTGTCTGTTGTTTTAACTTTAACGGTTTTGTACACTTATTAATTTCACACGTCTTGTGGTTTGGTCAGGCTGCACATCATTCTATCTATTACAGGTGACTTCCTGTTTTATTTCTTCTTTGTCTCCGTGGTAGCACTTCCTGTCAAAGTTTAGCCAACTTATGCATCTCACTGCACAGAATGAGGACCGCACCACTTTTATTCTTCTGTAAGTTCATATTCATTTCAGTTCTTGCAAAAGTTAGATAGTTGATGAGGTTGAAAGTGATTCATTGTCTAATAGAAATAATGTGAATGATGTTTGTGTTGTTCTCCTTGTACAGATCTCCTGGTGTGCTGTCGAACTACAGAGAGTTTAACTGATAAACGGGTGATTTTAGGGGGAAATGTGACTTTAGACTGTGAGCTTGATAACAAAGACATTTTTTGGTTTTTCATGAAACCGCAAGAATCTCTAGTGAAGATATTTCGTACTTTTACAGCAGACTCTACAAAACCTGCATTTTATGATCAAAGACTGAAAAACAAATATTCATCAAAAACATTAAGTCGATTATTTGTTAGTAATATAACAAAAGATGAATTAGGAATATATTATTGTGCAAAAGCAAACAAAACAGGTCTCAACTTCAGCAATGGAACTAAACTTTACTTCACTGGTAAATTTTCTTTAATGGATTCCAGCAAGTGTCTTCTTGTACACTTTTGTATAAAACCCTCAAAGTGATCATTTATGCTGCTGTACATCACAGTTAAAAGCAACATTTTCATATTTAGTTTCGTCAAATAGTTGCCATGCAATGCAACTCAGAAACATTTTTTTAATTTTCTTTTATGTTTCTTTATTAGCAGTAAACATCTATTATATTTGTCTATAGTCTGGAAAGTTTTTTATCATACTTGTATATATATCAATAATAAGACTTTGACTTTGGTTTTTATAAAAAGATTAAACTGTAAAATTCTTGCTTTTCCAAAATCGGTCAACCAAACGGTTCCAGAAGAGAACGATCAACAACAACACATGCAGCACAACACAACCACAACACATTGGGCTCTGAAGCTTACATCCATCTCACTGAATGTCCTGCTGTTTATTACAATTATAGGTAATATTTCTGACTTCTGTTTATATTAAACGTGCTGAAAAACCACAAGATCATACAAACGCATGATTGTCCGCCCTGTTACTGGAGATATTGTGCAAGCGTTGGCTGTTCATAACTATTATTCTACATACTGATTCAAGTTCACTTGAATTTAGATTTGTGGGAACACAACTTTGAGTTTAATGAAACTTATTGTTTAATTGTTTAATAATTAATGTACATTGAGAATTCATTGTGTTACTTTAGGTCTGTTGACTGTGAAATGTGAAAAACTCAGAAAAGGTCGACAACAGAATGTCAAAGTAAAGCAGTTTGATGACCTGAACACAGAAGAGGTAACACTGACTCTCTCTCTCTCTCTCTCTCTCTCTCTCTCTCTCTCTCTCTCTCTCTCTTTCTCGTGTATATATATATATATATATATATATATATATATATATATATATATATACATACACTGACTCTCTCTCTCTTTCTCATGTGTATATATATATATGTATATACACATATAACAAGCAGCTAATGTATATTTTCTGTTCATTTAGTTAACTGAAGAGGAGTTTCATCTGTGTGAGACCGACGGCACTTTTCCCTCAAAACCAATGTCAAAATGAAAACTTCAGAAGATGACAGCTAATATCTTTTCTTCTGTATAGACTGACAAAATAATATTTCTTTGTTGATTAAACAACATTAATAAAATATTGTGGTGCAAAACATGTGAAAGTGTTTTATCTGTGATAGACCCAAGTTTATTCAAATGATCATTTGATCTATCTTTGGACATATGTGATGGATTCCATTTTAACCAAAGCAGGTATACGGCCTGTAAACTTTTATTTTGTAATGGAGATGTCATATGTTCTTTGTTTTAAATTCTGATTGGCTGAACCGCTGTTTCCTCAAAATAATAAATGTTTGTTTGCTCAAGTCACGTTTGTTGTCTGTTGTTTTAACTTTAACGGTTTTGTACACTTATTAATTTCACACGTCTTGTGGTTTGGTCAGGCTGCACATCATTCTATCGATTACAGGTGACTTCCTGTTTTATTTCTTCTTTGTCTCCGTGGTAGCACTTCCTGTCAAAGTTAAGCCAACTTATGCATCTCACTGCACAGAATGAGGACCACACCGCTTTTATTCTTCTGTAAGTTCATATTCATTTCAGTTCTTGCAAAAGTTAGATAGTGGATGATGTACAGCACAGTTAAAAGCAACCCTTTTTGTACTACTTACAAGTAGTTTTTTTACAGTGGCACATTACTGCAGAGCATCAGGGGTAAGGTGTCTTGCTCAAGGGCACTTCAGTCATGACCTGCTGGCACTGAGATTCGAATCGGCAACCTTCTGATTAGAAGCCCTTTGTGACCACAGTGTACCCATCTTCTGATGGCTTCTTCCAGCATGGCTCTAACCACCAGGCCACAGCTGACCCCGCCTGTTTACTCTGAAATGTGAAATACTCGTTGAAAAAGTCGAGTGTCATAGCAAAGCAGTTTGATGATCTGAACACAGAAGAGGTTACATTGACTCTCTCGCTCTCTTTCTCATGTACAGTATATACTGTGTGTATATATATATACATACACTGAGTCTTTCTCTCTTTCTCATGTATATACACTCACCGGCCACTTTATTAGGTACACCTTACTAGTACCGGGTTGGACCCCTTTTGCCTTCAGAAGGGGGCAAAAGGGGGATTTGCCTCAATCCTTCGTGGCATAGATTCAACAAGGTACTGGAAACATTCCTCAGATATTTTGGTCCATATTGACATGATAGCATCACGCAGTCGCTGCAGATTTGTCTGCTGCACATCCATAATGTGAATCTCCCGTTGCTCCACATCCCAAAGGTGCTCTATTGGATGGAGCTCTGGTGACTGTGGAGGCCATTTGAGTACAGTGAACTCACTGTCATGTTCAAGAAACCAGTCTGAGATGATTCACGCTTTATGACATGGCGCGTTATCCTGCTGGAAGTAGCCATCAGAAGATGGGTACACTGTGGTCACAAAGGGATGGACATGGTTTCCTTTTTAACGTAATGTAAACCCAAAGCAGGTATACGGCCTGTAAACTTTTATTTTGTAATTGAGATGTCATCTGTTCTTGTTTTCAGTTCTGAACCGCTGTTTACTCAAAATAATAAATGTTTGTTTGCTCAAGTCACGTTTGTTGTCTGTTTTTTTAACTGTAACGGTTTTGTACAGTTCATTTCACAGGTCTTGTGGTTTGGTCAGGCTGCATATTACTCGATGTTATAACAAGTGACTTCCTGTTTTATTTCTTTTTTGTCTCTTGGGTACTACTTCCTGTCAGAGTTTAGCCAACTTATGCATCTCACCACGCTGCTATAGACTGCGATCTTGATGTTTAAGACATTTTTTAAGACTCAAAAGCAAAAATTAATCAAAAACTTTATTTATTCAGTATATAACAAAAGAAGAATTAGGAACATATTATTGTGCAAGAGTCAACACACACATTGTTTCTGAAATGTAAAATAAACTTAAAGCTATGAATTATTTTATGTTATATGTCCTGTAGAGCAGTACATATACACATTTTATCAAGAACTTATTAAACACTTTTGGTAAATCCTTGGATTTTATTTCCAGAAACTGTCCATCAGAATGAGACAGAAGTGAATGATAAACCCCATCACATGCACCACAACACATTGGGCTCTGACGCTTATGTCCATCTCACTGAATGTCCTGCTTTTTATTACAATAATAGGTCATATTTCTGACTTATGTTAATAAAACAACACAATAACATAGCAATGTATAATATACTGTATATAAAATTTTTTAAACATTTGTCATACTAATTTCTTAGTGATAAACTTTAAGGTTCCTGAAATTTGTTGTTTGATTGTACGATGGACATTGGAAATTCTTTATCTTTTGATGTCAAAGCAAAGCAGTTTGATGACCAGAATACAGAAGAGGTCACACTTGCACTTGATACAGAATATGGTTTCAGTGCTGAAAACACATTCAAGGATTAAATCAAATCTGTACTCTGAATAAAGTTCATGGAAAACGTCACTATATATAATACGTCTGGTTTGCATGTTGGTTTGAATTAAGGTCACAAAACCACACGCTGGTGCTTTCCTAAAAACTGCAAAGCTGTGCAACATATTTCCTTAACTTGTGTTACCTGTTGCTTCAACTTTTTCAAAATGGTCGTCTGACTTATGATTCTGAAACATCGTCGTGGAGACGATTCTTATAATGATCTGAGAATGACACGTGAACAACGTTTAAAGTTTCATTTGAAGTGAATTGCTTTCAGGTTCAAAACACGTCAAACGCAGTCACTTTCACCTCCACATTTGTACCTTTGGCCTGCTGAAATAATATAATGTAAAGCGGTTCGGTCAAAGCCAGGTCAGGTTTCACATCCTCTTCGAAAAAAAGTGTGACTGATGGCTTCCTTCTTATGTTTTCTCACTCTGTCATAACACTTCCTGATAGAGTAAGAGTGAAGTCGACCTGCATCTCAATGCAGAAGAAGTAAACGCCTAGAGAATGAAGACCACACCGCCTTTATTGCTCTGTAAGTTCTGAGGTCTTGACATTTTACAGGTTTCATGTATACAGTGCATCAGAAATAATGTGAATGATGTTTGTGTTGTTCTCCTTGTACAGATCTCCTGGTGTGCTGTCAAACTACAGAGAGTTTAACTGTTAAACGGGTGATTTTAGGGGAAAATGTGACTTTAGACTGTGAGCTTGATAACAAAGAAATTTATTGGTTTTTCATGAAACCGTCAGAATTTCTAGTGAAGATATTTCGTACTTTTGCATCAGAATCTACAAAACCTGTATTTTTTGATCCAAGATTCAAAAACAAATATTCATCAAAAACATTAAGTCGATTATTTATTAGTAATATAACAAAAGATGAATTAGGAATATATTATTGTGCAAAAGTAGACACAACAGGTCTACACTTCAGCGATGGAACTAAACTTTACTTCACTGGTAAGTTTTCTTTAATGGATTCCAGCAAGTGTCTTCTTGTACACTTTTGTATAAAACCCTCAAAGTGATCATTTATGCAGCTGTACATCACAGTTAAAAGCAACATTTTCACCTTTAGTTTCATCAAATAGTTGCCATGCAATGCAATGCCGAAACATTTTGTAAATTTTGTTTATGTTTCTTTATTAGCAGTAAACAACTATTGTATTTGTCTATAGTCTGGAAAGTTTTTTTATCATACTTGTATATATATCAATTAAAAGACTTTGACTTTAGTGTCTATAAAAAGATTAAACTGTAAAATACTTGCTTTTCCTGAATCGGTCAACCAAACGGTTCCAGAAGAGAACGATGAACAACAACACATGCAGCACAACACAACCACAACACATTGGGCTCTGACGCTTACATCCATCTCACTGAATGTCCTGTTTATTACAATAATAGGTAATATTTCTAAATTCTATTTATGTTAGACGTGCTGAAAAACCACAAGGTCATACAAGTATACTGTATATTAAACACTCCTGTATATAAGCCACTGTGCGATATGGCATATTCATCTATTGTTCCTTTAGAAATTTCAGTGTTTGTGAGTAACACTGTTGGACTAAACTTGTTTCACTATCTGACAAACATTGTAATTGAAAGTCTATTTTGTTACTTTAGTTTTGTTAACGCCGAGATGTAGGAAACCACGGCACAGTCCAAAACAACATCAAAAGGTTGAAGAACAGCCGTTGGAAGTCCTGGGTGCACCTGAGGTAAAACTGACTTGTATATTAAATTCTCATAGTTTTATTTAATGGCTGTCAAGAGGAATTATTTTAGAGTAGTGTTTCTAAGTAACTGACATATTTTCATGTGTTGGTAAATGATTGTGGAGATGACGTTTGAGATTTCACAACTGATAGACACTCAGATGAATGATGCAACATTTTAAGCGACTGTCAACTTTGCTTGTAGTATTCTGAAATCGAGTTGCCCACATACTCCAGCCAGATCAATGGAATATACACCCTCCTCGAGAAACCAAAGCCGGACGCCAGACACACAAACACATGAGTGTGGGTGGTTCTCGTCTGTCATGAGACCAAACTTTATCAGATTTTAGTCTTGGCGAAGGTTATGTTTCCATTTGCACAAGATTATTTGTATTAACGTTCTGATACCAAGCAGCCAAAGTAAGATGTTCATACTAAAGGTTCCTTCTTAGGAACTTTAACTTCATGTTTTGTGAGTAAAGTGTTTTGGGCACATGAAGCTATTAGATGATATAATGTGACACTGTGCAGAGGATTGTGAGTCAAGACGCTGGTGTTTTGTGCAACAATATTTTGTCATGTGGATGTATTTCTAAAATTGGGGAAAAATGGTTCCTGTTTTTGAGAAAAAACTTCTGCAAAGGGCCAACTATATTCAAAACCTGACATACTTGAAATCTTTTTAAGAAATGTGTATTTTGTGCAAGTTGTATTTTCCAGAATAAAACATTTACAACCAGCTAATGGTAACATGCATTGATCAACTGTTATGGACATAAGGAGATAGTTCACCCCAAAATAAAAATGATGTCATCATTTATTCACCCTCATGTCTTACAAAACCTGTATATGACTTGTTTATTTTGAGAAATGTCTCTGTGGTTTTGTGCCCATACAATGGAAGTCAATGGGGGTCAATGATGTTTGTTACACCAACATTCTTCAAAATATCTTCTGCAGAAGAACTTGTACAGTGTTGGAATAACACGAGGATGAATAAATAATGACATCATTTTTATTTTTGGATGAACAACCTTCCAATATTGTATGTATTGTGAGTCAAGACGGAATTAAAACATGTTTAAGTGACTGATGTTTTTTTTTATTTGAGTAACACTTACACTTTAATATTTCATTTGATAACACAACGTAGGCTTGTGTTCAACACCTGTACACAGAAAACACTCATATGTTACAGCACACTTCCCATTTTCACTTTACCTTTAGAGATATATGCAATAAAAACTGCATTGCAAATTAAACAAATGTACACAGGAATGGAAAATCCAGCACAATCGAGTCAACAACAAACAATAAATAGAGTTCAACTTCATTCCATCACATCCTAACTCGTCATTACGTAAATCTACCATTTAAATTTCAATCCATCAATAAATAATCTACATCTTTTGTGTTTTAATCGCAATGTCTGAATATTTCTTACAATATGTAATTCTGTGGTGCATATACATCAAGGATCAATGTACAGAAAAATAAAACACACACACGCTGAAGTGCACAACACAAACATTGGAATGGAGATGGGATGGCGATCAGTCCAGACGGATCTTCTGATTGGTCATTCTGTAGATGATGCTATCGTATCCGGGATCCATGTTCCAGAGGTTGTATGAAATGGCGATGACGGCCAGAGCTAAAATGATCATCAGCCAGAGGATGATGTTGAAGATCACGGCGTAGTTGTAGTTGTACTTGTAAGCCAGGTTGTAGGGGCTGTCTGGTTTACTCTGAAACGACCACAACATTGCATTAAACAACGTACTACGAAAAGTAGGTCGGTGGGAGTTTTCTACCGTACGGTTCCAAAACAAAAAGGTTTCGTTGGGCGCTAAGACGAAGCATACGTTACCTGTTGCTAAACTTACATTATGACTAGCTAGCTAACTAAATACTACTATCTGAACAATCAACGGTAAATGTCTTACGGCAACGGGCCTCAATCGATTCTTCCTTTTCGTACCCTGATGAACAAAACAATGCTGAAAAATGTTGTTCCATCATCGCACATTAAAGTATTTTTAGAGTTAACTTACGATCTGCTTGGACTCGAGGATGGACCGAGACTTGCGGGTGAGAGGAACTTCGAACGTCTTCACCGTGACGACTTCCACAACTGCATTGTTGGCATAAACGCTGGACACGTCATCTGCAAACTTAACGTACAAGCGAAGCCAGATGTGACTTTTTTGACAGATTTGAATTTAGTAAATTATAAAGAGTAAAAATAGAAACAATAGTCACTTTGAATAGAAGTATTATTGCGCTTAAAATATTAAAAAAAGGAAGTAAAATACAAACACTACAGGAACTGTTAATATCTAAATATCCTTAAAACCAAGATCACTTGACAAGCACAACTAAACCTTATTTTAAGAGAATTACATTTTCATATATTAAGTTAATTTTTTCTTACCTCAGTTTCATAAACCTTCTGTTACAACAGTTTATCAACAATTATACATGTTTTGCCTATTTTTCTTTGCTTTCTTTTTCTGTAATTTTAAAAATACATCAAAAATTCCATAAAAGTGTTTCTTCCCCCCGTGTGAGTCCGGATTTTTACTAGACAACAAGATGAAAAAACTACTTGTGGCTTTTAATACTTTTAAATATGAGAACTTTCTAAGCTCAGAATGAAAATGTAAGCTGGACAACTCCGTACCTTCTGCAGCGCGGTCACCAGGATCCTGGTGGCATCCTTGAACTGCGGGGAGTCGTTGCCGTAGCGACGGGAAATCTCCTCTAATCCCGCCAGCTCCAGGGAGTAGAGATCAGGAGCGGGGTCTTTGGCCAGGTGCTTGTGTTTCTGCAACTGTATCAAACACACAAAACATAAGAGTTTAAAATAAGGCTTCACAACATCAAAAAGATCAAAATATGCAAATGTGCATATCGCAGTGGTTTGCAATAACTTATTACTTTAATACTAAAATGTTATGATGTCGATGTAGATAGCAGAAAGACTGGCACATGAATGCCTGTGTGTGCAAAAGTGTGTCTCTTACATTATTTTGAGTTCCTATTTTAATAAAGTTACAAGCATTTTACAAACTTAAACCATTATTCCATTGCATATGGCGTATTACAATATCTAGCAAGTTATATTGTTCAGCCCATAAATGAAAGACCTATATTAACTTTTATCTGGAGATCTCTACCTTTAATGTATAAGTAGCATGTAAAAGCAGAGGTTATAAAAACCGAAAACAAAATATTAAAAGACAAATGTTATTGAGTGGGTCACAGTCAAAGGAAACTCACCAGCGCTGAGATGTCGTACAGCACCTGAACCTCAGACAGGAAGAGAAGATCGGCCTGAAATACACATACATTATTAAATGCGGTGTACATGTATGAAAGGATCACAACACGTTTACTGAGAATTAGTTTCGATATAAACTCGTAATAAACTGAGGCGAGGTTCCTATTTTCACAAACCAATGACTCTCTTGCACTGCATGGTACCTTCAGGTTTAGTACGACTCTACTCTGTACAGCTCACTTCACTAAGGGTCAGTTTGCTTTTCCACAGCAGTTTAGTACCACTTCAACGTGGGTGGGGATTATACATTTATCATCATTTTTTATTTCTATTAATAGAAATCTTAGAAAATTACAATATTATACAGATGTGACAATAGACCATACGAAGAGGAAGAGAAAGAAGAAAATAAAAGCGAAATAAAAACAAGTATTTCGAGAGTAAGCTAATGTAGCATTAGTGTCTCAATCTCTATAAGTTTAAGTTTAGAAGACTTGTGTACGGTGTACCTTAAATGAATGACACTAGTTTAGAGCACAAACAAGACAAAGATTGAGAAAGGGGCGTGGTTTATGAGGGGTGCGAGTCACGTGACCACATCTTTACCTCATTGTTGCGGCTGAGAGACGTGAGAGGCAGCGAGGTGAGAACAGATCCGTCCTGAGACAGACGTCCCCGAATCTGCTGCAGTGTCACAGGCAGATCTTCAAACACTGTGTTTGCCATTCCCATCATATACAGCCTCTAAACCACATAATACAACATCAAAGGTGACTTTTAAACTTATCTGCAACATTTCTCAAACGCTTGTTTGTAGATCACATTTGTGCATGAGTGAGCATGAATCAGTGAATCGAGTTTCATTGTGGCAATACCTCTTCGCTGGGAGCGAGTTGCAGGACAACAGGTGTGCTGTCTGCAAAAAGAGTATGAATGGTGTTCGCCACGCTGTCCAGTGTGAACGGAACCGGCTGGAGAGAGAGAGAGACAGTGAGACAGACATGAATAAAAGAGAAGTGTCAGAAACAAAATCAGTCTTATGATATATAATAAGGGAAGCTTAGTGGGAAACTACCCAATACTAAATGCCCCTGGTCTCTCTCTTCCGGAAGAGTTTTGAAATCTTTCATCTTTCCACTACCGCTAAAAAGTTTTGGGAAACTTACTCATTGTGTGTTCATATTTTCCCCACATTTTAAAATAATAATAAACTCATCAAAATTATGGAATAAAACAAAGGGGACTATGGGAATTATGAGAAACCTTCCAAGTGTCCCAAACATTTTGACCCGTAGTGTATTTGTTGAGATCTTACCCTTTTTCATTTTAATGCAAAATGTCAATCTGACCAAAGAGCAGAGAGACTTAACATAACAACACATGACACTGACCTCAATGCACTACGTTCGCTCATGTGACAATGCATCACTCACGTTGTCGAGAGGGTAAGAGGTGACATTTTTTGGCAAATCGAGACTGTCCACCCCACGGACGACGATCAGCGCATTGGCACGCGGGCGCTGGAACAAAGAGCCCGCCGACAGACCCGGCCAATAGAGATCCTGCATAAAAAACGAACGTTTAAGTTCCAACAGAAAGATTCATCGATCATATGCAGGAAATAAGAGGATGATGTACCTCGCGAACAGAGAAGCCCATGGTCAGAGAAATCAGATCTGGGATCTTCTCGCCCGATATGGGCCACTGGCCATCCAGAAAAGTCACATACGGCGGATTGCGTAGAACAGTCAACCTGTCACCCAAAACACCTGATGGGAATAATACGAAACGAGACTTTTGATGAAAACTGTGTTCTTCAACACACATATATATATATATATATATACAAACGTCATATTTAGATACAAAAGATACCATTTTAGTCAATGTATGACTGTATGATGTTTTGCTTTTCAATGCATTTGGACTGTTTATAGTACATATGTCTAATACTACTTCTAAAATAACAGCAATAATAATAACAACAATGAGTCTACATTAATACCATAATCGTAATTTTGCTAACCTCTACAATAAGGATGTTGAGGTCATATTAAATGAACGTGACTGTCACATGACCTCCCAGCGCTTCCTATTTTCCTATCGGCATTCATTTAATAACCCAAAGCAATACAAATACAACATTTTATTTAATACACACAGTATAAAATGATTAAAAGAACCAAACTGCATATAACAAGGCCGCTTTTATCAAACAGATCCTCCGCAGGTTACATGGTTGCGGATTATTATGCCCATTTCAATGCGGACGCCATTATTTCATCAAACATCCCATAAAACCTTACGAATCCTGTTTAATAAAGGCACACATATATCAACGATGAAGTATAAGACGCATTTACCTGCTAAAACGCTTAAAAGCGCAAATAAAGAGCACAAGATCGACCGATTCATCCTGGGGAGATTTTCTGATGGACTGCGCTTCCTCGGTACACCGGTCACATGACCGAGGGCTGACGCGGACGTTCTGCGTCATGACGTCACAGCAGATTTCGGCTCTTCTGCAACGATGTTGTTGACCTTAATCAAAATTTTAGTAATTCATCTAGACAGTTTCTTTGTTGAGTTTCTGTTGTAACATTGTTTTGTTATAGCAAAAGGTTCAATAAAGCATTAAAAAAAAACGATGTTGTTGAGCTAATCTTATTATATTTTGAAATATCGTTTATATTTGAAGCGTAAAGAATATAATAAATACTATTTTGATGCCATTGCGAAAATATCGAAAAACAAAAGATAAGCAAATCGTGAAGAATTAAGGGATTTCTAATGCTAATTTCCTTTTTCTAAAATCATTATTACTTACGCGGACGTTCTGCGTCTTGACGTCACAGCAGATTTCGGCTCTTCTGCTTTTCTAGAGAAACAATTTTGACGCTTTGTTGAGTTCATCTTATTATATTTTGAAATATCGTTTATATCTGAAGCGTAAAGAATAGAATAAATACCATTTTGATGCCATTGCGAAAATAATGAAAAACAAAAGATAAGCGAATCGTGAAGAATTAAGGGATTTTAATGCTGATTTACTTTGTGTAAAATCATTGTTACTTTCTTTATTGTTTGTTAGGTCGTAAATGTGCCGATAGCCCGCTCTTACCGGTGACCTTTAACCCGGGTGAGCACGTGACACGCAGCGTGTCTGTTAACGTTTGCAGGATTCCCCGTGGAAGAGTTTTATCGGTAACGTGACTTTTCATTTACATGTTAGTCACTTCGCTGAGTGACTTTAATTTATAACAAGTTCTTCGTTCACGTAAAAGCTTTTGACGTAAACCCGAGAGCGTGTTTATGGTTTACGATGGGCTATATCATTCATTCAGATTTAAAACGTTAAACCATGGGCTTTACATTTAAAATTCATTGCAACAATAAGGGGTGTGTCAACGCACAGATGCCACGATGAATAATTCACGCAACAGTTAGATAAACGCAAAAAAAAAGATGAATACGCTTGATTCATCTATAACATCAGAAGTCGTTATAATTTCTATGGCTTTTTCTAGCAGGGTCCAATTGAAGTCACGTTTCAAAATCAAACCCAAAGATTCTTGCTTAGATCTCAACCCCACATGCTTTTGTTAGTTCGCTTTACGACCCTGAAGATGTCTTGCAATACCACCGTCGTCCATTTGGAGGCGCTCTAGTTACGTCACTCAGCGCTGTACGTGAGCGCGTATCGACTGCGTTCACCGGTTGCGCAAGAACTGGCTTCAGCGCTCGGCCCCGTTATCTCTGGACCGCAGCGATCATTTACCAGCCAGGGTGAGATTACTGACACGTGTATTCTAATGCAATATATCTCCGCAATTTCCATGAGTAACCTAAAATATGTATTCAGTGAGATATTTAAAAATAAAAATAAGTAGAACAAACAGATTATTAAAACTAAATATGGAAAATAACGCTAATGTGATGTATTTAAATGATATAAAGTAACATGAAGTGGAAGGATAAGACAACAAATATGGTTTGGCTGGTGGGTCCGAACCAAACACCAGAATGTCATCCACACAGCGCATGACCTGCGATATGGTGATTTTAAAAGCAATCCGTTTTCTCGTTTCGTGTCCTCGGAGGCTTTTGTGTTAGGTGGGTTCTGTCCCGCGCATCGCCTTGTTTCGCAAATAGTGCGCCGATGTTCTCCGTTCTCGCCGTGAGCGGAGCGTGCAGCCGCCGCGGAGCGCGACCCCGTGACACGCCTCCTCTGATTTTCACATTCCATTAGGTAATTCAATAGCAGACAATTAGAGTGACCCAGGCATCGGCCCACCCAACGGGACACAGCCGACACGATGACCCTGATGGGGAAGCGCGGCAGAGGAGTTCTGTGTCATCCATTTGAGGATGTCAATTATTAATTAGATAGATAGATAGATAGATAGATAGATAGATAGATAGATAGATAGATAGATAGATAGATAGATAGATAGATAGATAGATAGATAGATAGATAGATAGATAGATAGATAGATAGATAGATAGATAGATAGATAGATAGATAGATAGATAGATAGATAGATAGATAGATAGATAGATAGATAGATAGATAGATAGATAGATGGATGGATGGGACCGGAGCGCAACATATAAACCCTTAAGCCGGTCTGATCGTTTTGAGTGACAGTTCACGCCTGCAAGTGACAACGTCTCAGTGAGCGCGCATTAGCACCGGCGCTGATGGACGCCCGCTCGTCTCTCCTCTTTCATTCCGCGAAATAGGCGAAGCACAGCGCCTCGGGCACTCAACACAATGGAGAGCTGGAGAGGCTGGGGCTGGGGGAGAGAGACCCCATGCATGTATAAACGGATGGGGGAAGGTAGGGGCGGCCTTGACGAGATCAGATTAAACAACAGCACAAAAGCCCCACCACACTTGCCTCTTATTTATTTAGATTTTAATGAATGGGGTGCGTTTGTGTCAGCTGAAGAATCCTAATGTCCAAAGCGCGCAGTCCTCTCGACGCACTAATTTGGGCTTAATGGCTTGTTTATTTCTGGGTTTGTTTAGGGGGTTTTGGAGTCCTGTGCTGATGCCAATTGTCCAAATATGTGTGGACCAGAGGCTTCAAGGTAATACATTTGTTTACAAAAATTGACTTGATTGATTAAAACGATCAATTTAGATTAAATGAATACAGGTGCCAGAACGTACGCATCCATATATATATATTAATAATTAAGCTTTGATCTTCAAATCAAGTTCATTTTAGGCGTTGTCACTTTCTTATCAGCAGATAACGTTATCATTTTCTTTTATCACTGTGGAATCAGACATTTTACAGTCATCTGTTTTGATTGAATTTACGTCATATTTGCTACCGGTTGACGCTAGATAACAAAACACAATTTCATAAATTGTTAGGAATACATTTTTATTTTTGGTTTGACCAAAACATTGTTTTTAAACATGTTGTTATCCAATAGTCACGTGTTCCTTCAACAGAATAAAAGTTGTTATTGTACCATTAGTCCTAATAATGTAATCAAATCCACAAACTAAAAAGTTCAAAGTGTAACACTTATGCTTTTTAATCAAATACAAACATATCCTCAGTAAAATAGAAGCCTCAGATGGCCAGCTTTTACGTGACCAACCTTTTTGCATCCAATCCATACACATCTACACCGTCGGTCCCTTTTGCCAAAGCATGAATCGTTCGCCTGTGTGCAGAAGTGCACGCTCCCGAGCTCTTTACGCGCGTTCCCCAGCGCGGTGACCTCCAGGTCGCCTCCCCGGGGACGATGCTTGCGTGTGGGGGAAGGGTTTACCCGTCAGGCGGTGGCCAATACATCCTCCGTCAAAGCCCCGAGCAATCCTGTTACGCACGCAGCTCCTCTGCGCGATTATCCCGCTCCGGCTTTTCAAGAGCTTGACATAAACAGTGACCACGATCTAGCTTTTCATTTGATATGTTTAATAGTGGTACTTGTGCGAGAATATGAACGTACCGCATTGTTTATTGATCTATGCAAGTTGTGTAAAATATGGATTGGATATTGAAGGAAATCGTTTTCAAGTTAAACGTTTGCTTTATCACAAATAAGAATAATTTTCGCTCATCTTTGAAAAGTATAAAAAAAACGTTTTTAGCCCCATTTACTTAAACATTTATTTCACCTATAGTTTTTTCTAGAATCCCAGTTTTATTGTTTAACATATTTCATGTTTTTATGTTATAAATGAAAAGTCTTTAAAACATTTGGACAAAAATATGCACAACATTTTCTCTAGCTTTAATGCCTAAAACATCCCATAAATCCACCCACACCATCCCTCCTTAAATATTGGCCAAAGAACAGTTTTGTGGTTTTCCAGAAGCCTCTCAGCTGCACTGCCGATTAATTTTGTTTACGGAGCCCGTGCGCTCTGCTGCGCGAAACGTTCCCCCTCCCTCGCTGCATTTTACACGGCGCGTCGAGTCGTGCGGAGGGAGCACAGCCTACTGGGTTTATGGTAATTGCGGTTGTTCCCCCGACTGGCCTTCTGGGTAGTGTGTGTGTGTGTGTGAGAGAGAGAGAGAGAGAGAGAGAGAGAGAGGGGAATCGAGATCGAGGCAGCGCTCAGCTTTCATTCCCCGCCGCACGAGCTTACAGAGACACGCACACATAGAGCAGTCGTGCGAGCGCGCCGTGCGTTAGGGATATCGCATATCAGAACCGGGACAAAGACTGGGCACATTTTCCCGTGAACGCCAAAGTCTCGGTCCGCTTGGTAAAAGGTGAGAAAGGGGAATTTACGCGGCGCTTTTGTCAGCCGGTGGTACGTAAACGTGCGCGTAAGGACCGGACCGCGTAAACACGCGCACACACATTGCTGTCGTTCTCTCGGCGTAGCTCGTTGTCTCGCCCGAGCCCAACATGGCGCTGCGAGGCGTCATTTAGCAGACTGACTTCAGTTCAACCAGAGCCCCGGGGATTTTTCACCACCTGTGCGTTCACGCCGTTCACGTCAAAGTCGCCGTCCTCTAGCCGACCAAGGGAATTAAGTTCGAACGCCTCTCTATGGATGTATATGGATCCTCTACGTGTGTTTACAGTTTTTGTTGGAGTGGATGTTCCTATTCGGCAAGTCCGGAGCTACTCTGAACTTCTGAAGGACTTCTTTTGAGAACAAAGACGAAACAAGGTTTGCCAGATTAAGTTATTTATACAGTAATGCGGCTTTCAGCAGGAGCAGCCGATCCTCTTTGTTTTAACGGGAATCTTTGCATATCCCAAACGCCACCCGCGCTCTTTAAAGAGTGAAAACGCTTCACTCTTGAATTCAGAGAAGGAAACCCATCAGATTTATGTGACAACAGACATCAATACAGTCAGGTGAGGACATTTCAACATCGTACTATTGTTGATTTCCATGCGCTATCCGCTTGTGTTTGTTCCGTTACATTGTCCGCTGTAGGCAAATGCGTGCGATCAGTTTCGTGCGGACCTTTGGAAAGCCCGTCGGGGGTTCTTGTTCATATCCAGGACTGTTTAAAACGCAAATGTCTTGATATTATCTTCCTCTCTGGGTGTGAGTTAAACAATGACAGCATTTGCGTTTTCGTACAAGTTTTCAACATCTTTGTCTTGCGTGACTGGCATGTGTTGCGACCGCGGCGATGTTTATGCGATCTCTTGCTTGTTCTCTTGTTGGTTTTTGATATTTTCGTGAATATATCGAGGCTTTCTGTGAAGTGCTGCCACATCTAAATGATCAGATTTTTCCATCGGTCCGCGGACTGTTTTCAGTAAACCATTCCCTTGGTTACGGGACTTTCCTATTTAGTAGCTGACCTTTTTCGCCAGACGCGCTGCTTCACGTCGCCTATTCAAAGCGAAAACAAATCGTAGATTTGTGGAACTGTTGGTTTCACGTGAAATTCACGTGTGTTCGTTTCTCGTATTGAGTAATAAGACGCCGGAGAGGTTGCGGGCGAGCGCGCGCTCGCGGTGGCGCGTAGACTTTTTTCCAAACGGGATACGCCGCGAGAGCCCTATTGATTCGCGAGCCTCGCCCTTTTGCATGTTATCTACCTTGTGAATATATCGAATACATATTTCCTAGTTCCCTTTCAAGCTCATAAAAACAAGAATTGAAGGTGACCTCCAAACATATACGTGTTTGGAGGTCACCTCCAGTTCTGTATCTTTTTGTTAGCGACTGAAAGGAAATAGTTGCCGTTTGACTCTTATCATAAAATGAAATAAAGCTTCGTTGTTGCGTGCGTTTTCCATGTGCGTCTTCAGTAAGACCGTTTTGTCTTTTCTTAATACAAGTAAGTGTTGCTCGAGACACTTGGCGACCTTCTAGCGCACGAAGTTGTTCGATGTCTGTCCGGGACGGAGGGAAAGTAACCTTACACTGTATAATCTGTCAAAGAGCCAGTTTAAGGACATGGCTTATCTTTTTGTCCACAATATCCGCAGCCAGTTGTACATTTTTTTTAACATGTCAAGTTTTCTTTTCTGTTTCACCCCACCCGGAAATTTTCACCCCCATTGTCACCGACACCGTCGTGTCATTCTAACAGACATTGTGTTGCGTTCACCCACCCTAAGGCTATCTTGAAATAATCGGAACAATTTTCATTATGTATGATAGTGGGGAATTACAACTAACCCCCAGGTTGCCCAGCTGAGTGTCTCAGTATTGCGCATAATTATTTTGGTTAAACGACACTGAATGGCTTATTAGTATTTATGAAAAGTCTTTACAGGCTAAAGTGCTTTGAACTCACGAAGAGTCTTAAGATATTGTTGCTCACGCACGCTCTTGCTCAAAGTTAGGCCGCTTCCTGTAGTCAGACCTCTGGTTAATGTTTCACAGACGTCTCGCTATTCTGCGTAATTAGAGCCGTGGACGCTAAATCAAACGTGTAAGAGCGCATATGAATGAACCCCGGTGGAAAGAGAACGCTCGAGCCATCCATATTTTACAGGCTTGCCTAAAATGTCTACATCAGATTTTTGGCTTTCTGGGTTAATCACACAGGCGAGTTTCAAGTGCGTGACCAGTGAATTATTTTACTTTGTTACAAATCACACCAAATTCTCCAACCTGCAGCTGCAATTCCGAGTTTAATAAAAGCACAAACAGTCTACTCGGTGGTTGTCATGTGCTAAATTATTACACTTCTGTTCAATTTAATCAATGTTTTGGTCCCGTGAAACGCACTTGGGTTCCTAACGCACTTTTCGAGGCCTACGCGTGCGCATGTTGCACTAGTTTTACTGTTAATATTATTTTATATTTACTTGAAATATATATTGGTTCGTTGTTGTAATTACAATGGATGATCATTTTGTACACAATACGTATGTAATAGCGCGGTGCATATACGTTTTTGGACGGTTTTGCATTCGTTGTGCGACTACATGGTTGTTTTTCCAGCGTTTATTTCGTGCACACCTCCCGCGCGACCCCCGGCTCTCTGGATTTGTTTATTTATAGCAGGCAGCTCAGCGTGAGCTCACGCCTGCACGGTCTCCTTACCCACGGAGCCTGTCTGGAGACGGACCAGCCTATATTCCGATGTCAGCGTCAGATTTGAAAGAGAGAAAGTGCGACATGTCTGACCCGTATTGTCACGCTCTATACATACCCGCGGGTGTAAGACCAAGTCATGGCCTGAGTTAAACCGGTGCCACAGTTTCCAGAATATTTTAAAGTGATTGATGTTGGCCACGAATGAGGCATCGAATGAGCCAAGGGGAGATTTATGATGCATTTGAGGTTAGTGAAAGAGATCAAATGATAGGAAATTAAAGACCAGCCTAATATGGTCAATATTTGAGATGGCTTTGGTGGTGTACTGTTGGAAAATGATATAACGCGACGTGTTGTGTTTAGAATGGTGCTTAATGCACACATGTACCCAAAACGAAATACTGTGGTCACCCCCAAACTCGCATATAACACCTTCAAACCGAGCTGAAATTATGGTGGAATGACTTCCTTTCCTGAATCGCGTTGCCAGAGTTTGCTTTTGTCTTGGCAACTCATTCGCTTTTATTCGCCAGTGTTAGTTCGTGAGCGCGGAGAGATGCGCCCGGATCGTTTGGCTCCCGCTGGAGACGTCACGGTTTGATTGAAGTTTCCTCCAAGTCCGAGCGGTCCCGCGGGACGGCGCGCACTGAAACGGGAGAGCTCTTCTCTCCGCTTCACCGAGCTTTTGTGCCGCAGCAGGATCCCCGGTGCGCACGGATCGCTGCGTGCCCCCGGAGCGACGTCTACCCACGAATACATTGTTTGGTTTTGTTTGCGCTGTTTCTTTTTCCCCCACGTATTGAAAGCTGGGAATCATTGCACCTTATTCCTGTTTGGGACACACCTCGTTACTCTTTAATCTTGTTTTAACCCAAATTTGAACTTATATACTTTAAACAAAAGCTTTTGATTTTGTATTTTACCGTCTGTAACCTGTTGACGCATCAATAAATGAATACTTACCACTAATAAAAATGAACCACACACCTTGAACAAGTGATGGTTTATCATATTAGTTGGTTAAAAATGTCTGTCTGCCTTGGCGTGTTGTTGCACACGCATGCATAACAAAATGCGTCTCAAATAGGCCCATTACCACTTCTGCTACCAAGACTAATGAGAGAAAACGGGGTCGACAGACAAGCTAATACTCCATTTGTCCCATCTCTTCCTGCACGAGCTCAAAACAACCTTTCTTTGGGTATCTAGAGCTAAAAATCTCCAAGAACCCATCTCGTATCGATTTCTGCTATCACACAGAAAGGGAGAGAGAAAGAGGCTTGGCGAGACCCAGCGCTATAGTCTCTAGAGTGCACCCGAGCAACCCACCATTTTACAGCAGCGCAGAGCGCACGAGGCAGACTGGGAGGAGAGAGAGAGAGAGAGAGAGAATGGCTGCGGGGGCCGCACGCGGAATGCGAGCCCTTCCAGCCTGCGTGGCTTGCGGCAGTTCGTATCGTCTCTCGCAGCTGAATGTCAGCAGGCAAATGAGCTCTTTTGTACAAGATGCGTCTTAAACGTACGCGCACTGTTTTGTTGCGTTCGTTTTTCCATAACGGGTCAGCCGACGCACGAGCGCATATAACACGCAACAAAAGTTTAGTTTGTTATTCAGGACTTTAAATGATGCGTATCGGACTGTTGGGCTAAAAAGCTCATCGAGCTCTCTCTCAAGGTTGTTAGATTTAACGATGCTGTCAGCTCGCCTTAGATAATGGGAGAGGCCGTTTTTCAGACTAATAAGAAACGTTGATTGGATTCATTTTGGAAAACGCCATGACTTTTAGAAAGGTCCGCAAAATATCGCATACAATGTTACTAAATAGTTCAGTTAATTTGAAGACCTATGTGTTTTTTTAACATGAAAAGTAGTAGTCTTTGTTTAACGCGTATTAACACGTTCAAATCCAAATCGTTTTTATATAAACCAAATGGGCACTTCTTTTCAAAATGTTTGGTTTTTTAACGACTGATTTTATATTATGCTGGGGCTGTATTATAAAGGATTTAAGCATATAGGATTATAGCATAGTCATTTTGCGCACGAGCGTTTGTTTTTGTGTTAATCTCACCCCAAATGTTTTCTACATCATTTGCCTCCTTGTGCTATGGGATATTATAAAACATTTACTGCCACTTTAGGAGCCGTAGAAAGTCTCGGCGAGGCGGACGATGCACTTGGCGATCTGCCACAGTTAAAAGGCTGTGGTGGGGCACGGTGAGCTTTTACGTCGAGATCTCAGCGGCCTTTCTTTCTCCACACACGAGCCCTGACTGCAAAACCGCACACCCCGGGAGCTAAACATTTGACGCTCTCTTTCATGCTCTGCGCGCTTTACGTCTCGTGTTCTTCTGTCAACACTGACCTGAAGCGGCGGCTTTCACGCCTGGTCGTGCCCTTGGCGTCTCCTTGTCACGCTGTCACACGTACATCTTTGCCTTTAAAAAAACAATTAGTACAACCTTAAAAATATGTTTCCCCATCCTTTGGGTCTCTACACCGAACGAATGAGAATTTTACGTTGTTTCTTATTTAAATGCATATTTAGCGTTTAAACATAAATGTTATGTTTATATAACAATATTTTAATTTATTCATGTTTTACTCTTTTCTGTACACATCGTTCTTTTTTATTTTAATTCTTTTAATTTGATGCGTTAGCTGTAGGCCTTTGCTCTGCGTGCGCATTACGCGTTTCCTTCAGTACCTCGATAACGTTGAACTTATAAACCAATTCTGCGCTTGTTTTAAGCACAGATGAATGTTTTCTGTGTTATTTTTTATTAAGCGTCAGACTTTGTAGAATGCGTCATCAGTATTGCGCCATAACAGCGTTGCGTTTTGAAGAGGGAAATTGATTTTCAATACCTGTTCCGTTCAGTTGCGCTACGTCTGGCTTTCGTGAACGCAAGAATGCGTCCCACGTGAACGTCCCCGGGGGGGGGGGACCTGTCCTTATGGGTATTTTGGAAGCCAGTGTAATTAGAAACAAAGTCAAAACGTCGCATAAAACCCCGGATTCGTGTTGTCTCACCTGCATCGGCAGACAAAGCGCCCGGCGCGCTTGGTTTGTGATTGATGTCTTTGAGAGCGGAGGTTTCTTTCCTCAGTGGGGGGTGAGTAGCCTTCTTACCGAAGCGCCCCTCAAATGCGTAATGTCCGCGCCCCCGCTGGGTCGCTCAAAGAGGGGATGGAAAATGAGAGTACAGAGAACGTGACTGAATGGCTGAAGCGAGAGGGTTTCTGGTGCGCTCCCCACGGTAGGGTCGGACTTGGATTCGCATTTTTGTGATCAGGGCAGATTGGGGGAAGGGAGGCACACGTTTCGGGAACGGGGCAAAATCTTAATGGTATGAAAAAGTAGCTTAGTTCTTAGGCTTGTTTTAGATACGGCCAATTCTGATTTTATGTCCGGGGTAAAACTAGAAATCTGTTTTCACTATTCATTAGTCATTAATTATTTGCTGCGTTTAAGAGACATTCAAAGAGTTAAAAAAAACATAAAATAAGATATTTTGAACAATGTTGATAACCAAACAATATTCACAACACCCATCGACTTCCATTGTATAGACAGATACACCAAATCACAGAGAATATCATCTTTTGTTTTCCTCATGAAAAGTCATAAACAGGTTCTGAATGACACGAGGGTAAACAATGTGCAATGTTTTACTTTTGGGTGAACTATAAATGTGCATATGCTTAACATGCCCAGCGTTATTTTTGTCATGGCAACCCTTCCCGTTTTGCATAAATGCTGGTGCTTTGTGTTGAATTTTGATTTTATAAATCTCTTTTGTTCATGCATTGAATCTGTTTTGTGACAGGTTGCTATGGAAGTGACGCATGGACATGCACATCTGTGTGTGTAGGCTGGTTTGATTGATGACAGAGGGCAAACTGCATCACTCCCTCAATGGCAGCAACTGTGGCCACGTCTCTAGATAAGCTCCGGGGCTGCGTTATTGAAATCTGGGGTCTGTAGAGCCATCAATAACAGAGGGGCGGCTCGCCTACCCAACAGCGCTCTGCTGTTATGTCTTGCCAAGCCGTGAGGCTGGGCGGCAGTATTTGAGGAGAAGGGGGAGGCGGGTTTGATTGCTGCTTTTTCCTCTGTAATGATGAAACCCCCCTCACTCCCTCCCCTTGCGTTTCTTTATACGAGTACAGAACGCAAAGGGATTCCTTATCAGAGCCCTCGCTTTGAGATAACAAGGCACGTGGCCCTACGGCCGTTAGTTGAGACGAAAGCATGTTGAGGTGGAGAAACTGCCCTGAGGCTTAACCACGAAGAGCCAGGGCATTTCGCATGTCCTCTTTCTCCACTTGCATTATGCTAGTTTCTCTGCTCTGTGATGTTTTCCCCCCAAGTCGTCTTTGTTTATCTTAAAGTGAAAACAGCACTTTTATCTGGAAAATAAATGTAATATTCAAATATTTTTCTCAAGAGTTGAAAACCCTTTTTTCTCCCCCGCACAGATTTTTCTAGAGATGCTGAAGACCAGAGAATCTGTTGAGAACTAACAGAGAAATAGAGTCCTCATTCAAAGCATGGTAAGGATCAGTGCACACTTTACACAGACACACCATGTATTTTCCTAAAATAAAAGCTGCCAAGTAATGTATGTATATATGAACTTTCTTAATATAAATTTACAGATGCACTCTTTCTGAATGCACAAGGCAGAACTGGCATGATTTAACTCTCAGGTGTCAACTACTGTATGTATGATGGAAAGCGGGATCTTTGCTGTCTGCCTGATTACTCTAAAAGCCTACATTAAAACTTGCTGCAGCTGACATTTAAGAATGATCTCATTCCCTTTCGTGACCTTGACTAGTCCAATGCGTTGTGAAGTACTGTAGTTTTTTTAGAATAATGTGAATGAAAATTAAATGTGTGTAACGTGACCACTTAATATTGTATAAAATTTTTTTGGGTGTCACATTATTTACTTTCTCATTTCAGTGATTAATTCTGCACTCGTGTTTAGTGAAAGTTGAATCTTATCTCCAGATAAAGATTGGATTGATCGTACCTGTTGTTAATCTAGATTGCCCTTATTCTGCTTGTTGTGTGGGCCTTAGTGCTGCTTGTTTGATGTTTTTTTTTTTAGCCTTCCTTCACCCCACCATGACTTTGTACGCTTTTTGTCTAAGGTGGATGCGAGCACAGCCTACAGAATGAACCCTCTCAGTGCACTCGGCATCGATCGGACCAGCCTGATGCGGGAAAGTCTCCGTGTTCATGGAGGAATGGTTTATCCGCAAGGAATCCGGACCCTGCCAACAGAAAAGGGCTTTGTTGGTGACAGAATTCCAGACCTGCTCTACAAACCAGATATGTCGCTCGACAGTAGAAAGACCTCAAACAGTTACGTTGGACTTTATAAGACTTCCCCACCGGGGATTCAGAAGCAGCTTGTTGTGCCTGGTGCAGATGCTTTAGGGCTGGACAGATGCGTCTTACAAGCAGACAAAGCTCCCGAACTAAGCCTGAATGGTGGTAGCAGCTATCTGCGGGTTCCCTGGATGAATCCCTATCATGAAGCTGGAATGTACCCTTTCATAGACTCCAGTAAATATGCTGCTTTAAACATGTATAAAGCATCATTCTTGTCACAACAGCCACCTTACCTTCCTCAGCATCTGGCATACCAGTCTCTATGTGCAGGTGCAGGAGGAAGTGCAGCTGGTGCCGATCGCTTATTCTACATACCTCCCTATCCTCCTTCACCTATATCTTCACCCCTTGCCCCTCCTCTCAGGATCCCCACCGCCACTGTCGCTCCTACAGCACTGTCACCAATGATGCACCACCAGGACAAATCCATGCAGAGCATGGGCCAACGTGTTCACCACGAGCCCTCTGCATTTGGGCAACAGACCATACATCAGCAGACCCAGGCTCACCACCAGTCATCTAGTGACAGGCAGCACAACAGCAGTGGAAACAGTGCCAGCCACAGCAAATCCAACCGGACCCCATCCAGCAAAAACACGAGCAGTACAAGCAGTAGTGTAAGCTGCAGTAGCAGTGTTGGAGTTAGCAGCAACTCCAGTTCCATATCAGTAGACACAATGCAACCTCCCCGTCCAACACCACGCCCCCCTCAGCCATCTGCAGCTCCCCCCCCTCCACCTCTTGTGGACAGCACTATTGAGTTTCAAAAGCCTCTTTACAGGAGTCCTTCTTCATCTTCCTCATCCTCTCCATCAGTTGCTCACCCTACCTACATTACCAACATTTCCCCACTCCGGCCCACTACCCAGAGAACTAAAGCCAAAGAAGATTCGACCAGAGGTACAGTAAATGAAAGAAAATGCAGCAGCTCACCTGTTAAGACCTCTTCTGAGAAACCACCTGAAAAACACAGGCCTATTACCAAAGACCCGGCAGATAAGCCTTTAGACCTATCTGCAAAAATCATGGACTTTGAAGGACCTCCCAATGGATATCAATCAAAATTAGAGGCCTTAGCTAAACTTGGTTATTCCCCCACCTCTCGTTACGGGCTTCCCCCAAACAGGGAGCTTTTAAAAGAAACTCTTTCTCCATCATCCTCTGCCGTTAGCACTTCTAAAACTCCAGAAAGACCTGAGATAATTAGCACTTTGTCATCTTCATGGGTGGTGCCAAGTCCTACCCAGACAATCAACTCTGAGGCTAATCAAAACAAAGGCTCCAATATCATAAAGAAAAAGAATCTTGAGCATTTAGTGCCACAGTCAAGGAGTTCCTCTTGTCCCAGAATTGATGACCAAAACAATGTCTCGGTCCCAAATTCTGCCCCTGTTGTCATAACTACTACATCTCGGCCATCATCTGCCTCGCCGTCCCCCAAGGTGAATGGTGAATGGACAAAGTCAATCCCCACCCCACCAGAAAAAACTGCAACTAATAACCATGGTCACCCCTCAGCTACAAAACCCTCAAAACCACACAAAAAACCTGAAATGCCTGAAATTGGCTTCAAGCACCAGCAGTCGCATTTAGAGAATGGACATGCACCAAGCCACCTCTATATGACTCATGGTGAAACGTATCTTCCTCCCAACTTAGCATATTCTAGCAGATATCTTTCATATCCAGTACCTGAGAGTCTGTCTCTCCCTCACTTGCAGATGCCTGGAAAAGGGCCAGTGTACCCTCACCCGGTTCTTCTGGGCACTAACAGTCTGTATTCCGCACGTTTGCCTCACAAACATGGCCTCCCTTATGGAATCCCACCAAGCCATGGAGAGTATATGACCTACCACGACTCACAAGAGATGGTTCACCCACTAATGTCTCCCCACCTGCCCTTGGACCACAAAGTATCTGAGCGTCTTGAGCTGAGACACAGGCCTTTGGAAAAGCCTTGGCACCACGAGGAGCCTCCATATAAGCGTCAGAGCATCGTAGAGACAGAAATGGGTTACAAATCCGAGAGGCAAGAATTTCACAGCTCTAGGACTCAAAGCAAGCATCACACAGTGAATAAGGAGGAGATTGTCTGCATTGACCTGGTCCAAGATGACACAGATGGCAGTCCAGAGCCAGACAAACATAGTGTCACTGATGCCAAAAGCAAAGAGCCAGCTAAGCCAGTCGGCAGTGGGACGGGGAACGAGAGTGGCGGTAAATGTGAAGGTAAGGAGCCAGAACTCATGCAGATCTTGCGTTCTGGCCAGCCCGCCATATCCAGGCCAGCTGAGTCAGAGCGGCGGCCAGAGGTATGCAGTTCACCTCGGCCTCAGATGCAGGCTGACTCCCCTGTGCATAGTCAGGGTGAGGAGAGCTCATCTGAGCATAGCCCGCTACCAGACATGTTGGAGGAGCAGACTTTACGATGTGCCAGAACATCAGGCGAACGGGCTCGGGCTGATGGAGCAGAATTTAAAGTTGATCGGTACCATGCTAATCGACAATATGTGGAGCTGGGAAAGGATAGGGCAGACGACGAGTCCCATGATGATGAGGAAGAAGGACATGGATTGTCTAAAAACAAGAGATCCAGCCTGGCCAAGAGAATAGCCAACTCATCAGGCTATGTTGGCGACCGCTTCAAATGCGTCACAACCGAGCTGTATGCGGACACGAGCAAACTGAGCCGGGAACAGCGAGCACTGCAGGTGAGTTGCACACTCCTTGTACATTTGTAAGAATGAATAGTAAAGATTGTGCAATTTTGGACCATTTCACACATCATTGTTTTTCACACAACATTGCTTAAGACTCATACAGGAACCTTAAGTAGAAGTTAGAGGTCTATAATTTAAACACCTCACACTTCCTGTGCTATTGTAGAATCTTCACAGACCAGTTACTGTCATTGCATTTGACACAGTTCCCTGCAATCCGCTTTTTCATTTCCGGCTTTAGGCGAGCACTTGCATCCTACTTTGCTCGGTCGTCATGAAAGCCTCGCTAATTACGACTCTCTATAACCCACCCACCCTCCCTCTCTCTCTTTTTCTATCCTTTCTTACTCCCTACTGTGAATCTGTCAAGCAGGCTCTAGTGTCACAGTTAGCGTGAGAGAATGTGTGTTTGTGTAAGAACACACCCTTGAGCGTGTGGTTCAGTTAGCAGCTGAAAGGGTTAACACAGCTTGCCGTCTGTGGCCGCTCTGCCCAGTCGTGCGGAAGCTCAGATGGTGAGTGTTTGTGTGTGCGTGTGCATGCCGTGGCCTAGCTAGCACGTAATGCTGCAGGCAACTGTTAACCTCCCGGTGAGCCCTGGAGACTGGTGTGTGTGTGTGTTTGTGTCAGGAAAAAAATGTGCGGGTCATACTCAAACATAACCACACACCCTCTTCTACAAGCTGCTTCTTGTGCTCTGTTTCTCTCTTGACGCACACACACACTCAAACACTCCCCCAAAAGCCATGTGAGTGGTGGCAGTCCTCCCGGCTTAAGTGAAATTCTCCTGATGGGGAAGATTAAAACTTACCAGCAGCATAGAGCTCGCCGGATGGCACAGTCATTAGTGCACACACACAGTGTGCGAGGACAGAGACGGAGAGGCTGACGGAGGACAATCACCCCATTTCAGATTCCCCACATGATTTCGAAAAGACCCTTTATATAAGCCTAGTTTTGTCTTCATATTTTCACATATCCCACAATAAAGTTTTGTCCATTTACACAACAGCTTCAAAAATTTATAATTTTGAAATGTCTTGAATTTCACCATGTTTTTATAAATAAGAATTCGTCTCTTGCTTGTAATGCTTTATAATGTGTAGTTCCGTAATAGGGTTGATGTTGATGTTTGTGTTAAATTTGTGAACATTTCAATTCAAATCAATGAAAAAGATATTGAGCCCCATTCTGATTGATAGATGGAAGGATTATCACAAGAGGACAGTAATTTAAGTCAACCAGCTGCGTTCTGGGAGGTCAGTTCATTTTATTTTTAAATTCCTAAACCGTTAAAATGAGTAACTCTTGGTTTTGCTCCCACAGGCAGTTGTGAAGTCTGTGTCCCTTTTTTTTACTTTCATCCCTTTTCAGGGGCACTGAAAATTGCATGGTCAAATTTTAGGAAATCCCTTGACTTCACATATCTCAGTTAGTGTTTGTTTTTGGTATGCGCCTGCTGCATATACTCTGCATATGATGCGCTTAAGCTCCTGTTCAACTTTCGCTACAGATTTATTTTGTGCCAGTTTTATGCATTTTTTCCTCTGTGTTGTAACCTAGCGCACAAGAGACAAGTTTTACAGCTGGTGCTAGTAACACTGGGTCTGGTTTCACGATTGTGCTATGTGTGTGTGTGTCTTTGTGCCTGTAGCGTGCGATGATCCGTTTCTCAGAGCTGGAGCTGAAGGAAAAGGAGGGGTGCGTGTCGTCTGCGGCGCCCGGACCGGAGAGAGATCGGGAGCGAGAAAGGGAGTTGGCAGAGAGCCAGTACGGAGAGGGAGACTGGGAACTGAGCCAGCCGAGCTCCAGGCCCTCCGCAGCCCTTTCAGTCCTCTCCGATCTCACAGAGCAACACAACGGTAAGATGCGGGCACATCCATACACACACACACACACGTGCTTGTCTTCTACTCCTGAACTCCTTTACTTTTTTTTGCAGCATCTGCGTTGTGTGCCATCTAACTTTAATCTCCATAGCATGCTATTTTCTTGTGTCCTACCTCCTGTAATCCTCCACATGCATACCATTCTCTCTTCAACCCCCAGCACGCTTCCTCTCCATGTCACTAGGGACGGTCCCTGCGCTGCGGCACTCAATGCAACAGCGCTAAACCACGGAAACAGCGTGGTAAACATGGCTTCCGTCACCGCCACCCTCAAGCAGGCGTCACGTACATAAATAAGCACACTCTCTGCTTCTTTCTCTCCATCTCTCTCTCTTTCTTGGCCGTTTTGACTCATGTTTTTTCCACTTGAGCTCTGCTAATGGCCTATTGCCATCAGATTTCCAAATCAACACTTTGCTGCTATGTGGCCTTGCTTTCCCTGGCGGCTTTCGCAGAGGCAAAGCGTTTCCTGTGCATGTGGGTCAAAATGTGTGTGCGATTGCATGTGTGTCAGCCACACGGACAGTTAACAGCTCTCTGGATTACGTAAACAGAGTAGATCGGCAGTTTCTACGATGCTCAGAGGGCAAATTAAGTGGGGGGGGGGGTGGTTAAAAGAAACTTCCAGGGAAGATTTGGCAAGGGCCTGGAACTGTGGAAGTTCATCATGGCTGTCTGATCCCATCGCTGTCAAAAGTCAATATAATTCATGTAATTGATTTAAGCTTTGATAATTTAACGTTGTCTATTTTTTTATCGCTCAATGTTATTTTTGCTGTCCTTCAATATATCCCTCTCGCTCTGCTGCGACGACCCGAACAATGTTACCATGGAAATCCGCTTTAGCCCAGAGTTGCTATGCTGCAGACGTTGCCATCAATTATGGGATGCATGTGGTGTTAGTCACATGGTTTTTGTGCGTGTCAGCGTTAGCCCGAGCCGGGGCAGGGCGGACCGCATTCTTGCCCTAGCCAGTATGAGGGTAGTTCTGTTTGGCATCCACAGCGTGTTAATTAAAGCTTTACATGCATTTTTGTAAAGACGATAGTAATCGGACATTTAGAGTATGTGTGACAATGATTTTTGTGGCAGCTTTAGAAGTAGCCTGTTTTTGTGTGCTTGCGTGGCGTTATATATGGTGAGAGTGCTTGTGTTATGTCTGTGTGAGTAGCGGGCAAGCTCCCAGGGCCTATCTTTGATCTGCGCTCCTGCTCAAGTCTGCCGGGAGACATTCTCAAGGAGCGCTTTTCACTGCCACACACAGAACGAGAGAAAGAGGAGGGGGCGGTTAGCGGAGACTCTGTTGCCGCTTGCGATCTTGGCACGAATGTTTCAGCCTAATTTAAGCTCACGGAGAGAGCGAGCAAGCCGTTCCTGTTTGCCGTCTGGCTCTCTGTGTAGGAAGGGCGTGGTGCAGTTAGCACAAATACGCAAGTGTCCAGGGTAGGGGTTTGTTTTTCTCAAGCTCTTTCCTGTCTTTCTGTCGCACTCTCCCTGTGCTCCAGTGGCCTTGTTTTCTACCGGCCTCTAGTTCTCCTTTGAACTTGCATTCTGTGCTGTTGAAAGGGCCTTTCTCCACAAAGCCGTGACGTAAAGTGTTTGACTAACACGTATTTGTGTCTCTGCAGGTGTGACACCGACGTGTGCAAACAACAGAGTTCCCGTGCTCCAGCGGTGCGGCCCGCCGACCGACGTCTCACAGTCCCGTCGAGCGGAGGAGAAGAGAGCGAGGGATGTGAAGGGCGAGGAGGAGGGGTCTGTTGGCACGGCGACGAGCAGGAAACGTGCACTGGGCTTGGAGCCGAGCCAAGGCCACCCTGATTGCATGCACGCCGCAGAGGAGGGAGAGAGACGGTCGAGAGAAGAGGACGATAACTGTACCGCTGCAAAGAGGGCTAGACTGATTTCAGGTAGACAATTAAGCTGTCTTTCACTTCACCTCGTCACGATGTATGTCCTGTTTTTTTCACCGTTTAATTCCATTCCTTTTCATGATGAAAAATTATTAGTTGGGATAATGCCCGAATGAAGAAGAGGCCTTTTACAATTAGGCTAGTTTTTGGTTTGTCTGACCTTAATAAGAAAGGCGTTTACATTAGATGCATTCTAGCGTTCAACAACTGTTTTCTCATCTTTCCTGCTGCCTAGCATGCCTCATTTTATTCCTCTTCCCTCTCTCTCCGGCTTTGATCCATTCGCTGGCCTTTTTGGTTCTTCTTGATTTGTGTTTATTGCCGTCACATGGTCTAAATAAACACAACTGCCGGGCGTTCTCTGGCCTTCTTTCTCTTTGCTCTCCGCCTAAAGGGCGTTTTTGGATCAAAACCGCCTTTGTATAATCTCACATCATCTAAACGTATTCCAAATGACTGCGTTTGCCAGCAAAATGTTTGCGTCTGTGTAAGGGTGTCTGTTGCACTGCATTAGTTTAAAAGCTATGAAACTCTTGGTTGTTTGTTTTCTTGGAGAGAACAATGCTCATAACGGTAAATACTGATCTGAGTGTGCCACACTTAAACTGAGACAGACACCCTCATACAAATACATACCTTCTGAATAATACATTTGCATAAGACATGACAAAATACATTTTGACTCTGACTTTATTCGTTCTCATGCTGTTCACAACCTTTATATGACTCTTTGATCCGTAGAAGACTTCAGAAGATATTTTGAGAAATGTCTTAGTGGTTTTGTGTCCATACAATGGAAGTCAATGGGGGTAAATGTTGTTTGGTTAGCAATTTTCTCAAAAGATCTTATTTTGTCTTCTGCATGTTTGAAATAACATTAGGAGAAATGGGTGAACTATTCATTTAACATAGAATTCAGACCTTCCATTTAATGAAATCCGAGCACAATTGGTCACCGGAGACACTTTTGAAAGGCATGTTAATACTACATGGCATCTGTCCCGACTGACCACTTGTGATCGGATATCTCAAGACGGATGCAAGGCATAACCTTATCTCCCTTTGCAGACGCGTGGCCGCAGCCCTCCGAGCAGGAAGTCAAGAATCTGAAGGTGTGTATCGAGCTGACAGGTCTTCGTCTGAGTAAACCCCGCCACCTTCATAATCTCCAGGATCTGTGGGATAGACAGGGACAGATTAACCATGACAGGCCTCAATTCGGAACTCCCAACCCGGGTTTCCCTCCCACATCCAAAGCCTCTCTTCCACCGTTGCAAAGCAGCAGGAGGGAAAAGGTCGACGCCTGCCCCCCAGAGGTCCAGAGAGTCACCCCCGGCGCCCCTGCCGCGGATCGAAAGGTCAAGACAAACGGATCGGAAGAGAAGGCAGTGAAAAGGAAAAGAGAGCCGGAAAGAGGATGGACTAAGGAGCAGCTGGAAAATACAGAATCCGACACGGGTACGTCCTCGCTTTTTTATGCCAGTATTTGGCATTTATTAAATTATAAATTCTGTGGAGAGCGGTGCATTCTGGGTGAAATGCAAAAGGTAAAGAGGATCTTTAGAGGACGTTTGTGTCAGCTGGACCTTGGACTTCAGACGGTGAGAGAGCCTTGGTGTAAATTGGTTTTGTCATCTGTTATCCCGTTTTATCTGAAGGTTTCCGAATTCATCTGTCTAGCTCTTGCACCCAAACTGTTCAAAAATACAATTGAAAAATCACAAACGTCACCTACGAAGGGCAGGTCTGTAAATCTAAGCAAAGAGCGTCTCGTTTAGTTATGCAGGGCAAAGAAAGACCCAGAAGGGGGGAATCGAGTCGAGAGACACGAGTGGCGTGCAGATCAGTGAGAACAAAAGGGACAGACAGCGAGAGAGGGAGCGAAAGCCTGTTAAAAAGGACAGGGAAAGGGTGGAACGAAGGAGCAAAAGATAGCAGAAAGAGATGAAGAGGTGATACGGAGCGCTGAGGTGAAAGATGAGAGCGAGGAGTGAAAAACAGCGGGGAAAGGCAGATTAGAGGAAAGCGGAGCGCGTCGCCATGTGTCTGCGGCTTCGGGATCGCAATAATGATTCTTGTTGATTGACAGGCACACACGCTCTCGCACGCACACGCTTAGACGCTCGCTTCCTTGTTGGTATAAAAGCATCGGCGAGAAAGTGCATGCCGCAGAGTAATGAGCCATGAGATTCCACAAATGTGCAAATAGCAACGTGTGTGTGTGTGTGTGTGTGTGTGTGTAGCTGCCCGTCAGTATCTTGGCTGCTGGATATTGTGCTGGCGTTCTGTCAGGAGGATTAGAGAGCAGCAAGACGAGAGACGAGACTCTTTATCTCCCTCAATCCCTCAGTCGGGTGTGTGTGTGTTAGAGAAGTTCAAAACGGCGCGTTTTATAAAATGGACGGGTTTGGTGGGTTGCGTCATGAGCTGGTTGACTAATTGTTCTGGTCTTATTGAGCAGTTTTGGGTTTCAGCTGTTGACGTGATGTTTACGTGACACATTCTCGCATTCAAAGGAGGCCGCATTAGAGTGAAACCGGATGCAGGGGTCTCCAGATGAGTGTATAAAACTTGAGCTAGGAACTTGAGCTTCCTCTTCAAGGAATAGTGCACCCAAACATTTTTTATTCCCTCATGTTGTTAAAATCCTAATGCTAAATATGACTGTTTCTTCTGTGTACCACAAAAGAATTGAGTGACACGTCACTAGCATAACTAACATGCGCTATACATGTTTATCTTGGTTTTACCCTGCGGTTTGCTGGAATATGCATTATGGTGTGTGCGTATGTTCGCGTGGCCAGTTGCGTGCTAATGGGAGGCTAATATCCCCCAGATGTCCCTGTCAAAATCTGTCTCCCTCTACACACACATGCGCACCTCGCACGTCTAATTTGCGTAGTCTGGGATGAGGCGTGAGAGACGACACGCATACTGTCGAATCAAAACTCTCCGCCGTAAAGCCCCAGGGTGTGTGTGTGTGTTTAGTGCGCTGGTTTTGTTCTGTTGATTTTAAAAGCTTTAAGGTCTTTGCTTCCCTTGTGCTAATTGAGTGTTCCTCTTCGGCTAGAGAACACGCACACTTGTGTATGTGTGTGTGTGGTGGGGGGGTGGTGAATCTGGTCTCAAGGGTCTCGGGGTAGGACTTTAATTAGCCTGTCGAAGGAGAGAAGCACTTTACGCAGACTGGAACGGTTTGCCTATGGGGACGTGTTCTCGTGCGCGCACACACATGCTGGGCGGTGCACGGTTGGTGGTCTGTGTGTTGAATGTTCTCGGTAAGGTTCTCCGCCTTGGGTTTGTATGACAGAGCCGCATGTGCAGGTTCCACCTATTTTATCGCTTTTTATGTCAATCGTTGATGTCTGTAGTAGTGGCAAATATAACGCTGAAATTGATGAAATACAAATAAACAATAGCAAATGAGCAGCACAAAATTAGTGCTAAGTATCGAATGCAACTTGTGACTATAATTTAACATTTTAACTGTATTTGAACATATAATATATGCTTATTAATTTTAATTGAAAGTAAAATTATGACATTTGTACAACTTAAACAAGTTTTATAAAATATTCTTCAAATTCACAAAGCATTTGAAAGCAAAAAAAATTTAATTGTGAAATATCATCCAGTTAATATGTATATATCTGTTTTTCAAATTGGTTTTGCGTGTTTTTGATTGTTTTTCCTGATGTCCTCTGTTCTCGGCTGCATGCATGTGAGAGATTTCCTCCGTGCGATTTGATCTGCGCGCGCAGTGTGTGTGTGTGTGTGTGTGTGTGTGTGTGTGTGTGTGTGTGCGTGCGACGGAACGGGGGATATGATGAATAATGGAACAGATGTGGAGCGTGCTCTGTTTCAGCCTCTCTCTCTCTCGGCCTTGCGCTCACTCTTTTATTGTCTGCTCTCTCACCGCTGCGCTCTCTATTCTACACTTTTGTGTTTCCCCTTTTCCACTCTGTTTTCTTTTTTTTTTACTCTCATCTTGCGTTTTTGTTGCCTTATCACATTGGTTTTGTGATGTGAAACGACAAGTAGGCGAAAGAGGATGCATCAATGTTTGTGCATTCTCTCCATCTCCTCTGTCCGTCCTTCATAACAAGGCAGTCTGTCTACTGTTGTCCGTTCTGCCGTTGTCTGTCTGATTTACCTAACAAGACCTTCAAGAGGCTTCTGTTGGTTTGATCTGTGCGTGTTGCTCACAATGAGCATAATGTAATGCCGCCTTCCATGTTTTGTGCCGTTAAAGGTTATTTAGTTTTCTCTCCAATTATATTTGAATGATGTATGTGCACTTTGAGACTTCTTTTTTCTGAACATTTTTACATTGATGATATCTGATTCTGTAAAATCATTTGATTCCTAACTTGTGTTCGAATAATTTTTTGTTATGTATTATTTTTTAAGCTTTTATTGTTGAATACGGGTGTTTGGCAAACATTTCCCTACAATTAAGGGGGAAAACCGGCCTAGAAACATGCTTTGTTGTTTCCATCCATGTTTGGGTAAAATATGGACAAATCCAACTAATGGTTTATTATCCCACCTTGGGTTGAGACAACCCAGCATTTTTTTAAATAAAGATTGTGAGTTGACATTGAAGTAGCTCACTGTTTTTCTTCATCTTTCACTTTTTTCCCAATAGCCATTCCTGTCCTCTCCGACGGCTTCAGTGGAGATGCCTCCATACATAAATTTTCCTCCCCACCTCAATCACATTTCTCGGACAAGCGACAGCGGTTCAAGGAGCATCGCAAGTCCACCGGTTCCTCTTCGCCTTCCCAAGACTCTGATGGCACCTTTCCATCTCGCTTGCGACGCCATGGCGACCCTGAAAAGCCAAAGGGCAAGCGACAATGCAAAACCAAGCACCTCAGCCAGCAGGAGCGCAGGATGCTGTTGCAGTCCGCCAATGAGGACTGCCCTGAACTCAGCCCTTCCCACCAACACAAGGTAAGAATGTGACATCACAGTTCAGGGTATTCGCTAGTATGTGTCTTGGGTCTGAGCTTATTGCCAATCAACATTGTTAGAATTAGCCACAAGGCTCAAATGATTGGCATTGAATGTTAAATTTAAGCTGTTAAAGCTTGCATACTTGGGGGAGACCACCATAGAGATGGAAATGATAATGGATAATCTCCTTGGTCTGGCATAATAATTCAAGGTCACCGCTGTTTGGTTGCACGTACGAGAAGGTCCAGTCTTCATCAGTGCGTGATGCAAACGCTGTTCTCTTTGCCTTGGCCCACAACCAGAAGGCTCTCCCCGGGCTCAGCGAGGAACCGTTTAAAACGTGTCTCCAATCACAACAATGTTAATCATCCCAATTAGGAAAGCGCGGCGGCTCTCTGGGATAGCTCAGCGCTGACGGAAGGGGGGGGTTGCAGCGTGTGTGTTTAGAGTGCGGTTGGTTTGACCTCCTTGCGCTGAAAGGCAGATTCCCAGCGGAGAGGCAGGAATGGGGGCGGGGTGAAGTGAAGGCCAGGTCAGAATTCCGAACTCTCTCTCTCTCAGTCAAGGAAAACGATTCCCTCAGCGAACACGCTGTGCATTCTTTAAATAACACTCAGTTCTCCCTGTTGCTGAGTCGCACGCAGATGCAGCACACATGTGCTGCGTTCTGAATCTCAATTTGACATTTTATAGGTAGACTTTGGATTAGTCTGCTAGTCCACTTGGCTTTATATATGAAAAGGAAGTCAATGGTGTATCCCTTTTTTTTTAAACATGCATGAGACTTTTCCTGCAGTGTAACGCCAAATTGTTTGAGGCTCGGCTGTGACAGAGCTGTGCGTTTGTGTGTGTGTTTTGCTCTGACAGCTGCTGTTGTGGAAGTCCTCAGGGGAAGGTGGAGTTTCCACCCTATAATCCCCCACCCCAGGTCGCTCGCATGAACTTGCAGCCTGCGCACACACAAGCCTCCCCGCTCATCCGTCCGCTCCGCTGCGCTCCACAGATAGAGAGCTGTCATGTGGGAGGGTGGGGAAGATAAAGCAAGCGGGAGAGAGCCGAAAGTCTTCCGTCGCTTCCTGTTTAACTTTCCCTGGCGGCGAGCGTGCTCGCTGATGGATTTACAGCGCTCCATCCGTCTCGCAAACAAACATGCGGTCTAGAACAACCGGCACGAAAGATCAACGTCGTTCCATTAAAAAATTTGTTTATGGGAAGTTTGTGCAAGTGTAAATAGTCTGTTTGTTTCGGCCCATTGAGCTGTGCCAAAAATAACCTTGCTGACCATGCGGCGCTCTCTTTTTACTGTGTGCATGAGAGGAACTTTTGTTGGTCTTGGTAGTTGTGTGTCTGGTTTATGGTGAGAGGCATAAAGATTGGATATTGGATAGACACAGAATGTATCGACATTAGTTAAGCTAAAATCTTTTAAAAAATCCTTATTGAGGGAAAATAATCTATGAATTCATTTGTTTTACTCTGCATTTTAAGTAAAAAAAATTATTTCATTGAAATATATACATGTATATATTCTGTATGTTGGTGAGATATGGCCTTATAAAGTGCTAATTTAGATGTTTCCCTCTCAATCATATCACTATGCCTGCTTTGAACTTGTGGCTGTGATGAATTAACGTTCCACCCTGTCTGTTGCTCCATCACCATTTCCCGCTCCATCTTTGTCTTCGTCTGCTAGAACAGAGAGAGGGAGCGATAAAGAGATGATAGTGATAACTTGGGGGAATATCTGTGTGAAATATGAGCCCTTGGGATGGTTTGACTATCACGTCGTTCCGATCTGTCATACATGCCAACGTAACACCACTTTTGTTCTCCCAGCAGGTGCTGAAACGTTCTGCCCAGAAGCGGCCAGCATCGCTCTCCGATTACGAGTCCTCTCCGGTAAAAGCCCAGCCCCCTTCCCCCGCCTACCAACCAGTCGCACCCCTGAGCCCACCAAGCACCGTCCCAGAAACGCCGACACCTCCAGCTGCCCCTGTGCCTCCAGTGCCGGCCGAGACACTGGCCAGCAGGCCCATGCCACCAGAAGCACGCCGACTCATCGTCAACAAGAATGCGGGCGAGACTCTGCTGCAGAGAGCTGCACGTCTGGGATATGAGGTAAGTGTGTGCGCATTTGCTCGTATCTCTCTCTCTCTCTTTCTATCTCGGTTGTTCTGTCTCACTCCGTTCGCATCTCATTATTTCTGCGTGAGACTGACTCTGACATGCGAGAGCCCCTGACAGGCACAGAGCGATCGCTTGGCGCATGAGCACTCACATACTTTTTCCCCCTGCTTGCGACAGCCTCTCTCTTTTCTCTCCTCTGTCGTGCACACACGTCTCGTCTCTTTCTCCGTTCGAATTTTTGCACTCCCACTCACAACCTTCTACACTCGCATTTATTCTCTCGCTGACGCGCTTTTCTTTGCCGCGTACTTTCTCTGCCTTGTCCTTGCGCTTTCTCTTAGCGGAAAGTCTTTACTCTTTCGAAACCTGTAGCCAATCTTTTAAAACGTTGCCTTTGTGTTCCGTTCCATTGAATGTTGCTGGGCTGCAATTTTTTTAAAGAATGTCGGAACTTAATTCCATTTTATTGATTTAATTTATATTATTAGGGGCGCTTTGAAAGGCAAACTTTGGTTTATAACTCATCGCACAGCGAACGCGCTACAGACGCAAGTGATACCACAAATCACGTGTGGTGACAAGTGGAGGGGTTAATGTGGCAGTTGATTGGCAGACAATAAAATGAGTAGAAAATATTTTGATTTGATTTTGATTTGATTCAATTTATTGTCATAACACACATACAAGTACAGTGCAAGGAAATGTCCCATAGTATTTAGATTAAAGGAGGGATCTGAGTCCATATCTAGACTATCAGACTTTTTTTTACAAGGGCCAGTAATACATAGCAACGCCCTGGCAACGATTTGGCATCTGCATAGCAACACACTAACAACCATTTAGAAGACCTTAGCAACAGCATAGTATGGCATAGCAACCACACACATGCTGTTATAGAATAGAAACTTGATTTACATTTTTATTAACTAATTGTCCACAAGAAGAGTCGCATTTAATATCAACAAATATTTTGATGTTTAATTATAGTAGATTTTCATATTTTTGTAACCCTTTTATTTTTTGTCAGTTGATGTTCTGTGTAGTCTGTCTGTGAGTTCTGGAATACGGTGGGTTCTAGACTGGTTCGGCGTTCCGTGTCCAATTTGTGCAGATTAATGTGGAGCTAGATTAGTTCCGGCAGCGCGTCTGAAAGGACTGGCACGGAGAACAGGAAATGAGCGATTACTGCTGCGAGCGCATGATCCCCCTCGCTCCGGCGCCTTGAATTCCACCGAAAGGGAAAGTTTCTCATTGCGTTTTACGGACCGTTTTTAGCAACAACGCGGGCTGCTGTTTTAGATTACAACACGCTCGCTCGGTGTTGGGATCAAGCTAGTTCACGGTTCCAGATTTATTTTGCATTGTTCCATCTGTTACTCTCATTTTTACACCTTTTGTGCCTGGGTTTTCTGTTTCTCAACTACATGCTCCATTTTCTTCTACGTTTGTTCCATTGTTTTGTTGTTGTGTGTTAATCTATGTCGTTGGTTTGTTTGAAATGACCAGGCGGCTTCGTCGTCGCCGCGTCCCCTGTGTAGGCTATATCCGAATTCACACATCTGGCTGCTTCTACTCACGTACACGCACGTTTGAAGTTTCCCCTCCCCCAGCGTTTCTTGTTCGCTTGTTTGTTTCCTCACCTCCCTCCGGCTCTCAACTTGAGTTTTACTGAGACACACACACACACTCTTTCATTATGGTCTGCCAACACTGACGTTCGTGCGGTGTTACGATGCTGCTTGTTTACTTTTTTGTCGTCGCCTCCTTTTATGACTCAGAAAACTGGCCTTTGTGCGTGATTTGAAACCTATCGTTATGTGTTTGTGTGTGCGTGATTATGTGTGAAGCCTCTCTCTCTCTCTCTCTTTTTCTCTCTCTCTCTTTTTCTCTCTCTCTCTCTCTGATTCTGCTGCAGTTGCTAGTCTGCGTCAGTAAATCCGCTCTCAGGCAGAATGGCTCTTTGCCATTAAGGTCCAATCAGCGATCTGACAAGTGCTCTCCGTAATCTCCACCTTAATTAATCATTCGGCTGAAGGTGCTAAACACGTGCTGTTTTAAGCCATTAGCTGCCCGTTCCACGCACCTCCCGATCTCTCGCAGCCCGAGCTAACGCCCGTCATTAGCGACCGAGCAGACGGGGAGGGAGGTTTTTTAGCTGATAACTGAGAGGTGGCTGATTCTGCCAGAAAACTGAAACCAGCAGTTATGGAGCACAGTGTTTTGTACTGTATATGTTAAAATGCATAATTAAATGTATATATATATATTATACAAATTTCTAATGACTGATCGTTTGAATATGTTATATATTTTATTGCAGCTAGACTGTATACATATGTTTATTAATTCCTTTTTATTTTATCTGTTGGTTTTCCAATCGTTTTTATAGCATTTTTCATCAAGAGGTTTAGAGTTTTTCTGTTTCCAAAATTGGAGAGGGCTTATGTGTTGTGTTGTGGTGGATTTTCTCGCTCTTGTTACCTCTGCGGCGCAGGGCTTTGTGATTTCCACGCTGCCGCTCGGGGTCTAATTCTGCTCTAATGGCTTTATAAATGCGCTCGGTGACATCGGTTTAAGGCGGCTGTTCTCGCGGGGCTGTGCGTGCGCCACAGATACGGAAGGGGGGCAATGGAGCGTGCAGCGCAGGGCACTCGGCGCCGCTGTGTTGTGGGTTGTGTGTGTTTGTGTGTCAGAGGAAGAGAGATAAAATGTAATCATTCCCGCCCTGTTTATTCCTCATTTCTCCATCTGCCCCCCCTCAGCGCCCTCGCGTTGGCCCTTAGCAGGTGGGGACAGACCTTCCGTCAGTCTGTCTTTGTGTGTGTTTCTCTGTCGACAGTGGCTTGTTTTTCTAGTCTTGCGTTCACTCCGCTCACCCCCCGCTCGCTCCTGGTTCAGACAGGAAGCTGCTCTCACTGTGTGTGTGCGAGAGATAAGCCACGAGCGGTTCGCTGAGCTGCCAGCACGATGCGTTTGTGTGTGCGTGTTGAGCTACGAGCAGCTCCGCCGCACTGCCAGAGTTCTAAAATATGACACGATTGCGCGGCCGAAGCTTTCAACACAAACCTTGCCAGCTGCTCCGTGTGCGCACGTCAAATTCAGGGGAACGAGAGTTCACACGCTCAAACGTGGCACTTCATCTCGGTCCCAGCGCAACTGCAGTAAACACGCAAATAGCACGTATCCCTGCTCTCTCTTTCTCTCTCTCACAATCATTTCCATTTTCTCATGCGCACGCACCTTCAAAACAGACCGCTCTTGGCCTGATGAAACTCGTGGGCCCCTTTGAGAAGCTCTGCGATTGAGTCATTTTGGCCCGCATTTCAAGCATTAACCAGGCTCGAGTGGAAAAACCGGCATGTTTTCCACAATCGACTGCTTGAGCGTGTCCGCCGGTCAGACTGTCCATTCAAGGCCGCTTAAAGCTTCCATCCATTCTGTGCTCAGTGCACCAGGGGATCTTTTGATGTAGGCACCCACCACAAAACACAGCCTGTGACCTTAAGTAATCCTGTCGCATCTGTGCACTTGATCTGAATTCTTTCTAAGAATGTCCACAATCTGCATAGTTTAGAATATGAAAACTAGTGACAAGTTGATAGATTGTTCCTCTCTTAAATTGTTTTGTAACAAGCAGAAAGCGTGATCTTGCAGGATGACAGCCAGTGAGGCGTGTGTGTGGGTCACACCCTGTGTTGTCACTGTCTGCCAAGCCCCGGCAAATAGCAGGATACAGTCCTTCGGCTCTCAGACTGACTGTGGTTATAACACATAGTCTCAGCCTGAAACCGCCCCACAGCCCGTACTCTGTCCGTCTGCATTGCACACACAACTGGCACACGTAATCTTTGTAGATACGGCAAACTTTAATCTGATTGTCTGACTTTGGCTCACTGTTTTTTCACGGTTTGTTGTTATCAGTCGAGCTGGAAATAAAGTCACATTTGCAAGGTAAACTAGGATACAATGACCTTCTTTGAGGATGAAGTAATCTCTAAATTTGAAAGTATGTGTGGCTAGCGGTTTTGAAATTTGCAAAATTTTAAATCCAGTTTTGGGGCCTTTGTGGTATACGTTGAACTGTTTTTGTGAAATAACGGGTAGTTTAGATTTTGCCCTTGACATGTCAACACATTTTCCATTTCTCCTTTTCCAAGTGACTGTCAAAAGCGACTGCTGCGTCATTAATAGTTTTCAGCTAAACCCGCCCTAAAACGGCACGTAATAAACTAGATTTCTTGGTGGGCGGTTCTTGCCCAGAATAGTCGGCACTGTGGTTCAGACCTTACGGCTCAAGTCAAAGGTCTGGCTATTCACCCTCGTCTATTTAGCATGTACGTTTCGAGCTTCCAGCACAAGCAAGAATTCTTAATTTCTCAAGAAGCTGTAATGCAGGTTTATGGTGGAATACTCGCCAGTTTGTGTAACAAAGCCTGACTGATAAAGACAGATGCGTAACAAAACATTAAATGCAAAGCCGCACACGCACACACAGGGAAAATTCCTGATGCGTTAATGATGCACTGCTTCTAAGGAGGCCACCTCAGCCCTTTCCCCTCTGTTATCGCAACTCCCATTTCAGTCCCGCCTTTCTCTCTCTCAATTAAAAATCACATGGAGGGAGTTTCTCTCTCTCTCTCTCTCTCTCCCTCATCCTCATATCCTGCTCTCTTTTGGGTTTTTTTGCTGCCGTATTATCTTTCTGTCCCAACTCTCTCACTTTCCGAGGCAATGACGTCTCCTCAGTCTGAAGGCTGTTTTTCCTGGGTTGTGTGTAAAATTAGAACATTCGTCAGCACCGTTTGTAGCCAGAGGATCATTAAGCCAATGCTTCCCCGGTCAGACTCTAGAGAAATTCACAGAATTCAACAAGAACCCTTATCAACTACCTTAAGAGTTCTAGAACTATCTTGAGATGATACCGCTTTTGGCAGACAACTTGCATTGAATTATCCTATACATTTGTTTCTAAGTATGTGCAATCCCCTGGGATCGAACCCATGACCGTTGCATTGTTAACGCCATGCTGTTACCACTGAGCTGAGATTTCTAGAACTGTTGTATTAAATGCTGTAGAATTCTAGAACCATTTATCATCTGTGTTTGATTTCTAAATCTCTTTATTAGCTGCTGTAGAATTCTAGAACTTTTATAGTTTACCTCAAACTTTGAGAACCTTTCATCAACTACCTTAGATGTTTAGAACTAATTAGTTTTTGTAGAGTTCTAGAACCTTTTATTGTCCACTTTAGAATCTCAAAACCATTTATCGTCTTCCTTGGAGTTCCATAACCTATCTGCCTCAGGATTTAGAATTCTAAAGAATTTGTCATGGAATTTTATCACAGTATCTTAATGTGTACCTTGTATATAAGTTGCATTTATCACACAGATTTTTCTGACGGCCTTAAACTTTATTATTTAAATTCTAGAACTCTTGAGATCTTGAATTTTTTTAGCTGGAAACTGGATTTGTAATGCTTTTGACTAAATATGTTGACCAGAGGCTACAAGCTAGCAGTAACAGAGACTGGTTCAGTTCGGGTCTGCTTTGCTAGCTTCTTTATCGCTTTCCTGACTGTCTATTTTGCTGCCGTTCTTATTCCTTTTATTTTTTATGATGTGGATTGGGTTGACTAGGCGTTGTGGGAAAATGGATCGACCGTTGCATTCCGACGTTCGGTTTGAAGTTGTTTGGTGGGAATGCTGTCGCGGAAGGGTTAAATGTCTGAAATGACACATCGATTGCTAGCAAGAGACAGCAGGGGAGAAAAAACAACAGTACGCCTGAGCTCTGAGGAGAAATGGCGCGGAATGTTCTCGCTCGACTGTGCAACACAGCTTTTATTGTCTGTTTAATGTAACTCCCAAATATTCCCGTTGAGGAACTCCCAGAGGCGGGAAAAAGCGGGAGACCTCACTGGTAAGGGAATGAGGCGATGGAAATTATCCTCAACCGCGGCTCGCTCTCGGCAATTGAGCGTGATAGGTGTGTGCGCGCGTTTTCTCCTACCGTGTGCTTCGGTCTCCTGTAAGCCGCGGAGCAAGAGTTTCCCGTTTGGGCTCGTTAACGGCTCGGCGCCGCCGCTAACGGCTCGTTCTTTTGAATCGCTGCCAGCAGTATGCCGTATCCTGGACACGGAGCCGGCGGGAAGCGCGAGGCAGAGCTGCCAGCAGCGGCGCGGGTCGTACCACCGCGTGGCTCCGTCGAGGGGGTGAGGGGTTGAATGCGTTCTCTGAGACACTGCCAGGGTTGAAGTGCGAGCGCTACGCCTCCTGAATCCTAATGCCCTCATTCGTCTGAGCGCCGAGCGGCCACCAGCCCTCCCCTCTCAAACCCATCCGTGTGTGTGTGCGCGTGCGTGCGTGTGCGCGCTTTTGTTTTTGTTGATGCCGCGCATGAAAAATCGGCTGCGGTGATGGATGAGGGAGTTTCTTCAAATCTTGAGTTACAAGTACAGAAGAAGACTCCAATTAATCGTGCGTGGGCTGTCAGTAAATCTGCCTCCTTCCGGCTACTACTCTTGCTCAATTCTGAACGCGTTTTGGGTACTTTGGGTATACTGCAATGAGATCACCGTAAATACTACCTCTGTTACTACGGCTTTAATACAAATTAATATTATAGTGTAATAATCATACCTGTTATAAGACTTTACTAACAAGCGGTTTTTCAAAAACAAATGCCAACTAAGGATGGGTTTAAGTCACAATCAAATTTTGGTCTCCTCTTTAAACAATATTGTTGGTTTATTTATTGGACAGGCATTCGTATATAGATCATATGTCCTGACGCTTAAATGGAAAATAATTTCGATATTTAGCAGATTGAAGATCGATTGAAGGTTTATCATTGAGTAAATAAAATAACCATCCTAGTGGATAAAAAATGTGTTAAAAAACCCTTAGAGGTACATTCAAGCAGTAATCTGAGCTTGAGATCGTAATATAAGACCAGGAGATAGGGCTGTTCAATTAATTGAAAATGAATCGTGATCGTCAGCTTTGGACTTCATCAATTACAAAAACGAAATAATCGAGGTAAACAGTTATTGTGCTGCATTCCTTTCTGTAAGGATCCTTTATTTTCTTGTAGTAAAAATCCCCAGCGCACCCTTTTCTTTACAGTGTTTCAGCAGTGCTATTTCTTTACATTTACTTTAAGTTAAATTCAGAGTTTTAAAGGTCAATGAGTAATCGTGTTAAATAATCGTGATCTCAATATTGGCCAAAATAATCGCGATTAAGGTTTTTGTCATAATCGAGCGGCCCTACTGGAGGGTGGGTTATTATGAGCTGGGCCAGATAACAAGCACACCAAAGAAACACCTTTTGTAGATACCATATAATAGCAACACCCGGGATACCTACTGGGAAACCCATGTCTAGGTACCAGAATATTGAAAATACACCCGAGTCGACATTGTGGCAGTCAGTTTTGCAAGCCCTTCCCTTAATTATTTAAGTTTGCACACACACACTTCTCTCGGTTGTGTCTCGGACGTCTCTTATGGAAAGTGAGCAGCAGGATTCATGTGTGAAACCCCTGATACCTCACACATCAATAATCAGCTCTGGGCAGAACCTCTCTCTCTCTCTCTCCTCTTTTAATGGTGTCTAATGAATTTCATTCCTCTCTGCTCCATAGTAACCGCTCGCCTCTCTCTCTCTCTCTCTCTCTCTCTCGCTGTAGGATGTGGTTTTGTACTGTCTGGAGAATAAAGTGTGTGACGTGAATCATCGCGATAATGCGGGTTACTGCGCTCTCCACGAGGCCTGTTCCCGCGGCTGGCTCTCCATCGTGCAGCACTTACTGGAGCACGGGGCCGACATCAACTGCAGCGCTCAAGACGGCACAAGGTACACGCACACATGCATACAAAAGCTATTACTCAGATCTTTGAGCTTAAAAACCCTAGAAGAATAAAAGCCACACTGCCCTCAGAGCGCAACTTGTTTCCATGACTTCCTGCGCTTTCGTCATATTGCAAGCGTCTCAGCCGCTCTGATAATTACACGTGCATGCACGCACTGCCGCGCGCACAGCCTTTTTCAGTAATTATATGTTTGCTAATAATGGCTTTACAACAACAGAAGAGGCCGAGAATCTTAGCTCGGATAATTACCGCACGAAGAGCAGATTAAGCGCATGAGATCCGTGTCTTCGGTACGCACTTAAAAATCCAATTTCGTTTAGCGTCCCGATGTCTGTCTCGGAGATGAATGACACTGACAGGTTTTAATGACTGCTTTATTGGCCAATAGGATCATATAAGATTAAGGTAATTAAGGCCGAATGGAATAATTTAACTGATTATTGAAACTACACAAAAATGACAAAGTAAAGTATACTTTTGATTAACACCGCTGCTATATGGAGCGCTGACAGACTTTTAATTTTATCTTCGGACTGTGGAGGGATGGGCAAAGGTTAACCAGTAACATCATAGCATGACATTATCGATCTAATCCAATTTGTGGCATGATTAAAAACAAAAATGTGTTATTTTCTATTAAATATTCTTAACATATCATTTTTGATCCAATCCAATTCTGTCAAATTATCCAAAAATATTTTCCACTGAATATCCTGTTTAGCTCAAAAACGCATAAAATATCACATTATGCCAATATAATAAACCACAAATGTCTTAAAATTTCTGTGTTCCACGTCTTGACTGTTTTTAATCTTTTTAACGTACAGGCCTCTCCATGACGCTGTCGAGAACGATCATTTGGATGTGGTACGTCTGTTGCTTTCATACGGTGCCGATCCGACTCTAGCTACCTACTCCGGCCGCGGACTGCTGAAGATGACCCACAGCGACATAATGGAGTGTTTTTTGTCCGGTAAGAGCGCCTTTCCCTCTTCCGTCTCCATCCCCAGAATTCCCCTTCCATCAAAGCCAAGGGTTCGGCTCCGCTTGGCTATCTGGTTACTAAGCAACAGCTGGAGCGGAGGAGAAGCCTCTAGCACCGGCAAATCAGCTTTTCCCGAAAGGAGATTATGTGTGTGCGTTCGTCTAGGCACGTCTTTATTTCGTCTCAGGCGTTGTGTGTCTGTTTTGAAGGGTGTGCGGGTTGTCTCGCACAGCGCTGCTTGAAAGAACCAGGTCGGGTAGAGGAGCACAAATGGTGATCTGATTTTATGTTTTTTGTGTGGTTTCCAAAAGTTGTCTGGTTTGACTTTTTTATTTTAAATTGTTTTTATGACATACGCATTTATTTCAAACATTTATTTAAATAAGACAATACAGTTGACTTTTATTGTTAGTTACTTTATAACTGATCTGATTGTGACATCGTGTAGGTCAGGGGTTCCCAAACTTTACAGCCCACGACCCCCAAAATAACCTGCCGGTGACTCGAGACCCCCACTATCCTCGGATGTGATTTAAGTATACAAACGTTGCGTGCAAATGCGCACATGCACCTATTCACCTATTTTACTTGTTGTTATACATCAACAATGAACTATTACTGCAGGTGGTTGAATTTCATCAAACTGATTCGGGTGCTGATGGATGTACCTCTTTTCGTACCTGAGGACAATGGCCCCTCTGACTGCGGCGCTTCTCCAGGCTCCTACGCTGGCTTCCCTGCGTTGTCTTTGTTGAAATGAAACGTTGATTAATATCGACCAAAGTCGAATATCCTAAACTTAAAGCCTGAAAAATGATCTGCGTGCACATGGGACTGTTTAAAGCTGTAAATGGACTTGCTGCATCATACCTAATCTCGTTAATGTGACGTAATATTTGTATATTTTGTTACACTTATTGATTACATGCGCTATTTCTAATAAAACAAAATTGTACAACCCCGCGGTCGCGGCCTTGCAACACCCCCCCCCCCCCCCCTCCCCCCCCCCCCCCCCCCCTTAGTGTAGGTGATGGTTCATATGGAAGGGACTTTTGCATGTGGAGATGTCCACACAAGCGTGAGACGTGGCATTTACAAACGCTCTTTCTCCTTGACTCATCCCATCCAAGCGAGACAGCCCGAAAGAGACGGACTTTCTCTCTGTCTGTGGCCCTCGCCTTCTTTTCCAAAGCACGGTTTGATTAATGGTCTGAAAGTTTGGAGCCGAACTAGAGGGCAGCACAAACAAATTTTGTACACAGCTGGTGTTCGTTCTTGACGGAGTTCTTTCACCTCTAGAGCTGTCTTAATACTTGTGTGTGTGGATTAGCTTCAAGGCTGCCAGTTAAAGGGCGGTTCAGTCACATGCTAGAGGTTCACACTGACCGTGTGTGTGTGTTTGTTATGGATGAGTTTTGTGAGGCGGTAAAGCACTCCGGCCTGGAAGCACAGGGCAGCATTTTGTGTGTGTGTAAATCAGTAGGCATGTCCCGTTCTGCTGTCTGCTGCGCTGATTTAGAGACCCTCCCCAAATTTGTTTTCCCTCTGTGGGAGCCTTCTAATCAAGCGCGTCTCCCTCTCTCTTGCTCGCTCGCTCGCTCTCTTTCTGGGTAGAATCATTAATGGCTGCGCTGGCGAAGGCGGCTTCTGTAGCCGCTAGCAGCACCATACCGTGCCAAGAGGCAAGCGCTTGCACAATGTCAAGAGCTTTCACACTCACCGTAGAAGAAAATCCTGTTGATTTTTTACTTGATGACTGTGGTCTGTTTGCTTTGGGCTTGGGACAATAAACTGATCATCATATCGATCTGACATTATTTAGTTACCCTCACGTCATTCAAAACCCGAATGTGACTCTTTGTTCTGTGGAACAGATATTTTGAGAAATGTCTCTGTGGTTTTGTGTCCATACAACGGAAATCAATGGGGGTCAATGTTGTTCGATCACCAACGATCTTCAAAATATCTTCTTTTGTACCCAAACAATAATATATTATCCATCTGCTTTGTCAACATTTATGTTGGTGCATCAAGCTACTTCCTGTTTACATCACTGATATTCTCTCTCTCTCTCTCTCTGTAGATTACTTTGCCGACCTCCAGTGCAGAGCGGACGATGACCCCGGTGTGTACTGGGAATTTTACGGCAGCGCAGTGTGCGGTGAGTAACGCTCAAAAACACACACACTCTCGCACAAACGCAGTCCCAGAGAGCCAAATGAAAGAAACAAACAAAGGCAAAGAGAAATCGCTAAGAGTCGGGCACACAGACAGAAAGACAGAGAGAAAGACGGATAGGTATAGCCCTGGAGGTAAATCGCTGAGGGAACCGTCAATGTTTGAAGATGGTCATTGATCTAAAAATGAAAAAATAAATAAATAACAGGCTTGTGAGCTTTTTTCTCCTCCTCTCTCTCTCTCTGTCTCTCCCCCTTTCTCTCTCTCTCTGTGATGTTTACTTTAAAGATTTTACGCGTCCTCTGGGTGGTAGGTTCGGCACCATGGGGCAAAAATGTGTAGCATCATTTTTTATTGCTCATTTTTTTACGTTCTTAACGAATTCTAGCTGCGTAGCGAGAGTTCCCCTGGCTGTCGTATATCAGCAGATCGCTGTGTGTGCGTGCGAGCGGGCCCGTCTCCAGCTGGCCGAAAACAAACCCGTGCTACTGCACATTTTCCCTCAGATTCCTGGAATAACAGCGCCAGGAGAGAAGGGAGGTGTGGAAGGGTGCCGCGCAGCTATTTTGGGAGCTCTGCTCCGTTGACGTGCTGCCTCGGAAAAACACAAATTGTAAAAACGAGCCAGGGAGCGGGAGAAGGAGGCAGAGAGGCGCCCGAGTTTGTCCTCGTTTCGCTCTGAGGCACGAGCTGTTCTGCCAGACCTCGCGAGTGTCTGAAGTGCTTCGGCACGCACACGCTCGACTCCTCCCGCGGTGCCGCTTAATGGAGGAGAGTGCAAATAGGAGAGACTTCGGACGAACGTGTCTCGGCGTGAATCCGTTAGGGAGAGGGAGGGCGGGCGAAAAGGGAATCCGTGGGGATATATTAGGAGTAAATCCATTGGTAGCTCTCAAAAACACCTGCGAGAGGGAAGGGAGGGAGGTAGAAAGATAAAGAGAGAAGAAAGTGTGTGTCCACACGTGTGGTTTCATAATTCACACATCGTCTCTGGTTTCTAATCGATCACATCTCTCTAACAAACAGAGCCTGGCGACGACTCCGGTTACGAAATCTTGGCCAACCCTCCAGGACCCGGCGAAGACGAGGATGAACAGAGAGAAGTGTTCGAGTTCGAATTCTCCGACCGGCCACTGTTGCCGTGCTACAACATCCAGATTTCTGTCTCACAAGGGTAAGAACATACCACCACCTTTGAACTTGCCATTAACCTGTTATTGTCTATTTGTAATACTGATTGCTATAGGAATTTTTATTGCGTTAAGCGAAATTTATGAAAATTAGCTTTGACTATTTATTGAAGATTGTTGATTTTAAGCTGTTTCGTATTGATCACAATCAATCGGTGATACTAAAGTGATACTAAAAACCCTGACTGTGATACTAAAAACCCTGACTATCCGTATTGTGTTAATATTGAAATATCGTAAATAATAGTGCATGATAACATCGTAAATAATTTAGCACCTGTTTTTGCCTTAAGAGTCACAATGGTCACATACTGTCACTGCCTTGATACACCCATATATGTGATTCATTGTCCAGAAAAGAAATAACGCAAAATTGAAGATTGTCTTTTGACGTTCAACATTTTTCAGATCTGCCAATACATCAAAGTATCTTAAAAACTTCCGGGACTTTATTTTCGTTATTATTATTTAAAATATAAAGTGTATGTAATATAGTTTATGTACTCATATTATATTAAAAACTTAAATAGATATTGTTTAATGAAACTTGTAATAGAAACATAGACAGAACCGCAATGTCAAGATTTATCTATTTAGCCATAGAAGCTAGAGCACAAAAGATTGGTATTCGTTAGATAATATTTGATCATTTTTACAGTGTGTTATTTTTTGTCGTACCTGAGGCAGGTGTTCCCCCCCGGGTGATGTAACAATGTTAGTTTAGCTTCAGCGGAGACGCAAGACCCGTCGCGTTTAAACAGCAGAGCGACAGAGAGAGAGAGACAGTCTAGTGACATGCTGCTAAACAGACACAGCTAATTACCTCCCACACAGACTCTAGCTCGACCAGTTTCGCGCGCCACTCTCTCTCCAGACCCCCCGTCCAGACCCCCATTCACCCCCCTCGCTCCCAGGCTCAGCTGCCGCGCTCACTGTTGTGTATAATCTTCAGTCTGCGCTTGTCTCTCGGCTGCCTTCCCTTCCCCCCATCCTCGCTCGGCACTGCTGCCTGATGCAGTATTAATGGCTTTCTGCTCTCCTCACATTTCCTCCCCCTCCTCGCTCGCTCGCCCGTCTCTCTCTCTCTCCATTCAGGGTTTCGGCGCTCGGCGAGAGCCGCAGACCGACTCAAGTGTCATCGATTGAGCGCTGCCTGTTACTGCTTTCCCCGCTGTGTGTGCGGGTGTGTCAGACAGACTCTGTCTGCGTCTTTTGTGCCTATTGCGTGTTTCAAGTTCAGGCCTTGAAAATCTTGGTGTTATTTTGTCTTATCTGTGCATGTGTGCGCACAAGGGCGAGCGTTGGAGCCCGTTTTATCGGATATATCGGATGGCGTGGATGGCGAATTCCGATTTGGCGTGCTACAATATCCGTTTGCTGTTATATATAAATAAAATGCCCATAAGCACTAAAATGCATAAAAAATGTAAATCTGTCGGTCGCAGAATGTCGTCAGGGCAATATGTGGTTGCTAAGGATTTCATTCGTTGTCAAGTCTGTTACTCAAAGTATGCTCGTATGTTCATTAGCCAACAAAAATCCAGAAATCCCGTATCCTAATTGCTCTCTTTCTAATTCTTTTCCTCAGGCCGAGAAACTGGCTGCTGCTTTCGGATGTGCTCAAGCGTCTGAAGATGTCCGCCCGAACATTTCGCACCACGTTCACGCACGTAGAGGTGGTGACGATAGCCGAGGCGGAGTTCTACAAGCAGGCGTCTCTGAGTCAGCTCTTCTCTTGTTCGGAGGAGCTTGACGGATTCATGCCCGACAGCAAGGAACTCTTAGATCTGGTGGAAATAAGCGCCGAGCTGGTGGCGCTGTTGGGGTCGTCGGTGGAATGCCTGGACGACCGCTGGGAGCCGACTTCCAAACCTCGCTCATGAACTTATGCACGCACACACACATGACGGACCCTTGGACACCCAAGGAGCACTAGAAGTTAAGGACGAGGATGTTCTGGGACTTTTTTTGACTTGGAGACAGTTTGGTCTCAACGCAGAAGAGGATTCCGTTTGGCTATGAAAAGGTTTCAGAACGTCTCGATGCAAACCTGTACATACTGTACATTCTGCAAATAGAGAAAGAGGAGATGAGATTTGGAGCGCTGTCTCTAACTAGGAGATACGAAGCCATGCTCGAAACAAGACACTCTTTCGTATAAAAGAGTTGTTTTTTTTAATAGAAATATAACTATATATACAGTCACTGTATTTTATTTGTGTGTATTATAAATAGATATAAATATATATATATATAAAATATAAATATATATGCGCTGCCTTTTTGTCTTGTTTAGTCAGGTCTTTATTTTATAATTGAATGTTCCGAGGTGTAAATATGTCTGAATCTGGGTTTTAAACGTGGAAGAAGCAGCTCACAGACCCGAAAGCCACTTCAACAGGAGTTCATAAGCGCACTTCGTCTGTGATTCTTTGCTGGACGTTTTTATGGTGTTGACCAGTAACCGGGATTTTTCGGTCTCAGTGTTAAACTCTAAACTACAAAGCCGGTTCGTACTCTGTACGCTGGCGGTTTGGCTTCGACTACAGTCACTTATTTATGAGTAGGAATTAAGATATTTGAATGTGGCTTTTCATTTGTAAGATATTAAAGTAATTGTAAAATACTAATCTGACGCTTTGTTAGGCAAAGACATGCTTGAACTTGTAAATAACGGGTTGACTATTTCAGTAACATGTTTCTGACGTGTGTTATTATTGTTTTTCGAGCAGTGTTTGGACTTTGTAATTACATACGCTATCATTTGTATTTATATTTTACCAAAAAAAGTTCCTTTAAATAAATGGCAATAAAAGATCTTGTACATCTTGTGATCTTTGGTTTTTAAAGGCAACGTTTGATCATGTTTACATTATTTTGCCAACCTGGAGTTTTGCATCATTCCAGCTATTCTAGTTTGCATTCTTCCTTAGGAAATTGCATAGTGCTTGCAGCGCCAAGGTCAACGGTTCGATTCCCATAGAAAACGCTTCGGATATAAGCCAAGTACATAAATGTTGATGGAAAATAGTGTAATTCAATCAATTCCTCATTGATATTATTATTCCCCTAAAAAAAATATTTAAATGTATAGACTTGGTTAGGACATTTGCTTCACCTAGGCATTAAAAGTCTGAGCGTGTTGAGATTGTACGACTGCTCCGTTTAATTGATGTGCAAAAATGAAATGGATCATTAAACCGCACGGTTTATTGCTATAATCGAGAATTAAGACTTAAATTCCATAATGACATTTCTGCCATCAGGTGAGCTTTATAAAACATGAGACGGCAACATCCTGTACCGCTGGACAAAACAGGAAATGAAGACAGAGTCACCGGATATTAGAGGCCTGAGGCAGAAGTGAGGGAAGCGTTTGTCTGCCTGATAACAGCTTCGACATTATGGGCTCAGTTAACTTTCCATAACTTTAATGCAATTGCCATACGCTTCCCCACCAAGCCGGACGGACAAAACAAGAATAGCTTGTTTTAGAGCTTTTAAGGGTCAATTTACCCCAAAAACGAGATTTGTCAGTGTCGTCATTCCAAACCTGCGTGTCTCCATTTGGGTTTCGCTGAAAACTAAATAGGCCTAAGCATTTGGAGGAAAAATATGTAAATAATGATGTCTCATCATGTGAGGTTAACATTTGTTGAATCATGTGCATTTCACGGTTGTTTTTCAGAAAGCGTTGTTTGACTGAAGAGGCGTAGATTTTAATCACCATATTTAATGACCCATTGAAAAGATTATTTTTAATGTCCATGTTTCTGAGTGGTCACGACTGGTTGTTTTTAAGCACAAACTGTGAATCTGTTATTAGACATAATGTGTTAACACCAAACGCTTTTTGATGAAAAGCTACGGAAAATAGCGCTATTAGGACACCGGAGGCTGTAAAGTTGAATCTATTATAAAAATAATTCAATAATTTATTACAAATAACATCAAGAAACACAATTCCTTGGCCAAGTTCATTAGCTATTAGCTGTAAGTGATATGCTACTTTATAGACTCGGCTAGAGATGTAGGCCTATTTCAACGAATCACATTTTAGACTCAATACATTTTATAATTATTGGCTAATTTAACATTCAAAACAGGATCCTGATATTAGGGTAATAAAAAACACTTGATACGTTTCTTAGGAATTTAAACATCGTGCTCGTAATACAATACGAAAAACACGACGGTGGTTATTTCCAGCAGCACGAGGTGTCAAACGAAGCTCACATTTTGCGCGGAACGTAATTCAGACAGAGCCGCGCGCCGGTGAAAGCTGGACTGGTGCGAAGAAATGTGGCCGTCTAATTAAAAAACAATTAAATTACATTAGGCTTGGTAATTACACCCTCCCCCTCCCCGGGTTCCGTGTAACGATGGTTAATCCTCTCTTTATCTATTAGACCGAGCTCTGACGTTGATGAGACTCCAGCCTCAGAGAGAGAGAGAGAGAGAGAGAGAGAGAGAGAGAGAGAGAGAGAGAGAGAGAGAGAGAGAGAGACATGTGTCCGCCTCATGCGCACTGACCATATCTAGCGGATGTGTAGTGCGTCACTGCGCGAAGACAGCGGATCGCTCCCATTATAATTAATTGAGCTCTCTTCACTGCAAGCGAAAGCTTGACACGCGTACGGTTGATGGACGGCTCGCCTACTGCACACAGTTTATTTTCCCTTTCGGGCTGAAATAACTGATTTGCTTACATGTATATATCACATTCATGCTTTTGACGGACGCTTTTATCCACGTATGTGAATTTTCAACGATGGATTTCACGCGCAGGGTAAATCAAATTGGCTATGATGATCTGCAAAGACACGCGCAGCACATATTCTACATAGGAACTACATTCTATTTTGTCATTTACATTTAACAAGTAGCCTACAATATGATTTTTTATAAGGATTTATCAATATATTTAGTTTTGCGCGCATAGAAAATATTTGACGTGCATGCCCGGTAGCGTAATAACGCAATTGCAATAGCCTACAAATTGCACCGTGACAGTTAAATTTACATTGAGTCATTACACATACTTACAAAGAATTCAGGTAGCAAAAAGCGATATGACATATATAGCTACAATAGGTGCTTATACAAAGTTACTAGTTTCAACAAAAAGTTCATTGGTTTTTTGGGCCTACTGGATTGCAACTCGGTAAACTGATTCAGAGAAGCCCTTTACTATTTTAGAAACTTTGCATGATTATTATTTAGATATATTATTAATTTGTAGAAATTAGATATGAATTCATAAAATGCGATTTGTAGATTCTTCACAAAAAGCAGACATGAAGGTCCCTAAACAAGGGTCACCGGAGCCAAAGCACAACATTTAGGAATAAGAGCTACATAATACAACCGAGCAACAATTTTCTAACAAATAGTTAACATTTACGCAAATGCTTTTATCCGGCGCATAGTCCATTCAAGCTATACATTTAATCAGCATGTGTGTGCAAATCGAAACCCACTTTGGTGTTGCTAACACAGTTTAGCTATAAGAACACTAAGATATTTCCATTTCTCCTGGCAGCTGCTTATTCTGCATAACATTGAACTCCACATCGACTAAAAATGAGAACACTTCTGTTAAAATGAACATTACTCTGAAAAAGTAATGAATTACTAGTTACTAATTACATATTCAATAGTGTAATTAGATCACTGTACAAATTACACTCTCCAAAAAGTATTTTGTTACTGATTACTAATTACTTTCTATATCCTACATCCACTTTGATTAGTTAAATGAATCAAGGGTAGACATGAAACGACTCTTAATTCATCCAAATAAATCATATGCAACTACATAAAGTTCTCTCATTAACTGACTAAAGTCTTACAAATGTGAGAAAGATACATTAAATGCGTACGTTTTAAAGTTAGACTTTGAAATTTAATGTCAATTCCACTTTTGTATACATTACACAGTATTTAGTTCAATTACATCTGAAGTAACTGTAATTAAATTACAGAGAAAATAAGAGTAATCCATTACTTTACTTTTTTCAGGTAAAAGTAATTAAATTACAGTAACTAATTACTTAGTAACTAGTTAAACCCAACACTGAGCTACACAACGTGCTGGCTTCATTGAGTACAGACAGAGCCTTCTAGGTTTGTCACGCCATGCATGTGTCACCCTGCGATGGAAATGCAGGGTAGGGTGCATTTGAACTCGAGGGCAAACTGGACATCCGCTTTAATGCAGCTGTCGGGAGATTGTGTGTGTGCGTGTTTCTGGGGCCGGTGCTTTGCCCATCACTGAGAGGGATTTGGCGTGGACACGCACATTTCTGGTTCGAGGGCAGGCAGGAAAAAAACGCTCTCTGGCGGATTAGGTAACCTCTACACTAATTAATTCTGCGAAGGGCCTTTCAGAGCGCCGCATGCAGCTCTCAGAGCGAGAGAGAGAGGCAGGCTGAAAGGATTGCATTATTCTGCGCTGCGAAAGGAAATCAGAGAGCGCCGGTCTCTCGGGGCCCTGGCGGCGCGCTCTAATAGCTCAGCGCGATCTCTGCGAGGATATTGCTGCCCTCGAGTGTGTGCGCGCTGGCAAGTGGGGGCTGGTGACAGCGTCGCGGAGCATGTGTGAGGATATTTTTAAGGGAATACACAAAGGATGCGTATGGGGGAATACAAAAACAATGAGATATGGTTGGGTTTGCTAGCAGATGCGTTGAGTAAGATTGAAATGGGGAAAATTCCCTTTTGAAAACAAGTGAAACCACATGACGAGTTATTTTAACGTCGGCCTTTTTTCTCAAACAGAACACCCAAGTTCAAATGATGTCATCGTTGTCTTTGAAACTCGCACTGACCTTGTTTGTTCTGTAAACACAAATTGTGATGTGAAGCAGAATAGTGAATGGCAGCCACCATTGACTTTCATTGTTAGAATTCAAAGTATAGTAGTGACCAAAGGTGATGTCCAATTTTGATTTTCATTTATTTATTTATTATTAAAGAAGTTTTTACACATTTCTATGCGCGTCATGTTATCATTGGAGTGTAAATAAAAGCTCATCTTTTAGAAGATTGAAAAAGAAATGTACACAAATTTGATTTGGCCTCAAAATTTTACCACATGATAGAATAGAAAATACCAATAGCTAAATTCAAGGTAATATGCTTTGTTTCCTATCAGCTTTTTTCTATACATATTTGTCTAACTAAAACCCATGTTCCCTAGCATGATGCAGCCTTTTTGCTGAATAATTTTGTCTACTAAATAGAAGGCACACGAAATAAAGTATACAGTGCTTCCTCTGTGCGTCTATGCATTTGGAATAGTTGTGTTGCGATAAAGGCATTGTACAATAGTTTATAGTTTTATGTTTAGTATACAGTTGGGACCTGTTATGAGGGTGAAGGTTGCCTCCTTAAAAGTTCCAAAGGAGTCTTCAAGGAACCAGAAATAGTTTGTTGAAATCTGCACCAGTATCATTATGTTCCTCTTCCTTCTCATCCCTATGTATGATTATCAGTGTGCGTGCGTGTGGGTGGCTTGCACGCGTGGTGTGAATGGAAGCAGATGTTGCTTGCTTTCTCTCTCACTCCCGCGAATCAATTCTTTCCCGCAGATCATCACCTGTCAAACACGTTTCCGAGAATGAGACGTGAGGCAATTCTCCTTATAAACAAACACGTTAAAGGATTAGTTCACCCAATTCTATAATTTACTCAGCCTTGTGTTGCTCCAAGACTTTCTTTTCTCCTTATTATAGAGTTGAAAATCTACCTTTAAATGCTCACAAATCTCATTTGAAATGTAAGGATGGATTATGTCAGGTCTGATGCAATGATGAAACATCCTTTAAAATTCTCCTTCTGTGGTGCACCCAGTGAGAGAAAATCATAAGAGTTTAGAAATATGAGTAAAAAGTAATTAGGTGATGTGGCAGAACGCTCTTAAAAATAAAGGTTTCTTAAAGGTTATGGTTCCAGAACCATTAACATCCAGACAACCTTTTAATTGCACAAAATGTTGTCTGTAATGGAAAACGTACTCTTGACAGAAAGGTTCTTCACTGTGAAGAGCCTTTTTTGGCACCAATGTTTTCCAAAGCCTTCCCAGAAAGGAGTCCATTAGGTTCGTCATGTTATCTCACACATTCACACGTAGACGCACACATACATTCTCGGATCGTGTAGGAGTTGCGCTCTCCAGTAGGTAACTGTGATCTAGCCATCTGTCCGTGCAGTCAGACGCTGGCAGCGGTCGTTGCTCGAAGGCGTGAGCGGTGGCGAGCTGGAACAAGGACGCGGGCGCACGGCCAAATAAGCGATAGAGAACACACGTCGGGTTTCAGGTTGCAGGAAAGTCTCAACGCGCCGCGACGCCTCCAGCAGCCCTTATAAATCAGGGTTATCACACCAACACGCACGCACACACGCGATATCCATCTGCCCACCGTCACAGATCACTTGGATTTTTTTGGAATGTTTACAAGTGCGCACGTTTGCAAAAAAGGATCCCAAGGTTCCAAGGGAACACACGCGGATAAAAACTTGAATGCTAGGTCTCTTTGGCCAAATGCACGAATTTAAATGCAAGTAAGTCGATATGAAATTAATTTGCAGGGAGAAAATGTTTGTTGTTTATTAGATCATAACAGGTTGTTGACGGCAGGGCAAGAGTTGACACCCCTTATATAGATTCGTGACGTCACCTGGAAAGGAAAGTCGTTTTAATAACGTTTTTGGAGCTTTTTTGTTACAAGAAATATAGGATCGATGATTTTTGCGCAATAGGACAACACACACATATTTGTTAAGCAATTAGGGTCAATGCCAAGTTCGTGTTTGCGTAGTGCACTATGCGCTGTGTTGCACGCGGCAGTCTGTATTTTCGGACTCGGCAGTCCGAGCACATTCAGCTATCGACAAATCTGAGCGCGCGCTCCAATTTCATGCCCCCGTACACACGCCGACTAATTACCCCACTGGAATGTTACCCGGCCCTTCCGAGCCGCGTGCAGTTTAAAAAGATGTGTGTCCTACCGCTTTCATCCCACGAGGGAAGGAAAGACCTCGCTTTACATTTTGCCTGCTCAGTTTTATCCTCTCTCCCCGAGCGGGCTGTGTGTGCGCGGAGCGTTTACGGCCGGTGTGTGTGCGAACGCGCGTCAGGGGCAGCAACCTTGAGACCGCGTCTATAAACACGGTCATGTGGGCCGCACGCAGAAGCCACTGGCACAATCTCTGCTGCTCTCAGATGATTACAAGCTAGAGAGAGAAAGAGAGGGGGTGAGGTAGCAGATGTGATAGCTCAAGATGGACGGAATACACAACATCTTCACGTCCGTCCCTGAATAAACAACTAAAACCAGCTTAAGCTGGTTAATATCGGTAGGGCCGGTTTTAGCTGTTTGTTTTTTTCCAGGAGGTTGTTTACATTGGATCGCCACATTTCAGAATAAATGGACACCATGTCCTTCCACAACAACAGCCCACTCCTTTCAACATTAAGATGGTTTTATGTAAATTGTAGTGTTTCATATGGTTATGGGGTTGACTCTTTATCTTTAATGTTAGTTAAAGGGATAGTTCACCCAAAAATAATTATTAAGCATTTACCCCCATGTCATTCAAATCGACGTTATTTTAGTTTACAAAAATATTGAGCTATAAATTATTGGAAAAACTTGAAATGCTGCCTCAAAAATAAACTGAAATAAGTTATAAGCACTGAAATTATAATAAACGAAAATAAAACTAATATAAAAATGTATTAAGCATATATACCAACATCATTTAAAAAAATGACAAAAGCATACAAACATTTCTAAAACTTTAGAATAAAAATAGAAGTTATAAAACCAAAATCAAAACACAAAAAAAGGAAATATTGAAGAATGTTGGTAAACAAACAACACTGACCCCCATTGACTTCCACTGTATGGACACAAAACCCATTTTTCTAAATATCATCTGTTACTGAGAAGAGTTTTATGTTTTGAATGACATGAGAGTTTTTGAATTATCGCTTTAAATATTTATAATTAAATGTACCATAAATGCACAGTAATTTAGCCTGAAATAAAAGTGTCTGCCAAATGCATAAATGTATAAATAATAGGATAAAGTTGGTAATAAAGTTTTTTGAGAACCAAATTTGTGAGCAGCAGTACGTACATAGCCCTAATCCGAGCTCTATGCCAACAGCCTTGGGCCATAACCACCAGAAAAGACAAATAAAGCTCTCATTGTTTAAACACTAAACCCAAGCTGACACTTTGACCTGTCAGGGCCCCCAGGTTCCTAAAACCTCAACCATGTTTTAGTTCTCCGTGGGGTGTTTTCCCTTATCTGAGGAGGGATTTAAAACCTTAAAAGGCATTTGAAACAACATTGTTTTTAAAACATGAAAACTTTTGAGGGCCCTTTTTGTTCAATACTGTTCTATAGCATGGGCCTTTTCTGAAAAGATACATCAACTAACAATGCCAATTCTTTCAAAGGTTTTAGGGATTTTAGACAGACACGCTGTATTACCTTTTGAAGCTTAAACTAAACACAACCTGGGGGTGATTTCAGGGGCACCCAGAACTCCGACACACGTGGTCCATGTTAAAGGACCAGAAAGATTCTCTCAATTCATGAACCATGTTTCTACTTGGTGCATTTCTCCCACGTCCTCACTCCCAGGAGGCTATTTTTCTTGGTCGTGCCCGAGCAGCCTGACCGTGGCCCTGTGCGCACGGACGCACATACACATTCATCACTCTGCTCGTACCACAGCGAGCAAACAGACCGGTCTGCGGCAGCAAAAGTCAACAGCACGAGGTTTCTCCCTGCTGTTAATACGCCTCTGCGTGGAGAATAAGCCACCACGTGTGTATTTAAATCAATTAAATCGTTCGTTCCGAGCAAACAACATAGCCAGACAAATGGTTGTTATTTTTTCTAGTGTTGCATTAAATGAAGAACTTGGGAGTGCGAAGAGAATATATTGGTAAGATTCTAAAATAATATTTGTTAATAGCAAATATTATTGCATTATGTAACTTTGCAATAAAGTGGTTAATGTGGCAGACTGCTGTTATACATTATCAAAATACAACATTGTGAATGAATAGTTCACCCAAAAATATTAATTATCATCATTTATTCGCACAAAAGAATACATTTCGAGAAATGTCATAATTTTGTGTCCAATGGAAGTCAATGGGGATCAATTTTGTGTTCTACAAGTTATTACAAAGTGCCTCCAGAAAACATCATATGGAAGCCACTGCTGTGTTTTCCGCGACACCTGGTTCATAACTGTGGTCTATTAATTGTTAATTGCCTTGACAGTGTGCGCAGGAAACCGGCTAGGAGTTTTTTTCCCCACATCCCTGACGCCTCTCGCCCACAGCCTGTTTGCGTTACAGGCTACTTGGTCGGCGAGAGCAAAGAGATGAAAAGCGCTTCGGGGGATGAAGAGGAGCGGGGAGATGGGGGGAAGTGCCGACCGCGTGCTTGGCAGTAAATTCGAGCACTGACATGAATTTCGCGAGGGGCCGGTCCCTTTGGAAACTCCCCTGTGACTGCATTAGAGAAGCGGCCTCTCTGCGTTTTTGCGCACACACGCGCGCATGCGCTTCGTCTAAAGATCCGCGCACTTCTCGGCCAATAGGACTGAACTAGAGCGAGACCTTTGTCACTAATGTTGAGTGCGTGAGGTTGTGCGAGTGGGTGTTTCTGACCTGTCCCGGACAAAAGTCTGTCGTGATGTCTAATTTGGGGAAATTATTTTCAAACTGAAAATTAATGTAATGATGATTCAAACGTAAAAATGGTAAACATGTTATAAAACAAAATGTTCTGTTGTAGCGTTACAAAAGGTAAAAAATCCCAAAATATTCATAAATTAGAAATCTGCCAAACATCATGGTTACAACACCTTCACTTGAAATATAAACTTGTATAAATATATAAATATTTACGTTACAGCAGAAAAAGTCGCGATATGATAAAAAAAACAATACCGATATTGTCTTTAGAATTATTTCGCCATTTAGTCTAGAACGCGTACGTGACCCGGTTGTTGATTCTCGCGCTGGCTGCTGTCGGGGTTTAACGAGCGCAGCGTGTCGTTAAAGCACCGGTTTACGAGGCTCCTTTATCGTCCCACTCACACGCATATACGCGAGCGGCACACAGACTGTAGAAGCCCTAAAGACTCAGATTTAATGCTTCCTGCCCGGGCTGATCTCACTCCCACAACCAGCTGCTGCTTTCAATTTCTCTCTCTCTCTCTCTTTTCTGCGCTTGAACTTACCGGTGCCTTTGGCGACCAAATGTTTTTTAAACCTGTCCGAGAAGAGATGAGGATACTGCTTCAAAACAAAGCGCGCGTGCGCCCGAGTACACGCTTGTGCGTCCTTGGTGCTTTTAAGAACCCCCTTGACTTCTACTGTTCTCATATTAAAGTATAATTATAAGACTAATCCTAACGCACAACTTTGTATATTTAAGGTCAGGTCTATCCTTGGATCCTCGCCAGACCATTGCCATTGCCAAAAAAGCTAATTTTTTCATTGTTAAATAATAAAAAAATGTTTTTTTTATTTAGTAATTTAATAAATACTTTTTAAAACTTTTTGGTCAACAGATTTGGTCAAATTCAGGTGACGCTTACAAGACCGTATATGAAAAATATTTCAAACCCCTATCTGCCCATGACTCACATACGTATACACACAAACCCGGGGAGCTCACGTTAATCCGTTTGTCACGGTAAGCGTGCTTCCCGAGAGCTGAAAAATTATTCCTCCTTTTCGGTGCGCGCGATGCTCCACGCACCGGCGGTGTGTGCGCGTGTTTTAATGTCTGTGTGCGAGAGGGGGGAGAACAGACAGGAAAGCAGCTGCAAATGTTAAATTGTATCCAATTACTGCCCGCGCGGCGATACGAGGGGAATAATTCTTTCCGTATGACAGCGCGATTCGATTATTCCGCACGCGAGAGACGCTCCTCATAACTGCGTGAAAAACGTTCCGTGCGCACGCTGACGATGAACACACAGGTCCGCGCCTGTGCGTGTGTAATGATGCGATGCGCGTGCACTAGTGTTCCGCTCTTGATTGACAGGGAGGAAGAACTCATTATGGTCCGACGCTTTGAAACAAGACGACCTGCGTCAAGCGCGTATCCAAAGGTCGGTGACCTCTGACCTCCACCTATTTCGACACGATAAGAGCCTGCGATATCCGTACGTTTCTGAAACGCCTTTTAGTTGCGTTGTTTTACCTTCAAACGGCTTTCGAGATTGTTCCGTTCAAACAAAGTACGTACCTCACGATCCCGACGCAGTGACCTTTGACGTCGACGCTGACTGGTCTGATCTGCGCATGCGTAGAGGAAATTCGCAACGGCGGGTGAAGTTGTTGAGTGAGGTAAATTTTGGTCACACGTTTTTTGTCACACAAATCTTAATCACGATAAATAAATATAACCGTTTTCGTTAGTTTTGACGTTTTACACGCCTGGGGATCGACAGGTCTTGCCGTTTTGGCTCGCATTGTAAGGGTAGTTTGGGTAAGTATTTCGTTTTTTACGAAAGTACGTCACAGGTGGAACGAGACGAGCGTGAGTAAAAGATAACACATCCTTTTATATATTTAAATTTTTTAAACGTATTGTTTATAGATATGCCATCTTTTTTGGTAAAAATGTGTATTTGTAATAATCTGGTATCTAAATGTCATATGTCAAAACGTACACACAATATTGTAATATTTTAGAATGCTTGTTTTTATTGAATTGACAATAAAGCAGACTTTGACTTTAAACATAGTATTAAAAAAATACAAAAAGTGCAGTCAGTGTCATACAAAGTAACGTAATATCACAATAAAGCATTGGCTTTATGGGGAAAATGAGAGAAATATATACGTAGATCTTTCTTTATATCTATATATCATACAATTATATCATACAATAATGTGTCCGTTAATGTTGCACTGAAAATAGTAACATATATGTCTAGTTTGAAGGCCTTGAATGAGTCTTAAGTGTGTGTGCGCTCATTGTCAGGTTGTTGGCCCAAGACTGTGAGTGAAGGGACGTCATGTGTAAATGAGGAGTGTGGTGAAGTGTGTCTATCTAAAAGCACATACTTAGACGCACGGCTAATCTCACCTCGACAAGGTATTAATCGCGATTAGTCGTTTGACAGCCTAGAAAGTCCCTTAAGGTTTCCTACCCCAGTAACGCAAAAACCTATCTTTAATTATGTTTTATGCATCGTTCTTGCAATACGTTGGCCAAGTATTCACATTGTCTTTTACGTACCTGCCATATGTTTCTACAGTGTAGCACCTGTAACTGACACAAACTCACGCGGAGGATTTCTGGCCTAATACGCACAAGGAACTAGGCTGGATTGTGCAAAAGTTTAAGGGCTTCCTGTCAAACACACACACTCGGTCTCTAAGTGGCTGCCAGTCAGACAGCAGCTGTGGGGGCCGCATGGTTGTCAAGGTGTCGACTGCCACTGTGGCAACCTCTGCATCACATAAAAAACAGACGTATATGTGTGTGTGCGTGTGTGGATGGTAACACAGGGGAAACATGGCAAGGTGAATCGCCCGTGGCGTGCTTGTCTTTCCCTGTCTAAACTCCGTCTCCCTCCCTCTCTGGGTTTTTAATATGAGATATTAAGGTCTGAATAGATAATAGGAGTTGACAGCCTGCCTCCAGTGTCTGTTTGGCCGATCTCCTATCTACACACACACACACAACCCTTTAACCTTCTCTTTTTTGCTTTCTCCATCCTCGTCCAGGCGCTCTTGATGTCCTTGAGATTATCCCTCCGTCTCGCTCTCATTTGTTCAAATCAGCTTCCCCGGTTGTCACCAGGATGTGATGTACGACCTTGCGATCGCGTTCCCTCCCCAGTCCCAGTTCCTCATCTGTTCTCCGTGAAGGAGAGCGTGCTGCGGGCACGCCGGGTCTGTCGTTCAGGTGTCTCGGACAGATGTCACGTTACAAGTGCCCAAGTGCCCAAGTGCACTGCTTCCACTTAACGTCAAGACCTTTGCAAAGACGGCACGAGTCAAGGTTTGAGTGTTTAGTCTCTCTCTATCTCTCTCTCTCTCTCTCTCTCTCTCTCTCTCTCTCTCAATTTTCAGCGTTTAATGAGGTTTATTAGCATAATTATAGAAGTACAGTGCTGCCAAAGCGTTCTTACAAGAAATGGTTCCAAAAACAGCCATAGCATTTCTTGAAAAGGACGCATAGGATTTCCTATGTCACAGAAAAGACATTTAAAGGGCCAGTTCTCCCAAAAATTTATTCTGTCATAATTTATTCACCCTCATGTTATTCAAAACCTGTCTGTGACTCTGATATTTCCGAAAATGTCTCTGTAATTTCGTGTCAATACAAGGGAAGTTAAGTTAACCAAGGTGTCTTCAAAGGAAAACCTTACCCTGTTTACATCAGTTCCCTTCGTACTAAAGGTGACCCAATATGTAAATAATTTACAAAAAAGGAATCTATCCGTCCTTCATGACTTACGTGGGCAAAAAGCCAGCATAAACTTCAATCAAGTCACACACGCATTTACAAAGAAACTGCAAAAATGAGAGGAAACCGTGATGTGTGTCAGAGAGAACGAGCGAGACGCATAGGAGGAAAGAGAGAGATCTTTGTCGTTCTGTTAGTCTGGTATCTGCTCTCTAGATGTGCCGGTTTGGGCTGATATAATGCAGCAGACGCAATCTAGCCCGTTTATCACACACGCACTAGCATTTGCGCTCTTTCAATCTCGAATACACAAAGAACGGTTTCTAGTGAATTCGTGGCGTAGAGTTCGACTACGGTTTTTGCTCAGCTACGACTCGTTATCACGCACACATGCGATGAATCTCTGCATGTGTCCACGGCACATAAGCAGCCATTAATCGCTGCTCACACTGGTGACATTTGGAAGAAAGGTCACACTTTAACATCTCTGTCTCTCTCTCGCTGTCTCACTTTAGTTGTCTTTCCGCCCACTCGCTCTGAGAACCAGCAGACAAGCCACGATGGTAATTTTCTGCCTGCGCGAGAGAGGAAACGATCGCGTGTGTGTTGCCAGTGCCGCCTTACACTGTCCCGACCGGGATACTGGGCACGATTCCAGAGTTGGGTGATTTTTCATTCCACGGCATGTGACGCAACGAAAGTAAGACGTGTGTAAATGAGTTTTCTGTGTTTGTGCAGTCGCTCACCATGCACAACCGTCGGTCGTAAAACACATACCTTGTATTTTCAATACATCTGTAATGCTTCTCATTACATCCGTGATGCTTCTCCGCACGACTTTATGGATTTCCTTTTTGTGGGATTTGTGTCATTACGTTCAATGTTTCTCAAAGTCCACAATCTTTCCAGGTTCGTGCTAAATATAATATCCTGCTCATAGCTATACGATACACGTCAAAAATGTTTCGCTTGGCTGTGATATTGACATTTTAACACGGCAAGGGCAGGAAAATAACTTGTGTCACACCAGGGTGGAAACGATGTTAAGCTCGAGAGAAATCTGTCTTGAGTTTGGTGCATTTTTGTGGCAGACAGGCTTGGAACACGCGCACGCCGCGGCCGTGAATGAACCTCGTTGTTTGGCGTTCTCGGCTGCGATCTTCCTTCCCTCGTGATTTCTGTCAGTCTGTTAGCGGAACAATGGCAGCATTTCATCCTGAGATCAACCAGCGCGCTGAACACGCATACACGGCCGTCTGTTAGAGGGAAGAGTCGACGTAGAATCCAGAAACACACAAACAACAAATGATGAGTATTACAGACAGACACATATTTATTTCATTTGAACACATATTACACATACATACACATCCTCACTCCTAATGTCCCTCACACACACACTTGCACACATTTATTTAATTTATTTAGCAATCTTTAAACTAGATTTGAAGAACATTGACTACCATAGTAGGAAAAATTGCTTTGTACATTGCTTTGTTCTATTGAACGCGAAAGTAGATATTTTGAAGAATGTAGGGAATCAAACAGTTCTGGGGCACTTTTAACTACCATTTTTCCTACTATGGTAGTCAATGGTGTCCAAGAACTGCTTGGTTCGAAGCATTCTTCCAAATATCTTTCTCTGTGTTCATCTCGAGGGTTAAATAGAGTTTATGATCACAGAATTTAAATTTTTTGGTGAACTGTCCTTTTAATCTAGAAAACGTCCATATTTGATCCAAATATTGGCTGAAACAACCCAGATCTTCTTTGGTCGTTCATATTTGTGTGATGTCTTTGACTTATTTTAGTGCAACATTTCTCCACAAATCACTTTTTTCTGTCCGTCCAATACCATCACATTAAAACATACATACATCAGTCAGTTGGTGTGTTCTTCGGTGGAAGTTTGTTCTGGTTGTGTTTGTTTTGTGCGTCTGCAGTGAACAGCCCACACACCTCTTGTGTGTTGACACTGCATGCTTGGTCTCAAACTGCTGCGGGGGGAAAGAGAGACTACACTACGTGCCTGGCAACCAGGTCTTTATCCCGGTGTTCACTTTGCCATATTTCTAGGCTGGAACGTTTCAGTGGCAAACACAGATCGGAACATCAACATTTAGTCACGATTCTGTCTCTTTCTCGATGTCTCATTTTTTTAATTTTAATTGAAAGCCATAGAAGCGTTTGCTAATCTGATTTGACTCGTTTTGTAGGATGGCTTGCAGTTTTTATATATTTAGTAATTTTTATACTATTTAACTCTATATATATATATATATATATATATATATTTTTTTTAGATGTTTGTTTTATATATATTATTTAATAAATCTCATATTCATATTTATTGTTTTATGTATTATGTTTTTGTTTTAGTTTGTCACTTCAGTTTTGATTTGTTTAGGTTGTGCTTCAGCTTTCCAGTATATTTTACTTTTGGTTTAAAACATGTTTTGGGCCGTTAAATGAGACCAATTAACACATTTACTTAATTTAAAGATTTCTGTTTTACTTTGTTCCTTGTCATTTTTAAGAGCAGATTTATTTTTATGGCAGTTAGCAAAAGCATTTACATTTCTTTAGTCGTCTTGTGTGCTACACTCCGCAAACAGTTGTTTAAAAATAACACATTTTATGTTTAGTTAGACGCGACCCACAAAATCCTTCACTGAACACATCATCGCATTTTTGTGTCCCTTTTAACTCAACTTGTGTTGTCCGTTTAATATCCTAACACAACACAAATATCAACACAAAATGTATTAAAAATACACGTTTGAAAAAGTATAACAGAAAGAGTGTGTTAGTTATTAACACATCCTTTTTGAGAGTGTGTAAGAACTCTGATGTCATTTAAAGGGTTAACCCCGCAGATGGCGACATGAAGCGAGCATGTGGGCGTTTGGGTGTGTTCTCACTGAGAACAAGACAGAGAATGCGTGCAAACGTGTGCATGTGTGTGTTTCCGTACCATCGGAGAGACGCGCTTCACGGCTGCTAGTCTTTAACTGTCAGAATCACCCGCTACGTCAAACCCCTCCAGCGCTGCAACCTCCAGCTATCTCACTAACGCAACAAAGCTTTCACTCGACAACCGCACACACAAACATACAAGTGCACCAACCAGAGGAAAATGTCGACAGCAGATGCCCCCCATTCAGCCGTCCAAGCGCAGGCGAGAACACAGAGCAAACACGAGACGGAAACTTTCAGCTTTCTCTCGTTTTTTTTCAATCCTACAGGTTTTTTTGTTTTTCTGGCTAGACACCAGCTATGATTAGAGTCGAGAATTGTTTCTTCCCGAAGGAGATCGCACGTCTAAACCACCCGGGTCGCTTGACACAAACATCCCGTCTCCAGTAATCTGTAAAATAAACCCGCACGTGATTTTCCCACAAGAGAGACCTGGCGAGAGTGTCTTGTTGAACCCCATATGAGAAGTCATAAGTGCACGCTAGAGCGTCGTCCCATTACAATAAAAAGACAAATAAGAGATCTCATTAATATCTTAAAAGAAGGTATTTTTGGTTTTGTGTTCGTACAATGAAAGTCAATGTTGATTACCAACGTTCTTCAAAATATCTTCTTTTGTTTTAAGCAAAAGAACCTCATACATGTGTGGAATGACATTAGGATGAGTAAATAACTATCTAATATTTTAAGGTGAACTAGCCCTTTAAAAGCAGCTAAATATTCATTTGAATATGTTGCGAATGATTAAAAGAATAAAAAGTCTTTATTGCAACCGTTAAGCAGTAAAAAAAGCCCTCTGGGTTGCGTTTAGTGTAAACGTTTATGAGGGAAATGCAGCGGTATATAATGATCAAAAGTTCAAACGTTAATTGGCTGAGAGGGACGCAAAGAGAGAGAGTGAGTCAAGAGCGAGAGACAAAGAGAGTGGATGGTGAGTCAGCCTTTAGTCTAAGAAAGATGGAAAAGGAACGGACGACAGGCAGGCTTGAGGCTACTAACACTCAAGAGACCAACACGGCTCGCAGGCAGTGATGTTTTCACGTGTCTCACCTCTGTCTTCTCCAAGCGAGAAGAGACACAACACTTCGGTCTGCCAAGACAACATGTACTGTGTTTTTCTCTATATCTCACACACTGCGGATAACCATTGTCGTAATCTCCATTTTTGTCACAAAATTGCATTTAAATTATATTAATGTAAAAGGTATTTTCTTATTGTTAAACACGGGCTGCGTGTCACATCCTCTTTTTTTTTTAAGCATGCCGACTTGCCTCGCTGCCTCTTAACTGCATCTGTCTTTCCTCTTTCCGCACAGCCAGCGGCATTTAAGAGACCCCAGCGACCATGCCCTGACACGCTCCTGGCCTTGACTCCGCTGAGAAAAGCCGGCGAGTCCTGTCAAGGACGCCATAGCGAGCCGTTCTCCCCTCCTTTTGTCTCTCTCTATTACCTCTTTTCGCCATCCTGTTTTTATCTCCTAGGTTTCCTCCTCATGCTCTCAACAATTCTGCACATTCTTTTTGTTTTCTATGACAATATGGTGCCTTTGGTGAAGTATCAGATTTTTTTGTTGAAAGGGAAGACCGTGATAAGAGACGCAGCTAGGAAAGGGTCTGTTCCTTGTATTTGGGGATATTGCTGAAACTGTTCAGTAGAATGACTGGGATGTGAACCCATTGCTGACCAGACTCGAGCCTGCAAGTCCACATGAGCACCAACGTTTATTGTGTCTACATGCCGTCGCTACAGTGCTCGTGGCAAAACTTCGGATTTAATTTGACGGTTGTCTCAGCGGGGTGACATTTTTTTTCAATATTTTTTTTACAATTTTGGAAATAAATATTGTTGCATTTAATTTCAATGTCTCTATCGCTGCAGAAATTACGCTTGTGTGCTGTGTTTGTGAAATATGTTTCGAAGGTGTAGTTTCTAGACCCTGGACAGGTCTGGCAACACAACATTGGAAGTCAATTCCAAACGATGACCCGAGTCTTGATTTCTCTCCATTAAGCAGACGAGCTGCGTGGAGGACCAGGCGTCCGTTACGACGTCGGGGAGGTGATGTTTTCCTTTGAGTGTCTGGTCAGACACACTGGCGGCTGCTCGACCACTAAATGGCCCAATCACAAAACCCTATGACTCGTGGAAAACAACAGATCAATAGCTCTTCCACCGGTTCTCGTCCGCAAGAGAGAAAGACAGCGCCGATGGAGGTAGATTCGCGCCTGTTTGGCCAGCTGAAAGGTATGCGAATACGTGCTAACACGATCTGTTTTTTAATTCCACTGGCAGTTTCACAGCTTCCCCTCAGAGGGAGGAGAAATAAAGACGGATCGCCCATCAGGGAGAAAGCGAATTGCCCTTAGTGAGGAGTGTTCATTATAAACACGCTCGCGTGTGTCGTGTGGCCGAGCTTAACCTCAAGAGTTAGCGGTGTGAAAGCCGAACCTTCCGTCGTCGATGAACAGATCAAATTAGAAAAGCAGTTGAGCATACAGTCAGCGAGAGAGCAGGATGAGGTATAGAGAAAGAAAGCAGACGGATAGACGGGTCAGGATAGAGGATAGCGGTGTTAGATTCAACCAAAAGACTATAATTTCTAAATACAAACACCTAATAAAACTTCAAACTCGGGTTTTGTGTATTGAAATGGATTTTCCAGTAGAGCAAGAACTTGTGATAAATTCATTTAAAATCTAGAATACAGTACCTTAGCTTTGCTGTTCTAGATCTCAGCTTGAGATGTGTTGAAGCAAAAAGGCCGAGAAATGTATAATGTCATGATGAAACTAAAAGATTTATGCGTCTAGAACCTGAGATAATTCAGCGAAGTAGAAATATCTGGAACTTGGTATTTGTTAAAGAAAGATCTAAAAGAACAAAATACATGGAATGACAGTTGTGCTAGGACGATGTGTCATTTGAGTTCTTAAATTTGATCTCAAAGAGCAGATGAATCTAGACCTTGTGATAAATTGACGCAGCAGAATATAGAATTTGATTTCTATTGAAGTAGAAAAGCAGAAGAATCTAGAACCTCAGATTTGTTGTACCTGAAGAATGTAGACCTTGAAATGTTTAAAGCAGAATTTTTTTTTCCAGCTTGGCATTTGTTGAGAAGAATCTAGAACATGACATTTATTTAGGAGGAGAAGCTAAAAAAATTGGAACGTCATTTGTGCTGATTCAGGAAGATCTGTACTTTAGTTGATTTTAAGAGGCAGACGAATCTGGAACTTGTGATTTACTGAAGCAGAGAACCAAAAGAATCTTGAACTTCAGAATGGCTGGATCAGAAGAATGTAAGACTTTAGTTTTTAAAGCAGTAAAGCAGACAAAACTAGAACTTCCAAATCTGTTGATGAAGTAAACTTGACTTATCATATCAGAAAAGCGAAAGAATCTAGAACTTTAGATTCGTTGCTAAATAGATGTTTGGAACTTCACATTTTCTTTTAAACAAAAGAAAGAATCTAGAACTTGGGATTTGTTGAGCCAGATAAACTAGAATTTAAGATTTGTTGAAGAAAGATAAAAGAAATTATCCTCAGTTCTACTGATGAATGAGGATTTGTGAGTTGTATTGATTATAAAGAGCAGATGAGTCTAGAACTTGGGATTTTTCAAACAGAAAAGCAGACTAACATATAACTTCAAATTTGTTGTTGACGAATCTAGAACTTGAGGTTTTAGAAACTGAAAGACAGATGAATCTAGAACTTGAGGTTTTAGAAACTGAAAGACAGATGAATCTAGAACTTGAGGTTTTAGAAACAAAAAGACAGATGAATCTAGAACTTGAGGTTTTAGAAACTAAAAGACAGCTGAATCTAGAACTTGAGGTTTTAGAAACTAAAAGACAGCTGAATCTAGAACTTGAGGTTTTAGAAACAAAAAGACAGCTGAATCTAGAACTTGAGGTTTTAGAAACTAAAAGACAGCTGAATCTAGAACTTGAGGTTTTAGAAACTAAAAGACAGCTGAATCTAGAACTGGAGGTTTTAGAAACTAAAAGACAGATGAATCTAGAACTTGAGGTTTTAGAAACAAAAAGACAGATGAATCTAGAACTTGAGGTTTTAGAAACAAAAAGACAGATGAATCTAGAACTTGAGGTTTTAGAAACTAAAAGACAGATGAATCTAGAACTTGAGGTTTTAGAAACTAAAAGACAGATGAATCTAGAACTTGAGGTTTTAGAAACAAAAAGACAGATGAATCTAGAACTTGAGGTTTTAGAAACAAAAAGACAGATGAATCTAGAACTTGAGGTTTTAGAAACAAAAAGACAGATGAATCTAGAACTTGAGGTTTTAGAAACAAAAAGACAGATGAATCTAGAACTTGAGGTTTTAGAAACTAAAAGACAGCTGAATCTAGAACTTGAGGTTTTAGAAACAAAAAGACAGATGAATCTAGAACTTGAGGTTTTAGAAACAAAAAGACAGATGAATCTAGAACTTGAGGTTTTAGAAACAAAAAGACAGATGAATCTAGAACTTGAGGTTTTAGAAACAAAAAGACAGATGAATCTAGAACTTGAGGTTTTAGAAACAAAAAGACAGATGAATCTAGAACTTGAGGTTTTAGAAACAAAAAGACAGCTGAATCTAGAACTTGAGGTTTTAGAAACTAAAAGACAGCTGAATCTAGAACTTGAGGTTTTAGAAACAAAAAGACAGATGAATCTAGAACTTTGAATTTGTAGAAGAATCCAAATAAACTTCAAATGTGTTTATGTATAAAGCAGAATATTTTAAATTAATTCCATTCTGCACTGAATGGCGGAAAGACATTCAGATGTTTTAAAGCAGAAAGGCCTGACCAGAGCTCAACCCTCTCGAAAAGCAGGCGGCCCGATCACGTCACCTGGGAAACCAGACAGTGGTTTTTTTTTTCTGTGGAATTAAAACTCGTGATGTGCAGGGGAGGATGAGCGGGTTGGGAGGATGGATGAATAGACGGATGTGCACGCGTAATATTTTAGCACAGCGGCTCTCTCACACACGCTTGCAATCACAGCGCTGAAAAACAGCCCGCTCCTGCGCGCTTATGTGTGTGCGCGGGATAAAAACAGCCCTGCCGCTGAACAATCAGCAGCCCTCCGCGTGTGTCTCTCTCTCTCTGGGCGGCGTCATGGCAACCGAACAGCTTCAATTAGAGGAGAAGAAAGCGTTTCCCCTCGGCATGGTGAGGCGAGAGAGAGAGGCGAGTGTCAACGAGCAGAGGGAGCGAGCGCATGTGTGTGCGCGGAAAAGATTGCGAGCGGGAGGGAGAGAAAACGAGCGCCTGGGAGACGTGTGTGTGTGTGTGTGTGAGGCTGAGATTGCGAGCGAGAAAGGGAGCGTGTCTGAGTGTGTGCGTGCTACAGATTGCGAGGAAGCAAGCCAGAGAGACAAAGCAAGCAAGTGAGATTGAGAGGGAGGGGAATGTGTGTGTGCGCGCAGCCAGAGACAGGCGGTGTTTTGCCTGCGTTAGCGCGGCTAATGAAAAATGAATGAGCCCACGGGAGAGAAAGAGAGAGATGCAGAAAGGAGAGGTTGCTTGGCGCTCACGATGTTCTGGCTGGAACGTAAGCGCGTGGCTGTGGTTCAAAAATGCGCTGTGAGAAGTTGGAAAGGTGTGAGAGAAAGGTCAAGAGGTTAAGGTCAAGGCCAAAAACATAACCCGCGCAAGTACACGAAGAAGTGGACGCTGCTTTTACAGTAACTTAATGGGTGCAATATGCCGACCACTCTATGATTACTTGTTGATGCTTCACATTCACTACTCTCTTGAACTCACGCATGCATTCATTCATACCTCTTCCCCTCCTCTCTCACCTATCTCTGATCGTCCTCACCAATCATAGGGAAATCCACCCGCTGGCTCACAAACTACCACCTGCTATAGATAGAGCTCTGTCAGACAAGCCGGAGAGAGCAAATGACTGACAGCGACTTCATGAGTTAGAGGGGCCTCAGCTCAGCTCAGCTGCTGCGAGATTGAAACTGATAAAGATAGATTGGAGACTCTCTCTTTCTCTCTTTGCCGGCGGATTCTGATATTCCCGACTGCCGCTCTAGGATTCAAGGCGGAGATTGAAAGCTGAGCGTTGCTATTTTTGACACGCTGGTCTCGACATATCGACCCCCCCTTCGCCCTCTCCCACCGACCAACACAGCGGCACCACAGCTGGGTACAATTTTCACGTGTGCGCTGACAACACATCTACGCTGAGGAGCGACTAAACAAACTAAAATGCAATGACTGCGATAGAATCACTCTTGGTTGACGTGTCATTGCACGGTGGGTTGGGTTGTGGTACACGGCAAGTTTGTTACTTCAAAACTGTTATAACACGAAACCCATGAGAACGAAAGTTACGATGAAACTGCTTTGCATACAAAGACTTCGCGCACTTGCAGTATAGACGACTTGTTGACTATAACAGAAAAGTTTACGAAAAAAAGTCACATTTTAGTCCATTTATTTATATTTTCATAGAAGCACTCCGGTTATGGTTCATTTTGAGCGCATGGAATATCAAAAATAAGCAAGATATTTTGTTGTTTTTAAAAAGCTGCAAACACTCAACTTTGTGCAATTCGCAAAAAGCTAAAAGTTTCTTTTTTCATGTCTAAACTCGTGCATCGTTGTTTCTATGGCTTCAGCTATCGTTTTGTGATCTGTACCGTGTCTTTGGCCTAGATAATAACAAACTAAAGAAAAGCCCAATTTCCCTCTCCCCCCACTCTCTCTCTCTCTCTCTCTCGTAGTAAATGCCACGGCTCCAATCACGGACCCCCTGTTGGGTTCTTTGGCTTTGACTGACACAACATTCGGAAACACACTGGGATTTGAGTGTGCCTGTTTGCGTGTGTTTCCCTAAGTAGCGTTACACCCTCCACCCACACTTGACCCCCCCTCTGCTTCTCTCCCTCTCTATCCGCTTCTAATCTGTCTCTCATTTCTCTCACCCACGATCTCGCGCTCCCTAAAGATCGCGTCCGTTTAGCGCGAGAGATTTTCTCTTTATCCTGTCATCTACAGCTCTACTTATTGTCTTTGTTAAATAACTAGACCAAACATTGTATGATTTTGGTATCTAAATAAATGCGCATGTTTTTCAGGTAGCTTTGCCAATCATCTGAAATAATCCGTAAAAAAACGAGTTGCGACGAGAGAGACGTGCAGCGATCAGAAAAAAGAAGAGCCTCCGCTGCTCTGCGCGAGTGTGCGTGTCTCATGTGGGCCCTTCAGTCCTCGAGGCGTTTTGTTCCCCCTCCCTGCACCGGCCCCCAGCCCTCCTAATCCTTTTGAGACGCGCACACACATTTCCCAAGGCTCCGAGACGCTCCGTGCTGCTGCTTATCTTCGTACTCCACCGAGCTACGCTGCGCTATACCCACACACAAACGCGCAGCAGATCTCAGCTTCGGTACGCTGTCTACAATGTGAGAAAGCGCCGCGGTGTGACAAAACTAGAACCCTCCTGCTATAATCTGTGAAAATATCTATGCCGCAAGCACTGCGATTTTGTCGTCTTGTTGATTATAAACGGATCGGTCTGGATTTGTTGCGAAGCGACGCCCGCTCGTAGAGCAGACAGCTTTGTTGACTATAATGGGAACGTTCTAGTTTTGTTATGACATGCGTAAGCTGTGTAGATGGCTTCGTTGACTAAAATAAGAGTGTTCTAGATTTATGTTGCTTGTAGGTGACCTGAGATTTGTTGCATCACATGTGCAGCGTGGAATGTTTTGTAATGGGAGCGTTGTAGTTTTGTATGGGGAGCGATGTAGTTTTGTTACGTCGTATATTCAAATTACAGACGACTTTACTACAATTTTATTGGATTTACATGTGACTAGTCTCTTTCAGATTTGTATATTGTTTATAATTTATAATGACGCTTTCTAAATCCTGGCAATTAGTGACGTTCACTTCACGTTTCACAAGCGGTATCATTCGTCCATCTGTGTAGAGTGAGTTAGAATTGGAAAGCCTAAGAATGCTTATAAATTGGGTAAAATTACACCATATCTTGTGGTTTATTGGTTTGACAAAATATAAATAAATAACACCACAATGTTCAGTAAATATATTTTTTAATATAACGATCACCATAAACTATTGTTCCACTGTTTTTTGTGTAGATTGATGAAAATCTGGGCATTACCATCACATTGATTTGTGGTTAAGTTATTTAAATAGCATCTGTTTAACAATGTCCTCAAAAATGGCTCATCCAAGTATATTTAGGAGCTCGAACTTTCCGTCTTATTTTTCAACGTCTTTGATGCTCTCCGGAGGAATGTGAGCAGATAATATGGATTTTGTTTATACGTATGTGTTTCAGGGACGACTTCCAACTGTGTTTTTTCAGTTCCGTCCTGTAGTCAGACTCCTGGCGCGCTGCTCGCTGTCCTAATAATCCTCTTTGATCCAAGACGTCGAGGTCAGGGCAGGGTCACGGTTGCGGTTGGAGCGCACATGCACCAGCAATTTTATTCCAGGCTGATCGCTGCAGATTTTCCGAACGGCGCAGGCTTTGCTCTCTCTCTCTCTCTCTCTCTCTCTCTCAGAACATCTGTGTGTGATCGAGCCGTGCATAAATTATTCCCAAGCTGCGCTGCTACGTCTCGTCTGTTTTCTCTTGCGGCCTCTGGCTCTTTCATAGCAGAAAACGTGCAGCGTGTCTGTTAGTTTGAGATGTCCGAGCAGCATTGCTGCTTTCTCTCCCATAGACACACACACACTAGCGCACACATGCGCTGGTGCCATGTTACAAAGAGAGCGGCCTGTGTCGTCGTAGAGTTTCACAGCGCTTTAACACAGCTGCTCGCACAAAGAGACATCCTGTTTCCTGGAACACACACACACTTTGTCTATTTTGTCTATAGTGTTCGGCTCTTTACTTCACTCTCTATTTTAACCTTTTACATAATCTCTCTCTCTTGAGCAGGACTTTCATAGCTGTTATTTCTTTTTTGTGCTTTGTCCAGTGTTTGTGTGTTTTTTTTTGTTGCTCTTTTTGAGTTGTATCAAGGAGGAATGGAGAGAGAGAGATAAAGAGGAAAGGAGAACACAAGACAGAGATTTGATGGAGGAGAAAGTGATTAGGCAGACAAGAGAAAGACGTGAGACACAAATGAGATGGGACACAAGGTTGGAAAGAAATTAGGTGGTGATAAGACAGATGAGATGAGATGAGAAAGAGAAGATCGTAAAGAGATGATAAAGAAATGAGACTGTTGAGATGAGAGACACGCTGGCAAAAGGACAAGTGATGGAGGAGAAAGAGGTTGGAGGTTAGATGAGATAGAAACGAGACTATGTTGAGAGAGAACACTGGGAAGAAATGGGATGAAGGTGACACGAATAAGAGCAAGCAGAGAGACAGATGTGAAAAAGGAATGAAGTCGGTGTTGAGACTGAGATAATAGACAGACAGACTGGCCAAGACAGAGAAGAGAGAAAGATGAGAAAGGGATGAAACAGATCGGAAACATATGAGAAAGGGATGGGACACAAAGGTGAAAAAAGTGAGATGGAGGTAAGTAACACAAATGAGATAAGATAGCAGCGAGACAGATGATAAAGATTGGAGACCCTGTTGAGACACACTGGTCAATACAAAAAGTGATGGAAAGACATTGTCAGGTGTGGATAGGCACTGAGGCTGGTAGACACCTCTGCAGTACTCCAGTAAAAGACAATGTGTGTGTGTGTGTGTGTGTGTGCGCGACAGCTTTTTGCATGACTAATGTGCCAGTGAGAGTCTGAGTCTGCGTTTACTGCCGCCCAGAGCTGCCCAAGACCAACAGCACCGCCCGGCCAATGAATATTTAAAGGCTGTGTGTGTGTGTGCGTGCTCTGTGTGGCTAGGATCATTTATTAATGCTGGCGGAGAGAGCGAGAGAGATGAATAGATTGGCTGTGTACACAGAGCCAGGGCGAGGACGAGGTGAATGGTAGAGCCCTGTGTGTGTGTGTGTGTGTGTGTGTGTGTGTGTGTGTGTGTGTGTGTGTGTGTGTGTGTGTGTGTGTGTGTCACCCTGCTCTGTCTTCAGTTTGGTCCGAGGGACCGAAGCCTTGCGTCTATTTATAGATCCATTATACATCCATTATTAATCTTCCATCCATCCATCCCTGGTGAAAAGAGTACTGTCACCCGAGCAACCGGACCACAAACACACGCGCACTAAAGCAGAGGCCGATCGCTGCATGTGCTGAAAATACTCGTAAATGGTACTTTTCTGTTTGTAAGAGTTGGTTTCGATTTGGGCCGGATTCACAAAATATAAGATTGTTCGAGAATACGATGACATATGCTTTGTAAATCAATCTTAAGAACTAAATGTAAGAACTGTAAGAACTATTTTTTCGCAAATACTAAATTAGAATTAAAGAAAGAATATGGGTTTGAAAAAATGTTTGTTGATCCGCCCCCAGTTTATCATCTTAAATCAATACCGATGATTTAATTTAATAATGATTAAAAATTTTTTACGATTATGGCTTTTTCCTGAAATGCATGCATGCATATGTAATAAGATTTGATATTTATGCTTTAAATCCTTCAAAATTCATTCAATACCTTTTATTTTGTGAATTATTAGACATTTCAGTCTGATATTTCTTTTCATAGACTAGAAAAAGTTAAGAGAAAGAAGACAAGATGAGAGGACACAAAAGTCAATGGTAAGAATTATTTTAATTCATAAATAAAAACATTATACAAATAAAAATGTTTGTGTCAGTCATTGCTTTTCAAAGTAACGTTCCCGAACACCGTCAAAGTTCTTCTGTTGAGTTGCTTTGTGGTTTAAAGAAGTCTATATGAAAATAATGTGTGTTAACGGTTTGCTGTTGAGCCGCAGCAGTGCTGTATAACAGGGTTTTTCCCTTCTTTACACAGGTGTGTGTGCATGCGGGCGCAGAAGGACGGGCTGAATCATAGCAAGACTGTGAGGAGATGGCCATGAGTAAGAGTGAGAAAATGTGAGTGAGATTGAGAACACACGTAAAAGGCACAAGTTAGAGAAACTTTTCTGCTCTGATGATATGCACGTATTTATCTGTAGTATTTGCGTGTAAAAACAAAGCCACTGTATGTCCTCATTTACATAATGTAAATCGATGTGGGCGGCAGACGGGTTTTTTCACTTTGCCGGATCAATAATCATTATTACTGTACATCAAGAACTATTGTGTGTGTGTGTCCTATGTGCAAGACTAACAGTTATTGTGTGAGATATCTGAGTTTTTGTTTGTATGTTTAGTAGTTGTTTATGGTGTGTTTGTGTCCTTTTGTGTGGATGTAGTGTGTTTGTATCAGTCAGTGTGTCAGTGTGTGTGTCCCTTATTCAATGATTGACAATTTATATATGTAATGTATAGTATGTAAAATGTGTGTGTGTGTCCTGCATGTGCGTGTGTTTGTCTTTTTGTGCGTGTGTGTGTTTGTCTTTTTGTGCATGTGTGTGTTTGTATCGGTCTGTTTGTGTGTGCTTGTGTCCATTTGTGTGTTTTGTGTTTGGGACTGACAATCGTTTTGTGTCATGTGAAGTGTAGTGTGTCTATTTGTGTTTTTGTGTGTGTAAAGTATGTGTATAAGATGTGTGTGTCTGTGTCCATGTGTTTTGTGTGACATAACTTTGTGCATGTGTGTAGTATATGTACAAGGTTTGTGTGTATCTGTTTCAGTTTGTGTGCGTATATGTGTGTCCTTTGTTTGAGACTGACAATTATTTTGTGTGGTGTCGTGTGTGTGTGTGTCCTTCCTGAGAGCCGAGCAGCATTAACTCTGCCTCCGGTTTCCAGCGGAGAAAGGAAGGGAAAATTAATTCCGTCAGGAGAAAGCGAGCAAGTGAGATGCTAAATTTCAGACCCCTCAAAATGGAGCAACCCAACAGAAGGGGTCTAAAAGGGGTCAAGAGTATACAACACGCCCTCGTAAAACACGCCAGCGCACACACGTGCGGCGTAAAATATTGGATTACGACGGTGAGAGACAGAGCCGCGGATTTCTCATTTTGAACCTTTGACGTCCCTGTAATACATTTCTGATAAATGATTGTGTTTCAAAGTAATGAATTAGCCTCATTAAGCGGATGACTGGAGCTCGAGAAAGACTGGGGAAAAAACTCTGACGGGGAGGTGGAGGGGGGAGAGATTTCATCAGCGAGCGAGCGGAGATAAAAAAAGTGTGTGCGCAAGGGCGGGTGTGTGTCTGCGAGGTGGTAGAACAGAGGAGCGAAGAGCTTTGTGCAGAGAGATCGAGGGAGAGAAGCCGCGGAGGAGGGAGGGATTCAGCCCGGTGGGAGATTAAGAAAGGCTGTTTTAGCACAGCGCAGGGCGCTGGGCTCCCGCTGGGCTCTTATCTAGATTGTCGCTACCGATCGGAGACTGCGCTGCACAGAGATTCCACACGGTCGCACTGAGACGTTTTCTTTCCTGTGCCAAGCTGGCTTGGTTTTGTGTTTGTCTCTGTGCTGCTGGCAGATTCTCTGTATCTGTGCCCCTGTGTTGAAAGTTTCCCGTTTTTCCCAGTTTTCATTTTCTCTGTTTCGCTCAAAATGTTATATTTATTCATGAATACATTTCTCAGTCTCTATTTTTCACTTTCTTTGTCATCATATACACAGCGAAATTGCCAGTGTTACAAAAGTTCAAATGAACTCTCACAGTGTATATTTAATCCACACTTTGAGAGTGTGCATTATGTATATACACTGTGAGTGTTAATTTGGCAATTTTTAACACTGCCGATTGTACTGTATATCATTTCTACATATGTTCTATAGGTTTTTCTTTTTCGGTCATCTTTTTTCTGCTTTATATTCATCTGTTTTGTACAGTATTCACTGAGCTAAAGCTCTGTTGGATCTGATGAAATTTAGTTCTTCATCTAATTTGCAGTTCTCTGTGTTATGTGAGTATTCTACTTTGCTGTTCAAGTGTGAACATGAGTATTGCATTTCAGATATCTTTGTTTCCTGTGTCTTGTATCTCGGTTCTCTTAGTCGTGTGAGTATTTTGGTTCCTTGTGTCACATCAGTATTTTTTATTCTCTGCATCTTGTGAGAATTTCTGGTCTCTGTCTCTTGTGAGTATTTCTGGTCTCTGTGTCTTGCGAGTATTTTGCTTGTTTGTGTCATATGCATATTTTCATCTCATCTCAGCATCTCAGTACTTTGTTTCCTCTGTCTTGCATTTTGTTCTCTTTTTCGTGTGGGTATTTTTGTTCACAGTGTCCTGTGAGTACTTTTGATCATCGCGTCTTGTGAGTATTTTGGTTATTGGTGTTCTCTGTGTCGGCATATGAGTATTTTTTTTTTCTCTGTGTCTTGTATTTTGGTTCTCTGTGTCATGTGAGTATTTTGGAACTCTGTATCTTGTAAGTATTTTGGTTCTTTGTGTCTTTTGAGTATGTTTGTTCTCTGTGTCATGTGCATATTTTTGTTTTTGTGTCACATAAGTATTTTGTTCTCTGTGTTGTCATCGGAGTATCTTTTTCTCTGTGTCTTGTATTTTGGTTCTCTGTGTCATGTGAGTATTTTAGGTCTCCGTCTCTTGTGAGTATTTGTGTTCTCTGTATCTTGTAAGTATTTTGGTTCTTTGTGTCATTTGAGTATGTTTGTTCTTTGTGTCACATCAGTATTTTTTTTTCTCTGTGTCTTGTATTTTGGTTGTCTGCGTCATGTGAGTATTGCAGTTCTGTATCATGTCAGTGTTGCAGTACTTATGTCGTGTCATTAATGCAGTTCTCTGTGTCATGTCTATGTTTCAAAACTCTGCGCGTTGCGTCTGTTTTGAGCTTGTAGCGGTAAAAAGCTCTTGGGCTGTAATCGTTCACCTCAGCACAGCACACATGGAAACAATGGAGTCAACAGCTGTCACAGGGTGTGTTTGAGCGGGCTGAGGGACGGAGGAGGTTAGGGTACATGTGTGTGCGATTGCGACACGCACAAACAAGTGGCCAAAATCAAATCCTGTGATCTGTTGTGCATTGATATTCTGGGTGTGTGTAAGAGAGCAAGAGCAAGTCTTTGGGGAGAAAGCCGCCTGTTTAGCGAGAACAATGAATTTAAACTGAGGACAAGACAAAGCAGGGCAGGAGGCAAAATGTAGGCAATAAATTTCAATTGCGCGCTTTTCTTCCGCTGCGGGCAGTTACGGAGTGAGAGGTAGAGAGACGGATGAGAGAATAGGGAAAGCAATCGCTGCCCATCAACTATAAATCACTAACTAGCTGAAAAAAATGGAATAGAGCAACATTTTTCAAAGGACACCGAGCACACAGCAGAGATTATGTAGAATAAGTCATGGAAAGCATTAAATCTTCAAACATTGCTATGAAAATCACAACTAGACACACACTCACACAGGTGAATTGAACGGTGATACACAAACCATTTGACACAGAAAATCCTGTTTTATGAAAAGGCGTGTAATCTTTTTGCACTTCATCTTTTATCCAACAATACTTAAACTTGTGGGTCATGGATGCAAGAAATGGCAAAAGGTCAAATTTTATATAATTTATATGAATGATAATTTGAATGAAATCTAACGTTTTTTTAGGATACAGGAAACCAGTGAGATCCTCCTTAAACGTCCCGAATATCTCTCCTAGAGAGGCACAAGACGGTGTATTTTATTTGAGCGCGCACACACACAGCTTTCCACTGCTGATTAGAAAATGCATTATTCATTATGAATCTGCACACGAATGTGGGAGAATAGAATGAGATTGGAGAGAGAGAGAGAGTAGATGTACCATTTTGTCTACGTTTCTCTGGCTCAAGAGAGTGGAAAAAGTGAGTAAATGTGTTAAGCCGCGTGTGTGTGTTTGCACATGTGGGCGTGGCTGCCCTTTGGGATGCGTTGACCCTCTAATTGACCCTGCCCGCATAGTCACCGGCCGACACGCATGGATCCAGCGGGGCTAAACGCTCGCAACACTCTCGCCTGCCAGTCAAAGCCACGGGGGGCTGACGCTCTCCAGAGCGCACGCACACATACACACACGCATTAATATTCAGCGCGTGTGTGCAGACCCCGTCTCTGGTGGCCGCCCGCTACGCCGTTCCACAGTGCAGTGGTCCGTCGAGATTTAGAGACCCTGGACTGCTATTACTCACCAGATGACAGCACACACACACACACATAGCAGCTTGGAACGTCTTGAACAATCGCGGCTTGACTCAGATACAACAGAACGGCGAGGCGACGGGCGCTGGCAGAGATTTCAGCGCAGAATTTAAATCCAAAACGCTTGTGGAAATCTCGCCGGAATATTCGATTTCAGTCGAACCCTGTGCTGTTAGACGTTTTTGTAAACACAGAGTCGGTTTTGGTTTGTGGGAAGGATAAACAACAGTCCGTTATTTTTTTATGTCTCAAAACAAGAAATTGTATGGTCTCATGAACATATTTAATAATAACAATTTAAAACTCCCCTAAAACTTCAAATTTAGCAAAATTCTCATGTTTGCCTGGAACTTGTTTGCCCACCAACGATAGAATACGTATCTTAAACGACACGCGGTCAACTGAGACGCTTCGTGAAAGCCCCAGACAGGAATTTTCCGATAAACAGCCACACGCTCGTGAACATACGGCCGCGCACTGGGGGAAATAATGACATCATGGACACGGCAGGTCTGCTGGCAGAATGTAGGCGACTGTGGGTTGGGGAGAGGAAGCGCCGCCGTGTGTGTGATGTGTGTGTGTTGGCCTGGGAAACACTAGCAGCGGCTGGAGGAAAAAACCTTCATGGAATTCTTGTCTCACTGACAGAGATTTCCATCAGAGGGAAAAGACAGGAAGGATTGATGAGGTCCGAGAAATGATGGACGGTGAAGGATGAAAAGATCAACGAGGAACGGCAGCCAAGTTTGAACTGCGGCAAATCGACGAGACTGTGAAAATAGTTCCAGAACAATTTTCAACTCTTTTTAAGCTAAATTTCAGGAATGTTTAGGATTAAAAATGTGTTTGTGGCTTTTAGTGGTTTAAATCAAGACTTGTCACACGTTTTGTCTTATTTTGGTTTGAGAAACAAGTGGCTTTTCTCAAATGCTGAATGCATTCAGTTTGAAATGCGAATAGATTTTGTTGATTACATTGAGAGCGAATTAGTTTAGTTTTACGTTTATTTAATAAATATTAGTCTCCCATGCCCAGTGGCCTCACGTTTACACTTTGCTTACGTCAGCTTTCACGCTCACAGTCGGATTAACATGAGAATGTGCGTTCCTCCATGCCAACGTCATGTGTGGTGTGAGTTTTTTTGTGCGTACGCACATTTACAGCTTTGTTCGTACGCAATGTTTTAGTATGGAATCAACTAAAAGTCTTTGTACGTGAGGCCCCAGGTCTCACTTTACTTGTTCTTGGTTAGAAACCATCAAGATTGAAAGGCCAAAGCAGAATTTACTTTCACAGATTTCTAAAATAATTAGTTTCGCTTAAAAATGTGTTCCGTAGTAAATTAACGTTAACTTGCTGTATGTTCTCATGTGAGAAAATAAAGAAAAACAGGAAAGGATGCTTAAAGATGTCTGTGCATGCATGTGCATACCCACAGAAAACAGACCGACTTGGTTTGTTTCACATTATGGTTGGTCTGTGGTTTCACTGTTTTTTTTCCAGAACCGAAGTTTGACAGAGAAACTGTCAAAACAAAGTCTGTCGTCCGCTTTAAACCCATTTAGTTAAAACATGAGGAATATCTCAGAAAGACTCGCCCAAGATGTATTTATATAAATATTCGTCTCAAGTTAAGCAGTGCAACCAAGACTTGAAAATGTAGATGTTTTTAAATACCTGGGTTTACTCAAAGTTTCTCTGGTGTAACGTGCAGCGCCACACACTATTTTTGCGTCTGTCGCTCATGTTAAGCAGTCAAAACAAAACTAACCAACACTGTCTCGCAATAATAATTAAATATGATACAAGGTTCAGTACCTAATTTTTACGATCTACTTTCGCGCCAGTGAAGTTTAGGGGCGGGGCTTCAGCTTTTTTCTAACAATCATACGGTTTATACGATTCACAACGTACGAATTCATAAATTATTTGTAGTTTTCAATTACATTGAGATCAGGCTGAACTAACACAATACAATACTATTGTGCAACTTTGAAATTAGTTTATATACTATTTAGTATATATAGTATTTATATTTGATATTTATTATAAATAGTATGTTTGTTGTCAGTTCCTGTAACAAGTTGGCAGTCATGTCTCTTCATTTCCAATATACTTTCTATTAAAGCGTCTTTTAAATATGTAAGTGTGAGCAATTTTTCACTTAAAAGCTATATTTTTTAGATTAGCATCTTTGTCTTTATATGCGTATTTAAACTAAACATATGTTTATGTGTTTATTTCGTTATGCAAAAACGAATCATATGTACATTGTAGTGCATGTGAAACATAAACGCGTGTGTGTCATCAGGGAACATGCAGCGCTGATCAGCCGGGAACAAGCGCTCGCGTGTGTTTGCATGCTGGGCTCCCCGTGGCGCTGCCTGCCAGGCACTGTCACCAGCCCGTGATTGACAGCTCTGATAAGCGGCGAGGCAGCTTGCAAATACTGCCAGCGTACGTCACGCTCAACGCATGTCTGTGTGCTCGAGGCAGCCAGCGAACGCTGCCAATGCACGTCACGCTTACCCTGTCGGCCTAGTATCACAGAGAGAGGAGGGGTAAGGATGCAGTTAGTGAAATGAAAGACTGTCTCAAGTACAAGACGGATCTAGAGCACGGAGGACGTGTGATAGGGCAGGTTTTCAGGAAGAAGCCGAGAGAAAAGGGAGGAGGAAGGTAGGTTGTGGACAGGTAGGATGGTTTGAAGGGGAGGGGATGAGGATGAGAGAGTGAGGAGAGAGAGAGTTTACATTCAGGTGTGGAGGGAGATTTTCCCTCGAGTCACAGCACAACAATGGCCTACTTCCTCTGTGTGTGTGTGTGTGTGTGTATGTGTTTGTTTTTGTGTTTATTTACCCTTGGTATGCTAATACACACACACCTAACTATTCCAAGATCCAACTTTTAAAAAGTCCTTGAAAAGTTAGACAAACACATATTTTTGGTAAAACGAAAATCAAGATGGGGAAAAAACTACGCTTCTTAAAGATCTGATTTGACACCCAAATCAGTTTTGTCTACAGTGTTAACACAGCATGACGATGACGGCTTTAATGTGAGCAGAATATGTTTATCAATTACTGTGAATATCATGACTGATGATAATTTAAAATCCCCCATCCGTCACTGCGCAGAGTCATTGCTGCGGATTCATAAGATCGAGATTCTCCACTGCGGTTGCTGGAGGCCTTTCTGACGTTTGTTGGGTCTCGTGGATGATATGTAACCGAGCCTTAATAACTACGATTTACTGGTGGAAATGTGGTCTCTCTGTAGATAAGAGAGATTTAGCACGTAACACATCTGAACTGCCTCACACACGGAGTACAAGATACAGTCATTGCATCTGTGTGTCATTGAATATTTTCCACCCATTTATTACATTACAGTATTTGAGCAATTACTATTAAATGCCAATTTGAGTAATTAACAACAGCGTAGTGTTATGAAAACCTTGTCCGTGTTACAGCAACACATAATAAATGAGGTTCGAGGTTGAATTAGTTTTTCTGTATTAAAGCTGCAACTTGTTTTTAGTTCAAAATAAACCTTACGCTATTCACAATATAGGCGGTTTCAACTTCAAACAAAGGACTTCTGAAGCGAATCGATGCATTTGTTTTAGAGAAATATGAATATTGACAGCTATTAACGTTGATGTCTGGCTTCCACTATCCTGCAGCTGCACGTGAACCTGAGGCTTGTTTTTCCGGCAAATGACAGTGACAAAAGCTCCCGCGCACATTATGGTATCCTATTGGAAAATGTTCGGAACTAACAACACGCCTGCATCATTTGGCCGAAGAACAAGCCTCAGGTTTACGTGCAGCCGAGGGATAACGGAAGTTAGACATCAACTACAAATATTATACAGAAAATTAATAATATGAATTAATTAAATAAATAAAATAGTTTTATTATTAGACACAACACAAACCGGAAGTTAACTAGGGATCAGCGGGCGTCCGATTAAACTTGAGCTTTTTGGTAGAAAAAATTATTTCATCATCTGAATTATTTACAGTTCAGATTGCATTCATAATTCACTCGATGCTGTTTTGTGTTTCCAGATACAGTTTAACAACCCGGCGGCAGCGGAAACAAACGGCAGAAAGACGGGCGACTCCCGCGCATCTGACATGCGTTTGTTATGTCGCCGTAGCTCCGAGCGACAGAGGCCAATTACATCGGCAGCCGGGTGACCTTTACCATGCAGATGAGCCGTGAGTGTCGGTGTGTGTGTGTGGCCGGTAAACATTAATGGGAACGGAACAGCAGAGCTATAATGATGCGCGGATCGTTAGAGGCTTGTTAAAGAGCGCGAGACTGAGGGGTATTAAAGAGCAGTTAAGAGCAAACGCAGCAACTCGCGCGCACACACACATTCTGACGTTTAACACACAAACATATGAAGTCGTACACAATTCACACACAGACATGCAGGAATCTCGTCTAGTAGAACCAAGTCACTTAATCTGACAATCGCATTCATACACCTGTCCAATGAACACACACACCTGTTAACATCGCACACACATACTCACACTTTTATCTGTCAAACACTTTGCACGTCTGCCAAACACACGCGTGAGTTGAATGTCTTACACACTTTAGCTATGTAACAAACACACAAACACTTTTTATATTTTACACACTTTGCACAACTAACAAATTCACGTACACACACACATTTCAAATGTCGTGGACACTTAGTCTATATAACAAACACACACACACTTCGCCTGTCTGTCAGAGACTCGCATTGACTGAAACACACACACACTTTTAATGTCTTACACAGTTTCCCCAAAACACACACTTCACCTATCTAACGGACACACAGCGCTATAGTTGTGTGTGTGCGTGCACGATGCGCTGCCGGGGTCTTTCAGCACGCTGGCATTAGTATTCACAGACAGCGCTCCCCTTCAGTGCCTGAATTAATTTTCCACTGCGTGCATGTGTGTGTGGCACTGAAAGCGCAAGACCGGAGCCGAGCGAGAGACAGCGTGTGCTGATCTTCCCACGTCTCGGCACTCTCTTCCTGTTATTTTATTGCGATTTAAATACTTCAGTTGTCTAATGCATGTAATCTGACCAATCAGGGCAGGAAATTGCTCCCAGGCTACAAGGAAGCCGAGACTGCCAGAGAGAGAGAGAGAGAGAGAGATGCTTCAGACGCAAAAGCAGCGTGTCGAAGATTGAGCGTGTATGCTTGCGTGTGTGGTATTTGTATTCCTTCCACGTTCTCGGCAGCACACCGGATAATTCCGCTTTTTTCCTCTTATTTTGATATATGCAGCTCCTGAGTCAGCGCGCGCCTGTGAAGACGTGCTTTTATTGCGCTCCCTCACGCTCTCCCGCTCGCTTGTCTGTCGGATGAATAATATGCCGTCCGGGGGGCCCTTGTGCTGCACAGACAGGAGAGAGAGATTGCTGCTTCGTCTGAGCAGCTTCGTCCCACCACGCCGTTTCTTGCGAGCGTGTGTGCGCGTGCATTTGATTGAAGACCTCAGGCAGATCGCCGCACCGCCGGCTAATTAATTGATCGATTCGGCACGTGCGTGAGGCCCGATGTCTCGTTCGGAGCCAGAGACCCTCTCGCTAATTGAGATTCCGCGTTCACGCACACTAAACATCTGAAAAGGTCTCTCGCTCGTTTATCCCGTAAACAAATGCGCACCGTTCCTTCTTGTTGCGCCAGAAACTAATGAAGTCACGCAAATGCTCTTATAAGAATGTTATTTCAGGGAAAGGAAATGCTTTTTATATATTCGCTTCTTTCTCCGTGTTTCGCTCGCAGGCTGTGCCGAGAGCCGTTTCCCGCTGGGATGTTTTTGAGAGTGTTCTGGTAATTTCAGCTTACAGACAATGCGATCCGCCGCTGACACGGCGATGCGCCGTTCCTGTCCATCTGCCTCCCCACGTACACCCCCCACCGTCTATCTCTTCTTCCATCTAGGATGAAAGCGGGGAATCATAAAAGCGCAGAGCACGGAACACCTGGTCTCAGATCTGCGTTTAAAGTCACAAAGTGTCATTCTCACTTCACGCTGCTACTGCTGTCGGTACGTGCGTGCGCGTTGCGCATGCATGAGTGAGCCAGGCGTCAAAGACAAGCCCCACGTCTCAAGAAACACAAACCATTTGCATGACCCGGTCACCTCTAAATACCGCCTCTGAGAACCACACACGCACGTGCACACCCCTGGGGAGAAGGTGCGTTTATTAAACAGCCTGTTACGGCAACAGTAATGCGATGGAGGCTGAGGGGGGTGGGGCAGCTGTAGGGGCAATTAGATGGAAAATTGAATACGAGTCATCATCTTGTCACACAGGGGCTTGAATGCTTCGACCGGCCTATTAGGTACTGCATATAGAAAATTATTATAGTATCTAAAAGTGCGTGACAGTGTTTTATTTATTTATTTGTATGACAAATATAAGAGCCCACGTATAGTTAGATTTTTCCTTTAGCGCTTTTTACATTTGCTAGTTTTTTGTTAAGCCGATGGCAACAAACTATTATCAACCACTCTATATATGTGCCGTTCATTTATTAGTCATACATCAATTTGTAGTTAGCAAATCCTGTTTACGTTTAACGCATAAACAGAAATGTGGTTACATTTTTACGTTTAAGCTTTTTTCTAACAATTTCTTATTCACTACTTATAAGTTACGGTTATGATGATGGTAACGTACAGTAAACTATGGTCAACTATATGTATATTGATTGTTTGTATGTTTATTTGTTGTTAGCAAACCCTGTATATGAGAGCACATACACAATTATTTACGTGTGGTGGGCCCGTCTCAAATTTCTTTTCGTTACTTAACGCAGTTTTATTGCTGCGCTGACGGTAACAAACTATGATCAACTATATATACGTTCATTTTGTATTTGTGGTAAGCGAACCCTGTTAATGATAACGCATACAATGTTTCGAATTATTTTTGCCAACAAACATAACAGTATATATAACTTTAAATTGTTGCTTATAAGCCAAATGTTTTACATTTCATATTTAAATTTTTTACATTGCATTACATTATATTTCCGGTTAGCATGGGTAACATTTTGTTTAAAGGTAGCTATGAGCATCCTGTGTATTTGTGTGTGTGTTTCCGCTCCAGCCAGGCAGGTTCGTAGGGCGTAATACACCCCGGCAACCTCTGCGGCATCCTCTGCACCTCTTTCATCTCCCATAATTCCCCTCTCTGATCCTCTGCCCGCTAATGTTCACAGGAGGGGCTGTCAGCCATGGCTTATTAGAGCGTGTGTGTGTGTGTGTCGGGGAGGGAGTGTTTTAAACTCCAGAGATCGGCCAATTAATTTCTTCATTCATGTCTGATTGCTTTGCGCCAGCGTAACATACAATTATTGTATTTGCCACTCAGGAGTCGCACTCGTGCCCCGGACACACGCACACACACTTATCCATACAATGACATCTTAAGTAGTTCGAGCATCTGGTTTGGTTTTTCTGCTGACTCTTGTAGTAAAGCAGAGATGAATGCAAACATTTACTGCTTTTTCGATTCTTATGATGCAGATCATTTTAAAGTGCTTGAAGACTGGATTGTGCTTCCCAACAACATGACTTCTTATAGTTACTAGCAAAAATTCCAGTGGTTCTAGTGGACATTATTATTTGTTGAGTTTAATAGTTTTTTCTTTACTTGTCTGTTTTCGAGAAATGTTTATGTTTTTCTTATTAGGTGGAAACTAAAACTGTGAATCTAAATAGTCACAATATAATATTGTGATGTGAATATTGTTGTTATGTCAACAATCAGATGGAATTATTTTATTAGTATTTGATTTGATGGTAAAAAGCTATATACCGTGTTACTAGAAAATATTGGTAATGTAAATTTTAACTATTTAGGAACTTGCAGTGTTTTGGTAACCTCCTGAAGTTGAGTCGAGATTTTCTGCTCCGTTGTTAAAAATGAAGCGAAACGTTTCAGGCCCATTTTCTATTATATTAATGGAAAACGCCTGGAGACTGCGAGGAAAAAAATGAGAAAAAAGAGAAACGAAAACATAAAGGAGCTAAAAGGAAGGACGGAGTAAAGCACGCGTGATTACGTGAGCGCAGGAGCTTCAGATCACAGGCTGCGCGCTCGCTCTACATTCAGCCTGAGCAATTAGAGAGCCGCCACCACGGACGAGAGAGAAAGAGAGAGAGAAAATTACACTCGCTCATTATTCAAATCACTTCTTAGAAAATGAGGCACGTCTCTCCGTCTCTCTCTCCCCTTATCTCTCTTTTCTTCCCTCTCTCCTCCGCACGACGGCCGTGTTTGCGCTCCCGCTATCTTACCGTGAAGATAAACCCTCGGCGTACGCCATCATTAACCGTGCCGCCTCTTCTCCCCCCGTGGGGTTAAATGATTTTTCTCGCCCTGTCATTCCACTCGTAGCTTTATCTGTCACTTTACCAAACCAGAGTGGGATCGATAACCCTATCGACTGCAGGATGCTCTCTACACACCCGACTTCCTGCGGCAGAGAGGAGGGGGGGTGGCGGCAGACCTTTCGTTTGGCGTCGCTCAAAAGCTCCGTTCAGAGAAATTGGACTTGGAAATGAGGCAGCCGGGAATAATCGCTCGCTCTATTCCTGCGTAGCATTGGTTTAGGGGGGTTCTGGCCTTCTGGTATCATCCGAAGCGTTTGAATGACTGATAAGGTGCGTTTTGAGGGTGTGAAATCAATAAAATCCTTTTTGGCAAGTCACTCGACGGTCATCTCGGTAACGCCCACCGGCAGCTGTTTTTTATGTGGGTGATGCAATACCATCTATCAGACTAAATGGGACGACCACATTTTCTAATTTGTGTAAATCGACAAAATTTGATCGGGAGGATTTCATATTTTCTTCCATAGTAGAAAAAAATCATGATGCTTTATAGGGATGTAACAATACTGACGATATGGTGATTTCGCTGAATTGTCTCAATATTACCGTGGTCACATGACTGTATGAAACGATAGGTCTTCCATAGAGAATGTTAGAAAAAATAAAAGATGTTACCTTTGGCAAGGTCTATCTAGTGCAATTATTTTATTTTATAAAGGGATTTTTAGGTCATTTGACCCATCTCATACTATAACTCATACCTCTAAGCAACAGTTATGATTACATTAGAGGAAAAGAGGATCCTTATGGCACTTTTCCAAGTCATCATTTGTCATTTGAAATATTACAATAAATGGACTTTATACAGAGGTATTATCTCACAGTGAGATTTTGATATTGTTACATCTGTACTACTTTAGTTATAGAGTGAACGTTGAACAAGGTTTTTCAATTTCAATTCCTTAAGCTACTTTATTAAAGCTTAAATCTGAACTTTTGCCTCTCTATATCCTTCTCTGGTTAAAACATAACACGGCAAATGACGTCAAACTGACATTTTGCGCAACGTTGTACTCAACATATGATAAATACAATTTTAAGCCAATCTTTTTTTAGCCATAAAAGTTACAGATAACCAGTGTGATTTTTCTTTAACAATTGTTATTAGCAGGTGTAAATTGTGCTCGTTGACTCAAACAGACCTTTGAATACCTTCCAACGATTTGCTAATGCAAACTGTGATGAAACTTTGGCAACGGCGACCGGTTGATCTTCAAATGTGCTCATTAGCAGCCCGTGATCGCAACTTGGCTTCAAGAGGACTGATAGAAACCCGGGCGTCTTGATACACGGAAATCGCGCAAATCCAGCCAATCAGATCTGAGCGTGGCGCTTTGAGAAATCTCTTGGCGCTTTTGTGTGCGATATGCATCAGGCTGAACGGGCCGTGGGTGTGCCGTCTGAGATTAGTCCTGTTGCAACTGCTTTCACAAGAGTTAGGAGATATTTCACTACCCACACACACACACATTGAACATCTTAATAAGATTTAACCCAGACCACACAAATAGAGTAAAGAGAGGTGTGTGTGTGGTCAGCTCAGACAGGCCTGTTTGATGTAAATCTACAATCAAATTCCTTTCATGTACACTCGATTGCAGGTGCCACACTAACACACACACACTTGTGCATCACTATAGCTTTGAAGGCTGCAGATGCAGGACTATAACTGTGAGCAGGTGTGTATTTCTCTCTCTCTCTCTCTCTCTCTCTCTCTCTCTCGGGTAGGTCATTGTAAAGGTCACCATGCCAGAGATGGAAAGGGACAGCAGCTTCTGTTGCCGTGGGGATGGTCCAGACATGTTATCAGGTTAATACCTCACATTGGGAGGTTCAACCTCACCAGCCACACACACATTGACATTGAATGGCCATGCAAGCTTTGTTACATCGTCAAGGACTGTTGGACAAATTCATGTTACTGTAAAAAAACAAAAGAGTTCCTTTTGTTGTGATAAATTATTTTCTACGTTTAAAGGTCAAGTGTATGAAATTGAGCGTCATCTAGCGGTGGGGTTGCGAATTGCAGCCAATGGCTCACTTCACCCCTCCCTTTCGAAGCACTACGATGGCTGACACAGGACTAAGATGTTGTCACATTCGCTTTTTTTGGCAATGTAGATAACATATTTATGAAACGCGCTCTTTAGAGCAGTTTGTCCGTCTAGGGCTACTGTAGAAACAACATGGTGAATTCCATGCAAGGGGACCCGCGGTGTATGTCGATAGCTCATTCTTAGGTAATAAAAACGTAACGCTTCATTATGTAAGGTCTTCCTACACCTCTGAAGACATAGTTATGTATATTATACGGCATTTCTGTCAATAGATCCTCAAAAAATCGACACACTGTTCAACAAACTCCAGAACATAAGAATCATTATTTTTATGAGCGTAAATATGCCACAATAAATCTGAGAGAAACTTTTCATTTCTGCATTTTTGTCTTTTGGCAACAAATGTAAGACCTCTGTGAACAGAAGGACCCTCGGACACCCTGGAAGAAACCTGTTTGACAAGAGACTTGATTTTTGTTTGGTGCTTCTAGAGTCGGCCATGACTCACTTCACCATTAAAATCTCTCTCTCTCGCTCTCTCTTATTACATTCAGTTCTTGCCAAACCTTTCAGACGGCAATGCATTCTGCCATTTTTCTATTTCTGATTCTCTGGATAACCCCCGTCTTCCTCTCCTAATCGTTGCGCTCTTTATTTCGTCTCCGTCTCTCTCGCTCAAATTACACCCATTACGACCCACTCCAGCTCGCTCTCTTTCTCTCTCCAAATCTCTCCCTTCTATCCCTCCCACTCTTCACCTCACTGCAGCAAACACGCACACACACGTTCGGCACAGCTTTTCAAGAAAGGCATCTATTTGTCAGCGTCTATGCGGAGAGCTGAGACTGCAGGAGGGCTTCGTTTATAAAGCGCATGGCTATCTGTTATACTGTGTGTGTGGGGCGGAGAACTTTGTGTGTGTGTTTGTGTGACAAAAACAACAGAACGACAACTCTCATGTGAACTGCAAAGGACGTGTGTCGGTTCACTTTCCAAATAAAAAAGAAGAAAGCATAAAGAAAATATATACGATATATTGCATTATCACTCTGCATTTCCTCTCCAAATTCATGTAATGTGTTTTTATCATTATTTCCAATTTATTCTCAATAGATGATTTGTGTGACTGTAATACATTAATTTGTACAGTCTCGATTATTGCTGTAAAAATGACTATAATCACATATGTGTAGTGCTACTACCTCAACCCAACTTACACAATAACACCATTCTATTTTAAATAATCTATCACTTTTTATTTTCAAACAAGCAAAGAGTTGTCAAATTTGACCCTCACATCTTCTTGACAGATTTTATGAGAAAGTTTGTGAGTTCAACGTACTGTAAGAATCTACCGACTTGTGTCCGCTTGACAGTGAGAAAACTTTCCAATGCGCGTTCGAGAAAAAGAGAGCGAGGGAGATGAATTGTGAGCGTTGAAAAGCTTTCAGCAGTCTGCTTCCATTAAGCCGCGTTTCCGTCCACCAATTAAGCCGCAAAAGGAATGTGAAAATAGGCCGAGAATAATGATGGAGCGAGCGAGCAGAATGGATCGGCAGCGTCTTTGTCCTGAATTTAACCGAATTAAAGATCAACAATTAAGCGGGAGACAGACAGCAGAGAGACTCCCGCTGCGGGCCCTGCTACATTAGCAATAATCACTGATAGACAAAAACAGCATAACGCAATATTTGGTTCATCCGTCGTTTTGTACCGTGACATGTGACACAAGTTCTGGTAGACTTAATTAAATATAGCTTCGCTTAAAATGAGTTTGTGCCGAATCCAGTTTATTGATTGTTTGCAGAGAGACGTTTGGACGCCAAAATTGTCAATAATCAGATTAAGTATCTTTAGTATTTTGCCACATTGTGGGTTGCAGTTCATGGTTATATTCACTCATTTCACACAAAAAATGCATCCGGTGTTAGAAATGTTTTTCTACTGTGTTGGGTCGCCGTTTGGTACACAAAGTCAAATTTGGGAACTGATTTATATACAGGTATATGTTGTGCATGCAGGACAGACCTGTGTAACCGCCGATCGGTTCAGCACACACACACAACGTATAGATAGGAGGCATGACAGAGTGCAGGTCATGAACACACGCATAGGGACATACTTCAGCTATTTATCTGAAACCTCTGGTTTCCATGGTTTCCTCTGTCTCTCTTTCTCTCTCTCTCTCTCTCTCTCTCTCTCTCTCTCTCTCTCTCTCTGCTATTGAATTCAAAGGACTCCGAGAGAGATTTCTTTTCAGCTCACTTTTTGAAGCATATAAACCGTCTCCAACTAAATACGCTCCATGTGAATACCATTGTATAGGGTGGTACACTTACAGCCAAGTATACTTATATGGCTTTCTTACGTTCAAACATGCAAATACCGTTATAATACAATTTTATCATTAAAAACGCAGATTCTTGACATTTATAGGTACTAAAATGTGAGGACATTTAGCAGACGCTTTTATCCAAGGCGACTTACAGAGAGTTAGTACCACTCTAAAAAAATAACGCAGCGTTGGGTCAAAAAGCACAAACCAGAAAATGTTTATATTCGACCCAACAATGGGTTAAAAACAATCCAACATTTTAGGTTTAAACAACCCCACATAGATTAATGTACAAACCAATGGTTGGGTCCATCCTTTTTGACCAAACAATCATTACTCGTTACTATCCTATAGTATACTTTGGAATACCAAACCTACTTTGCTCATATAAGTGCTTCATTATAAATGCCTATTTACCCTGAAAAGTGAACGCCAGTACACACACACACACACACACACACACACAGTGCACTAAAGGATCCCGATTTCAAGTAACCTCCCCCCTCGTGGTTTCTGAATTTCTTAATTACATTCCTTGTACTGACTCACACTCACACTGTGCACTGTCAGCACAGGTACCCTCAGTGCTGATCAATACCAAGTCGCTAATTAAACCTCTCTCGCTCCAACCGCTAGCATTAGCATGAGGAAGCTCTTCGTTGAACTGAGCTAACACCATATCCTCTAAAGCATTACTGAGTCAACGGGGATCACACGCTCGAAGCCTCTCAGGTTAAAGGGGCAGGTCTGAGATCAGTTTTACCCTCATTACCACAGATACATGTGTTTTCGGTGTCTGATTTGAAATCCGATTTCTTCTTTTATATGGTGTTTGAATTTACCTAAATAGTGGACTGAGGCAATAAAATTGATTTGTTGATTATAATCCGATTCATCAATCATTATCATGTCTGAATCTTTGTCAAACTAATGGCTACAAATTGTGCTTTGCTATCTCCTTTTTCTTTTTGCAGAGACTCGAGGGAGTTAAATAGTGGTACTGTTATCTGACCTAAAGAGAGGTCAGAGGTCAACATTTACAATGTGTTGGGTAGGTTGAGCTGTGTTATGGTGGGGTTGGATTGGGTTTATGTGGTAAAGTTCTTTCTGTCGTGAGTCACAGTTTAGCTGTGTTGGTTTATTTTTATGGGGTTTTGCTGTGTTGTGGTCATATGATTTATACGGTATGTTTGTGTTGTTTGGATTAGTCCAGTTCATACAGTAGCGGTGTCTGGTTGTGTCAATAGGGTTTAGCTGTGTTGGGTTGTGTTCGTACAGTTCAGCTGTGTTGTGTTTTTTAGCTATTTGTTTTAGTTTGTTATTTGTGTTGCTTGTCGCTTGTTTTAGCTAGATCAGACTGTGTTCATAGGGTTTAGTTCAATTCAGATGGTTTAGCGGTGTTGGCTTCTGTTCGTATGAGTTGTGTTAGGTTATGTTCATGGGGTGGAGCTGTGTGGCACTGTGTTCATACAGTTCACTTGTGTTGTGTTGTGTTCATTTGATTTAATTAGTTGTTTGTGTTTATGTCTGTGTTGGACTGTGTTCACAGGATTGAGTTGAGATCAGGTGGTTTAAATGTGTTCATGTAATTAGCTGTGTTAGGTTGCGTTCTTGCAATTTACCTGTGTTGGGCTGTTCATATGGTTTAGCCATGTTGGGTTGGGTTCATGGGGTTTAGCTTTGTTGGGTTGTGTTCATTGGGTATGGCTGTTTTAGGCTGTTCAGTTTAGCTGTGTTTCTATGTGTTTGTCTTGTTTATCAGTGTTGGGTTTTGTTGATGTGGTTGAACTGTGTCAGACTGCGTTTATTGGGTTTAGCTGTGTCGGGTTTGTATGTGCAGTTTAGATGTGCAAGGTTGTGTTCAGACTGTTTAGTTTGTGTTAGACTGTTCACACAGTTTAGCTGTGTTTGGTTGTGGTGATAAACTTTAGCTATGTCGGGTTGTATTCATTTGGTGTAGCTCTTTTGGGTTGTGTTCCTGTAGTGTTGTGTTGGTCCAGTTGTGTTAAGGTTAAATATGTTAAAGTGCTAAAATAATTAGAAGCTTCATTACTGTCCGTGTGCTGGAATCAGTGTGTCGCTCCAGCCCCCCGTAAATGAGTCGGGCGCTGATGAACCTGCCTTAATTAGACACACAAACACACAAATACTGTGCAAGTCTTAACTACAAAACACTTTAATTAGCATGATAATGATCTGTCATTTAGAAGCCTAACCCACTTAGCACACACATACAATACACCAAGTGTGTGTGTGAGTTTAAGATCAGGTCCCTCTTGCCCTCAGGTACTCTCTTTCTCAGCCGTTCTTGAGAGGGTTTTGTCATCTGCTGTACTGCCCAAAGCATTGTCTACAAGTGAGAGAAAGATGAAGGAAAACAAGAGCGATCAGAAAAAAGAGAGCCATTAATAGAAAGGAAGTCGAAAAAGAGGTCAGGATAGGACTTAATACAGTGTGGTAAATGTCGCACAACAAAACACTGGCAGTCAAAACGATCTTAGCAATTTATCATTTTATATTTTGTAGGTACATTTTATTTGAATACATTTTTAATGTTTTCCGCATGCACACATAAACTCTGCCTTTGTTGCAGATCTCCTAAGAGTCTATTTGTTGACTATTTGTTGTTTTGTTGACTTTGGATGCAGTAGTATAAACAAGGTGAGTGATTTTGCATTGTCTTAAAATTTGACATCACCGGTCTGGTCAGGTCACAGTCCCTTTGTTACGGTGTGGGTTCGGGTTAAGTCAAACGCATGAGCAAACTTCTGAGATATGAGTTAAAGAGTCCTGTCAAATATCAGCTGCAGACCCTGAAGAAGAAATGACTGTATTAATAATTTAACTAAATAAAAACAGCATTTTTATAATCAGAGTTTTTCTTCATAATTTATGACAAGAATACTCCAGCATGTCAAGATCATCAGAAAGAGTGTTTCAGTGGAAGTCTGAATGTTTTGACGAGTTCTGTTTTACATCAACATGTTTTCAGATTGCTCTACGTCAGGGTTGACATTTTTACATTATATGGTTTTGTTGAAGTTATTGTTTATTTTTTCGGTTTTATGAATGTTTTGAATATGTTATTCATCACATTTTAGGCAATTTTCATATGTGCTTTTGTTGTTTTAATTATGTATTTGTTTTTTTAATTTTTTACTATGTAAACTATTTTTAGATTTTGTTTTGTTTATTTCCATTTCATTTCTAGTTAATCATTTGAGTGTCTCAAAAAGGTTTCAGCTTATTGCTGCAGCAGCATTTCCATTTATTTGTTAAGTCTAAATAATATTAAGGCAGAAATTGTATTTGATATAATTTATCAGAAATGTAATAGGTCTATCTTTACAGTATCAGTAAGTTTGTTAAAGATATTCTCGACATTCAAGTGGACATTAGGATATCAGTGCTGGCCACATGTTTGGTTTTCTTCAATAGTAACAGGGTTGACATTGGACATTCAGATGGTAAGTGTTGGGATTAGTATGATGATACTTACGGTTAGCAATAAAGTCATGGTATCATAAAATATGCATTGCAGAATGTATATATAATGTATTTATTTTCTGCTGCTCTTTGTTTTCTAAAATCCATTAGCTAAAAGGATCTTTGGGGAACCAAAAATGGTTCTTCTATAGCATCGCTGGGAAGAATTTCTTGTAGCACCTTTTTTAAATAATATGATTTGTCCTGCAGCTCTAGTGGAAATGAACGCAGACAGACAGAAAAGGAAAAACGTGTCTATACCTGTCTAACATTAACAGGCCGGTCTCTCCCTGCTGGAGATCTCCGTTCTCCTACTGCTTTTGCATTCAGCGGACGGGTGTTTTGCGGCTCGCAGCGGGAAATGTGCCAGGGAGAAATCTCTGTCCGATCGCTAACATTGAATGACAACAATGTTTCTTTTTTCTCAGCGTTTCATCCCACATTCCAGGGCCCGCTCTCATCTTTTCCTCTGAGTTACGTCAGCCCTGTTCTGCTCTGTCTGATCCGGGCAGGAGGATTTGAGTGTGTGCGCGTCTTTGTGTGTGTGTACTAAGGTGCATCGGGCACTGGGAGGGCATCAAAGACTGTCAGAGCGAATCAAAGACCCTGCCAACCTTGGAAAACCGGGCACGCGTGCACACACTCTTAAGCGTCATGCCAAGTGTTTTTTAGGAGAATTTTGGCCGTGTTTGCCCTCTCGTTTACGTGTTTTCCACAGTTGATCATTACAAATGGCAGAGGTCACAAGGCTGGCAGATGTCCCCACTGCATGGGCCGCCCTCTCAATCTCATCTAGATTCTGTTTTTATCAGTAGTTCTCCATTAACTATTTTCCAGTAGATCTGGATGATTGAATTCTCTCTTCATTTCTGAAATGTCATGCGTATGAAAATGGCTAGTCTTCAGTGTTTGAAGCGAAAAAAAGAAATCGGGTGTACGAACAATCACAAAATATCGTAGACATAAGAATATAATTGACCGCCCTTGGTTTAACTGTTTGCTTATATTTAAAATCATTGGACATTTGCGAACAATGTTTTGATCAGACTTCGTAAATCTTTTAAAGAGTCTGTAGCAGAGTTTCTCGCACTAATTGAAATACTCTGAGGAGTTTTAGCCGTTCGGTGACGGATACAAGGCCGCATTTGATAAAACGAGCACGCAATTTGGCTGCTTTTTCTCCCTCTCTTTCCTCCCCCCTCCCGTCACATCAAAGCGGCATGGAGCTCAATATTGAGAAATTCCATTTGCCGAGCATCTTTAATAGGTGCGATGACGGAGACGAGCACTGGAGAAAACCTGATGAAAAGAGAGAGAGAGAGGGGCGAGCGTGAGAGAGAATTAAAGGAAGCGTCAGATCTGGCAGGGACGAGAGAGAGAGAGAATCAAATGGGCCTCTCTGGCAGAAGAGCGCCGTGACTCACAAGTGTTATGTGACTCAGTTTCCCAAAGCGCCGCGATCGTATAACCTGTCAGTTATCACAGACTGCACGTTTATTAAAACTTAATGCCTGTATACTGCTGATCCTGGACCAGAGAATGAGTGTGCCCTATGGGATACTCCGGTAGGGCCCTACCATCTTAAAGAGAGTTCACCTAAACATGACAATTCTTTCATTATTTACTCACCCACGTGTCATTCCTACCTGTAGGACTTTCTTTCTTCTGCAGAACCCAAAAGCAGATATTTTGAAGAATGTTGATAACCATCAATATTTAACCCCCATTGACTTCCAATATGGGCACAAAACCACTGAGACATTTCTCAAAATATCTTCTGGGTTCCCAGCAGACCAGAACCTCCTCCTTCAGTTCTGGAAACATGCAGATGTAGTAAACAGGCTGTGTGAAGGGCAGTGGGGAAAAACTAAGCTGCAGGGAAATAAACTTGAACCAGTGCAGGTCTCACAGCCGGCTAGGGTCAGTTTTGTTCCCTTGAACCCAGTGTGGAAAATGTGTGTCAAGCGGTTTTTTTTCAGACCATCATTCATGTGTGCGTGTATGTGAGAGAGAGAGAGAGAGAGCAAGAGACACGGTTTAATCCTTCAAGGTGGGGGCCGTCGTCCATTCGCTGACCTCTTCTCACACACACACACTCCTCCTGTCTTGGATGTATGCGCAGCCTATGTCTTTGATCCCCAGCTGAAGGGTACTTACAGGCCAAATTCCCAAATACGTGAGAGTCCGCCCTCCAGCTGGAGACCGGGAGAATGAATTCTTCCACAGCTCTGGGAATTGGGTCTCGGTGGCTTGAGCTATTAATATAGCGTATTCTGCGGCCGAGAGAGAGACAGACAGACAGATGCAGTTAAGAATATCGATCAGTTATTGACAAATGCGTTTGTTACAGAAACCGTGACCCAACCCACGACCCCGACTTCAGGTCAGTTTTGATCCGACCCCACTCTACAGATTTCACATCTGACCGCAGAGATCATCGGGTCTGCGATCAGCCGCTGACCAAACGCATCATCGATACAATTATCATAGAGCCGTTTATGATATTAAAGACGAATCGCTGAATCGAAGTGAATTGAATTAAATCGCATCTGCTTGTTACAGGTGATGACAGACGGCTCGAGTCCGTAATCGAGCCTACAGCGAGAGAGCGGGTCTGCGCGCACGTGCGAGAGAGAGAGGGGGATTTGGCTCTTTATCTCTCCACAGCCCTGCGTAGCTCAACGGCCAGTAAGCAGGATTAATGGTCCTGTCTCAGCGTGAGCCACACGCACACACACACAGAATGATGCTGGTAATCGCATGCAAACAGCGCACGCTTGTCAGGCCGCGCACACACATTTGAAGAGTACAGGAAGCACCTGTTTCTCTCCAACAGAGCCGCACACACACAGTTTCATCCGTCCTCTCACTGTCTCCTCATCTCGGCTCTCGTTGTCTTCCTGTCGTCTCGCTCCCGCAGTCAGGGTTTCCCTGTCGCTCTTCAGAGGCTGGTGGAGCGTGACGGTAAGACGTCCCTGGAGAAATCCCACCGACATCTCCAGCGTGCCCTCGCGCTCTCAGCTGCCTGCCACCAGCTCGGTAAATATAGAAAGCAGAAGCGAGACGGCACCGCGGGAGAAAAAGCCGACACTTACAGTAGACGCTGAGGCTGAGAGTCGAAGAAGCTCTCTAAAAAAGCTCAACAAAGGGACAGACGGGGTTGTTTGAGGGACAGTTCGTCAAAAACGAAAATGCTGTCACCGTGTTTTCCCTTGTGTTTTGAAACAGATTTGACTGTCATCTGCACACAAGAACTCCTCATTTACATATAATGAAAGTGAGATCTTTTCCCCCCCCAAAAAAGCAACGTGAAGATATACAGTAGTGTACAGTTATCACTCGTGCGCCATGTTTTAAAGGAACATTATTTAAAGGAATACAACTTTGCAGATCATATAACGTAAATGATCTGAGACCTACCGATAACGGAAGATTTTAAGCAAATAGCTTTGTTCGGTTTATCACCAAAAGCCACTGCGTAAAAACATCGGACGAATAACTGAAAATGTTCAAAGTCAGATGAATAACCTATATTACAATGTGATGGATTTATTTCTTAATTATACGTGAATTATAAATCGCAATCTCTTTCCCAGTTAGAATTTAGGTCTGAGATCACAACCTCTTTCCCAATTAGAATCCACGTCTGAGACAGCAAAGAGGCCTCGATAACCCATATTACACAGTGAATGCGATGGTATCATTTTATTTATTTATTAATTAAACGTGAATTATAAATAACAACCTCTTTCCCAATTAGAATCCACGTCTGAGATAGCAAAGAGGTCTCGATAGTGATGCACGTGTATCTCTGAAAATAATGCAGGTGAAAAAGAACACAGCTTGCACAGGTGACGCAGGTGAGCTGAATTTGCGTGTCTTTGAATTAATTTGTGGATGATCTCTCTTTTAAGGTGTGATTTAACTTTAATAAGTTAAAAGACATTTTCACCAGATCAGTTTAAAGAGAACTGCGCTCTGTAGCGTTTGTTAACTGTGACTGGCAATGAGGTTAATAGAACTCGAGCGAACCGAGGTCTTTCGTAACTGTGCGGATGAACACGAACACGCACACCGTCGCAAGGAACATTTTTCAGCACGTGCACAGGCAGAGCTGTGAAGGCCTGGCACAGGCACCGCACGTTGGCACAGAGATTGTCTCTGCATGCCCTCTGAATATCTGCCGATCTGCCTCGACAACGATCTCCTCTCTCTCTCTCTCTCTCTCTCTCTCTCTCTCTCTCTCTCTGTGTGCGTGCGTGTGAGAGAGAGCGTTATTACAGCGATAAAGGAACTTCAACCGGATTATACGAATAAATCGAGATGCGCGGTGTTAAACGGGACTCCGTCCCGGCAGACTGGATCTACTTTCGTAGGCTCGTATGCTCGGCACTCTTTTGATCGGCGTCGCTCTCTCTCTCACCCTCCCTCTCTCTCTCTTTTCCTCTCGTCATTAATCTCGTGGCAGCGCTGCAGGAAACAGCTTTCACAGGCAGCTGGAATTTCATCTCCTCCCTTGGTCTTTATTACTCTTCCACTCAACCCGTCCCTCGTTCACCCTCTCGCTGTCTCCCTCCCTCTCTCTCTCTCTCTCTCTCCCTCCCTCCGTTTATTACGGCGCTCTAATCACTCGCGCAGGTAACTCGCCCACAGTACAGCCGGCCTTCACGGCACCTTTACGCACACGCACACACTCAGGATCCCGGGCTCATAAACTAACGCGTGCGCACACACTTCAATCGCACACGCCGTGGGTTCTTCTCTCAGAAGGGCAGGGTAAGTGACGGGGAGGGGGGGTTGGCTCGGAATGATAAAGAGAGCGGAAAGACGGAGATCGTGATTAGAGAGAGAGAGGGATGCGAAGCGCTCGGATACGGAGAGCGGCGGTGCGCCATCTCCCCCTAGCGACCAATAATAGAGCTGCACTCCCGTCAGCGCGATCGGGTCTGCGCTGTATATAAGTTGCTTTATATAAGCCACATTTTTGCCATTTATATACACAGAATGTAGCATATATAAGCCATAGATGAGTAGTTATTTATTAAAGCGGTTTTAAGCAGTCTAGATGATTGTTTAGGGGATTTTTCTTTGTTTTAATAAGCTTAAAATGATGATAATCAGATATTTATATTTTATTCCCAACCTGACTGTGTGGACCTATACAGATTGTTGTGAAATAAAGTAATATTAAATTATTAAAATCACTGGCACCGAGTTTTCAAAGGAAGCATTTTTATTATCTCCAAGTGTAATATCATTAAATGTCGCAAAGTTTCCAATGCAACTGCAATAAATTATAAATAATTTCCAAATATTATTTTTCATCCCATATATTTCCTCCACACGCGTTTTCGTCACAAACTACTATTAACAGTCTGTTGGTCTCTCTTGTGGGCTGGGTGTCATCCACACCCGCTCCGACACATCTGTGCGCGCTCACGCGCTGATTTTCACAGGGTGCAACCCCGCAACTGCGTCTCTCTGTGTTGCATCACAGCGTTAAATCAGCACTTCGCGCATCAGGGCGCACGTTCCGAGACGCTTGTGCGGGTGACGCAGGATCGAGTCCGGTCTGCAACGTGTCCTGTTCGGTTCGAGATTTATGGGCATGACTGTGAAACAAAACAAATATACATTTGTAAATGGAAAACAATTCAAATAATAAAATCAAGTCCGAATTTTAGGAATAAGCATATGCAGAAGAAAACACAAAGAAAGTCATTACTAATCAGTCTTTTGCAAAGCATTATAAAATATTATGAAATTAACTTTTATCTAATGAAAATACTTGAGACACTATATGTTTTATATCTAGATGATCGGAAAAAGAGAGAGGGGAATAACTACCGCATTCTCTCCGTCTCGATACGCATGGGCTCTAGGCTCGGCTGATCGTAGCGTGTCGTGCTGCGTCTCCTGCAAACAGGCAGGCAAATAATCAGTTGGCAGAATCTGCAGTGTGTGTTCCTGGCAGGACACTTTGCTCGCCCGCGCTGTTAAATCTTCTCATTTCCTTCCACCCGCCTATCTCAAAACACAGAAACCCAACCGCCATCATCTCCCCAAAACACAAGAAACCATGTCAGTGGATACAGCATAAGGAAAATATGCCTGTCTATTTTATTTCTTTCTTTCCATATTTGGTCTGTCTATGTCTGTGTGTCCATTATTCCGTATAACTGCATGTCTGTCTGTCCTTATTTTGTCTGTCTATCAACCTGTCTAACTTTCTTTCTCCTCATGAAGGAGCTCTGCGATGACAGAACCAGCGCACCAGCGTCTCACTGCCTCGAGCGCACAAGAAATCAAAGACGCGAGACCTACAAGCAGCAGAACTTCCCCAAGGGAAATACAAGGTTTGCGTGTGGCTGCTACCGCCCACAAATGCACACACATGCAAGTGCTACACCAATTTTAATGCAATACTCGGATCATATACAAGTGCACACGCATACACAACAAAGCTTAACATGATTAGTTTTTAGCTTTCTAAATTGAATACGCACACAATGGTGCATTCTTCAGTCTGTTCAGACGTGAATTCTTGACTCCGGCAACCCTTGTTCAAATTGAATTGCATACAAACATACTTGCACTGTTTCCGCAGAATGTAGTGGAGAGTGAGTGCATTTTCTTTCACACTTGGATGATCTATTAAAACGGAAATTTGTCCACACAAAACAAAAAAGCAAATAGGCCTGCATCCCACAATGCAAAGCGTTGCGCTCGAGCTGCAGTTTACACCGTCCAATTCCTAAAGTAATATTCTAAACTAAAATAAGCTCAAATTGTCAAACAGCTCTATTTATTTTAAAGTTAAAAACTTGAATGCGTATCCTGCATGGGTGTGAAAAAATGAGGAATTGGGTGGCAGTATCTGACTGATGGCACTGCCGTCCAATGGCGTTTGAGCACCATGTGTTTAAGGCTTAAAATGTCAACTAGAGAGCAACACACACACACACATGCTACAGAACAAGAAGGGCAGCTGTGTGCCGACACACAATTCCCCCTAAAACACACACACATACATATACAGCGTGTGTGGGAATTAAATAGAGCATGCTGACCACGAGGGTAAAGTCATTACGACGGCCGAACACGCGCTACACACTGAATTTTGGTTGATGCAACCGCAACACAATTGAGCACAATTTTACTTAGTAGACAGAAAATCAATTTTTCCTCAGTTTTAATATTGTCTGCTTTCTCGCTCCTACTGTAGTTAGCGACTGGCGGCAATGCAATCGCTAATGTGCGTATTAGCCTGACACCTCATCTGCGCTGAGAGCGAGTGAAAAAAAGTCAATTTGTACGAGACATTGTCATTTGAACACAATTCACGTTCAGTAAAATGAGTTGGACTGAAATGTGTGTTTCACAAAGAGATACTTTGATCATTTCCGTCACATCGTAACGGTAGCTCCGCCCACGCTCAACGGTCATTGGTCATCCCATCTGTCCCAAGGCTGGGCAACAATGAACCCGCTGCTCTGCAGCTCGCTCACAGGGACTTCTGTATTCTCAAACCTATCTCGGGCCTCCCGGCGGAGCTACGCGAGGAGGCCCTTGTCAGGCAGCTCTTTGGCCTGAGGCCCGGACCACACGCACACACAGAGAAACACACGCATGCACACAGAGCTCCGTGACAGCAGGCAGAATGCTTGGCACTGCCAGGCGTCAGACGGGGGCAGGTCGGAATGTCAGCGGGCAGCAACGGCTGCCACGGCAACAGATCCATCTGTGTCTGCGGAGGGAGATTCCATTACCGTGACGATGGGTTACATCACTCATGCACACTGATTTCTCTCTGTTCTGGGAGGAACTTCACGTCTCAGTGATTAAGTAAGGGAAGTAATTCATGTGAGAATGTTAAAAATTTTCTTCAGATTACATAAATAGCGGTGAAAATTAAGACGTACAGATGTAAACATGCAGTATATTTCGTTTTATACATTAATATGTAAGTAGATATACAAAAGGTGTAGACGAGAGATGCGAACTTTTTCAACCGATTCAGTATGAGTCAGTTAACCGGTTCAACCAGTTCACTGAAAAGAACCGGTTCAAAACAATGAATCATTCACGAACGAACAACACTAATTTACATGCATGCCCCTGCTTGCCCATGCAAACATCGCATTGTTAGCTTGTTTTGGGTGGTTGTCAGGCTGTTGCTACGCGGTTGCTAAGGTGTCCCGTGTGGGTTTTTAAGCACATTGCGGTGCATTTGACAAAGCGCTTAGAAAAAAGACGAACATCTTTGTGCATAATGGATACATCTGTCTGATCCGTCACTCAAACACGAACGTGAAAAATCTGACACACTTCAAATTCGAGAAAAAAAATCTAGAATAAATAAAATAACGCATTGAAACAAACAACAAGCTTGCAAAAGCAGATAAAAGCTCTCAACAAGGATTCATTTACATCGACTAAAACAAACGTCACCAGAGACATCCATTATGAATATTTGGGAGTAGGTCCTGCGCGGGCCGCTTTCATAGACGTTTTTTATTTTGGGAAGCAGATCCGGAGCGTGCGTTTAGGAAGAGCAGAGCAGGTTGATGGATGTGTGTTTATGGGGAAATGAGTGATCCGGAGAAAGCGACGACAATGTATTATAGACAGAATTGACAGCTGTATAATTTTGCTATTATACACTCTTGTGGGAGAGCGGGAGCGATGGCTCTGCCCCAGCATGACCCTTTGATCTGATTCGACAAAACCGTGTTATTATGCGTGTCTGCTGTCAGGACGGAAAAAAGCAGCGCACACACAAACGCATGCAGAGATATTTCTCTACTGTGGCAGGCAGGGATTTTTTTTGTATAGTTGTTTTAGAATTGTAACAGGGGTCAAGACACCGCTTTAGTTAAAATGCTCGTGTTCGTGTTTTTCCCAATTTAGTAAGTTTACTAAATTTGTAGTTAGTTTACACTTTTATTAAATAAAATTTAGTTGAATTTACATGAATTGTTTTGTATTTGTAATGTCGGTAACATTTTACAATAAGGTCTCATTGATTTACATTAGTTAATGCATTTGCTTACACAAAATGACAATGAGCAATATAATTTTTCATATTTTAACGTTTATAAATCTTTAAAGTCCCAGTGAAATAAAAAATTGCAATGCCTATTTTTTCATGAAATATTGCAGTGTTTATTGTTATTAGTTTATCAATGTGGGTCATTCTCTTTTTAAATTTCATGTGCCCTCATAATCTTAAATTAAAATCTGAAAATCCACTTTCTTCCTTGAATGATCCATTTTAAATGACGTAAATTAGACGGTTTGGGCGGAGCATCCGTTAACTCCTCCCCTTCAACTGTCAGTCTGCTGCTTGTTCCATTTCATAATGCAACGGCTGTTTTATGCATCCAATGAAATTGCAGAGATAGACGATAGCCACGCCCACCATTTGTCTCATTAGAAATTCAATTTCACTTTGAAGTGTGTCAAAAGACGGAAGTACATTTACATTTACATTTAGTCATTTAGCAGACGCTTTTATCCAAAGCGACTTACAGATGAGGAAACATTGGAAGCAATTATAACAACATATGCAACACGATCGCAACTTCCGGTTCTCAGACTTCAATGTTAGTTTACACAAAAGCAATTTTCTGTTTTTTTATGATAAGTAACTTAATGTAAACAAATTACAAACTAGTTTACAAACTGAATTTTACAAAATAAATGTATTATTTTAAAATATTACAACAATGAGCTTTTCTCATTTAATTCAATTTATCTATTTTAGCAGCCAGAATCACAAGCAAACGCACATTCTCAGCTGTGACATCACATCCTGTCAGTCACACAGTTCACACTTGTCACGCACACATGTGTTTTTCTTACACTCGGTCGACCACTCGGTCACCTTGCACACACTCAAACGTCTCTCTGTTTTAACACACACACACACACACACACACAGCTAATGCAGAGAAACCTCAGGTTCACCTTACACACACACACATGCTGGGCATGTCTCTCTGCCACCTCTCTCATCTGTACAGATATCGCACACATCCACGCTCTCATCTTACACATGTCTTATGCGACTCTTGCGTTTGACGTAACACAGATGCAGCTTTGGTTGCTCTCTCGAGGCCTCGACGCGTTTGCAACACATCTATTGTTTTCTATATATCTTGTCTTGTTTTATATTGTGGTGAGGACTTAATGCTTTTCAGCTGAGCTTATACATATTGACTTTTTGTTGATTAGATTAATTAATTAAAATAAAATAGATTTAATAAACATATTAAAAGGCCTATATAAAAATATATATATAACGTTTGCGCCAAATACTCAGATATATACAAACACCTACGTACATAGTTACGTCATTCACAGTGATTCATGAATGTGGGCGAACGCTTCAGAACTCGTTTTCCACGATTTATATTTATACTTTATTGTCGCGATAAAACTTTTATGTTATTGTTAGGCATGCATTTCTCTACGGAGAAATCGAACGGGATTTTTATTTCCACAGCCCGCCTGTTGTGGTCTAATTAGTCCCTTTATTAAGCTGTCTGTCTCAAGGGGGCCGTTGAGAGCCCCACAAACCAGGTGATTTCAGGTTTTAACATTATTTTGGGAATATTTGAGCACCACAGACACGTTGCTGTGTGTTTAAAGCGTTTTAATCCGTCACCCATTTACCTGCCGGTTCCAAAGCGCTGCATCAATATTCATTAATGTGTCACGCTGACTCCAGACCAGTTCATTCACTGCCGTAGGTCAAAGGTTAAAGACAGCTGTAAACGATAATGATTCAACAATTCAACACCACTCAAGCTGGGGTTTATACACAGTTTGCAGGACCTGAAAAGTTCACCGCACTCCATTTCCTGTGACTCATCTATATTACATCACCATTTCCTACCACTAGTGTGTGCGGAGCATTTTATGTGATTGAGATTAATCGAAATAAAACAATAAGCGCTAAAATCTTTAAACCCTCGACAACAGGTGTAAAACCTTTAAAGGGGTGTATTTTACACTTAGGATATTTTTTGGTTTCTTGCACCCAGCACGGTTGTGTTTTAGTTTTTCAGGGCCATTTTCACATATACTGTAATATATCTAAAACCTTTTTACTAAGAATTTTTATTGTTTGTATCTAAATTATTTTCATTTGGTTATGATTTTCTTTTTATTGTCTGGTTTCCTTTGCCTGTTTGTATTTTTTTGGTTTGACAATTTTATTTAATTTGCTTGTAAAGCACTTTCCCCGGTTTTAAAAAATGTGGTTTATAAACAAACAAACAACCTAAAAAACACGCGCATGTTTTCTATAATATGACCCCTTTAAAATTCATGACCTCTGAGCTACCTGTGGTCATTAAACACCTGTCTCCCACCTTAAACTCATTTCCATTACTGGCATGTTCATGCAAATGTGTGTGTGTTAACGTGCTATGTCACATTGCCTGTCTAGACTTCTGTGTCTGCTCTTTCATTTTTACTAGATCTGTTGTGTAAATCTGTATTAAAACACAAAACGTGAGCAAGATTTACTGCTCCAAAACGTGTGACAACTAGCCCCGCCCACTTATCTTATTCTTCTCCAAGCCTTTTTGTCTTCCTCCTTTTGTCCTCAGACCATGACATCACTTCTCAAATTTGATAAAAAAAACTTCTCACATTTCCAACCGGGAGAACCAAACGTGCTGTCTTGGGTAACCATGACGTGAAACCGTCTCGAAACATCTGCATGTTTTTCAGGCATGGGAATCCCACAACGGGGCGTGATGTCAACAAGTTCGAGCACGCTTGGAACGACGGTTTTGTGTAAATGACTGAGGTGTAATCCTGGTGAAATCTTTGTGTCAGTGCTTAAAATGTCTCCCAGTCCATGAGACGGAAATTTTTAATGTCTAACCCATAACGTAATATCCAGACGTTAGCCGTAAAGCATCAGCAACAAATGTGACATCTGTTGAGTCATCGCTGTACCGAAGTTTAACACGCCTATAAATCTGTACTTAAGCAATGAATTCCTGCATTTTACCACGGTTAAAGGCACGTTCAGGCAGAAATAAAAATCGTGGATTTGCATTTGCCACGTTTCTGTCTGTACAGCTGATAATAATTGATATGAATGTCATCCCTAGATGAACACTCGCTCTACGCGTGCACTCGCATACAGTCAGCATTCGGTCAGATACTTATATTTAGAGCCGTAAATTGAGAGCCGCGGCTCTGTATATCGCAAGCACTCAAATTAGGAAACATTTGCAAGCCAAAGTAATAGTCAAGTCAGAAGCCTCATTGGACTGAGCGGCACACACCCTTAGAGACATCACTTGATAGTCTGCTATCACTTTTCAGAGCCACCTGTCATTCCTCAACATTTGAAGGTTGTTCTAAAAGAGGCATGAAATGAAAAGTTGTCGATATGTAGCTCGCACTCAAATGAAATCCCAACAACATGTGCAAGAGCGTCACAAAAGCGGTAAAAATATCGCACAAGGTACATGATGTTATCCTTCTCTGTACTGGACTTATAAACAACAACAACTTTGTAAAGAACAAACAACTTGATTTAGGAACAAACCGTAATGTTTAATAAACAACGTTTAACAAACATCTTTTTAGGAAATGTTAACAAACATATTTACAAACAGCAACGTTTGGCAAACATGTTTAACAAATAACTTTTTAACAAACATCTTAATAAAAACATTTCAACAAACAGCACTGTTTAACTAAAAAAACTTTCACAAACAACTTTCTAACAAACATCAATATCTAACGAAAACTTCTTGACAACAAACAACATTTCAAGATTCAATGTTTAACATTAACAGCATAGATCAATTAACAGCGATGTTTCATGAACCTTAAACAAACTATCATCAATATTAGAAAATTCTGATTTAAAGATTGTATTTCAACGATCATAAATAATCAAAACGTTCTTAGTAAACATCAAAGCAACATTATAACGTCCCACTCACAATTAATATTCTGTCCGCAAACAGGAATTATGGTTTCTCGTCATTTTTATTCTCCTGATGAGGAATCTGTCTCTATTGAGAGTTCTCATAAAACATGCAGTAAACAAATGAAAGCGTCTCTTCGTGGTCACCAAGGAAACCGTTTTATTGCTCACTGTAAGACCGGCACCTGTGCACATTGTCAATTCTAATTAGTCAATAATTGCTGTAAATTAAGTGTTTTTGCAACATACAGAAGTAAACTCGCATTAAAACAACCCAAATGAGAGATGTGTTGTCATATAATACAAGTACACTGACAATCACCTACATACATCTCAACCATATGTCTCTACTTCAATCAACTTATTTTTACGAAACACACCCACAGGTGAGAACATTTCAATAAGATCTCTTTTACACTTCAGTTGTTTATCCCTTCTTGTGTTTCACGTGTTTTTTAAATGTATTTTTAAAACCCAAGCTAACAGAGAAACACTTTCTACAAATTCTCTCGAAGTTATCCAAAACATTCTTTGAAGTTACGTTAAAAGCGCATATGACCGACATTCTCTTTGCTAACGTTGTTAGTAAAACATTTTAAACATTCAGAAATAACATTTTCGTAACTTAATGGGAATGTTAGCAAAACGTTCATGGAACTTGGTATGGGACAACATGACCCCTAGCTGAGATAACAACATGCATGCAAAGACGACAAACACCCATAAACAAGCATGCATGCTGCATGCTCTGTCCATGCTCTCGAAGACTTGTGAGGAGGTCCAGTATCATCAGTTTTGTTTACATCTCAGTTGGATGTTTTGCTTTAACCTGATATCTGTCCTTGGCCGAGTATTTGTGTACTAGAGACCCTGTATATGGTACGGTCATATAGAGCTGTTTACTGTATCCCTCTTCTTCTAGGAATGTGAGATGTTGGAAATAAGTTTGTTATCATAACTGTTCCATACAGTATTCTTGGGTTACCTCTTGCCGTCTCCTAAAAAAACGCCATCAAATGTTTTATAGTGTTATGTTCACCATCGTGGTATTTTAAAAAACCGCAAGCTTTTGCTATCACACAGCGGCGTCAGCAGTGGAATTACATCAAAGCAAATGGTAAGCGGTAATCCTAATAACTATTATTAATTCTTTATAAAAGTGTTATTCATTTTGATTGTTACTAAATGGTATTAATCAAACGGATAATGTAACATTATAATACGTTTTGACTTCTGTGCTCAATAATGTCACACAAATAACATTCCAGAGGAACGACGCTAAGCTTTTTAATATGTCTCCCGTCTGTGATGAATTTATTACACCCCTGCTGTAAACACACAAAACGCAGCGAACGTAGCGGATCGCTGTGAGATCTGTTTGCACTCTGATGATAGACTCCAAGTGAGTCACAGACAAATCCCCCCCACACACATCTTTCCGTCAGCACGGCCGCGGAAAAGCCACTGAGCTTGTCAACAGAGTATGACACCAGAACGTCGAGTCAGGGACGAGTAGAGACGGATCAAAAACAGAAGTGTGGAGAGAGACAGGCCAAAGAAAGAAAGACAAAATGGACACAGTGAGACAGACAGACCTCTGAGAGACAGATGTATCACAGAAAGATAGTCAGACCAGTGGTGGACAGACAGACCGTTGAGGTAACAAGGGACAGACAGACAGACCACTAAAGGGCCGGGTTTACTTGACTTTCCAAATCCGTGTCCGCAGTTCTTACTCAATCACGGATAAGTGCTGATAAACGAGTTCGACACATGCGCAGTACGTCACCGAGTGGACTCGAGCATGCGCTGTTCTCGTCTAAAAAATGGACCTCCTGATGACGAAGATTACATCATGCGGCAGACGGCCGGACTATACTCGCCCCTTCAGAGACATATGGGCCATTTAGAGACAGAAAGACCACAGAGAGACAGACAGCACACTTAGAGACATACGGGCCACTGAGAGAAAGTCCGACCAGTGAGAAACAGACAGACCATTTAGAGATAGACAGACCACAGAAAGACAGACAGGTTGAGAGAGAGAGAGACAGACAGCACAGTTAGAGACATATGGACCACTGAGAGACAGAAAGACCACGAGAGGCCGAAAGACCATTCGGGACAGACGTACCATTAAAAACAGACACTTGGAGACAGAAAAAGCACATAAAGACCGAAAGACAGACAGGCTTCTGAGAGAGCAAGCTACTATAAACCCAGACGAAGAAGAGCAGCAGGTCTCAGCACTGACTCACTTTTAATAGGGTTATAACATATGAGTTTTCTCTCCTCGGTGGCTCATAAGAGAGAATATTGTCCAGCAGGCCCTTACAAAAATACCGTGTCAGTCACGACAGTGTCAGATGATATAACCATGACATTTTGAGATCGAGATGAACTAATATCTAATACAAATAACATTCATATTGCTATTTTGCATATGTTCTGTTCGAACTGCACTATTTGTACATTGTACGTACATTAATACGTTTTATTAAGCATATCAATCGCATAAATTGAATAGGTTTGTTTAGATCACTTGCGATATTGCGACCAACAATAAAACTTTCCTTAGCAAACAGGTTTGTATTTCTCTATAAGGATAAGTAAACAGATCCCGCATGCGCTCTGTACACATCTTTGATGTTTGTAAGACTCAGAAGATGAAAACACATCCAGCTGTGAGTGTGAGCACAGACCTGATGCATAAACGTGTCTGACAGATTTATAAACGCCGCTTTTAAACGCTCCATTTGCATGCGCTGCTGAAGTGGCACAGCACACAGACCTTGATCCAAACACGCCACAGAGCAGCCGAACGGTAAACGGCTCGCTGACCTTTACGTACCTGATAAGAAGTCCTGCGAGGGTCACGCGTGTTTGATAAATGTGTGCGCGTGCATGTGAAATTAACCTTTGCACGCTAGTTAAGACTCAAACGCACTGATAACGGTCATAATGTTTGACAGAGAGAGAGAGAAATATGACTTTTCTGTTTTCCTAGAGAGATTAAAAGCAGCGGGCAGGTTTTAATTAGTTTCCAGTAATAAGGCCATTGACCTCGGCACCAGTTTAATGTGATTTATTATTTCTTGTAATTGTTGGGGTGACAATTAATCAAGATGAAGTGTCAATGAAAGATTGTAAAACATATCATTTGTCTGTTGATGCATGTTTGAGTTTTTAAATGAACAGAAATGAACAGGTTGGAGATCACATCTGTTGAAGGAAAGATTAAAAACATAATAAAAGCCATCTTGTATACAGTTCACACCAAATTGATCCACGTCAGTGTATCGGATAAATATATAGAGAACTTTTATTCTGTAAATTAAAGTCCGCACATTTCCTTTACACGGCAGAAGACCTTGCTTTTATATTTTATTTTCTCTCTAATGCCGATCGAGCATTTAAGTGTGCCTGTATTTTGTATGTTGTTGTTTTCAGTCACCCTGAACGCCTCGACAGCGTTTGTTATCAGCGTTACTTGTTTTCCAGAAGTCTCAGCTGCACAAACAGGCACACACTCGGGGACTCTTGCGATGTCATGAAAACACACACGCAGCGTTTGTGATGTAAACAAGGGATTTGCTGAAGGTTGTGTGCAGCAGCAGGTGTGTGTTGAAATAAATGGTTAATTTTACTTGCAGTATATTTTAAGAAATGACTGGTTTTGTGTTCATACAAGAAGAGTCAATGAGTACCGATACCCACATTCTTCAAAATATCTTCTTTTGTGTTCTGCAGAAGAAAGAAAGTCATAGGCCTATAGGTTGACATGAGGGTGAGTAAATGATGTCCATTTCATTCACTTTGCGCATTAAAACCAGCGCAATACCTCAGAATGGCTTTAAGTGGTGTCTTAGTTTCATGCACTATGCAAGTTTTAGTACTTATTTTTCTTTCCGCCGCATGAGAAGAAATCATCCCACCAGAGGTAATCACTGACTGCATGTGTGGGCGATGCAGGTCGATGCACGTCACATTCATGTGTTATCAGCGAAAGTTTGACGTTGACATTAATAACAATGGCGCCGACCTGCACACACAAAGATGTGGGTGTGTTTGGCACCATGGCGACACACCTGCCAATTATCTCCGGAGAAATTGAGAGGAAGAGAGGGCAGGGACGCAACCGCGTGCAGAAAGAGAGAACGAGGTCAGAAACTTTGAGCATGGGTGTTCTGAAAAAGGGATATATGTACATACCCCCATGTCAAGAACGCTGGTAACCGAACAACGCCGGCCCCTATTGACCGCCATTGTATGGACGCAAAACCACAGAGACATTTCTCCGAATATCTTCTTTTGTGTTCCGGAGTCATGTGCAGGTTGTAAATGACACGAGGGTGAATAAATAATGACAAAACAACAATTTAGAGAAAATCTAAAAAATGAGAAAAAACAAACACCTGTCAGTATTGTGTGATCATCTAGCGTGTGTGTGTGTGTGTGTGTGTTTCATCTCATTGTTTTGTCCGTTTGCTCGTGCGCTCAGAGGCGAGCGACTTTGTTGTCACTGCGATGGTGACGTGTGTCATTTGTGAAAACAAATAGACTAGTTAATCTTTCACCACCTAAACGCATTAAGACCGACATGGTAAAACCACACAATTACGACTGACAAACGGATACATGGCACATTTTACTATGCAAAATGGTTAAATACACATCCTGAAGACACGTGCAACACACGATATGCTAACACGCACATGAATGATAACGGCTTGTGTTTGCGTTTACATTGACTTTTAACTATTGTGTGGCAACAATAGTGACCGTCATCATATACATTTGTTGTCTTTTACTGCATTTATACTTCTCTGGATGCTTGTATCAGTTTCTGCCTGTCTCTCTGTCTTTGTTTCTCTCTCTGACCGTCCCTTTGTTATCTGTCTGTCTCGCTCTGTTTCCCCGTGCATCTCTCTTCCTGTCTTTCTTATTTCATGTTCATTCTCTCTCTATCTTTCTTTCTGGCTGTCTCAGTTTGTTTCTCTCAGTCTTAACTTGTCTCTCTCTCTCGTGCTGTAGCTCTCCTTTTATCTTTACGGCCTTCTTTCTGTTTGTCTTTCTTTTGGCCTATCTGTCTCTCTTAGTTTGCCTCCGTTGTCAGTCGCTACCTGTCTCTCTTTTGTCGCTTTCTTTCGGTGTGGCCTTCTTTCTAGCTGTCTCTCTCTCTGTGTCTGTCTCTCTGATTGGTGTCGTTCCAGGGATTATGCAGAACGTCTCTGACCTAGATACACACACAGATCCCAGATTACAGGACACGGCGTTGCATGCTTTATATATTCAGATTAACAAAACAACAGCGTCCTACAGCCAGCTCAACCATTACGCACATATACACGCTCATCTCGGGCCTGTCCATTAACTCAGACTCACACACACGCTGAGAAAGAGAGGAAGGTCACGGCTAACTGAATTAAAGAGTGTGAACCACAGCTTCTCTCTCTCGCTCGCTCGCTCGCTCACTCTCTCTCTTTTTTCCTGTATTATCATCTAGTCTTGCGATCTCATCTTGTCTCCTTCTCCTCTCCACTCAGATCTGTTCATTTATCTTTTCTCTTCTTTCTTTTATTCTCCTCTCTTTTCTGCCACCTCGTCTGGTTTTGTCTCCTCATTTCATCTCATTTTGTCGGTCCTATTTTTCCTTATTTTCCTTCCTATCTGTCTTCTCTCTACTCTTCTCATTATCTTCCTCTTTCTTTCATCAGCTTCTCTCCTATTTCTCTCTCTCTCTTTGTTTTCTCTCACTTCTCCTCAATTTACCTCTTTCTTTACCTCAATTTTTCACGTATTTTCTCTCTCCTCTTTCTGTTCTTATTTTCCCACTTTATTTTCTTTCTGCAATTTTGCCAATCTTTCTCTTTGGTGTTTGTGAAATTGTTGAAGAAGAGTTGTATTTCCCTTTTTTGTTAAGACAATTTTAACATGCCACAAGTTGGTTAGTGTATCATTTATTTTGTGTAGTATGTAAATTGTAATAAAATGTCTCCTAAATTCCTCTCATTGTTTTCTTTCGTTTTCTCCTCTCTTAATCTCTCTTCTGTCCTCTTCCCATACTCTCTCTTTTCTTTCTCTCTTCTCTAATGCACTTCCCACTACCCATTTTCTCTCTTAGTCCGTTTCCTCTCCTCCCCTCTTATCTCCTCGTCTCATTCTCTCTCCTCTCCTCCACCTGAATTGATTAGCATTCATCCAGACTTGCCGCTCTTCCCCGGAGAGCCGATGGCACGCTGATAAATGGTCGGGGGGAGAGAGGGCGTCACTCTCGAACGGACTCGCTGACATCCTGCATTAACCAATCAATAACCAGACACGGGGGAAGGGGTCCCAGCTCGCCCAATCATTTGCATCGGCCCGTCTGGTATAAAAGAAGAAAGGAGAGAAAGAAAGAAAGCCGTTTGAGGAGGCCGGAACGCAGTGAGTTCGTAGAGTTTGCGCTGTGGGCAGGCGCAGAATGCTGTCGTAGGCGTTAAAGAGGAAGACAAAGAAAAAAGAGGCGTGAGAGAGAAAGAGAGAGAGAGAAAGGCTGCCAGGAAAGCAGTTATTTTATCACAACAATTCTTGCAGTTCAGCACAGCCAGAGGCACAGAAGGCCTCTGTCAAATTTAGAAACTGATGGATGGATGGATGGATGGATAGATAGATAGAGCACATGCTCTCAACATGTGTGTGTCCTCTCAACAAGGACGTCTAGAAAGGTCAGTTATGCAGCAATACAGCACAATGGGGTGGGGGGTGTGTGTGCGTGTTTTTGTAAGCAAGGACGACACCATTCATCTCAGCCCCACGACCCGTATATGCTGCTGATGAGAAAAAGCATACCCCATAAACAATTTTAAAAAAAGCTCCCGGTATCCAACGATCACACGTTATTGTGCGCCTTCATCTCTGCATGTGTGCATGCGGCGGTAATGAGTCACCGTGCGGATGTTATCCGGCTGTGCTGTATTCCCCTGCTCGGCGAGCTAAAGGGCTAATCCAAATTTAATCACGCAGAAAATGAAGGGCAGAACCTCGCCGCCCAGGACGGCACGAACGGCCGCTGATTGGAGGATGACGAATATGATTTGAGAGAGAGAGACGGAAAGAGAGCGAATTGGTATTTGCATCTTGTGCCGAGATGACGTTCTGCATTCGACCCTGGCCTGCGTTTCCTAAAAGCATTGTAAGCCTACGTCGATCGTAGCTCCTTTGGCTTTTGGGAAAAGCAGATTATCTCTGACAACTCTTAACATGGTCTTTCCTGACAATGATGCTGGATCAAGTCTAGGCAGCTTAATCCCAAATACCAGGCAACATGAGGTTGAGTGTCTTTATGGATGCAAATGTGAGAGTTCATGGACCTTCTTAAAGCCACAGTTTATAGAGATCAAACCAGTGCACAGAACCCCTCTGTGATAACATTAATCCGTATTTCTCAATGTATGGTTCCTCCAGCACCTGCAATGATCTTTTGTTCAAGAGCACAATGAATTTACAAGCCCACACCTTAAAACAACTTAGATGTTTATTTATGTTTGTATATCTGTAGGAATTAAGTAGGCTAATATCTTATTTGCCCATTCCATATTAACGTTCGACTATCAAACGATAACGTTATGCGTTATTCTAAGCTTGCAAACACAAAGCCCTTAAAACGCAAACAGATTCAATCTTTTTTCCCTGAAAGCACACTCCATCTGGCTTACGTCTGTTTGACGTCTGCTGTCAGACGTCATATAGACAGATATAAGATGTCTGTAAGATGTTTATGATTTAGAATGAATGCTCTTTCCAAGATATTAAGCATATGTTTTTACACAGCAGATGTTTTATAGATCTCCAGATCTTTAGAAGACGTATTACAGACGTCTCCGAGACGTATTGCAGATGATCAAACTATGTATTGCAGATGTCTTGCAGACGTGAAATAGACATAAGCCAGATGGAGTGAGATATCTGGGATCCCTTACGTCTGGCAGACATCTATTTGATGTAGTTTCATATAGATGTCTGTAAAATGTTAATGATTTAGAATAGATGTAAAACTGGTCTTTCTAAGATGTTTAGCAATGTTTTTAGTCAACAGACGTACCTGTGCTTGCCGGTGGAAATTGTAAAAATAATGTTTTGTTTTTCACCAGCTGTACAACACTCTATTGGATTAAATATTGTGCTTAAAATAGAAGTAGTATTTGACATCTACAAACATCTTTTGACAGCCACAGGTAAAGCGGGCCATGCTTTACCTACTGTTAGTATGTTCCACAGAGTAGATAAAATCTCAATTTTTTTATTAAATTTTTATTGTCCATGAAAACCATTCCTTGCTCACAAACATACGATTCTACTTTTTCGTTTTTCTATAGAAATGAAACAATGACATTTAACATTTAAAAGCGACTCCCTGATGTCTCGTCATTCTGACATGTCTGGGTCTCTCCTCGGTTTGAGGAAGCGTGCGCGACATGGCTTAATAACCTTCAGCCTTCGTTTATCGGCCTTCACCTTCCCGGGTGTGCGGTTCACTCTGGGCTCTTATCAGCTGCTTTACCGACAGAGCACAAGCCCACCGGAATAAAGACGCGCCACGGTGTTACCGACAAGACAGAAGAGCGAGACAAGTAGTGAGAATCGTCGAAAGCTCGACTGACATTGACGGCCCTGTGACTTCTTGAGATGATATTTCAAAGCTCTCTCTCTCTCCTCATTTTGCAGTCTTGCTGCAGAAAGCAATTATGAATCCCACCTCTCTGCCGTGTCATCTATGTATCCCCTCTTCCATCTCTCTCTCACCTTCGATCTCTCTCACCCTCTCTCTCCGCTGTGCATCATGCAAATCAACAACGATCGCGTGGAGACATTAAACATTTTGGCGAATTTTAAAAAGCTGTTGAGGAGGCTTTGGAAAACCTCAGGAAGGGAGAGAGAGAGAGACTATTTGAATGGAAAGGAGGCAATCGTGGCACAGCATTCCGTGCTCCTCTGAAGATGAATTATTGCGTAATCCTTTGACCGCTAAAGGAGGGCTTTCTCATTTCACACCGCTGTGCAGAAAATGCCCTTGAGGGCCGATCCTGGGTCAGCCCGCCCGCTTTCAACTACACCGTGCGTATGCAGCACAATTTGATCTCAGATCAGTGCCTGGTGGCACCTGCCAGCATGCTTATTTCAATAACCAAATCCACAATGAGAACAGAAACCAGACTGTGTGCTGTCCTGAACAGATTACATTCGCATTTTCAGTAGTTCATGTTTTTAATGCGTCAATTTTGCATGTCAGGACAATCTTATAACCCTTTGAATTAAACGGGCAAATTAGGTACCAACTTCTCTTAACGTTGTATTTAAGTTAATCCGTCTGTCCAGATTTAATCGTTTAAATATTGAATGAATCTGGTTTCGAAGGATAGACTTGATCATTTAGTTAATTGAAATAACGTTCACACAAGCGAACAGAAATCCTTTTCAAAATGAACACAGCCTTAATTTTGCAGTTGTTAGTCTCAGTTAAGATTTACAGTACAACATGGCAAAACCATTCAATTACGGTTGACCTACTGGTCCGTTTGTCAGGCCTAATTTACGGTAACGGTATTTCAAGACACAGGTGGTGTTAATCAATAGCCACAGTGTTTGGAAGCAATTTTCGACCGGAACGCACCGTCGAATTTCATTTGAACACTGGAGAGAGTTTTCAAACTTCTCAACACGAGCCTCTTGAGGGGGATTAAGTCTTTAGCTTCACCGCCGAGTTCACATTATTAAATTCAGCGCAGAATGCTTCCCTTAAATCCATTTCTTAACCGAATTATGCGACGCTTTATTTTATTTTGTCAACTTGTTTCCATAGTAACAACTTTGCAGCTGATATCTGAAACACGCGCTTGTTGTTTGTTTCAGTCCGTGTTAAACAACAGTGGCTGTACTTGTATATGACTTATTATATTGTCACTGGAGGACTATAATGTACGAATCGGCAGCATTCTGGGAAATCCCAGCATTTGACAGAGGATAAGAAGTGAGACCTTTGAGTCTACTGAGAAAAGAGATGGACATTTTTGAAAGGGAAAGACATAAAACGCATTTATAACACGCACGTGTTTTTTAAACCTTTATTGTGTCTTTGAAACGGCGGTTGCTAACAGGCTACTAAAAGCGAATACTTACTTTGGCCGGGGACGTAAGATGTCATCATCGTGCATATAAATCTCACAAATAATCCAACATGGGCACAAATGTCTTAAATCATTGTTGGGGATTCATGCACAGAGTGATTACTTACCAGGGAACACGTTTTTAATAAAAGTTTGAGAAAGTTCGGTGGTGATGTTGATATCGAGCGACCTTAAGTGTAGTTTATAGCAACGTGTTAGATTTTACTTCTGGAATTGTATTTAGGCTTCAAAAATAGCAAATATTGTGTTGTTCGAGAAGGTTTATATTGAAAGACAAAATGTGTAAACATCATGAACATTTTTTATAACAAATATTTTTTTATGCAATCTTCCAAAAGTCCATGGGAAAAATTCATAGGCTTTCGGTCGAGGGAACCAGCACGTCGCTTACGTCCGGGTTAGCCTACAAAAATACATAATTTCTGAGACACTTCATAAGACGACTATTTTCAATTAATAACAGACTTGAATAATTGTAAAATGATGATGTTAACTACCCAAACACTCTCTGACTATTCTAAAAAATATAATAAAATTTTTTGGCACAGTAAAGGTTTTGGTCTGCTATTTTTTGCCATCATCGAACCATTTTCAGGTTGCACCTGATAACTAAAACCTTTTGGCACCCAGCGGATATGTTGCGTCATACCTGCAGCTCCATCACACCGCTTGGAAACTTAAGCATGTCACGCCACGGGCTGGTCTTACATCAGCCAGACTTAGACAAACAGTTTCCTGGTTCTGGGTATATGAGAAACGCAACATCAGCAGACCCAACCAAACGCCTCTAAAGTAGTTTTTCAGCATTTCTTATTAGGGTGCGGAGAGGAAGGAGATGTGGAAACGTCAACCTTGAAGGTTAAGACTATGACTGGAAAGTCTGGAAGTGTTGAAACACAAACTGTCTGATATCTGTGTCAAATAAGCTTTATCAAAGTTTCATGGTGACGTTGTTCTATAAATTTATCAGTTAAGGTCAGTTTGTCTGCTAGTCTGACAAGAACTGCGATAGATGATGACCAAAGAGCAAAAACAAGACTTTGCTGTTCGTCTCTTGGACAACAAATGTTGATAAATATGATAAATGTTTTTACCATGGAAGTAAATGATGAGCTTTTGTGCATTGAATAGGTTGTGAAATGCTTTTTGTTTAAGCACAGAATTGTGTAATAAAAAAAAGTACACATACAGTAACTCTACCCATAATGCACTACCCTACGTTCAATGTACCAAGGGGTAAACTGTATTTTATGTTTTGGGTAGAATTTGTTATGGGGCAGGTAAATCCTATACTTAGATTAGGTTTTGTACAAAACCATGTTACATAAGAATTGTGTATAAAATTATAAACTTGGCATATTGCTTCATGAAACTGTCAGATGGCCATATAGATGTCAGTAAACAAGTCAAGATTTAACCTCAAAGGCATTTTTAATATATGGCACTCAAAAATACAGTATTGCTGCCTGTGGCCTTCTGGTATTACCCCCTGAGTATTAAACTAGCGTGGGCAGTTTAGAGATGTCAGTCATTAAGTGCAGTTCAAGCGGTGACTCAGCTGCACAAACGGAAAACTGCACTGCAGTTGCCGGGCTTTTATAGATGATCGTGCCTTCAGCAGTTGCATGTGCCAACATTGCATACAGTCGGCATACTATCAAACATTTAAACTTTATTAAAGGTTTACAGTGGAGATTAAACACACCGTTAAGCATCAAACAGTCCGATTCAATGATTATCACAAGTATCCCCCAAGGCCCATTCATTATTTGTCACGAGTCGGTTCACTCGCAACTCGCAGTAAAGACTCATGTCACAATACACATATTAACAAAACGTTTATTTTCATGACCCATTTTACAAAAGAAAATACATGACAACGCAATTTTTGGTGTTAGACAACTAGTTGTGACGCAATCTCCTGGAATCCGTCAACGTACCATATGATAAACGGAAGCTTCATGCGATTCCCTTTCATTGATTGTGACGTCACAACACACCGACGTCTCAAAGATTTTCCAAAACATTGGCGCAATAAAATGTGCTTTTAAATACGATTAGTGATTTTACATTGACACCTTACAGTCTTTTTGATGTAAAGACAATACGGGACCTTCATGTGAAATGTTTTATATACTTTACAGCGCTCGCTTAAGTGTGTTCTTAAATAAAGCCGCATTTCAATTTTACAAGCCGCTTCGAGCCAATAATATCTAGATTGTGCAAACAATATCGGGGACGTCGAGGGTACTTGTAAACCGGCATCGCGTGCACTACAAGTCATCGTTTTCCAATCCAGCGAGGGGGAAAAAGACCAGCAGGAGCCAACGGGGATTTGGCTGCGATCCCGGCGGCACCCTCCTGTGCGCGTGGACTTAAAAATCGTTTCAATTCCCGCATCCTCCTATGCCGATTTCCTGCTTGTACCTATTCGTCAAAGTGTTCGCTTTTCGGGTGAGCTTCCCCAGTACCGTGTGCAGTCCGTTTAGATGGAAACGAAACAACTTCTCCAAGTTCTCGTCGTCCGGCTCGACGCGGGACACGTCCAGTGTCGCCGACGTCACGCCGTGCTTATCCTTGCGTCTTTCGTCAGCTTGCAGCACGCCCCACTCAATGTCGGTCCTGATCGATTTGAGGAGAACGTAGGAGCCGTACATGTCACCATCGTGGAACGAGTTCACCTCCTTCTCGTCCTCCTGGTCCAACGGGACGTCCCTCAACAAACTTGGCACCATTACCGTCTGGTCCATGTTGTTCACGGCACCAATAAACCTGCTCATGGCGTTGAAGAGGGAGTTCTTTTGGTTGTAAGAATCAACTATTTGCATCATCTTTGCGTTGGAGGTCCGTCTTTCGCAAACGTTGACGCAGAGAGCTTGCAAGAACAAGATTATATAAGCCGGTTATTCTCGGGCTGGATGGTCCAGGTGTGGATGGTCCAACGGGTGGTTTATCCAAATGATAAATGGCTCTTAATCGTGTTGGAACAGCCCTGAGGGATTGTGCGGTTCAGCTGAGCGAGTTTTCCAAAGCGCAGGTTGGTTTAAAGCCAGGGCGGGGCTTCCGCACGTCAATCAACTCGTCGCTGCAACGTGACCGGGTCGTAGCCGGATAAAAATGTGACCTGAAATAACACAGATGGCGAAATGGCTTAGGAGGGATGTGCTAACTACATCGATTAACATTACTGCAAAGTATCATAATAACGCCGTGCGGACTACGCACAAGCATATTTACAAGCATCTTAAATATTTATCAACATGAAACCTGCGCGTGCTTTCAAATATTTGCGTTCAAATCTATCTTGCGCACAGGAACGCGCGTTACGCGCTTCCTACCACTCCTTAAACGCATACAGGAAAAGCCGGCCGGCAGACGAGACCATCGACATAACGTCTACGAAGATAGTCGTACACAAACTAACCTCGGTGTCCCCTGAACGTGGAAAAGGCTGACAAAGTCCAACGATGACCGGCGAGAAAGTCGCGGAAAGATAACATTCATCCAGTAACCGACAGCGGGCGAGACGTGGTGCGCTGTGGCGCTTATGAATATTCAAATGTGAAGCATCAGCCCACGACCGCTCGGCTGCTTTCGTCCAATCAAATGCCAGTTGCTTAGTTCATCCAGGAGGTCGGCGCTTAGCGGCGCCCAATCAGAAGGCGGTAGGGGGGGGGGGCAGCGGTTCACGGTCAAAGGCGCGACTGTGTGGAGATGAAGAGGACTGCGCGTGAGGTAACTACCGAAACATGGCGACAGAAATTCTCTGAAATTACGTTAAAACACCGTCGTTTGTCAGTTTAATAGGAGTTTTCGTGTTTGATATCGTACTACATAGATTCTTTCGTGTTTCCCCATCACGCAAGGCATTAAACCCTTTCATTTCAGTTCGCCATAAAAGTTTATATGTTTATAAGAATGTCCTGAATGTTGATTTCGCGGGGTTAACGCTTTAGAAAGACCGGGGGAAATATATGCTGAGAACGATTTATTAAAGATGGCATGTATATCGATAGCTTAATGCAAGCAAAGGTAATGAATGTTTGTTTTTTAGTTTCATGTCAATTCAACTTGCACATGTTTAAAGATATCGAGACGTATTTTTCAACGTCAAAAACCGTATTTGGATATGTCTAAACCGATTAATGATTAATTAGATGGAATTACGTAACACGTAATAACAAAAGATAAACGCACTTGACATTTTTATTGATGTCTTGCTGGGACACCTGTACGACCTTATTTGGGGTAAATGATAAGCTAAGCCTAAAACCTATATACAACTTTATTTAAACTTTACACTTATCTTTATATCTTAATCTTGCAATGAAAAGACGTATTTCAAAGTTGGCTTCAAATCGAGCTGATTTGTGATAAAACTCTCGAAATTTGTACGTAACCTATTGCCATTCGTTTATCGACAGCGGATCTTCCTGCTTTAGAATGTGTTATGCTATGTAAAGTGTATAGGTCCCAATCCCGTATATTTTTTTGAAAAGATGACGTTCACGTAATTCCGTCGTTCGTCGCTCCGTTACGTTTTTCAACAGCCTCGCAGTGCCATCTGGCGGTCGAAAGCGGAACCTTCAATGAGCGTTAATGGGTCAAACTGAATCAGAATTTCAATAAAGACACACGAGAAACTGACAACGACGAAGAACCATTTTATTCATAGAGAACACAGCTGTTTACAATATCAACGTACATTTTTGTTGGCATGCTAGCTGGTGATGCATTTTAAAAAGTTTGATATTATACAAAGTACATTATTGTTCTGCTCATCTATGTCGAGATCCGTAATTTATCACGTGTTCAGACTATGAATTCTTGAATCTAATACTTGATGACGTGTTAACACAAGGGGCGCCGCAGAAATAATAACACAAGAAAATACAATTAATAATGCAAGAGTAAATCATATAAAATAACAACACGAAATTAAATAAAAACACGTAAATATGGAATTTTAAGAACTTGTTAACAGTAACTTACAGAACACATACATTGAATTGAACAGATTCAAGCCAAAGACTGCAGTGATTTCTACCACATACGTAAAATAAATAAACAATAAATAAAACAAAAGGACGCGAAAGCCAGGCTCATGTTAGCTAAATCAAAATCCCAAAACTTTCAGTCAACTGTGATAAAATAAAGCAGTTGTATATCCTAAGTAAACAACCGAGCCAAATAACTGTTCTCTGTGATTCTTGAATTAATTTGACTCCAGTTTATTTCATTTTATATAGAGCGGTAAATCACTCGCACTTATCAGTTTTTCCATTTGTCTGTCAGTTACGAAACGGCGATAGCAAATACAAGTTCTCCAATGACCCTCAAAGTTTGGTTTCTGTTATCTCTTTGATACACTGATTTTATTGTTTATTTATGTAATACCATACTCCCGAGAACTTTATACCTGATGCCAAAATGTCATTGTCTGACTAGTTTTCATGCAAAACTCCATCCACTTTTGCTTAAAAAATAACTTAAAATAACGCATGTTCTAAGAGGTATACAGAGTAATTATTTCAAATGCTGCGATATGCCCACGTGTGATTAAATTCTTACAGTAATAGTCGAAAAAATACATTTGTCAATAGTCCACGAGAGAGAAAGATACATTGTCAAACTGTACCTACAACCTAGCTGTGAAATACAATCACAGGTTAAATAGTTAGATTGATCAACCTGTAGACAAAAATCTAGTTAACACTTCATTCTAAATGTATATTAGTTCTGTACAGTCACCGCTACACAATATGTGGCAGAAATTAGCTAGTTTTGGCATCCACAAACACAAAATAATTGACAGTTTTTGCATGATTCTATGAGAGATTTCTATGTGATTATGTAGTCACATTTCAGCGACACCTTCAACCCGGTGAGATCTTGAGAAAACCAAATTTTGTAAAGTAGTAGAAAGCAAGATTCCCCTTTTTGCAACAAACACAAAACACATCTTGTCATTTTTTGTGTTTGTCCTCTCGAAAAGCGTTGGACAAGAATTTAGCAATTCTGAAGTGAAGTTACTGTGAGATCAGGGGTTGAGCATCATGTCCTAACCAGGTGCGTCAAGCTTTACGTGACAATCTTTCCGTCCACACTACGTGAAAATGCTGAACGAAGCAAAAAAGTAACACCCAATATAAACATCTGATGTGCAATATACAGCAACGACAGGAAGAATGTTCGATAAGATTTCGCTGTGGCCGTGGTTTTTAGTTGGGAGAAAAATTCTCAGAAAAGACCCGGTGTCCTAACCAAGTTCAAGTTTAAATCGGAGAAATCAAAACACGTTTATACTACACCTGTGTCAAAACGGGCTTGGGACCGATGAGATTTCATCATGTGCATGTTTGAGTTCCGTCAGGACATAGTGTTATCGAAATGCACTTGATTTGAGCTCAAGCGTATGGCATGAGATGGTTTGTGCATGCAGAGGGTTTCCTACGGAGTAAAATACGCGTACGCAGGAGTGCGTCCTAAAACCCCTTCCTGTTCCTCGCTGACGTCAACGTTTGAAAGGAGAGGCTTCGGTCATGGCACAGCTGCGCGACTGAGGAATGATGCACTACCCGAAAATAGAAAGTGAGGAAGGCAGAAAAGACACACTGAGAAAACGATGAATATAAAAGAGACCGAATGAGAAAAGATGGAGTGTGCGAGCATTTTGGGGATGCGTTCCCTTTTCAAGGTGTCGTGCGTCTCCTTTGCCTGCAAGGATGAGAAAATGGTTTAGACTAAAAGCACTAAAATATAGTAAATAATGTTCAGAATTGTAAAAATGCACACAAGTATTCTGTTAAGTTTAGGGTTCAATAAAAAAACAATAGTAGACTATGGAATGTCCTTATGTGTGCGCATGCGTGTGCGTCACTCACCTGTATCCGTGCCGCTACACCATCTCATACTGGTTGGCAGTGATGAATCGTGACAGGCAGCAGGCCAACAGCATCCCGATCAGCTGAAAAACACACACGCGAGAGCGCGCATCGCCGTTACCATGGTAAAAGTGCATTTCACAGAAGAAAGCGTTTTCTCCCTCCCTGAGTAATTGGTTATTCAATTAACGCACACACACAAACGGATGAGACGAGATATTACTGATACAGGCTTCCAGAAAACAGATTAGCATCGCCTCTGCTGCCTACTTAGCATTTTAGGGCATGTGTTTAAGCTTTAGGGAGAAACATTATGGAAAGAGAGAGAGAGAAAGGTGTGTGTGTGTTCCGCGGATTCGCTCAGGAGTGACACGTCGAGCGATTGTGTCTGAAACAGGCAAGCACGCATGTTTACTAAACGAGGGCTGGGAAAACACACGCAGCCCGGGTCGACGTTTATCGCAGGGTTGCCATGGCTGCGCGGCTCTCACGCCGGGCTTTTAACACACTCGCAGCGGTGCAGATCAAGTCATTACGACGGCACACATATCGCTTCACCTGCGTGTGAAAACACCAGCCAGCTGTTCCTTCGGAAAACACATTTGAGTCAATATTGGCTCGCGGACGAACGTGAAGTCATAATGGCACGCAAACAGAGGAAAGCGAACTCCTGCTTTGGGACTGAAAAGATGCAACCTTAAAGGTGATGCGTGTCTTTATATTAAAAGCCAATCACGATTTATTATGAAGAGACGGAATAAGTGCGACTTCACGAAACAAAAAACGTAAACACTGTGGATTCGTCACTGCTAAAACATTTTGCTATCAAAGTTCTGTTTCTTACATCCCAGTAAAACATTTAATACACATATTAAAAATATATTAAGTATGCCATTTGTGGTAAAACTATGATAAAATGTTTAACTTATAAAACCATCACTGTAAAAAATGAAAAGTTGACCCAACTTGAAATTTCAAGGCAACTAGCTGCACATCTTCTTTGAGTTTATTCAACAAAGTATTTCACCTAATTAACCAATTAATGAGTCGTGTCACATGACTGTCAACTGAAAAAAAAAGTAGTTGAACCAACTTGAAATAGAAATACAACAATCAGATTTCTGAGTTCACTCATTGACTTAGTCGAACCAACTCAAAAGATGATGTTTTATATAACGTTGATATATATATGGTTCTATTATTATATACACAATCTACATATATGTACACACGTAACTGCTTACGTTAACATTTTAGAAGTGACCTCACTGCCTCATTTCCTTCAGACCTCGACACTGAGCCTCAATCATGGTAACAATCATCAAACATCATATAGTTAAAAAAGTAACTCTAAATACTAAAGATAAATTACAATGATAACAAAAACAAAACATATAGCCAGCAAACACTAAAATAGCATTCGTTTTAATCATCTTTACCTGCAAATTTTAAATTCTGCAATGCATGCTGGGAACTTTCAAAAACTAGAATTGTTATTTGAGATTGGCAAGTTGGTCAACCTTCTTGACTTAGATATCTAAGTACAGTCAACAAAAGAGTCTATGTTGGTACCACATTAAGACTACTTTTGTTCAGTATACTCAAAATAATCCTTCTTCTTCTACAAATTTATTTTGTTCAAGTTACTTTATTACCTTTGTTGGGAGAACACGATACCACGATGCTGTGGTCTTACCTGCGAAAACGCGATTCCAAACGTTACTCCGGCAATAATGCCCATGTTAGTCTCGATAAAGGACGTCACCAGCTCATAGCAGCCCTGAAACGAAAGATCCCATTTAAATAAAGAAAAAACTAAAGTATTTTCGTGCACGTTTATGTCTCTGTTACCTGTTGGTAGACTTTGCCGGGCGCTATGGTGGCGTTCCGCATGTCAGCGGGGTGACAGTCGGATTTGATAGCGCAGCAGCTGGGCGGAATTCCATTGGTGGGGAAATAAACGCTGGAAAACCAGCTAGTGTAGTTCATAACGCCACAACAGCGCAACTAAAGATAGAAAGTGAGAGAAGTTTTCTTGTTTTTGAAACAAACGCATTAGTGAGACCTCAGTGTGTCCACTTACACTCCTCTGGACGTTGTCCACCGCGATGCTTTTCTCATCCTGGGCATTATAGTTAAGAACAGCCTCATTGTAGGTTCTCAAAAAAGTGCCTTTGATCTGAGAAAAAAAACACGTATACACACTCCATCAGATGTCTACAACAAGCCCTCCTGGTGTGTGACAGATGGAGAACTAAGAGATGCATCATGGGCTATCAGCTGAGAATCTGAGTGTGTCGTACCTCATGACGAAAAACAAAACCTGAGATGCCAGCGACCAGCTCTGCCAGGAAGACCAGAGACAGGAACATTGCATACTAAAGAGATACAAAATCTGAGATTTGTAAACAGTACTTGACTTTTATTATATACTATTGTGGACATGTCACGTGTGTATAGTTAAAATGTTTACTGGTCTATAACTGAAACAAAATGATTCTTTTAATTCATTTGCATTCGTCAGATTGGATCTGAATTGAATTCAGTTATGAATCATGTGTAACACTGGATGACTTAAATTCAGTTCTCTCACCAGCTTGAGCATCCATGGACTTCCACGGCAGGTGGCGAAACATCCAAACAGCCCGAAAACAATGATGGTGGTTCCGGTTCCGATGAGCACGAATGGAGCGTTGGTGGAGTTTTCAGCTATCAGTGAGATATACGGGCCCAAAATGAACTTCCCCCATAATCCCACTGCCAACAGGATCGCTCCTGTGATCTAGAGAACGTGGAAAAATCCGATCTATTAGAAATTGCCTTCATATAAAAATGACATCAAATAAACAGGAAAAAGATAAAGATAAAAAAACGTCATGTTTACATTAAAATAAACGACTGTCAGTTCTGTATGTTGACCAGAAGAGGGAGCTGCTGTTTTAACAGTGTTCACCACTAGAACCTTCTATGAAATTCTCAATTTAGTCCAAAATGTGTACAAAAAAAATGCTGACGACACCGAGCAATCCAACAAAAAGTACAAAATATGAGATATAAATAAAAAAAACTAAACAGAACTAAGCAGAAATAGCTACCGTAAAGATCTACAAAGTGTTTACTTCTTAATTTACAAAAGAGTATGAAGATTCAAGATTTTATAAGCTATAGAAATTTTAATATAAAAATAAAACTAAAATATGATTTGTATATACAAAAGTAAAAAATAGGAGGAGTGGGAGGAAATGAAATGTATACAGCGTAACAGTAAAGTGTAGAGTAGTAATGTGTATTTTTTCAGATATGTTTTTGCATATATAACGTAATAACACATTAATATATCACGTGACCGTGGTATTCAAATATGGCACCTTTTGTAACAGTTATTCAATCTTTCTCTGAAGTTTATATCAGCGGTTTGAAGGACACAGGAGGCCATCTGGTTCGTAATTGACAGTCCAGATTTAAAATGATGGAACAAAACCAGATCAGCACACATGAGCCAAAGCGGGACATTTGTGTCTCTATAACCCAACCAAATCTTGCCCGAAACGACAAAAGCCTGTGTGCACAACGCAACCCACAGAAAAATCTAACAGTACGATGGGATCGATGTGGCCCACTCGGAAAAGCATCTTCTCTCATCCACATCCTACGATGCAGTCGGGTTTCTCGCCTGTGAAAGCGTCACCTTTCTCACAGATGTGTTAATGAATGTGTGGAGAGCTGAGAGACCTGCTCCAAAAACACATCACGGGAACCACTCGAGAGACTGTACACCGTTTAAACAACTCTTGATGTGACATTTACGAATACGCAAAGATTTTACGTGGTGCTTAAGATGCTTTGTTACTTGACAGCTCAATGGGTTTCGAAAAAAACCGAGAAAGACAGTGTTATCCATTTTAAGCTGAATGAAACCATGTTATCATGCGCACCATGTCCACCATAGTATTGAGTACACAATGTTCTGTGTACAGCTCACACCGAGAGAGAGAAAAACAGCTCTAACTTTCACAAGTGAAACAAAACATCCCAAGAGCATTAGGGTGAGATAAAGACATTTTGGGAGCCATTAGGATGTTTTGCATTATAACGTCTCCTTTACAAAACTAGACCGCGGGCCGGACCTTATGTTCTACAAAAAGGCCGGAACAGCAATGTTTTATTGAGCAGAAGGATATATATAATTCATACGTGTGGCTGTCTTATGCAGGGGTCTGTTTAATAACTCACAACCCAAAAAAGTCCATGATTCTCCGGGCTGGTATGTAAAAATCACACATATGCTTTTAATACAATAAACACATCAAAATCAAATCTCCGAACACATACATGTTTCCTGTGAAATCTGAATTCATCTGCTAACCAAATATGAAACAGTTAAGGTATAGGTCACCCAAAAATGTCAATGATGTCATCATTTAGTCACCCTAATGTTGTTGTTTTAAATCTGCATGAATGTCTTTGTTCTGTCGAACATACACAGAGTAGGAAACCAAACCATTGTGGGCACCATTGACCACCACAGTCGTTTTGTTTCCTACTATGGAAGTCAATGTTTGGCTGCATTCGTACAAATATCTTCTTTTGTCTTAAGTGGAACTATAAAACGTGTACATGTTTGCAACAACTTGAGGCTGAGTAAATGATTTTTGGGTGAACTGTTGCTTTGATTTGCACAAATGCGTCGCAAACTGAAACGTTCATCTTTGATGTCGACGTCTGTTCAGTTTCATCTATTATACCTCGCGCCGTCGAGGAAAACGCTCATGAGAGCTGGGTGCCATGGCAACGCTCCCATGGAGACATCTTAATTCTGTCCTTCTCTTTGCATGTAGAGAGTTTCATCATGTTGGACGAATGGATTGTGACGGCAAGTTTTTTGGAAACGTTAACAAACAAGAATCAATATCTGATTTAAATAAGCCAAGGTGTATTTCTTTTAAACAATATTTGACGCTGTCTTGCTGAACACCCGGGTGCGGCACTCTAAACTAAATGATAATGACTGTGTGCGGAACATCATAATGTCAAAAAATCATTTTAATGAGATGACGAATTATGAAGCATACAGCGAAGGCATAATCGTCTTATTTCACATATTATAAATGTGTCTGATATACAACACTATAATGCCAAAGGCTTTTATGCACATGAAGAGAAAATGTTTAAACTTTTACATCTTAAAAGTAAAACGAAGATGTTTGAACACATTACATCAACCTAAACTCGTAAAATCCTACAACAAAGTGAGAGAGATGCTGATGTAATACACGTCTGTTGCCCACAGCAAGTAGCTCACCGACTCACCGCAAAGACATCCTGCTCTTTGCATTTCAAACGTCTGATCAAAGCTACTGTTGTTCTGTAGGCTTGAATGCGGATCAGAGAGAACAAGCGTGGTGCGTGTTGTGTGAGATCCAAACAATCATAGGCACTATGTTCTGCACTTCCTGCTGTCACTTCCTGACCCCAGACTCCTAAACCACATAAACTGCAAATCCTCGAAATCGTGACGTTACATTTTGAATATCAACAATCTGATCATGAAATCATCCAGACCGATGACATCGCAATAAGAAAGGAAAATTAAAGGGACAGTTCGCACAAAATGAATAAATCGGTCATCATTTACTCACCCTAGAGTCGTTTCAACACAAATGTCTGCACATATGTATTTGTTTCGATGAACGCAGAGAAAGAGGAATGCTTATAACCAAACATTTCTTGGCCCGGAGTTTCTCTCTCGTATGACCAGACTGGGAAAAGCTTTCGGTTGTACATCTTTTTCCAAAACTGACAAATACTTCATCGTTTACTAACTCTCGTCTCATTCCAAACCTGTATGACTTTCTGTCTTCTGTGGAAAACAAAACAAGATATTTTTAAGGACGTTGGTAACCAAACAACATTGAACCCCATTGACTTCCGATATACGGACACAAAACCACTCAAGACGTTCCTCAAAATATCTTCATTTGTCATATACAGTGTTTGAACGACATGAGGGTCGATAAATGACGAATGAATGTTTATTTTTGGGTGAACTATCCCTTCAAGTCTACTGGCAAAACATAAACCCAGCGTGTGACGAGGAAGACACATAAAAGTGATCAAATAAAATGGATCTTGTTTATTTTCAACGAAAGGTTGCTGTGGTGAATCGTGTGGGTTCGGACCGAGCTGGTCATTTTCCTTGTCTTCCACTTTATTGCTCTATCGTCCATTAGACCGCCGTACATCATCGTGATCCGGGGAAGAGTGCTGTCTGTCCTGAGAGGGTGAGTTAGACGGCCGACCGTACGTTTAATGGCCATCTCCAACTGTCAGAGACGCTGGGCTCCCCGCCCGATCTTTTTCTCTCTCGCACCGTTTCCGAGAAACGTTAGATTAAAGTTTAGCGAAAAAAAGCAGAGGGGGAGCGCTGGCGATAGTCTGCATATAAATAACACAGTCTCGCAGGAGTTAACGCGTTTGAAAGGTCGGTCTCATTATACAGAGAGACAACTGACAGGAAAATGGGCGCTGACTCCGAAATTAATCTTACCATGAGTAAATTGACTGTTGTTAGCAGGATAGACAGACAGACAGACAGACAGATAGATAGACGGAGGGAGGGAGTGATGGATGGATGGATGGATGGATAGATAGTTGGAGGGATGGATGGATAGATAGTTGGAGGGATGGATGGATGATTGATAGTTGGAGGGATGGATGGATGATTGATAGTTGGAGGGATGGATGGATGATTGATAGTTGGAGGGATGGATGGATGGATGGATAGATAGTTGGAGGGATGGATGGATGGATGGATAGATAGTTGGAGGGATGGATGGATGGATGGATGGATGGATGGATGGATGGATGATTGACAGACAGACAGACAGATAGATAGATGGATGGATGGATAGATAGTTGGAGGGATGGATGGATGGATGGATGGATGGATGATTGACAGACAGACAGACAGACAGATAGATAGTTGGATGGATGGATGGATGGAAAGATGGAGAGATGGATGGAAAGATGGAGAGATGCATAGATATATATATATATGGATGGAGAGATGAATGGAGAGACGCATAGATATATAGATAGATGGCTACGTGCAAACACGCCGCTACGTGCTGCTAACAAACACTTTGCGTGCCTTCCCGGGGTAACACTGCTAATCGCTATGTCAGAACAAAGTGAACACAGGCATCTAGCACCACAGCTAAAGTCAGACACTAATAATAGTGTCTCTTTCATTACCAGGTCTGTGTTAGACCGGTCGGAGTGTAAAGCCAGAGATACGCTAGCAAAACATTGCTCGCGGATTCCTGGACCCCACAACAGAAATTCCAGTCACCTTTGACTTCCACTGCCACAGACTAATGAGAAATTTCCCAGGACCGCAAACATCAGAGCTATTCCCTTATACCACACATACATATGGGAGACTTTTATTTGATTAATATAACATTTTTTTATTGTTTGCTCATCTGCAATACGTCTTGACTTTCAGATGTCATAAAAAAATCTGAAGATGTCTCTTAAGATGCATATGATTTGGAATGGATGTAAAACTGCTCTTTCTAGATGTTTATCAGATGTTTTTCAGATCTCCAGGTCTTTCTGAGGTACCTGTGCTATCTGGGTGCTCTTCACCTCAATGTCAAACTTAATGATGAGATTTACAAAAGTCTGAAAGTGTGCTGATTATTGCCTAATAATAATACTAATAATACCAATAGTTATTATTATTATTAATGACGACGTAACAATGTGTAAATGACAAAATTAGCATTTTTGGGAACCTAAGCCTAAATATTTTAAGTAACTAAATTAACTAAAGAAACACAGCTAAAGAAACTAACACAATAAAAACATCGGTAACACTTTACAATAACATGCTATTAGTTAACATTAGTAAATGCCTTAGCCAACTTTAGCTAACAATGAAAAATTTAGTTTGTCAGCATTTATTAATCCTTGTAAATGTTAATTCATGTCAATACAGTTATTCATGTTAGTTCATGATGCATTAACTAATGTTAACGTTTGATTTTAATAATGTATTAGTTAATGGTGAAAATAACTTGAATTAATATAAATAAATGCTGTAGAAGTATTTTTCATTGTTAGTTTATGTTAGCTTTATGTCATTTTGGAACCAGACTCTTCAAAAAGCAGACAGTGTTTTTGGGTCACATTGTAGTGTAATTATAGCATCATCCGACGGAGGATAACAACTGTTATTACCTAGCCAAACTCTGACCCCTGGGGTTTGAAAACACCGGCATGTAACGCTTTAATACGTTAAACAGTTAATACTGGGTTATATTACATTCCCATCCATTCAAAACACATCAGACTGTATCATACAGACATCCAGACAAGGATTAGAGCCATTATTATTCATCCACATGCGCAGTACGATGACAACCCTCTGCCAAATGCAAAAAGGAGACGGTACCTAATACATGAGAATGGACACATTTCTAGAAAAACTAAACTAAGCATTACTGTTATAAATATTGACATTTATTTTTCATTCAAGTCATCCCAAACAAATCAGCTTTCATTTCAATTTATTTGCTCGAACGATCTGAATCGAGGCTCAAAGCTTCTGCACTGATAATTGTATTTATCAAACACTCCTTTGACTTTTGTTCTCTTCCTGTTTACAAAACCACAGCGAGTGTTTGACGTGGATAAAAGGATGTAGGGATCCTGTTCCTTGGTAGATACCGCCTTAATCACCCCCTGGGAATTCATTTAGCGCACAGGAGGAAAATGTGTTTTTGTTTTGGATGTTCACCAAAGTACTCTAAAATGAAAATCATTGTTGCGGAGGTTACATGTGTATGCATGACTACTTTACACTGTTAAACGTGCTGGCTTCTCAAGCTTAACATGGTCAACGAAATGACGAGTTGAACGTATGACCTAGTATTTCTGTGCTCGATTCACTCCGCAGGGGTTCGTACAGGTCTCGGAAAGTTTTTTTCCGTACATTGATTCCCGTTTCATAACAAGGGCTTTATTGTACAATTTTCCCAGAAAAGCACGACCACGCGTCATCCAGCGAGCGAAAGAGCTCGTCCAAGCGTCAACCAGCCAGCGTGAGACGGCCATCAATGACGGAAGTTTAGCTGCGTATGATTATTCACGGCATTTTGGTGATGAATGTTAAAGAAACATTGGAAATAACGCTGGATTAGGAGATCGTATGAAACGCGCGGATGGTGCGGTCCCAATGCTAAAAGATGCCAGACACGAACCGCGCGCAGTAAGTCAAACTAAGTCATGTGTCTGTGTTTTGTTGGCGATCGCCGTGTATGTGCAAAATGTAAAAGAAACAAAAAGTAATGCTGGGATAATGCGATGATGCATTGTGTGCTCGTGCTGTAGTTCGGCCCGCCCCGCATGTCTCCAGGAGCTCGAGTTTTTCCGGAAATAATCGTACAACTGTATCTGTCTTTATACTCTTTATAACTAAATACAAAGAATGAAATACTGTATAGGTACTCAAGATTAATATGATATTGGCAGAAACTGCGTGTTTTGCCTCATCTTTAAACTACAGTATGTATAAAAACACTTTTTGTGCATTTTGATGTTCAACCATCGTCAAACAAACATCTATATCTTTCACACGTTTTATCACACCAGATAAACTCTATTAAACTTCAAGACTTATCATACAAGATGTTTAATATCTCCGCACAAGACAGCAAAGCAAGATTAGACCAGACAAAGTTTGGTTAAACCTTAGGGGGAATGGTTCATTTTTCTGTTTAACATCATTAAAATTTCACCTCACTTCCAAGACGAGAACTCGCAATGCTTTTTTAACTAGCAGCAATTTGCGAACAAATGTTGTAAACAAACCAAAACGTACGCTCATGCACGAGTGTTTATATTCTATGGCCACATGCTGAAGCCATAACCAATGCACATCATTCTACATTCTGTCGTTGCTCCAGCTTTCCGAAGAAAACAAGAACCAAACACATTCTCCAACATTAAGGAGAAACGAACAAAACATTGTCAGAGACAAAATGGTTGTAAAAGAGACAACCATTAGGTCCGATCTGACACTTTTATTAGTAACTAAGACATAGAAACGTTTGCTAAACGTCTGTTAAACCTCACAAAAATGTTTTTCATTAGACTAAAAGACGATTAAAATATCTTATGATGCAAACAAAAGTATAGTAAAGTGCATAGTCTGTGACATTTTCTTTAGTTTAGTTTAGTCTTTTACGTCTTTCTATATTTCGTCACAATAGCGAATCAGAAAACCACCTGCTTGTCTTTTCAGATTTCAGAGTTCAAAGTGGGTGCGAATAAGATTTTGTTCGCTGTATTGACTATACCAGCGGATTAAATATAGAAGCTATGGGAACACTGGCAGGGTGTCTGTCATCTCATGCTGTCTGAATGTGTATCAGTTGCACAAACTCACACTGCGAAGTCATCCTCCAGTTCATATATTCTAAACCACGGTTTTCACGAATCGATTGGAATTGATCGCTCAGTAAAAGACTGACATGATCTGACTAATATTCAGCTTTGAGTGCTTCAGTCACGCTTCGATTGGACCAAACGTGACGGGAAAAGAGAAAACCACCGGGGTCTTGCACAGGCGAACGTACACGTGGGAAGGTGGCATGGGGTGTTGCGTTACGTTCAAAGCTGTAAAAACATTGACTAAGCTGAAATGTGATCTCGCGCTGTCCTGACTCTAATTTAAGCTCTATGGATTCAGATCTCTTGTCAGGGCCTTTTCTACGTCTCCAGATAATAAATACAATTAAAACAACCTTAATGGATGTCTATTTACATTACTGAATTGTTCTTTTTTGTTATATGACCCATTAGTAACCACAGTGCCCTCCCAATGGATTAGTTATGTTATATCCAAGCCAGCCCTACGTGACATTAAATATTGTTGCTTGGCAATTAATGCCATTCGGTGGCATTGGCATCAGGATTTTTCTCAGACGGCCTATTCCAGACTGCTTCTGCTAGAAATACTTCCTTGAATTTTGTGAGGAGAGAAAGACGGAGACATTGAGCTCTGTCCGTCTGCACAGAGACGTACAGAATGAACCGAACTCATCTGGAACATCTGATCGAATGACCGGACGAATTACATTCATCTTCTCATCTAGCATCCACCTGTGAGTTCTCCTTCAAAGTCCACAATGTGATTTTCTCAGGTTTAACTTTGCTGTATCCAATTTAAAACTGTCCACAAATCCAACGAACAAAGAATGAACTAAAACCGAACTTGTGTCCTTTACAGCCATGTTTAGTTTAGGGAACTAAAAACTCAACATGCCGTAAACTTTGACTCCCGTCTATAGTCTCTAGTGACAAGCTCCAACCATTCTTAGACTGTCTCCGTCTCGATAAAAAGCAGGATTTAGTCACAGACTGGACTGCTTTGCCTGGATTATAGAGGGAAGGAAACAGCCGCTGGTCGGTGGCGAACGCACCACTATATATTACTGAAGCTCCAGTAAACACAAAATAAGATGCTCTGAAGACTCAAGAGTCTGTTACCTACTAACACCGATGGTGTTGACCTAAATGACAACTGAACTCACTGTTTCCAAACAGCTTTAGTTCTCAGTGTGTTTCCAAGTCATACAAGATAAATGGCATTCAAATCGATGGCACGGGTTTGGGGCGGGGCTATCCGTTGGCTTGACCAATGGAGGATCGGTTGGAAAGCTTGTTTGGAAAAAAATTCTTTCGGCAACCGATTGAAACACATATTCACGACATGATGATTCGCAAAGCATTTGTGACACAGCATGGTTGTTTCAACCAATCGTTGCGTCAAATATGGACAAACCCAACTGCTGGTTTAAGTTAAACCTAGAAAATGCAACAACAACCAAGGATTTTGTGTTAAAACGGCTCAACTCTTTCGTCGCCATATTTGACTCATTCCAGAGTTTGTTTAAAGTGCAATCTTTATGCATGATCATTTTAAAACTCCATTCCCGGCCTGTTCAACGGTTTATCGCGATTAATCCGGAAGTTGGTGCCATGTCAATGGCAGTCGGTTGAATCAGGTAACCGGGATGGTGCCAAGTGACTGTTACCAGTGCTATGTTTCCATATCTGTTATGTCAATGCAGTCACGAACCATCATCTCCATCAGTGAGAATGAAGATTTCCCTGTTATACTTCGTATTCGTGTTATTACATATGAAGGTCATTGTCACCCTATAATAAACATGCACATAAAAAACAATCATCTGACCACATGAGGATCTTAATTTCAAATACATGCTGTATATTTATCCGCAATTTATATTAATACATATAACATCATAAATAATGGAAAGATTGCATTAATATTACATTCGCAATTAAATAACGTGGACAATTAATAATGCGCATCTGTCCGTGTTTGTACACGATTATAACAAAACAAATAACGTTTAACATTTGACGCACGTATCATGTGGCTTATCCAAATCCAAACAATTCGCTTTATTCACATCGTGAATCATATTTCTGAGCGATAACGACCTTTATATGTTTATATGATTTATAACGGCCTCGGATGGGTCCAGCCCCACCGTTATGAAGATGCGTTTGTTTTCCGGCGGCGCAATAACGCAACAAACCCATTTTAATACGAAAACATCCCTTCAAATGCTTCAAAATCATAAAAACACATAAAAACCATTAAAAGACGAGCGTCACTTACCCAGAAGACGAAGGAATAGACGATAAGGAGGGATTTGAGGCAGGTTATCACTGGTTTGGTCTCCATTCTCCTCGATGCCATGAGCGCAGTGGATCTGGGCTGCTGTGATTCTCCGCTGCGCCTCCGCCACTGCGGTCCGGTCACTCTCGACCCGCCTGGCCAATCAGAAGACGTGCTGGTAGGTCAAAGTCCCGCCTTCTTTCGTCAAGCGTGTTGCTGGCCAATCAAAAGAGGAGAGGGAGCGTTAAAGCCCCGCCCTTGAGGAAATACGCCCTCTGCTGGGCGTCACATGACAGTTGCGCTAAAGGTGAAGCAGGTGCCTTTGCGTCAATGTTGAAATGACGCGAAAAATGTTTTTAATTCAGATGAGCTTTGAAGTATTATTGTTTATTTAAGGAGGAATTATCAGTAGTAATACATTAATGGCATTATTTGGCATTTGGGAATAATATCGAGGACCAAACCTCCACGATTTTGCCTCATCGTCGTTTTAAGCGGTTTCATGACGTCACGGCATACGGAGATACATATATTTGTGAAAGAATATTAATACGAATATAACAATGGTATAATATGTCTCAATATCTAAATTTACATCATTAAAGACTAATAAATGTGATTGAGGTTTAATTTTGAGTTTGTAAACACACACACACAGGCTCCCAGTTCATTTTTAATTCGTCCACACACCTCATGTGATCTTTCATCACCGCGTGAAGTGAGTTCACGGTTCGCCTTCAGATTTAGCAAGCTGTCCTGCTATATTTGGCACCCCAAATTTGCACCCTATCGAGACCCAGTGGAGCGAGAGGAGGCCGGGCCTCTAAAAACAGACAAAACAAAGCTGCCATGGTGTTCAGAAGTCAGTATGTGCATACATGAGACTTTGCACACACGGTATGTGACGTGACCCCAACTATTAACACCCTAAATGACCCCACAGGAACAAAAAATGATGGTTTCCATCCCAGCTTCAATCCGATGTTTACTGGTTTAAAACCAGCACAAGATTGCTGTATGTGGAGTGTTTTAGGTTTTATTCCAGTATGATTTAGACATCCCAAAGAGACCATTATAGTTTCCATTCAAACCAATACCAATTTCCATTATTCACATTTCTATCACTTAAACGTATTAATGGTGAGTATTAATAACCAAGATAAAACGTTTACCATGTCTCTCGGGTTATCCGTGTCTTTCCAGCCTTGGGAACAGAAGTGTTTGCATGCAGTGTGACATCAAAACCTGTCCGGTCTGTTATCTTCACCAGGGCGTGTGCAACGTTAATGACAGAGTCAAAGAGAGCAAACATACAACCACACCGTATTATAAAACTTACTCAAGTTGAGATAAGGGTTTTGTACAGAATATACAGCATCACTGTCCTTTGGTTTGTAGATGCATTTTGAACGCTTAGATTTATTGCATTTGCCTTATGAAAAGCTGAGAATCCTTTGTATTCGGAGGATGCACAGATGATGAGAATTATAAATGTTAAGTTATTAGAGTTTATGCTTCTTTATGCATGTCAAAACTTAAAGTTACTTAAAGAAAAATGGCTAAAAACGACATAATAGATTTTAAACTGATCCAAGAAGCCTCAAATACGCCCCCTGCTGTTTAAAAAGCAAACAGCCTTTTATTCTTATTATCACTTTATTACTACATTAATTCAGGGGGTTTTTGTTTTACCCTGAAATAAAATAAACATTTTGTTATATCGATGTTACATAAAAGGTATTGAAAAACATGACATTTGTAATAACCAGATTCCCACGTCTAGACAATGGCACTTAAATTGATAACAGAAAGACGAATGTTCAAGTTATAAAGTATGTTTAATCGTAGTCAGTCCAAGATCATGAATCAGCCTTAAATAAGAAGAAAACAAATCAGTTTCCTTTGTGAAATTCAAATGTAAACGTACAAATGCTGTGCAATTGACAAAACATATGACTTATTGCTTCTTAGTGCATTGAACTGCAAATAACAGACATGACAGTACGGCTTAAATAGTGACGAATGCTTCACTTGTAATCCATTCTGATCTAATAACCTGATTTTAGTGCTTTCGAAGGCTTTGATTTGCAATTCTAGTGTTAATAAGTGCATGTTAATATTACAGTCACTAAATTATGAACATGAAAAATATTCCATTATATATTAATATGAGAAACAGCTGATATGACTTTAAAAGGCCTTATCAAAGTGCAATAAAATGTATTTGGTTACAAACTCTTAAACGTGACATTTGTACCAGTGTCTTGTTTTCCTGAGTGGTGATTGGTCAAAGGAGCCCATCAATCCCATGCAGCCAATCACTGATCAGCCGATTATCTGGAACGGTTTCTGTTCTTGTAAGTGATTGGTTGTCAGGATTGCTGGTCATAATTAGAGAGTTCTGTCAAAAGCTGTAGTGCCTCGTCTATACTGTCAGTGTGTCTGAAAGCAGGAAGTTCGGCCTTCAACAACACCTTTAAAACTGAAGGCTGAGAGAGAGAGAGAGAGAGTAGACATACAAGAAAATAAAACATGAGATGATGCAATAAATGTATATATATATGTATATATTCTACATATCTTGACTACCTTCAGTCTGACAAAGACTAGTGTTGTTCCTCTGAGTTCAAACTGTTGGAGAAGTTCTTCAAGTTCATGGACAACAGTGTAGTCTATACAGCTGACATGAGAACAGTCTAGAACCAGACATCGCGGCGGAGACGCTGAAACGATAAAATACAGGAAAACAATGCGAGCAGTCAGGGATCTGAGCTCTGGGAAAATACCAAATGAACATATGTGTCTCACCATGAAGCGCGTGTGTGTAGATAATCTTGCTCAGATGTTCAGTCACAGGAAAATTCAGCCCGCTGTCCAACTCCAGGACCACAACGCCATGATGCGACACCTTGTGACATGGAGGGACCGTTTTTTTACAATAGATTATTGGCAGCTGCGGTTGCCAGAATAATTTTTTACAAATTACAGTGACTGTAAAAAATGCTGTAAAATGTACAGACATTTAATGTAACAAAAATATCGTAAGAAAGTATTCGTTTACACAAACTTTATGGCGGCTGTGGTCGCCAGAATAATTTAGTAAAGATTTGAGTTGTTGTAAAAGGAATCCTGTAAAATGTACGGAAATTTACTGTAAGAAAAAAAAAATTCTACAAGAAAAAAAACTGTGGTTATGGTATAATTTTGTACAAATTTTAAGAAAATGAAAGGCAAACTCCAAAACAGAATAAAATGCATCTGAGATAAGTGTACGTTTGATACCAAATGCTTATTTTGAGGTCATTTATTTATCTGTGCGAACGGTGGTACAAAAAGGTCCACCAATCATAACAGAGGTCAATGACATAAATTAAATCAAGATAAAGTCTTAAAGGGACAGTACAGTAAAGCAGCTTGTTGAACTTAACTTCTTCTGGACCTCCACTAAGAATCAATAACTTAAAAGTGTCAATATTATTTAATACAATTAATATACGATAAAAATCTAAATTCATACTCATATAAATTAAAAAATATAAAATAAATTATTATAACCAAACACAAACGCTTGCGTCTGATTAAACCGTCTGTAAGAAACCTTGGCTAACATAAAAAATGGGCCTAAAATGGGGATAATTTCATAAATGCCGTAACCTTCACCTTTACTTTAGGTCTGGCCACGACGTATAGCAACATAAATGCCGACACGACAATGCCTCCCACGATCCCATACTGCACCTCCCAGAAACTGACCAAAAACGTCACCAGGAAGGGTAGCAGGTCAAGTTCTGTGAGAGGAAGGAACAAGACTAACAATAAGTGGCAAAAAAACCCGCAAAGTTATAGAATACAATCTATATTAAAAGAAGCGCTAACTCTTGACTCTCCAGAGCTGAACAGGCACCCGAAAGTCAACCATGGGGCTGACAGCACATATTATGACGGCAGCGAGTGAAGCTTTGGGAATGTAGAAGAACAGAGGCATAAGAAATGCCAACGACAACAGCACGATGACACCTGCAAATAATAAAGCACTTTTAATATTTTACACAAACATTACAAAGTAAACGAAGTGTATCTTACCTGTCACCACACCGCCCGCAGGTGTACATACGCCGCTTTGAGAATTTACTGCCGTTCTGTGGGAAAAACGCACACAAGCGTGACACAGAGTTTTGTCTTTTTGTTTGCCGTTTTAGAAATCCCAATACATTTTTTTTTGGTAAAAAATAGACGAGATCTGTTTCCCCCATTACTCCGAAAATCTTCCTTTGTGTTTAGCAGAACAAAGAAATTCACGCAAATGATGACATAATTTTCATTTGTGGGTGAAGTATCCCTCTAAATGTGTAAAACAGACTCACAGACCTTCCGAAACTGCCCGTGACTGGGTAAGCCGACACAAAAGAGCCCATGATGTTTGTGAGACCTGGAGAAACATCAGAAATGATGTGAATGATTTTACCGCTTATACTTGATACATCAGGGAAACACTCACCGATGGCAAAGAGCTCTTGGTTGGCATCAATTCGGTAGTTGTTCTTGCTACCTGCAGAAAAAGTGACGTCTGACTACCGTAAAATGGCTTTTAAGTTTGACTTTAAACCTTCTGTCATCATTTATTCACCCTCGTGTCATTTCAAACACAAATATAAGATATTTTGAAGAACGTTGGTAACCAAACAACATTGACCCCCAGTTATTTACAGTTTTCAATGAGATGATGGGGAATATATGATATCTTTGGTTGAACTTTTCCTTTAAAGCCAAGCAGCAGAATACGTTCTTACCAAATGCTTTGGCAATAGCAATGCTTTCCAGGACGCCCATTAATGGAATGACAGCCAGGCCGCCGCCCAAATCCTGAAAATACATTTGATTGGTCAGTAGTGATGTCCAAGGATGGGCAAAATTTTACATTTAGGAATTCAGTAATTACTTGGAATTATGATGCAGAATGAGTTTTTTTGACGATTTTTGGTACTCACCTTTGCAATATCGCTGAATGTAATAACCGTGCCATTGGCTATCTCTGAAAGGGGCGGAGCTTGGAAAGACGGGAGCCCTTTGGCTGATTTCCCAGTCAGACTAAAGAAATGGCCGCCCACGACCTCCGCGGAATACGCGACAGCCGTCGCCGCTATCACGACCAGCGCGTTACGAACTGCGCACACAAAACATCTGTCATTCAAACTATATATATTCTCAAACATCACAGATGGGAATTTTGCGCTCTCACTTGTGGCTAGACTCCACACCAAGCGTCTGGCCGTTCGCATGAGGCGAGGAGCTTCGTCCTCAGCAGAACCCAGAGAGGTCTGCATCATTTTCAACGTGACCAGGACGAGAAGACAGCACAGACCCAGAACCACATCTCCTACTCTGAGGAACAAGAACCGACAATATATGTCAAAGCTGGAGTTTGCTCTCTTCGCTCGGTAAACGCGTTTGAAAGGCACAAGACTCCTCACCTGGCCTCTGGAATTTTGTGAAAGGTGTAGTACACCTGCAGAACGAAGCTCTGGGGGATGTCCTTCAGACCTAGAATGTTCTGAAGGAAGCGAGACATTGAGAAAGCACGTAGCACCCCTAGAAAAATCTTCTAAAACAAGCCAAATTTCACAACGGAAACACTTCACAAACAATTAACATCTAGAGAACATTAAAGGAACGTTCTCATGAGACTTACCTTCACCTGGCCAAAGCCAATGATGACTGCGGCGGCACAGGTAAATCCTTTTATTACCGGATAAGAGATGAAGTCCAAAAGAAACCCTTTATAAAACACAGAATAAGAATATGAATCTGAATCGTGAATTTGCTTGATAAAAAACAGTCGCTGTGTGTGGTTGGAGGGGAGAGGTTCAAAGAGGTCTTGGTGACATCACACATTCGAAAGCGATTCAGAGGCAGAGCAAGTTGGTACATTTTGATGAAAGTTTATTTACGTTGATTTATTCTGAATCGGGTCGTAAAAAAAGACTTTCGGGTGAACTGTCACTTTAAATGCATTTTGTATGTTTACGTTAAATGCATACATGAAAAGTAAGAGGCTCATTTCTGCTGTTGTAACCGTTATTGAAATCACATCCCGTTTTTCAAAACAGCTGGCATTCAGTATTTTAATGTGCGACTACAGAGATTCCTGTCGCAGGAAGTAAAACAGGAAGTAATACAATCCGATAGATGTGTGACAGTAACGAAACCGTCAACTTCCTGTTTTCAAGGCCGTACTGATTTACAGACGCAACTTTCTCTTCAGCTTCAATATTGTTTCCTATACATGTTAGATTACAAAACTAAATCTGAGTCAAAATGATATTAATAAGATAGTTAAGATGAATATCAGAGGAATGTTAGATGAGCAACTTTCACTTCCATATAAAAGCAGAGAGATCATCTGATCAAAGATCATGTACACATGACTTAAAAATGTACATGTATTACATTAACCAAACACACCTTGACAGCATAACGAAGTATACAGTAAAAACGGAACGGACTAAATCCTTTTTTAACCAATAAGAGAGCCCGATCTTACCCAACCTCAGCAGAGACATTCCTGTTTGAATCACACCGCACAACAGCGTGAGCACAACGGCGAAAACAGGGTCTCCGCCGATATATGAGGAACACAGCAGGGACATGATGGCCGTGGGACCCAGCGTGATGTCTTTAGATGTGCCAAAAATACAATAGATGAAGCCGCCCATAAATGCAGAATACAAACCGTACTGCAAAACAAAACAAGACCAGATGTCAAGGTACGTTTTATAAACATCACGTAGCAGCGGGTTTCTAGAACAATAAAACGAGACCCCCGTGGTCTTACCTGCACAGGTAAACCAGCCACCGCTGCGTAAGCCAGGGCTTGAGGAACCGCGGTAAGGCCCACGGTAAGACCTGCGATCAGGTCCATCTTCAGCCAGGTGAAGTTGTACCTGGGCAGCCAGGTGAGGATGGGGAAACAGGTGCGCAGGATGCCAGACCAGCAGAGGCCGGGTGAGCTTCCACCTGTTAGTGGCTCCATCAGAATTGACATCCAATGGATCGTGTAACACTGACTTTAAAGAAAGCAGGTCGTCCAATATTGAGTTGTTTTAGGTTAACATTGGTTTAATCATGCATAAAACTATGATACGAGTACATCACGGGTCAGCGATACTGCATTTAAAGTGCATGTGGAAGAGAGGGATCATTGGATGGGTGGAGCGGTTTTGGATCCCATGTCCTGACAAGTTCCTGGGAGCCATGAGTTGGTCAAAGATCGGTTTTCTCCATAACGGTGCTTTTAATGTACACCTATAGACAATGTAAGGTTACAGTTAGTATAATAACATTTTAAACTACAAGAAGATATCACTAATACCATAACATACATGCATGTGTGACTGTGAAACACAAGATTTGGACAATGCAGATTGTGTAACTGATCTCATGACAACTTTTCATCCCTTTCACACACAAAAGCAAGTCTCATTTTGTACCATTATAAGCTTTGTTTGTATTTCAACAACATTGTCATGACATGTAGTACATATGTGAGTATTTGACTGATATTTGACCTGTGTTTTGACTTGCATAACCTTTCATGTTTTCCTTATAGTTTACTTGTAAAGCTGCTTTGTAACAATGAAAATTGTAAAAAGCGCTTTATAAATAAAGCTGACTTGACTTGATATGTATTGTTACTTTTTTTCTTAAATTAAATTAGGCACAAAATAAAAAAGTAATGTAACGGTTCTCAAACGTTTTGGTCGTAAGGTCCTCTTTGTCTAGAGTGCATCGCTTTGCGGCCCCCCCAAATAAAGTCTTATAATAAACCTACATTTATTATTAAACCTTAAACATTTTAAGTTATAATTGCTGAAAACTTTGGTCAACTTTTTCTGATGTTTGATAGCATTAAATGTTAGACAAATTTCGAAATCGGTGTCCCCCCAGGAACTATCTCGGGGCCCCTGGGATATATCCATACTTTTGATACATTTATTATATTTTATACATTATCTTGCTCGTATTATGCACACATTATAAATCATGTAGTACACTTTACTTCATTTACAATAAATGTTCATAATAATGTAGTGTGTTATATTAATAACTGCATTTTATTTTATTACATTACATTAATTACTGCAGTATTCTTCACAATTAACTTAACACCTTAATTAATCAACATAGTAAATACCGCAGAATATTTCAAAAGCTATATACTGTATACTAATTGTAGTATATAGTATAGTACTTATACAGAACGCATAGGACTAAAATAAGCACAATTTTAATAAGATCCGTGTTGTGAAAAAGATGCACAGCATGAAATCACATTGTACACAAAGACGCGAGCAGTTATCAAAACAAGATATATAACTATTATTATAAACAATCCTTTAATGTTTAACAATAGCGCTACGTGCAAACCGAGCGAAATGTTTAAACCGCGAATGACGTGAAGCATTCAGACCTTTTAAAGCCGATGTGAAATCCCGCGCGTGAAATCCCACCGATCGAAATATTAAGATAAAAAAACGAAGCGTTAAATCTGAACAACGCGACGTGTAACGCGGTTAACAATGACGTCAATCAGCCATGCGGCGACGTGATTGGCCGCCGCTTTGAGTCAGCTGATCTCGGTCATGTGCTCGACTCACATGGCGGAAGTAGTTGTCAATAACTTCTGTGTTGTTTTATTTGCATTTAAACTTTTTATTTACAGGTGTAATGAGCAAATGACGCCATAATGCTGGATTTATATTCATGGCGTCTGTTTGGCGTCTTAGTTTGTTGTGGCGTTGGACACAGCAGAAGAAATGTGCTTTTGATCATTGGTTTGTACTGAAAATGTACATTTGTAATATTATTCGTATTGATAATGCGTTTTGTGTATGATCTCTACTTAAAAAGCACACTTTACAAGATTGTATTTCTCCTTTTGACTTCATTTCAAGTTAGCTAACGTGAACTAGCAATGCAGGATGTATTAATCTTATTCAATGTTAATTGTAACATTTAATAAAACATAAATTAAATGTAAACATTGCACAATGGACTAACACGAATGAGCAATTGTATTTGTATTATCTAACATTCCCTTACATTAATAATTGTTAGTACTAACTAATGTTACTCAATACTCTCCTTTTGTAAAGTGTTAACATCATATGTTATATCACAGCTGATGATGCCGGGTTCGAGACGGAGGTTTACAACAACACCGTGGTCCGGACACCTCATCTCCGAGCTCTGTCTCAGCGCAGTTTAATCTTCAAGAACGCCTTCACCACCGTCAGCAGCTGCTCACCGAGTCGATCCAGTATCCTGACCGGCCTCCCGCAGGTAAACTGCAGGTGAATGCTGTCCTGTGTTGCACGAGCATCTTTTAATCCTTCATTCTGATCCACAGCATCAGAATGGGATGTATGGTCTTCACCAGGGAGTCCATCACTTTAACTCTTTCGATGGAGTGCGAAGTCTCCCTCTCCTGCTAAAAGAAGCCAACATCCGCACAGGTGCGACGAGATCAGCGGCGCTTTGTATTAAAATCCTTAATGTTTATTAATCAAAATGTGCACTTCTTTGGAAAGGTATCATAGGGAAGAAACACGTCGGGCCGGGACCCGTTTACCCATTCGACTTCGCCTACACTGAGGAGACCAATTCCGTGCTGCAGGTGGGTCGAAATATCACCAAGATCAAACTTCTCGTTCGGAAGTTCTTCCAGAGCCAAAGCGGGGAGGCAAGCGAGGAACGTCCGTTCTTCCTTTACGTGGCTTTTCATGATCCCCATCGCTGCGGTCACTCCCAGCCGCAGTACGGAGCGTTCTGCGAGAAGTTCGGGAACGGAGAGAGCGGGATGGGGAGCATTCCGGATTGGGAGCCGAAGTATTACTCTCCAGACCAGGTCAAGGTAAAACACGAAGATCTTGTCTATTTTGGATTCCATTATCTAATCAAATCTTTGACAATCTTGAGGTTGAGAATCATCTCTGATATCCTGTTTTACAGGTTCCTGATTTTATTCCCGACACGCCTGCAGCACGGGCGGACATCGCAGCTCAATACACTACAGTTAGCAGACTGGACCAAGGTTTCTTTTTTCACCTTTATGTTTACTACTTTTCAAAATGCATGTTTTATTTGAACAAATTGATGTTTATCGGGGATTGGTTTGGTTTGTAAGGTATCGGTCTGGTTCTGCAAGAACTACGAGACGCCGGATTTGAAAACGACACTTTGGTTATCTATAGCTCGGATAATGGAATTCCGTTTCCCAATGGCCGCACCAACCTGTACGGCTCGGGTGTGATGGAACCCATGCTGATCTCCTCACCTGAACACTGGCAGCGCCGGGGACAGATCAGCCAGGCCTACGTCAGTCTATTGGGTAAGAATGTTCATATCTAACATTGAATTACTTGCATTTATCCATTTGGCGGATCCTTTTAACCAAAATGACTACATCATTGCATTAAGAGCGCAAAGGTCATGTGTTCATGGGTTTGGCATCCTGGCCTCCTAATCATCCCCATATGTACCAATTGACTTCGTAAGTCTGTCTCGTCTCCACCAATAAGCTTGTGTGTGGTGGGCATTCTGGCACGATGTGGCTGCCATCACATAATCCAGGTGGATGCTGCACATTGGTGGTGGTTGAGGAGATTCCCCCTCAATGTAAAGTGCTTTGAGTGCCCAGAAAAGAGCTATATAAATGCAATGAATTATAATTATTAATTATTCATGAGTTGTGCTATAACTCGTTTTTACCACTTGATGGTGCTACAAGTCTTATAAATCACTTGCTGTATCCATTTACCAAGATTAAGTGTTCATCTTTTTATTAAAGAATAGCAGATTAGGACTAAAGTTGCACATATTAAAAAAACATTTAATCACATATTTATTCCCAGACATCACACCGACCATTCTGGACTGGTTCTCCCTCCCGTATCCATCCTACAGCATCTCTGGTGGCCATCCGGTACAGCTGACCGGTCAGTCTCTCCTCCCAGCCCTGATCTCTGAGCCTTCCTGGGTCACAGTCTACGCCAGTCAGAGTCTCCACGAGGTCACCATGTACTACCCGATGCGCTCTGTCCACCAGGGTCCCTACAGACTCCTCCACAATATGCATTACCGCATGCCCTTCCCCATAGACCAGGATTTCTACGTGTCCCCTACCTTTCAGGATCTGTTAAACCGGACCCGGATGGGTCAGCCCACAGGCTGGTTTAAGACTCTAAATGAGTACTACTACAGAGAGAGATGGGAACTTTTTGACACTCACTCGGATCCAACGGAGAGGAGCAATTTGGCCGGCGATCCAGCCTACGCTCAGGTTTTGGAGAGCCTGAGGGCTCAGCTGCTTAAGTGGCAGTGGTGCACAGAGGATCCGTGGGTGTGCGAGCCAGATGCGGTTCTGGAAGCGAAACTGGAACCACAGTGCAGGCCACTGTACAACGGGCTATGAGAACCTGAACTCATACAAGACTGCTTGTGCTTTGAATAGTAGTTCTAATTGGTTTTACGGGACCGTTTTATTCTTAAGGTTGTTTCTTTTTTATATATAAAATGCTAATAAACTGTTGAAAAAATGAAAATGTTATATTTTAAAATGTATTACACTCTTAAGCAGTTTTACTCCTAGGCTCCTAGTTTTATTGCCCTCTGCTCTTTTGAATTATTTAGAAATGTTTGGCAATAGAGTGTCCTGTGGTCCAAACTGGTAATTACAGATAAATCAATTAGTCAATATTTTAATAATTCTTTAATGAGAAGAATTTTAATTCAGATACTTTGCAGTTATATATAGCACTATGCTTTACAATGATCGAATATATGATTGGTTACTTTGGTTATTTATTAATTTGTCAAAATGTATTACTAATGTATATAGCTGCTTGATTTATTGCTTGATACCATTATTTATCCATAATTCTACTGAAAGTATAAACAGAAATAAAACAAGTTATTTTCAGACGAATCCATCTGTGCGTCTTTACGCACGGGATTTGCTCTTTTTCATCTTATGGTGTGACGCCAGAAAGACGTTGATCAATAAAGACAGCCCTGGTGACAGAGAGACGATATTAAATCGTCTCCCATCACATCTGCCTGACGTTAAAGGGTCCCCAACCGTCTCCAGACGCTCAAAGGCGCGCAAATCGATCCTATTGGTCGGAAATATGAATCATCTGGTGGTGTAATGACGAACGAGATCACGACTTCTAGGGGTCTATAAAAACTCCAGACGTGGAGACCATTCAGTCAAAAAGCTACGAGACGACAAAGATCATAACACACTTTTGGGTAAAGTGCGCATTGTTCTGTGCGTAATGGAGAGTCCCGTCAGATCTGTGCTGGTGTTCGTGGCTGTTTCAATACTCATCTGCTGTCAACCTACAGATGCCTGGTACAAGCAGTCTACCGGTCCGAGTTATTATTCCGTCGGGAGAGCTTCTGGTTTGCTGTCCGGGATCCGGAGATCACCGTACGTGCGCAGATCTGAGACAGATTCAGCGCTGGACAGCAGCGAGACCCCCGGCATCTCCAACAACGCGATGCCCGATTTCAGCAGCAGACAAACTTCAGTCCTTAAAAACATGGTAAATGCAGTTTTTTTGCGGCACACTTGCAAAGATGTTTTACAAATAATTCAGAAACCAAAAGTTTTTATCATCTGAGGTATCAATAGTTAAGTACATTTAATATCCGTTTCATGACGTTTCCATAATATAACACTGCAAGTAAACGTTCGAACACATATTGCTTAACAGATCCGTTATATTCATGTTAACATGTAATAATAATAATAGTTTAGTTTAATGCAGGCGTACTTCCTCTATTACGCGTCAGTTCGTTTGAGCCATTTATTTGTTTAGCATTCTTTGACATCAAATCTGAAAGCAGTATTAAAATAAAAACATTATTATATCATTTACTTTAAATGATCATAAAGAAAATCTTGGATAAACACAAAAAGTTAAGCTCTCCATCTGTAAATAACTTTCAGACGAAAACTTTACGCACTGTATTGTGAGATTTTTACTTTTCAAATCATTTTACGTAATTTTATATTTAAGCAATACACCTTTTATATTTAATTCCCCTGTTTTTACTTTTAATAAGTAAGGTTTTAAGAATACAATTCAGATTCGTAGATTTTGCATGCGTTGATGTAAACTGTGATGCACTTTTCCCAACAGGCAATTTGCGTAAAGGACATTTCTCCGAACCTGCAGAGCTGTGAGCTGGTTCAGGACGGTTCGAGCACGTTTCGTTGCAAAGCAGACGTGTTTCTTTCTCTGGACTCGCTGGACTGCTTCACCTCCTGAAGAGAACGCATCCCCATCCCTTCCCAACCCAAAATCTCTTCCATTTCAGGAGTATTAAGAGCCAAGGCAGTGAGGCGCACTGTTGACATTGAATGTTTACTTGAGTTACACCAGGGATGCTCAGTGTTGCTTTTAAAGATCCACCTTTTTGCAAAATGTTGATCCAATTCTTGATCCTTTTCATGAATTATACAAAATAAACAAGAAGATATGTTATACAGTTATAATATAACATTTGAGAAAATAAGATTTTTCCAGTAATCCTTTCTTTTTAAGAGTCATTTATATATTGTTTATCCCTACCTGATTGAAATTGTAAAGAAAAAAACTACAGGTCCTCCATACTATACTATACTACACTATACTGTAACAGCAAAGGCAAAACCCAAGTCGAATCATTTCAAAGTTCCTTCATTTTCAGTGTGGACACATGTTTGCCTTTAATAAGCAGCTTCAGCTGTATTCCAAGAGTTTCATCTAGATTCTGCAGACCAAAACAGATCCCAATGGCACCTCTGAGCACCCCTGGTTCACACCATGTGAAGTTCGCTGCTATTAAAAACTAAATTGAGATTTTTGTTATCTCCCCACCCATCTCTGCACCTATTTCCAGATATATTAAATGTTCTAAAGAGTTCACTGTTATAAGCATAAAGTTTGAAAGATGTTTTCGTTATTTTATTAAACTTGACAGATAAACTGTTTATCCTGTGTGGACATCTTGGGTATCAAAAACAAAGTGTCTGTTATTAAATGTTCATGATTAAGCAATGATGAGAAGAAACTCTAAAAAAGTGTTTAATAACATCTTTTCACAGTGGTTTGCATTACGAAGTTTAACTCGAAGTGAAATGCCTTCAAATAGACAAAAGGGGGATTTAAATAACAAATAGTAAATGGGATAGACATTTAAGTTTAAAGAACGATATAAAACATACAAATGTATTTACAATAATATGTTGATAATAGATGAATACGACTCTTTTTCTTCATACAGAAGTGTATACAAGTCCGATACTTACGATCAAACCAACACAAAATTACATTTTAACAGAACATCAGAAAGATTAAACAAATTGAACGATTCAGAACAGCTACAAAAGTGCAGCACTATATCACAAAAACTGCACAAACATGAGGTGCAAATATGATTCATATGCAAAAGAACCGTCTCTGAACTTGAGACTTAAAGAATGAGCAGTTTTTCCACAAGGGTTAATGTTACTTTAAGTGAGGATTAACCACGGTAACACACAAGAGTGGGACGCTATTTGCGTGGTGAAGAATTATGGGATGCACGGCTGAGCAGCTCAACCTCCCACACGGCCGACGCAATCAACACCGATCTGGCGAAAATCAAGCCACGTCCTGCGGGTGTAACTTCTCCCTTTCGAATGTAAATGTAAATCCTGGCGTTTTACTTGAACTATTCAACGTTACCGTCGATTCTTAAATATCTGCCATCGTTTACCTCACGAATAACCCCTCTCTGAAAGAATTCAGTCGCTTTATGCAAAATACGAAACAAATGTGCATCAGATTGTGTTCAGAGCATTGCATATAATAAATATATTCAGCTTTATATTTAAATGACCACAGCAATGTCCAAAAATCTGTGGAACGGTTACGCACGGACCTCGGCCGGCCCGTTTGGATCTCAGAGAAGAGACACAGCTTCCAGGTTTTCCTTGATGATGGTATCCATGACGACCTGGAAGACCACCTGTACGTTGGAGGTGTCGGTGGCCGTGGTGAAGTGGTGGTAGATGAGTTTGCTGGGCGTGGCGTTGAGGGATATGAACATGGCGGCGATGAAGCGGGCGGCCGCGTCCACGTCATAATCTGCTCCTGGAAACAAAAAGAGAGATGGTGGTTGAAAAACCTGTAGGGAACGATAGAGGCAATGCAGACATTTATTTAGTAATATTTGCAACAAGTAAAAAAACAGGCAACGCTATAGATTACGGCCCACAAAGTTGCGCATAAATAGACAGGATATACAGTGTAACTTATTGTAACAATAATGTACCTCTACAGTACATATCTATAGATCAAGATCAATTAAAAATATATCTATGAGGGAAATGCAAGCCATTTAAACATCCAAATCAAACTATTCTTGAAATTCTGTTTAATTTTGTGGTACATTGTGGGCCGTAATCTAAAGCGTTACCAAAACAACAGTTTCGGTTCTTGAATTGGACGTTTTAACAAATTAAAAGAATGCTTATAAATGAATACATCTTTATTTATACTTAATACATTATTGACACCCATGTAAGGACAATAAATGTGACTGACAGATAGAGACAAAACTTTAAAGTTAAAAGTCTATGCATAGCAGTCAAGATTAGGATTCAAAAGCTGGTTTAATACACTCAATCTCAAACCCTTCCTTGCCAAATTGAAATTTGCATGACATGCATTTCTGGGCTTGCTTGAATTAATGGGCGAGACGTATTCAGGTTTTTTGTAATATCCTATCCATAGGGGATTAACTGTCATATACGGTCGTGGGGGGATACTGGAGACACTAATGCGAGGAATTTCAAGCCTCATATGTCTTGACCTTTTCTCCCTGAGGTGAAAACTACAGGATCCATTCCGGCTGAATAGGTAGCCAAACTACAAACCGGCGGATTCGGTCTTAATGGATGAATCGAGAAAAAAAGACAAACAGGGAAGACGTGCAAGCTCGGGAAGTACACATAAACACACAACATACGTATTTAAAAGCATCGGATGTCACCTTTGAACTGCGGCAGGTAATGTCGTAAATGTCGCCCGGAGTGGAGGATCTTCTCTTGGAACAGATCAATCTTGTTCATGAATAAGATCTGTCAAACAAGAAATCGACACATCACTGTGCGCTGAGACGGAAAACAGACGATCAATCATTCAATAAAAGTCAACGTTGTCTAGCATCGATTAGAAACAAACGAGTATGAACACTCGGCACTCTTTTTAAAACGGGACTATAAAACGCCTCTTAACAAGGTCAGTTACCCCGGATCATTACACAGGAAGGAGCTTTTGGGGGGCGTACAATAAATAGGCAACAAGCAGCCGATTTTCACCCTCGGAGATCAAAAATACGCCCGCTGGTTTAATTACCGGTAGACGCAGGCAATTATAACAAAGTCTGGACTCACCAGCGTTTGTTTGCGTGGGCCGTAATTACGAGGGAAGATCTAGAGGTGAAGTTACCAAAGCGGGATACCAAACTTTGGCTGAAACCAGCAAGGACATTTTTAGATGAAGCTGCACACGTGAACTTTTTTAATATATATATATATATATATACACTTTATCCCAAATAAAAATTTACAGTGAAAACTTGATTTCTTATTTGAATAAATATGTAAATCTACAATGTAAGATCTTGAATGTTAAATCAGACAACAAAGCCCGTTCATCATGAAAGAAATCGGTAGAAGCTTGACGTTCGTCAAACTAATATATTTTTGCTTTCTAAATCACTGTAGAACGAAACCTCTCGCGAGCTTCTCGGTCACATCTGTCGAGCATCTCGAGTGATGACACAAATCGCCTCTCGGGCTGATGGGGCGAGATTAAATTGCCTCTCTTGTTTTTGTTAATTGAGCAGTTTCTTACCATAGAGGTACTCCTGAAGAAGACGTTATTGCAGATTGACAAGAACAGCTTGAGGCTCTCCTGCAGTCGATTCTAAATAAGACAAAATGAAGGATAAGAGCTTTCGTTCCTAAATGACCTCGCAATGCTCTCTTATGTCATTTAGGAGATCCGGCTGAAAAGCTCGGGCTTGGTGCATATGAACAATTACTGAAGACAAACAGGAGCTGTTTGCTTTAAAACAATACAATACCTTATGTATAAATGCTGTAAAATGACCCATGGTTACTGAAAGTGCCCCATTTGTAGTATGTACTTGTGTATTTTTCTATATTGTTTATTTCTTATGCCTTCTCTGTTTGTGTTATAATTTATTTACTATAGCTGCTTTGAAACGATGCTGCATTGTGAAGAGTGCTAAAGAAATAAATGAGAAAAATACATTTAATTTCAATGAACCATTAAAAACGCATTAAAATTATTACCTTTTTAGGAAAGTTAAAGGAAAATAAATGTCCTTAGAGAATCAATGGTAATATCACGGCACTTTGATCTATACCACAGTTCTCAATGATCTATATATTCATTTCCAATGGTGTACTTTACACTAGCTATATGCTATAACATGCTATATGTTTATATTTAGAAAAAATATTATTTTAATACGGTATCTTAAATATTCCAATCATTAATATTCTAATAATCTTCTCAATTTCAAAATAAAGTTCTATTTAACTTAAAATAATAAATAAATATATTCATTTTTAATAACATTTTACCTTTACTTGCTTACTGATCTTTTTTAAAGAGGTCTTTTTTTAACTCCGTGTCCGAATGTAAGGCAACATAGTGGCGGATGTTCTCACCATTGCTGGATCTTCAACTAGTGTCATGTCGTACCCGCTCAGAGACACCACAAACAGCACGGCTCTCACGTCTTCAAAACAACTGATCCACTTTCTCCTCTCGGTTCTCTGTCCCCCAACGTCGTACATTCTGTGGAATGACCAAAACGAACCAAAAACATCAAAAAATGTGTGATAAAATGATAAAATGTCATTTTTGTGAACATATATTCGACATTTTAAAGGGAGAAAGTGTTTCAAAATGACTTTCCTTTTCGCCTGCCATCATAAAATGCTTATTTTTAACCACACCCCTCCAACATCAAGACAGTTTCCACAATAGCAATTTTCCCCAATTGATTTTCCCATTTCCCTCTTAAATATGACAGATTAGGTTAGTAAACCAGACGCTGCTTTCATCACCTGCTGATAACAGGCCACATGTACAAATTCAGAAGCGTGCTGTTTTAATGCAAATGTGATTTTCTCTACAAAATTTTCCCTTTCTCTGTTTGATATCCGAGCGCTAAAAAGAATGACGTTAGCTTGTGCTTAGTGAAGAGGCGACAAAAGCAGATCTCTCTGGACGTTTTGTCGTCGCTGCCGTCTTGTTTTTCATTCTGTCCGTCTTGGGAACTTGCCGTTTAGATCTACAGCAAAAGAGCTTCGACGATCGAGGGATGTTTTCTTCAACACTCCCATCACCAGTGTTGGTTCACAAGAGCGCTTCACGGACCGTCTTTCACTAAAGGTCAAAGGCCGTAAACAGTCAAACGCTCTCACGCGTTTATTTCCCATCGCCCACTTCATTTCGTGCCATCTATTCGCTATATCGGTGGTAAAGATTCCTCCGCACGTTTGAAATGAAGGACGTTCTGCAATATGCACTTCAACCATGATGGAATAACAAATCCATAAGGGATACTAACATTTCCCGCAAAAGTCAGACAGAAGGATCGAATCGTGAACATATCACTGTAGGAAGCGTACTTCAGCTTCCTGCCGCTTCATTTTTCCTGTTTGTCATAGGAACAACCGCTTTGTTTAATTATGGGATGGTCTGATGAACACAATAGTCTACATCATCTGTACAGACGAGGTGAGAATTGTGCAGGGCTAGACACTCATTTCTCCCATCATTACACCGCTAATAATATTAAGGATATGGAGAGGAATTTGGCAGTTTAGAGATTCGGTTGACTCACAGAAAGCGTAAAAACAGTGCGGTGAAATGCGCAACATCACTTCCTGTTTGAAATAGACAGTCCCAACAGTATCCTGTTCCTACACGTAATAAAGCCTGGATCCGAACTTGGATCACTCCTTCCAACTTTACAACAAAATCGGTTGCGTTTTATTAAAATGTTATGTAGTTGTACGTCAACAAGCTTCGAAATGATTTAAATAACTAAAATTATGTTTCAAAAACGTTCTCAATACAACAAAGCAGATTAACGTCTAGACGGAGTTTGTCATTTTGATCCTTCGATATTTCGATTTTAAGTGGCCGCTTTTTAAAACGCGAATTATTTTGTAGTTTTGATGATGAATCTATTAATGTCGGCGTGTTTATATCATATCAGCGTTCGATAGATCTAAAGAGACCCTTTGAAACAGTTTCCATACGAACACGCAGAGAGGATTTACATTCATTCCAGAACTCAAACAATAATCGGCACATAACATCGACGCTAAGGAGCTTTGAAAGGCTTCACTGGTTTTCATAATAATCATGATAATACAGTCTTTATCTCTCTAATTCCCTTCTGATTGTATTTAAATGTGACTCGTGACTTGAGCTCAGACCCCACGGGCTTTCTCGGGGTCCAGCTCTGTTATCGTTTCCCGATGAGATCAATTACTGCTGGGATCTCCGCAGACGGCTTCTGGCGGTAGAGGGATCGGTATTTGTTTTTAAATAAATAACCATATTTACGTTTATGTTTTAAATAAACTTGCTAAAGGACACTTCAAAGAAACCTACGCAATGACTAAATAAAAAAGGTGGGTATTGCTTACGTAGTGAAAACCCATGACAAATACGTTTCGAGTCTAGTCATTCTGTTCACATTTTACGACAACGTAGACGCGCATTTATGAAAAACTGTCAGGAAAGCCATAAAAATTGAAATGTACCGTTATGCAAAGTAATGCAATATAAACGTTATTGGAGAAGCTCTCGACTAAAAGCAATAAATTAGCAGACTCCCGAGACGGAGCGATCGGACGCAGAGGTGAATTTAAGACTATAGGATAAGACAGTTGAATTTTCCAGCGAACGGCCAATCGCTCATCTTTTCTTGCTATCAGAAAGAGTCTGTGACACCTCTCGGCTCTAAATGTCTCCATTAACATTCAAACAGCCAGAAAAAAGCTGCCAAGCAGAAAATTACCCACAATTCCCATGAAACCTGTCGATCGTTTTATTGGTTGTCCTGCGTTCGCGGGAGATGGAGCTGGAGAGGATAATGAACATGCAGGGAAAACTTCCGCAATCTGACGGTTCGCGGAAACGAGTGTCATTTTAACGGTGACTGCACGTAGTTTACCAATAAAAGCAAACGTTTGTTTTAAGGTCTGTTCGAGAAGATTGTAAAACTTGGGCCAACGACTAAGCTATGAAGATAAATCACTGATCCATGATAGTTTAATAGAACTAAGACTACGAAAACATTTCTGTCAATAAATAAAAAGAAGTCTAAATATTATTAGAAAAACTTAAACTAATTTGAAATGTTGCCTTGATGCAATAATATGAAGCTGAGCCACAAAAACATGTATAAAATCAAATACGAAAACATATAATACATTTAATAATATAAATGTTTTTAAATACAGCTTTTCAAGAAAGAGCGTGGCGCTAGTAACGCCAAGGTCATGGGTTCGATCATTGGGATTGCACATACTTAGATAACAAATGTATAGTATAATGCGATGTAAGGCGCTTTGGATAAAAGCATCTGCCAAATGCATTAATGTATATGTAAAAACTAAAAACGTAATTAATAAATGATTTCAAAATAAATAAAACTACAAAAAAGGAACAAAAATGAATAAATAAATAAACATTTTAATAGAATTAACATGAACATTTTTTATTAAATATACAAATGTTATATATACTATAAAAACAAATATCATTATGAACATTTATCTCCCCATATTTTATATATATTTAATTGATATCAATGAATATTTAGATTTGAAATGAAACACTGCTCTTTTAATGACCGGTAAGTGCTAAAAAGCACAAAACTTCACTTCATACCTGTTCAAACACAAAACTCAATTCAAAGCGACACTCGTGTCAAAGCTGAACGCGTGCACGCTGCTGATAACGGCAGCAACGATATTGACGTATGGAAACACGTTGCAGAACGCAACGCAAAGATGACGTTTCGTAAGATGGCGAGATACAGAATGACACAGTCAATAAGACCCATCGTGAATTTCATACAAAATACGTGTTGGACAGAAGACATCTGCCCTCCAACCATCAGTGATCAATAAGTGATGTCTGCAAGTTTGGGTTAAAGCTGTTTTTCGGCTACTTTGAGATGAAACGTCCAAAAATTATAACAAATCGGGTGTGATATGATGCTTCACATAGGAGAAAACTGATAACAGACTATTGTGTTTTGTTCTGAGGCAAAGGAAGTGTTTACCTGAAGATCAGGTGCTTGACTTTGAACTGAGTTTCGATAACACCAGTGGTCCTCAGTCGGACCCTCAAGACGTCCGTTTCTGTAGGCATGTAGTTGGGGGCGATGATCCGACCCATGTTCTCGAAAAAACTGAGAGAGAAAGTTTACATAAATCAAACTTGAATTACTAAAAATATGATATAATCTTTATGCAAATGAAAGGGAACGATTAAATGTGTTACTTTTGTACACATAAAAATAAAAGTGCTAGTAATGTCAGATTTTTGTACCCTTTGAGGGTCGTATTGTCGAAGTTAAGCAGCTTTACCAATGACGGAGGTTTGCGTGAGCGATAAGGGCGGCCCGGGGAGCACGTGCCATATGCTAATTACCAAAATGAATATAAGTACGTAACAAGACGGCGTTGTGTGTCTTTGAGGCGGTCTGTTGGGGATTTGCGTACGAGGATGCGTCAAAGAGAGAAATTATCCGGCACGGACCGCAACTTAGTGATAAACGCACCTCACAGGAGTCACTCGAACACCCGAGAGAGCGAGAGAGAATTGGACACGAGTACATACACTGAGTTTTAAAGCAATAACCTTTGACAGCTGTGCCTGTATTTTGGCACAAACAAATACATTTTGAATATTCTGTCACATTCACTCTCATGTTGTTCCAAACCTGTGCATCCTTACATTTGAACGAATCAATGTTCAAATGGCAATTTCTATACAGCCCAAGCTATTTATACAATTTATACAACAAATTTTATAAAGTTCGTCCGGGTTTGGCCTTTTGGAGATATATAAAGACACACACACACAAACATAACATCACATTCTCGCCCGGGGCCAATGCAATGCGCACCTCGTGCCCCCCGGGTCTGACGCCGTGTGAGGTTTGCTTCTTTAAACGTGTCTAGCCGCATACCTGAACGCGACTTTCTCCACCGACTGGCCTTCAGTTCCCGGCGGGACGCAAAGGCTCCTGTCTCTACGCATCTTTACAACATAGTCTGTGTGCAAATACATCCTCCTCCAAAAACCTAGATAGTTTCCAACATGACCAAAATCTCGTTGCAATAAGTGACGGTTTCATCAGATGAGTTTTTGTTCTACCTGCTTTCGTGCTGCGTTCAAGAAAACTCGGAACAACAATTTCCCCGAAAATCGAACTTGAAAGTAACTTCTTGCACGCAGCTCGTCACAAGTTACATACGACTTGTTAACTCGGAGCAGATAAAGCTCGACCTTGTGAAACGCACCATTTAGCGTGACGCCCAAGGCTAGTATTGCGATGCTGCGTCATGTTTGTTTTTGAAATCTACAAAATAAACAAAAATCCCTAATACACAGATCGAAATGAAACAAGTTTTATTTAGTGAACTGTATTATACTGCATACTATAATATTTACTGTTGTAAGATTTAAAAACACTAGCGTCTAAGCTTACTTTAAATGTGACTAAGGCCCATATTCGTTATTTTAAATGTAGACGCGCGGCAGGCCCATCGAGATGGAAATACGTAGCGCCGGTACACCGCGCAAACTACGCTTCTCTAGAGATTAGCGAGGACCTACCGTACGTAAAAACTTCCAAGTATTTTCACTTCACAAAAGGGGCATGTGCGTTCTGTAAGTTTTATGACTGAATCCCAACAATAAATAAAGTTTTGGAGCTCTTTCATGTGGCATCATTCCTTAAGATTGAGTTTTCCTGAGTGATTTTGACATCCATTTGACCTCCTACAAACATCTTTCCACTCTCTTCAATATCTAAAATATTTCTCGAAGTAAATACGTCTATGATATTTTTCCACACAGTTGAAAATTTGCGAAGCGACGGGTCGGAGGTGTAAGATCAGGATGAATGGCAGTCGAGGGGAAGAGCGTGAAGCGATTCAAAAGATGAGATGGAGGATACGAACAGGTGAGGAGCTCCGACCTGGACTGCGAGGACGGAAATGCCCTTTGATAAATCTGACCTTTAACAACAGGCAAGCGTGCGTGCGTTTGAGAGAGCGTGATGGAGCCCTGCAGATATAACATGACAGCTCGGGAAAAAAGGTTTCAGACCTGTAGAGTGAAATGATGTAGAGACTCGGTAAACACACTACTGTGTGGCATTTCAACCTGCGTCTTACTTTTAAAAGTATTTCACCCAAAAATAAACATTATTCTCCAAAACACAAATACAGATATTTTGAGAAATGTTGGTGGTTTTGCGGTGTGTCGATACAATGGAAGTCAATGAGGGCCAATGTTGTTCGGTTACCAACGTCCTTCAAAATATCTTCTTATGTGTTCTGCAGAATAAAGAAAGTCATACAGGTTTGGCGATTTAACTAAAATTTTTAACACGTGTGTCTGTTTAAAGCGCTACTCAAAATGCAACCCAAACAGCATAACGGTGATAATTTACTTGCCCCGTGTTACAACCGTGTTATTGACTCCGTATTATCGACTGAAGTGTCTCGAGGGTCCCCGTGGCCCCAGAGGCCGTCAGGGGGCAGGACTACCTGTCACTCAAAAACACAAACCCACACAGCGGATCATAAATAAGACACGAAATTTTGTGAAATGTGCGTGTTTGGGCGTTGATGCCACATACATTAGGTATGGACGACTTAAAACCACACGCTCCCTCTCTCACCTTCATCTACTCCCTCAAGCTAACCTTTTAAGATCTCCCGTGTGCTAATCGAAAAGACATGCTATCACGCCAAACCTACATGTCTTACGGTGTGGGGGGCGGACGTCCCAGCATGCACTGCAAGATCCCTGGCACGAGCTTTTAATTGCCATTTAATAGTTAATAAACAAACACGTACACTTCATCGCAGCCGTGTGAGGCTCATTCGCCATGGCACACAGCACACGTCCGCGACACGGGTGACCCTCTCCGCCTCATTTCAATAATCACCCTCCCGGCGTTTCGGTTTGCCTTCGCACAAGTGCGTTATTACACAGCGGTTGAATATTTCCCTAATCATTCATTGTTCACAGTGGGCGTGTTGGAAGGAGTCACAGATCAGCAGCCATTACGGCTCAAGACACGCGCAGGCAATGAGTTGCAGTCGCACATCGGCTCCATTACACCCACATGGAACGCTCGGAAACTGTGGCAGGAAATGCGCAGTGCATTTTAGCCGTCTCCGTGAGAGTGGTGGAAGATCATTCAAATATCGAATAATATAGAAATATTGCCAAACATTAGCCGATAAACATTGATATGACGTAATTGTTACATTTTGGAAAATGCGGTCAAATATTTTGAAAACAAATGCATACGTGAAAGCTACAGTAATGCAGATTCAACGTTAAAAAGCTCGTAAAACACCTCAGCGTTTGTGGAATGAAATGTGCACGTTTTAAAATGAAGACACATTTCAGAAGTGTCGTCGTCCCGTGTCAAATGACCAATTAAAACAGAATTAAACATTTGTGAAGTATTCCAGATCGTAATTGGCCTATTTGAACGGGGTCAAATGTATTCAAATGAGATGTAAAGCGTTTGGGGGTGGCCATTCGCATCACATTATAATTCACAATTCTACTTTTAGGGGAAACTGTACAGCTTAATAACTCGCACCTACAAAGCACAACCAAAATAAAAAGCTTTAATATTTAAAACATTTTTTAAATAAAATATATATATTTTTTAGGTATAATATTAATAACGTTTTAATAATATATACATTTTGATTCCGTTTTGCAATTATAATAAATAAATACAACTAAATATTATATCTACATACTATTATACATATTTGTATATTATACATAATATTTATTATTAGTATATAAATATAATATTTTTAGATATACATATAAATAAACGAATGCTCTGCAATATAAATTATATAGTAGAGGCTGATTAAATTCAAGAGTTTAATTTTAATTCATAATATCTTACACCCAACCGTTGACATACATTTACATTAATGCATTTGGCTAATACAAGACACTTTTATCCAAAGGCACTAACTCAGAGACAATGTATAGTAAAATGCAATTCATGTGCAATCCCCTGGGATCGAACCCATGACCTTAGCGTTGCTAGCGCCGTGCTCAGGAAAACAACATGTTCGGCTAACGTCGTACAACAACGCATTAATTAAATCACAGCTTGAGTAAATTACAGATTGGAACCCAGCTACCACATAACCTCTCATTACAGATGGTGACTAATCACTGATTGGTTACTCACTACAGCGCGGAGTCATTCAGCTCATATTCGTATCCGCGTGCCGCTGCAGACCGCACCCCCTGATCCGCCCACAAACAGCAAAGGGCGTGACCCACGAACGGAAACAGCATCTGGTCTTCGTCGAAGCAGCGGCCGCACGAGAGAATAGAGTGAGCGTGGACCTGGAAAAACACACAAAGTCAGAAGTTTCTTTGAGACTTAGATGCAAATCTTTAAAGATGTTATAGCATATTTATAGCACATTTATAGCATAGCATTAGATGAACGAAACTAAGTATACGTTGGACTTTTTCACCATACTGTATTTAAAGTTAACTAGTCAGATGACCCGACAGAAATGTATCTTCAACACTGTTATTAAGAAACTCTACCACTGATCACTTTAATTACGGAATAAAAAGATGGTCGCTCATAAATGGATTTTATCTCATGACCCCTAATGCCCACCCTGCATAACTGATAACCTTTCATCGTGCAACGATTCTTTAAAAAACACTTTTTGTATTGGGTCTAAGCAATCTAACAACCCACAAATGATGCACGGGTAGGTAGGACGAGATGGAGCTCAAGGTTCTTATAGGATGCTGCCACCTGGTGGCCCTTGTACGTACTGGATGCAATATTGCACAAGTGAGAAAACATCTATAGGCCATCCATATTTAAAGCTAAAATCTGGTGCATACAGCCATTTGGTGTTATAATGTCACATTTATTAAGTATTTAAGTAAGTGAGAATGAGACGCAAACCTTATTCTTGCTGTTGGCGAGATTGATCCGAAGGACACCCATCCCATGGAGGACAAACTTCATAGAGGTCATAAGGTTATCCAATACAGCAGGCTGAAAAGAAAGAAAAAAACATCCCTTTAAACACACACATAAAGCTATTCTAAGCATCCGTTACTTCTTGAATCATTTGAATAGGTTATAGAAAAAAGCTGATTTCCGCATATTCACACAATGATCTGAGAAACATCACCTTATGCATCGTTTCATTCGGATTCTTTCTAATATGATTGGCAGGTATGAACACTTTGATTTCATAATGTAAAAGGACTCAAAGACCCTCCTTTGAAAGAACAAAGCCGTCTGTCTAGCAAAAAATGCCCACTGGCACGGGCTGTTATCAGACATTTCTGCTTCATTTGTCGACATTGTCTCATGTCTAATTGCGTGCGTTAACGGAGACGCTATTTTTGTCAATAGAAAAGCCTCCATCGTGCCAATCTTGGTTGAGACTGACTGAGAACGAAATGATGCGGTTATGGATTATGTTGAACCTTTCCTCGGACAGAGAATGTTAAAAACTATTTGGGTTTTAAAGACTGCACAGAGATGGGAACGAACTGTATTGTTTTTGGTCAACAGTTGAGAATAAACTTGATTCTTTGGATCTACGTTGAAGTGACGGTTCACAATAACACATGTATGTAACAGGACATTTTGACAACCTATACTGTATGCCACCTAAAGCCGTGAGGTGAAAAAAACTTCACTTATTTCCACCGACCCGACTCTCTCGCCAAAACAAACGCATTCCAGCTTTTGCTTGCTGGACCGTTCTTCAGAGCAGCAAGCATTCCAGGGAAAAGCAGCAGGACATTGTACGCCGAAAAGCCTTCTTGTGTCGGCTGAGCCAAAAGTTCTGCGGTTTTGTAATATGATGCACTTTTATTGATTTCCTATTGAAGTCCATTTGAAAAAACACCAGAAATAAAGTTCAAGAATGAATCACATACCAAAGAACAATGAAGCTACTCTGGAAAGAGATAAGTGAGGGATGTTGCAGAGATTGTAAAGAGCATCTAATAAAGAGCGTGGGGGAGAGACCAATAACCTTTTGTCCTTGAAGACTTCAAAACATTCCTTTGAAATATGTTTCAAGCTCTTCTATAACGTCTAGGGGAGTCAATGAAAACAAAAACGGCATATTTCTATGTGCACACAGATGGGAAATTGTCAGATTTACAGCAATTTTTGGTCACTGAAATCACATAAAATATAAGGGTGAAGTATTGTTTGATAAACTTAAACTACATGAAATGTAGAATAGCCTTAGATATAAACTGAAATGAAGTCAAGGCACTCAGAAATTGTACTTAAAACGACACTAAAACTGGAATCTAAATAACATTAAAAAAACGTATGAAGCAATCCGAAAATATAAGCACATGACAACATTGCTAAAAAATGTAACGTAAATTTCTAAGAAAACTAAAAATACAAAATCTGATTAAAATAATATAATAAAAAAATAAAATGGCAAAATATTAATACTAATATTACATTTTTTGAGTATTAAAGTCCCAGTGAAATGAAAAAAAGATTTTTTTTCCATTAAATATTGCAGTGTTATTACAAATAGTAAATCAATGTGGGTAATTCTCTTTTTAAAATTTGTGTGCCCCCCTAATGTTGAATCTGAAAATACACTTCCGCCCTCTAGTTATGTGAGTATAGGTGACCATAAGTCTGAGTGGACATCCATGACATGCGGAGTCCCCCAAGGCTCAATTCTTGCGCCTCTCCTATTCAACCTGTACATGCTCCCAATGAGCCAAATAATGAGAAATAACCAAATTGCTTACCACAGCTATGCAGACGACACACAGATATACTTAGCCCTTAGCCCTAACGATTACAGCCCCATTGACTCCCTGCTCAAATGCATTGATGAAATAAATAGTTGGATGTGCCAAAACTTTCTTCAGTTAAACAAAGACAAAACTGAAGTCATTGCGTTTGGAAATAAAGATGAAGTTCTCAAGGTGAACGTGTACCTTCACTCTAAAGGTCAAACAACAAAAAATCAAGTCAGGAATCTCGGTGTGTCTCTAGAGTCAGACCTTAGCTTCAGTAGTCATGTCAAAGCAATAACTAAATCAGCATATTATCATCTGAAAAATATTGCAAGAATTAGATGCTTTGTTTCCAGTCAAGACTTAGAGAAACTAGTGCATGCTTTCATCACCAGCAGGGTGGATTATTGTAATGGACTCCTTACTGGCCTCCCCAAAAAGACCATAAGACAGATGCAGCTCATACAGAACGCTGCGGCAAGGATTCTGAGCAGAACCAGAAAATATGATCATATCACACCAGTCCTCAGGTCTTTACACTGGCTACCATATAGGATAGATTTTAAAGTTTTATTACTGGTATATAAATCGTTCAATGGCCTAGGACCTCAATACATTGCAGATATGCTCATTGAATACAGACCCAAAAGAACACTCAGGTCATTAGGATCGCATCAGCTAGAAATACCAAGGGTTCTCTCCAAGCAAGGAGACTCTGCGTTTAGCTATTATGCAAGCCGCAGCTGGAACCAGCTTCCAGAAGAGATCAGATATGCTCCCACATAGCCACATTCAAATCCAGACTCAAAACACATCTGTTTAACTTTGCATTTGATTAATGTGCCACTGTGCCTCGGACCGTCCGACTGTTTGTGCTGTACTTTATTTTATTTATTATCTATTCTAAACTATATTTTATTTAATTTTTATTCTTAACTGGTTAATTTTTATTTTTCTTATTTCTTCTAAACTATGTTATTTTATTTTTTATTCTTAACTGGTTACTTTTATTTTTCTTATTTCTTAACTGTTTTATCAAATGGATATTTTTAATTTCTTCTATGTAAAGCACTTTGAATTGCCATTGTGTATGAAATGTGCTATACAAATAAACTTGCCTTGCCTTGCCTAGTGACTGCGTTAAAACACTGAAGTAAAAACTATAGAAAAGTTCAAATAAAATAAGAAAAGAATCTTATGTATATTTAGGATTTAGTCCTTTTTTATCTGTTACAGAACATGGGGCATACTGAGAAATAGTCTAAATAGGACACAAAGAATAGAAATATTTTGTTTTAGTATAAAGTAGAAAAGGAAGAATCAGATAAGTGACATCAGGCCACGAGGAAAAGTCGTTTTAGGGGCGGAGCTAGTAATCAAGACTAACTTGATTCATTCAGACATGTAAATGAATAAGGCACCACGGCTCAATTTTCACTTCACATGATTTTTAGGAGCGGCGTCTTTGGAGAGGCGTTGAACAAGGAGAGACAGAGGAGTAGCACGTGTCAGGTGAGAAATAAGAAGGTGGAGAACATGTGGTGTAAGGTAATTCAGGACCTCAGTGACGGTTAAGAAAAGAGAAGAAAGAGAAGGAGACGATACAAAAGAGGTTCAAAACACTCCTGTGACACTCAGGTCGAGACATGTTTCTTTTTATACCTGAAACACTTCACTTTTTGCCCACACAGCAAGCCACACCCGTCCCTGCCCTCTCTCTAACAGTCTGAGATCCGCGCTTGTGCGACACCGTGACCCAAGTCATCAAGGGCCAATGTGATTATAGACTGTTCTCATGCCTGCACGCTTGTGTACACCAAGAAACTAGCCATAATTACGGGTCTCCGCATGCACGTGCACGTGTGACCCTCCAACAGTCCAGCAAAAGCCGGCGAAGCAGAAACCGGACCTTTGAACATCACACACAACCACATCGAGTTTCTGAGAAAACGCACATGGGAAAGGTTGGCATAAAAATGACAGCTTTGCTTATAAAACAAATATCAACATCAAACTTAGGGCGGACAGAAAACACAGCTTTGCGGTACCCCCAAAGTCACGACACGACTCTTCATTGTGTGAAATGAACTCATTGTATGGCATCACTTAAGTGTAAAAGCCTTTGTTTATTTTGTCTCAAACACTGAGAGACGTAAGCTTAACGCTAATACAGGACTGTTTTGTTCTTCCAGTTCCGCTGACAAACTGTGTTTGTTTAGCGGAACTGATGTTCGGTTGAATCATTAACTAGTGAGGTGCCAAAAGCCTAACTTTGTATTTCCAGTCAGGAGAGCTACACTCACAACGACGTCATTTATTCCCTACAGCCCTTCATTTGCTCACATATCTCCATGTCGATCAGTTTCACGCCTACAGTGCTCAACAAAAATGACTGACGTCACTGCAAATAGCTAGCAATTTTGCGAGAAAGCCAATGGTTTGAAAGTGAAATCTACAAGCCTGTTGTTAAAAACAAACGCCACTTTGCCAAACTGAAGGAGTGTGTTGTTACTCTTGACAATTTTCCCTTTCATTAAGAGTCACTAGCGCCTTACCAAGCGTTTACAAACTCTTGATTTTTTAACAAGGAACCCTGAGGTGTGACTTTTACAACGTACAAGTGCATGAAATTCTATCTGCATGATGTCAGAGGTAGAATGAGATTACAAAGGCCCGAGGTTCTGACTTTGTGAATGTCATGACACGTACAGTCAGGACATTCAGACACAAATGTTCCCACATTAGCTTTTTTATGTTTCCTTACATGATAACGGAAGGCTTGGTGGAAAAATATACCACCTGCGAGCCGATGATCCGGTTTAAAAAAGGTGTGAGAGTTCCAATGAACTTTTGTTTGTTTAAAGGGTTTGTTCTGCGTTTTCCATCGTGTGACGATCAATGTGGTCATTAAGGATAAACCTGTCATCTAACATTCAAAGAGAAGATATTTTGACGAATGTTGGTAACCTAACAACACTGACCCCCCCTTGACTTTCACTGCAAGGACACAAAACCACAGAGATATTTCTCAAAACATCTGGTTTTGAATGACATGAGGGTGAATACACGATGACAGAATATTTGGCCATCCAGCCTCCTCCATAGCCGACAACATGTGTTTGGCCTGATCTGAAGCAATGACCTGTGAGTTTAAAGCCCCCTTGGGCGTTTCAAAACAACATTTACGCATTCTTATCTCACTCAGATCAAACCTCAAAGAGAAACGTGCGAGTAACACAAACAAACCCAGAGGGAAGGTTTAATGAGGAGATTCCACATGTGAATCTGCACCTGGTTCTTCAGATGTCCATGAATCACACGCCGTTCAAGTCAAATTACAACATTTTGAGGCATCAAAGTGGCTTTTGTCAACGGCGAAGAAAGCATTAGTCAGTTGAGGTATCTCAGAAGTATAATCAAAAAGATGTGGGTGGTATAAATTGTAAAATACGTGATAGATTTAGCAGAATAGTGTGCCGTGAGAATCGCATAATACTGCCCACCCAACTCATCGTCTGCTGCTTCGCCAAAAAATGAATTATGACAAAAAGTGCCATTTGGCCCGTAAAACGCTAGCAACCGCATTGACAAGGTTTAGGCGTTTCAGGATCGTGGGGTTTAGCGATAGCATGCTTGATGGCCGTATCAAAATCACAGTTGGCTACACTTTACGATGAATGAGCCAATCAATGTCACCTCGATTGCTCCAGCTGTTGCCATGGCAATCGGATGTATGTAGGTCGGAGGCTAATCTGAAGTGATGCTGCGTGCCGTTCCACAGTTTCCTTAAAACTGCTGTGAGTGACAGGTTAAAAAAAGATGTCCATGCTGGTTTACTTAATGTAACTACTTTCATAATTTATTCATCCATGTCTCATTTCAAACCCGTATGGCTTTCTTTCTTCTGCAGAACACAAAAGATTATACGAAAGAACGGTGGTAACCAAACAACATTGTACCCATGTCGACAACCGTGTGTTTTAGGACAGCAGTGCATTCACACATCTCCCCCGGATCTTTTCCTGTTACATGTGTCAGCTTTCCACATATTTTCCCCTTCCTCTCTTCCTAACAGAACAATCAAAAACACGCTGAGGGAAAATCCACGGAACCGCTCATCTGAGGTCTTGTTACACAGAACCGCTTACCCCTTAAACTTTTAATAAACTCCAAACGCACAGCAGCCCCAGACGGCCCGGAAAGCGGAGAACGCAGGGATGAACTCAAGCAAATATCAAACTTTGTCTCAAATCAAACTACATCTGAAATGGATTTTGTGTAAAGGAGGTCTCACCTTAAAGCTGGTCAGCTCTTGCTTGGTGAATCCATGGCTGTGGATGATCTTCATCTGTTTGACCAGCGTGCTCTTTCCGCTTTCCGCGGCTCCTGGGGGTTTACATTTAAAGAGACAAAACATTCAAGACATTTTACATCTTCGGCACGGATTACGAATGAATGCATTTAGATGACAAACGCAGAATGATTTACAATCCCTGCCCAGATTTAAGGCCGAACCCATGACCTGTGAGTTTCAACTAAAGTGGTCGACCAAATAGTTTTCTTGTCAAATGGAAGATGAATGCAAATCATATTTGTATGCAATTGTAACATACATAAACCATTTAGAAACCAAATTTACACTTTGACTTTGAAACAAATAATGATCAAAACCAATAACATCAACGTCAACCATCCCAAATGTTTAAATATCACTAGTTTTAAGCACAAATTTGGGATTTGAACCCACAATCTATAGGTTTCAAACCAAGGTCTGACGTTCGAAACCTTTTTTTATATTTGATATTGAATTACCTGGATCTTTATACCACGCCGCCCCAAATAAATTATATATAGAAAGGAGAGCCCATATAAACTTTGCTAAACATGAAATCCAACTGGTTTAAACCGGAAGCATAATTTTCAATACCAAAAGTGATACCAGCCAGTTTGTGTATATCACAAGTTCAAAGCCTAAACATTTGTATTATAAACCCTGAGGTTGAAACAAACAATCTGAAAGTTTCAAGATCTAAATTCAATCTCACAACGTTTGAAGTAGATTTTGTATGACTTATAAAAACACAAGTCCGTTGAAACTTCTGTTAGTGTTAAATCCAACCCAAAGCTGCGAACAGATGAACAAACACCGAGGACGAGCGCGTGTTTTCTTACCCAGCATGAGTATCTTCACCACATTCATCTCTCTCTTGGCATATTCGTACAGATCTCTGTCTATCTGTGCGCTTTGGATCTTCGCCTTCTTGTCGTCCTCTGTCATCTCGGTTCCCAAGCACAGACCCATATCCCGAGCTCATGTCTTTCCCACAGACAGCAGAAGAACCGGCAGAAAGTCCGGGATCACGACGGGAACCGAACGCGTAAAAACATCCCCGTCGGGACCTCCGCGCGCGCGCATCAAAAGTTGATGCGTAAAAGTCGATCGACCAGATGCGAATGTTTTAAAGAGACCTCAGTGTGTGTCTTTTGCGAACAAAAAGTGTGTGTGTGTGTGCGTGAGAGAGAGAGAGAGAGAGAGAGAGAGAGTTTTGCGATGGAACCGTGCGGAGGAAAAAAGTTTCAAATTCGTCTGTTCGCAGTTACAGTCGCGGTTGTATCATCGTGTCCAATGAGATGAGACGTGAACCCTCCTTATATACAACACAATATATTTATATTGTATAATATATCGGCTATAAGCTAAGAGTTTCAAGTGTTCAGAGGTGTCCGCTTCCTTTCGGAAGGAAGTGACGTCAAGATTTTGCAACTTTGTCACCTGAGATGGGTTTCGTTCAAGCATTCCAGAGCTGGAAGAATGTTCGGCTTTCCGGTGCTTTTCTATCTAAATGAATAAAGTATAAACAATTGAAAGTAAAGACATGACGTTTAATATTTACAATATTAACAAACGTTATCAAAGTAGAAACTCCAATGAAATAAAAACAAGTGAAAGAAATGAAACAAAAAAAATTCATATGTTTATATAAATATGAAAAATATGTATATATGAAATTATCAATAGAAAACAATACATTATGCTAATATAACAATAACGTAAAAGATGTATATAAATCAAATGTTATATAAATATATATATATATATATATATATATATGTATATTAAAATGATCAAAATATAGTTTGTTACTGGCAGTTGTTTGATATTTGTTTGCAGTTTGTTGTTTTTTATTGAACACGTACAGATGACACAGAGAGCACACAAAGATTAGATTAAACAAAGTTATTAAACTGCATTAAAACGCAGTCCAGAATGTTAAAGGTACACAAGATAATAATAAATCATAAATAATGTGTAATTCACGTTGCCTCATTTAAAAAAACTAATAAACAGCTTTTACTTTTTTGCTATTGACTTACTTTAATGCACGTTCAAATACGAGTCAAACCAGAAAGAATGAGTTTTGAATCTGTTTTATTGCAAAACAATATTTGCAAATCTACTTTGCAACAAAGCGGTTATTTATAGCATGAATTAATTGTTTATGAGATCGGTTATATTGAAAACATCATCTAAGGACATAAACAACATTCAGCGGCTCACGGGTACGTTCAGAATTGGTCACTCAACATTTCTACAACATTACATTAGTGTTACATATGTGTTTTCTTCACAGCAATGAATTCAAAAACAACACAAAAACACGCTATTATATCAAGGTGCTTTGATGTGAACGAAAAAACATATGTCACACTGCTTAAAACGAGATAAAAAAGTTTTAAAAGTTCGATTATGGAGAGCTGGGGGTCACTGCGTATAATATTAATGTTGATTGTTAAAAATGAAATGGAAGTGTGACGGTCCCAACGTCAAAAGAATCACCAAGGGTCAAAGGTCAGACAAACCTTTGTGCATGACTCGCTCGAGTGAACAGGCAGATAAAAGACAACAAAAGCATAGAAAGAAACGTTAAATGGCTGGCATGTACCGAATACGAAGCGACGTTTGGCAAAAGTTTATCACTGCAGTTCTGAGACGATTTGCTTGACGACGAACACATCAAGGTCCCAGTGTTAATGGTATGAGGAAATCTACAAGAGCACCTCTAGAAAATAAAATACCTGGGTTAAATCTCACGAGTCAGGTCAGAACTCACTCCAAAATCACTAGGAAGGACTAATAAATAATATTTTTCTCACATAAAATCCTTTCAAAGGTGCAATATTTCAAGATATATTTTTTTTCATTTTGGATTGAAGTGTCACCTGCTCATGTTTCTTGTAAGAATCAACCACCAGGAAAACACGGATTCTGTTTCTAGGAAACGATCAATCAATGTCAACACAATATCCCCAAAAAGCTTTACGTCCGATTCAAGTATGCATGCTAAAGTTAAAAACACTTTAAAAAGCATTCCTTCATTTACAGATATTTGTGCGGAAGGATCTCGGAAAAAAAATGAAACGTTGAAATGACACACAATTCACCTTCACAGACAGTACTCGCCGCAGGTTATTCAACCTAGGTACCATAAAAACTCTCACCGCACTGTAAAGTGCTTTTGTTGTAAGATTAAAACACAAGTCCGTCGTCTTCTGCCTTGTTCTATGAAATGCGGTATTGGTTTAGGCATTGTTCGGTAAATCGAGCTTAATGGTGTGCCAAGAGTAATGGGTCAGTGGTTTTCAGCAGTCTGGGGTAAATTTGGTTATAAGACAATACAATCTATTCACAGTTGAATATTCGCCAGAGCTGATTCGGTCTTCAGTGAATCTTCTCTGTGCTTCAAAGCCTCGATTAAAGCCATCTCTTTAGCTTCCTTCTTCTGGTTCCTGGCCTCGAATTGCAACCTACAGGGCGGAGAACGGCTTTTTGATGATGAATTCAGATGGACACAGAGGTGAACTCGGATCGAACAAACCACACGGCAGTCAAGTGAACCACCTCATTCGCGTCATTCAACACAATCGTTACACAAACATACCTGTTCTTGATGATTCTCTGCACGATGTCATCGGTGGTCAGGCTGTTGCTGCTGTCCAAGATGCGGAAAATCCCTCTCTCCTTCGGCTCCTGAAAAGAAATTCAACAAGTTGAGATTTGACAAATTCTTGGAGAGGTCTGAATAAGAAATCCGAGTTGTCTGTACTTACCGCGTAAGGATCTGTCCCATCTGTGTCTGGACACACTTCCGTTTTGCCGTGGCACACCAGATCCACCTAGAACCAGACGGGTAAACACTGTGTTACAGCTATTGCAGACATTCAGACAGTTTAAGCGTTCTGGTTTAAAGGTAAAAGTACGTTTTTTGGGGATCTGTAGGCGGAAATGCAGTAAAATACACATACCTATGTCTTGGGAGGTGTATAAAGACCTTACATAATGAAACGTTATTGCCCTAGACGGACAAACTGCTCTACAGAATGTGTTTCGTAAATACGTATCTCTTTCAGCAAAGAAGCAAAAATGCGACGTCATCTTAGTCCTCTGTCAGCCATGTAGCGTTTCAAAAGTGAGGGGAAGCGGTAGAATGAACTATTGGTTGCAATACGCAACCTCACCCCTAGATGTCGATAAATTTCATATACACTTCCTTCATATACAAGTCATTTAGCAGACACTTTTATCCAAAAGCGACTTACAATCGAGGTGAACAATGGAAGCAATTGGAACAAAATAAGGACAACAAAAAGCATAAGTGCAATGAAAGTAGAAAAGAGATTGTACATATAATCTGAGGTATGATGTACATAAAATTTGACCCTTTAAGACATTCATGACTATAGAAATGATATGGTTTGTATGGACAACCAAACATTATCATGATCACAAGTCTCACGATGAAAGAACATTAAAGCTAGTTGGAAGAACCAATTAGATTTGTATTTACAGATTTAAATTTAGCGATGTGTGTTTGTTTGTTTTAAGTTTGCTCGACAAGTTTAAAATAATATTTGTTTTATCACACCCATTTAGCGATTCGCTTCATAAGACATGAACAAGATTATTATATTATCGTTTATGTTCAAATAATTATTGTGTTTAAATGAAGAAAAGAAGTCATACGCATAATCTGGGAGTAAATTATAAGAGAATTTTAATTTTGGTTAACTAGAACTAGTTTGTTTTATAGCCGTTTTATGGCATTCTACTTTATTTTATTTAAGCTAATATAAAGGCTAAAAGATATGGCCACGGTTATGCAGTGCAGCTCTAGTATACAACTCGTAAGAACATCTCTGTCCACTGGACTATAAAACCACAATCAAAGTCTCTGTAACTATTTAAAGGATTTGCTTAAAAAGGCCGGCAGTAAATCTCTGGATTGTTCCCACAGAATGAAAGCCGAAAATTGCTGAAATAGTGGTCTGTCAGTAAAGCCTTTGAGTTTGGCTGCTGTCCCGGTACCTCACCAAACACACACACAGATTTATGTCTTAGTAACCTGCTGTGTGAATTACACACGGGCCTTTTTCTTCTCACTGAAAGCCTGTTATTGTGTTGTTGTGTCTGAAAGAGGACGATTCCTACTACGATGAAACAGATGCAGATTTCTGGAAACGTACCTTAAAGTGAGCCAGGAGATCTTTGCCTACTGCATACGGGGCACCGATCACCACCTCCGAAACATACTACAGAAAAGAGACACAAAAGAGGATTATTCACAACAAAAACAAAGAATATTGAACCAAAGTCATTGTTCCACGTGCTCGTGTTTTAACCTTCCTTTGTTTTTCTCAAGTCAAGTGAGATTAGTTTTAGAATCACAAAATATGTTATTTTGTTTATTTATTTAATATTAATAATAAGTAATAATAAAAGATTTTCCACCCAAAACTAACATTAAGTTACTCTGAAGGCATGCACGTGTGTTTCTCATTGAGATTTCGCCCTGGCCCGTGTGGGAGGTCTGCAGTTTCAGCGCATGTTTCTGATAGCGAGAGCTCGCCATGCGTTCTGTGTGTCATGCTTTAGGTATGCGGTTGTGTGCCTCGGTCATCACAGACTGTATGTTCTGGATGAATGTGTGGTTTTGTAATATGGTTTGCATTAGCTTGAGGTAAGGGTTTGCTAGCTTGGTTTGGTTTTGAATGGGCGTGTAATAAGCATGCAGTGCAATTCTTTGTCCATGTGTGTTATGTCTCTTTCGATGACCTTGAAATCTTTCTACTCTGTTTTTTTCTCATTGTCCTCTCTCTCTCTCTCTCTCTCTCTCTCTCTCTCTCTCACAGAGCACAGTGTCCCATTGTTTGGTGACAAGAGTGCCAGGCATACCAACAACTCCATCTATGCCACAAAATGAAATGTAATCTGGCAAAGGCGTTAATGAATGCAAAACACCAAGATGTGATCTGAGATGACAGTGATTTATGCGAAATGCCAAGAAATGAGTGGAGGAGGAAGTAATGATTGGAGGGAGGGGGCGGTAAATATTCACAATCGTGGAAACTGATTGGAGGAGGCAGTAAATGATGCCAAATGCTGAGAAATTATTACAGAATCATTTCATTACATTGCATTCAGACTAGCGTGAGAGTATTTTAATGTGTGTGCGTGTGCGTACTCACTCTGCATGCGAGCACGCTCAAAGTTCTCTCATGAATATTCATGATGGGATAGTTTTTCCCCTTGTAGCGGTTCACTTCCTATAATATATTAACAAAATTAACAAACAATTACACTCAACCTACTGTACAAACCAACGCTAAGCAATCCTGGCGATTCAAAATGTTACACAAAACATATACTTTTATAAGTTAACGGATAAAAACCTAATAACACATAATACAAAAGAACTTAAAACACCTGCGGATCAAATCTATGATTTTTCAACACACAGACACGATGTTATAAATATGCATTTGCAACAGATTCGTGCGCAGAAGAAATATGTGCAGAATTATTTTCTTAAAGAGGTATTAACCTTAAAACACATGTTTCCCCTAAGGCGAAAAACTACGACCGATGTTAAACAAGCCTGTGTGTCCCAAGTTGAACTTCCTCTTTAACCCCTTCACGTGAGGTTCTGTCTGATCACAGTTCAGTTTAATATGTAACTAACGTTAAACAGTCATATGCGCGTTGTTCGTACAGACTCAAACATAACATCCGGAGACGTTCAAGTCACACACCTGATCAAAGTGCAGCCCAACGATGACGTAGGGCTTCTCGGCCTGTTTGTGAACGGTCTCGAGGAAATCCACGTGACCGATGTCTACACAGGACGGTCAAGGTTAAATCCACAGCAAACACCATAATAAAACCCGTTCAGAAATTTTGGGACGAATTTCACAGGTTGAAGCTGCGCATGAAAAGATACGAAAGAGGTCGAAGGCTCCGGCCACATACATGATGGTATCTCCAGGCTGCGGCTCTTTTCCCGAGGCAAACTGGATGATTTTCTGAGAAGTCTGTAGGAACTGAGAGACGCCGGTCCAGGGGCTGTGACCTTTAGGACCCTGAGAACGCATCCGTGAGATGTTTTGCGTTATTAAATAGGTTACTTCGATACATTGTGTTTTGAGGTCATTACACATCAACCTTAATTTATGAATTCTATGTTCCAAGCACATGGCCATAAAACAAAAAGCATCTACAAAAAAACGAAATCGTAAAGCCCTGACCCCTACTGGAGAAATGTGTGCATTACCGCACATAAACATACAGTACATATATTTGAAACCTCCTCACCTTGCCAAAGTTATCCGTGTGGAGCTGGTACGCTGTGTTATCCTGTACGGGAGAGAGCGGATGAATTGGGGATGGTCGAACGGCTTTATGCAGAGCAAATTAAAGCATACTCACAATGTTACTGTGATGAGCCTTAGTCAACAAGAGCATACGACCAACCAGATCCGTCGTGGATACTCCCTGCGTGCGTTTACATTCTCTGTGGACCAGAAAAACATAGTTTGAGAGCTAATGCATTCTATCTTTACGTTTGAGATCTGTCAGTTTTGAAGGGTAAATGTGTTTACCTGTATCTGCCCATTCGCTTCACCTCGTCGTATGTGTCCTTCCCGTCCACGGTCAAGGTGATGTCATCTATTAAAATATTAATTTGGACATCGGTATAATTTTTTATAATGCTTGTCTTATGAAGTAAAACTGTATTTGGACCTTATCAAATGACTTGGTGAGCTAACATTACAGCATTTTGGAGGTCTATTTGTCTTGGAAGGTCAGGTGGCCTCACCTCCGTGCACGCAGAAATCACAGTTGTACTTGTCTAATGTCTCAAGCGTGGTGACGTACGGCGCCCCTTCCACGATCTCGTCCACCCACTTTATGGCCCGTATCATTTTATACCGCTCGGCCTGAGTGAAGACAGGAGGACCCTTGTGTTTGGCTACTTCCTCTGAAGGGCCGAGAGAAAACGTTGAATGATTTCCTTGTTCGTACATTATGGTGACCACGTTGCGTTCAAATTTATTTATTATATACATGTAATGAACGCGTACCATCCGTATGAACTCCAACTACCAGATAATCTCCCATCGCTTTGGCCTGTCTCAGTTGGTTTGAGTGACCGTAATGCACCATGTCATAGCTGTTGACAAAAAAAACATTGATCGGTACGTGCGGTCATGAAAATAAACACACATTGACCTGGCACACCAGATGAAACACCGGTGCCGACAGCGGTAACAGGAGACCGGTGTGAGTGAATGTGTTATGTAACCACGGCCAACCCTTCCCCCAGATAAACCACGAGACAGACCGAATGGGATTACATTACATTACAGGGACATAATCTCCAATTTCCCATGATCCTCTGCCGCCCGCCCGCCGCTGTGTCCGTTATTTATATCTCTAGTTTTAGCATTTGATGTCACGGGGGGCTTCTATGTGACTTTCTATTATACCGTACCCCTGTAATACCAGGGTATTCTATTGTGTATACCATAGTACCATATAGTATGTCTAAAATATCACAGTAGTCCAATTTCTCCATACTGTGGTGCATTTATGGTACTTGATATACACCATGGCACTGCAATAAATGTACCATGGTATTCACTGTGGCACAGGGATGGTGTCACACAGTAAAAACATGGTATGTTGACATACAACATGGCACATAGAAGTAATGAAAATACACTGTCGTAGCATGGTACTGCTTGGTAAACACCCCCTAGTGTATAATATGCTACTTCCTGGTATTCAGTAAGTGCAGTATCATGCAAATGCTATGGTGCATGTACAAAACAGAAAGCAAAAACATACCGTGATCTGATCTACAGTAACGTTACGGGTCTGATCTCACTCACCAGCCGTCACACCACACCCGGATCACCCGCTTCCTCTTTTCCGGGCTGCGGGTTGACGACCCCTGGCTGCTGGAGCTTGACGCTCCGCTGTCGTCCTCCTGGTTTCCATGGTTGCCGTTTCTGATCATGTTTTATGGGTATAAACTATCGGTTAAAAGCGTTTGATCCGGCGCGAAAACCAGGTAAAGTCACTACGTCCTTCTGGGATACCAGGCGAATCTGCGCGATGTCAATGACGCAACGCGCACACACGCCTTTTCGCCGGGCCCTCCTCCTCGCGCCAGGTTCGGGAAGTGACGGTAGATGAGCGTATCGTGTCGACAGTAAAAGTCCCTACATAATAAAAGCATTTACCTTTATTTCAAAAAAAAATATATTTTTCAGTTATTGTTAATATAATTTCTTATTAATATGATTCATTTATTTTAATCGTAAGATACTTGTAATTATTCATTCAATTATTGTTAATATCATTTTTTATGAATATGATTAATTCATTTTAATCTTAAGTTATTTGTATTATTTATTCAATTATTGTTAATATCATTTCTTATTAATATGATTCATTTATTTTAATCGTAAGATATTTGTGATTATTTATTCAATTATTGTTAATATCTTTTTTTATGAATATGATTAATTCATTTTAATCTTAAGTTATTTGTATTATTTATTCAATTATTGTTAATATAATTTCTTGTTAATATGATTAATTCGTTTTAATCTTAAGTTATTTGTAATTATTTATTCAATTATTGTTAATATCATTTCTTATTAATATGATTAATTCATTTTAATCGTAAATTATTTGTAATTATTTATTCAATTATTGTTAATATCATTTCTTATTAATATGATTAATTCATTTTAATCGTAAGTTATTTGTATTAATACTGCCGACGACAATAATTTGTATATAATAATAATTATATAAAATGAGTAACTATATTATTATAATAATTAATACTATTATTAAATTGACAAATTATAAAATCTTTAGTTAACAAGTTGAATTTTTGTACAATGGCTATACCTACACGTAAGTAGACTTATGCGTAATGCTGTCTTTCATAAATGTTTTAATAACTTTCTTTCCTTCGTACAGAACAATACAACCTTTCTGAAAAAGCCCAAAATATGTATTTGTTCAAATATGCTATTTGCTGTTTTATCTTACATAAGGTATATCATCACTTATCAATACAATAAAGGAGAAGTTATATTTTATTTACAATTCCGATAGTAATCAACTATTTAGTTCGATAGTTTGAATCTTTTTTACAAAATGTAGGAATGTTGCTTATTAATGTGATATTATAAATAACATATGTTATAAGATAATAAGTAATAAAAAATTGTTTATTAAGCATAATGTAAATGCGTTTGACGCATAAAACATGATGTAAATGCAAGTAGGTGTAGGTGGCGCTGAAGATCCATGCACATATGTTCCAGCAGAATGGCTTGGGATGAATATGAAAATCTTTATTTAGCAGAGCAGGACACAGTTCAGCATGGTACTTTTATACAGTGTATTAATGCATTCACCTGAGTTTTTAACATGTTCTTTCAATGTCGCACACATAGAAAATCATATAAAAATATCATATATAACTTAGACAATGTTCTTTTACTCGTGGGAAAATAAATAACAATAACTACAGTGCTTGAACGTAGAAAATAAACTCAAAATATATTATGGCTTTAGATTTCCAGAGTATTGGCTTTAAGCGATATGGCTTTCATTCATTTGATGACTGAAGGCCCCTCAGGATCCAGTTTTAAGCCCATCAATTCCCGGCCCGTTTTCCACTAGAAAGGAATAGCAAACATTAATGTATAATATAACTCAATTTATATTTCCTGTAATCATTATGATTGACATTCATACCTTGCCCCTGATGTCTTTGAGTTCATCACCCATTGTAAATATTCTTTAGCAGCTATGCTGTCCAAAACCTTGTTGACATCACTAGTAAAACTGCCATCTACGTGCCTCCTGCGGAACAGATCTGCACCTCTGTTGCCTGCAACACTGAGCACATGCACAACACATTTTATGAGCAATTGTTAATATCATTTTTATATCATATAATATTATTGAAATTTTGCTTCACTGAAAAATAATGGACTGCGGTCAAGCTGGGAGTAACTGCACACCAAGTGTGACGAAATAACCCAATTTTCTAGTGTTTATGTTCACAACACGGTTTTGCCAAATATTTTAAATAGAAAATAGTAATTCCTGTTTACAAAACGCACAAAGTGAAAGCAGATGACGTCATATATGCTAATTTGTGACACTGTTGTTGCGTATTTGTATTTGTTTTAGTGTTGGCATTTTACATCCAGTTCACCGGACATGTTTTTCTATGAATTTAACAGTTTGACTAGTTATTATATTTTTGTCCATAATTTATCCAAACATCTATTACATTATTAATGTTAAATTATAAAAGTTGCTATTTTGCAGTGCTGCATATATAATGAGTTAGTTTATTAGTATGCTATATAACTGTATTTCTGTATTGTAAAATAAATCGAAATGCGAAATGGTTCAGTCCCACCCCCAAACCGCAACGCTCAAATCTGATTGGTTGATAGGAATGTCATTCAAGGTTGCGCCGTCAACTTTTCAATATCACTTCGTAATATGATTATTTGCATAGAAATAGGCAGTAGATGTTGGTGGAGGTGATTGTTAGTTTAGCAAACCACACACACTGTGCAAACCCAGAAAGCAGAAAGATCACCAGAACCACAGAGCGCAGTTTCAGATTTATTAGCATTAGCATTTGTGCGTTGGAAGCCATCAAGCGATCGGTTGTTTTTCTCTCCGTCTTTATTTGCATCACTCTCACGATCTATAAGCCACGTGTCACTAAGCATTGGTGGAAGCCTACTGTTGTTTGGGCTGTCCGGATTTCAACCACGCGACAAAGTTCTGCGCGGCCTGGTCCTGCAGGTACGAGCTGATGTCACTGGTGTACGTGCCTTCAGCGTGACGTCTGATTGGACCCCTGAGGAGACGAGAGACATGTAAGTAATCGTACAGAAAATGTCTGAATAGAATTCAATTTAATGTAGAAAAAATGGTCAAGATTATTGAAAAAAACAAATCCCTGTTATAAATCTCATGGCGGTTCATGTTTAGCGAGATAATTCGTATAAATGTATACTCTTAACGAGAGTTAAGGGGTGTGGTTAAGGGTGGAGCCTAACCATTACCGTGTTCTCCTAATATGGTAAGCTTTTGTACGATTCACATTTTATGAATTCTTACAATTTTAACAATTTTAATTTTATATGAAATATTGTAATACTATAAAATGTAATTACAATAATATGCACAAAAATTATAAAAAATACATTTATAAAAACAATTCGTAGAAAAGCAATTCTCTCTCTCTCTCTCTCTCTCTCTCTCTCTCTCTCTCTCTCTCTCTCTCTCTCTTTCTCAGAGAGAGAGAGAGAGAGAGATATATATAAAGAGAGTGACAGAGAGAGAGAGAGAGAGAGAGAGAGAGAGAGTATTGTGATAGTAATAAAATGTAAATTAAGAAAATTTCCTGTATTTCTGAGTCGTTACACATCATATCTTTAGTTTCTATATGTTGTACTCTTCCCTTTTATGTTAACAATTTTATTTCAATCTTTTTGTTATTCTCTTGCTATATACTTCTGTTTAGCACAAGATACCGGTACCCTTTCACCATTGAACTTGTAATTTCTTTGTAATGTAATCGTTCATACCCGTTTCTCTTGGAGTTCATGAGCCACTGTACAAAGTCTTGTGCTCTTCTGGTCTCCAGGTATTTGCTGTAGTCATTTGAGAACGTCCCCTCTGAGTGCCTCTTTATGGTTGTGACATCTTGATCTCTCGGTAGAAGATTTTCTACTGTCTCTGTGCTACAGGTGAAGAAATGCTAAGTGTCACGGCAGTATAATTGTGAACAACCCACTGATAAAATGAACAAATATATAACAATTGCGATGTTGAAGCCCTTTTATGGAGTGCCTTTATAGTCAAATGATGATTTGCGAAAGTTCAAACATCAAACTTGTTGATTTTATGGCTTAATTGTTTAAGACATGACACATGGAAACTCCCTTATCAAAAAATGAAACTTATTTTAAACCATAGTTATACGTTTCCCTATCTCTGATAAGACCGTACATACGCACATGGATTCTGGTACCACGGGGTACTTTTCTTACCTTGTGCTGTCGTCTTGTAATGGAGCACTAATGCTTTTTTGAACAAAGAGAAGAAATAGAAGACCAGCGAGAACTTGGATGCCCTTCATTTTTCAGTTTCTGTAACGTCCTGTAGAAATCATATATACAAATATAGAAAGACATCAGTGCAATTTTACAAGCGTTTGGGTCCTAAAAGTCAAATAGTATTTTCTCCAGAACTTACCAATAGATGGATACAGTACGTAGATGAGTGTGTGTTTGTTCCTCGACCTCAGACGTTCCTCTCGTTCTTCTTCTGGTTCCGTGGCCTCTTCTCAAACCCGTGGGTTTATATAGCCGGACCAAGTGGGCCGGCCTGGTTTGGAAGCACACACACATACACAAGTTCAGCTCATTCATTAGTTTCAGTACATTACCTGCTCTGGATGAAACTCATCCTTATGTTTGTTTAAAGTAAAGGATGTGCCAAAGTACTGTCAGATAAGAGCTGTCCTGGAGGTGTGAAAAAACTGAACAAATAAAGGGCTAGTTGGAAATGTTTTTTTTTTAATATATAGCCTAATATTTATATTTAGTATACATAAATCATATTTAGTATATTTTTTGCAATTAGTATAGTCTTAAAATCTATTTAAATGGTCATTTTAGACAGGAAAGTTTCTGAAACGTTATCAAAAAGATTTGAGTGTGTTACTTAGTTTGTAAACATGACAACATTTTTAGAAATGTTTACATTTTTATTGAACATAGATTATATTTATGTTTAGTACATAAATCATGTTTAATCTTTTTTGCTGTAAATATTCGTTTTTAAAGTCTATTTTAAATCGCAGTTTTATCACAAAGTTTCGAATGCGTTTCTTAATTTGTAAACATGACTATTTGTTTTAAATGTTCACATTTTTATTAAGTATATATAATACATATATATATATATATATATATATATATATATATATGTATATATAAATATATATATATATATATATATATATATATATTAAGTACATAAATCATGTTTAGTATATTTTTGCTATAAAATCATCATTTTAGACTTAATGAAATAGGAAACTTTCTGTACATTATCACAAAATTTCTAATACGTTCTTCAATTGTTTTACCTAAAATTATTTAATCATATTGATCAAACAAGTCATCATATAAATGATGTGGTGTTGTAAATATGTTATTCATCACAATCCATTAAGCATATTTGTTAAGTTTATTAGTATATAATTTTGTTTATACATTACAAATAAAGGTACAATAAATATTAGCACCCAAAATAGTCCTTGGGATTGTAAATACTTTATTTTAAAAGATATTCTCTAAATGCATTTCACATCATATTAACCGCTGACAATTTCCAGAATAAACAGAACATGCAATATTGCTCTTACCAGATAAAAGTCACTAAACAGAAAATGTGATTCAATTGAATGAACTTAAAAAATATGAGCTATATTAAATAAAATATCAGATAATCAAGCTTTGTCTACATCCATCTAATTTATGTATATTTACTGTATATTTTAGCATGAAGCATTTACAATTTGCATTCAACAGCCAAGTTTCTCATTGCTCTTTGACGTTGCATTAAACGTTTTGGTACCGATAATGGACTCAGATGTTCAGAATGTACATTTGAATGTCTTAAACTGATTCAAGCATAAATAAACACGTCCATTATTACATCACAATGCAGTTGCTTGACAGATTTTCATGCCATCAGGGGCTGCTCATGTGTGATCGTAAGTGCGTGAATCAGTCTGGAAATAACGTTGATTCAGAACTGAAAGCTTCTGGGGTGGTCGAAAAGAGTTTACTAGTTCAAGCGAAGCACTTTTTCAGAAAGTGAGTCATGTGAGTGTACACATGCTGATTGGCCGATCCTCCAAGGCCGTGATCTTCATCAGTGTACCACTGAGAGGGAGAGAGAGAGAGAGAGAGAGAGAGAGAGAGAGAAAAAGAGAATGAGAAATGACTGAAACAAGTGTGAGGTAGCCGAAGGGTAATGCAAGAAGAACTTAACATTATAAAATCACGTTCTGAAGCTCACAGTTGTCTTACCATTGCGTCAAAGTCCACTTGCTCATCGACTAGAGCTTTGGAGATCTGAGCGGCTTGTTGGAAGTGAACATTATCTAAAAATGGATGTGAGATGTGTTCACTTAAACATCATGTGATAATAATAATCTATACTACCTCTGAAAAGCATTTTCTGCAAGCTGATCATTTAACACACATTTACAAACTTGCTTAATGTAAATATGGTAAAGGATTACTTTTACTATAAGTGCTGCAGAGAGAGACAGAAGTGCTTTCTCACCGTCAGCAGTACCGTGCACCAGGAGGTACTGAACAGATTTAAAGTTCTTGGCTCTTCCCGTCACTGTGGAATTCTGCAAAACACGCAACATAAACACTTTTGACGCTTTCCTCTCATGAGTTATTTCATGCAGATGTTTGTGACGTCATTTTGGACTTTTTTCCAGACAGGAAGAGACTACTATAAAAGAACATGTACTTGTCAACTTACGTCATAAAAGTGTTGATTCTCTCTCTGCGTAAGCATGTATCTCTCCGTGTAAATAGAATCTGTTGGAAGACCAAACGATGCTTGAAATAGGTTTTAGTGCATTATGGGAATTTAATAAATGCGACACAGAAATGTATACAGATTTGGAACAACTCGAAGGTGAGTAAATGATGACAGAATCATATTTACAGTTATTTACCGTAATACTCCCATTTAGACACCGGAGCGACAGCCATGCCACATTTAAACACTCCACTGCCAGCTCCCAAAACCATCGAAGTGACGTATCCACCGTAAGACTGCGTTAGAAACAAAGCGGCCTCAATATATTTTGTGATCATATGTTTTTAGGGCAATGAACAAATAATATTTCTGGTGGAAACTTACCCAGCCCCAGATGGCAATTCTGTCTTTATCTATGAAGCCCATATTAATAAACTGTCTAAAAGCAATTAAGAGAAATAATCGATAGTTTTTATTACATTTTCCATTTTTACAAACAATCTGGTAAAACAGTCAAAGATAAAGTATAGAACTTTTACAAATATCAACATGGTTTGTTTAGGTTTTGATTTCAGATACTCAAAATATTAACTCCCAAGTTGAGACCTACGTATTTATGCTTCTAAAGTGCTATTATTTAATATAAATAATTGTGTTATATTAATTATATCATATATTTTTGTTTTAAAAAACTTTAAAAAGTCATTTAGGATGGCTTGAGAAAATATTTTGGGTGAACTTTACTTTTGAATAATGGGCTAGTTGCACAAGATGGCGCCGGTGAGCTTTTGCGTCGCCATGTTTGGCAAACACACTTCCGGTCATATAACACTATCGAGTTGTTTTGTCTCAGCAATGTAAAGAGGATGTGTCATGTCACTGATATATTACTTTCCACTTTTTAATCTAAAAAACACACATATTTGCAGGCCAAAAAAACTCCTTCTCCTATACAGTGTTAATCTACCAGAAATTATTCTGCCGCCTCTGGCGTCCCAAAAGCTCACGGGCGCCATATTGCGCAACTAGCGAGTTGTCACCGCTTTATTTTATTTGCATTGAAACATTCACTTGAGCACAACACATATGCTTGTTTTTACCTTGCGGCGGTGATCTGATCTTCTACATCGTAGGTACCAAGTCGTTTGTAGATGGAATGCATGACTTTGTCTCCTTGGTAACCGCTTCCTCTTCCGTCAAAGCTGGCCACGATCACATTCTCAGTGCTGGCCCAGTATGTAGACCATCCCACCCTGAAGCGAAAATCTGACTTCTGACTGCAAGGACCCGCGTATCTACAGATGTATGTCGTTTCGTCAATAAACAAGATTTGTTAAGGTACTTCGGACAAATCGATTTACTGGAAAATATTGCCAGCTTACACATCAATAAGCAGGGGGTATTTTTTGGATCTGTCGAACCTGGGAGGCAATGTCATCTGGTACCAGAGGTCTGTATGAAGAAATGAAAAGACAGATAAGGATCGGATTTGCTTTGGAATGAAACGAAAACATACTTTTTTCGTTTGTTATGTAATCTGCTGTAAAATACAGTTTTACCAAAATCTCCGATCTTCAGAGTCCCGTGTGTAACTGACGGCATTGCGATGTCTTGCAAAACGCCTTCCAGTTCTTTGTTGTCTTCAAGAACTCTCAGTTCTATAAAAAATACAAGAATTTAAATGTTTACGCATTCACCAACATTGCAAATTTGTATAATGCCAAAATCAATTCTTTGCTATCCCTTTATTGGTTAGTGTGCGCCAACCATTAGGCCACGCCTCCAATCAATCAATATTCTTCTAAGTATATAACAGTACCTGATCCATCTTGACTGTTTCTGAGGGTGTACAGAGGAGGTCCAGGCCCTATGGACACAAACAGATAACAAGACAACATCAGATCCTTGCATGTGCTTTAATGTATGTTGCATTACATGTGAATACAATAGTGCTTACCCGAACAGTCCATGCGATAGTACGTCCCTTTACGGCTGAATTGAGCCGAATTATATTTACACCTGTCCTCATTCAATGTGCATGTCAGGCACACAGGCTTAGAATAAGAAGCGTCATTTATGATAATTCTGCAGGGGGTTAAAAGCATTGAAATCTTGCTTTCAGATCATGAACAATTAGATGGTTTCTGATCATCATACTTACTTGTAAACGTTTCTTTGTCCCGGTTGGCCATTGTGTTCGTTACTGACATAATATCTATTGAAAATAAAGGAAGACATGTAAGGAAATACACTGGGGAAACACACAATTGTTCGACGTTTATAGAAAACTAACATGGCATCTTCTGTGACTTTAAGAATGCTGATGACCTCCCATTTGCCTCTGGTCAGAAATACTGGGGCTGTCTACAAGAAAGGACAATATTGTACAACATCACAAATAATCAGTAAATTCAACCGCATTTTAAAAAGGGTTTGTACTACAACAAGAAGGAAAACATATTACTTTTTTATTGCTTTTGGTTGAATGTAAAATGAAACACAAACAGGATCTGCTAAACATTTGCACAAATCTTTAATTATTTATACATTTGTGTTTTGTAAACTGTTTCAACTCACTCCATTAAAATAAGCAAGATGTTTAAACCCTTCTCCATCACTCAGTACGTAATAACAACTGCCGCCATCGGGTTGAAAGACAGGTTCATCTGGAGAGACCTGTGAAAACAACGCAAGATAAATCAACAAACAAACATTTCACCTCAAACTAACGTTAACTCCAAATTAACGTTAAATCTAATGTTTTTCGCCAACGACATACCCGACCAACCCAACCCGTGCTGCTTGTAAGAACCTGGTTCTGTCAAAAACACAAAAAGACATATTTTAACATTTTTAATATTGGCATAAAGTTTGCTACTGGACCTTTCAGACTTTTAGACATAAATGACTTCGGTCAACACCATAAAGACATTGAAACCATTTTCACTTATAAAAATGGTTGATGGTTACGCTCATAAACCATCAGTGTGACTAAACAATTTCAAACTTACCAACGAATTTTCGCTCCACGTCCCATTGTCAAAATCATACACTGTTAAAACCACATAGTTCTGTGTCCTCTTCTGCCACTGCACTGCAATGCGCTCATCCGTCGCCCATGTCACCGTGCTCAGGTAATGTTCTCTGTTATGAAGCACCTCATTTTAGATATAAGAAAATTTGAAGAACCCATGTAAATGCAAGCAAGCAAGGTATTACCCTGCCCCAACATCACTGGGGGCTGAAACTTCAGCGATGGCGGATGTGTTTGTATCCAAGACGAACAGTTTCACGATTGGGTTTGGGGTTCCCGGCTGGAAGTCGCACAAGAAAGTATCATAAACCTGTTGGGCATATTAGCTCAATGTCTGTGCGCGCTCAAGTCTTTTACCTTGGGGTACGGTACGAAGACCGTTTCTGGATACTGCTCTTTTCCGTACCATGTGTACTCGATGTTATGGACGCCCGAGTCGTTGAATTGGGCGTAGGCCACAAACCTTCCACCTGGTGCCCACCACAAAGCAAAGTTTGTGGAGAACATCTCTTCTGCAGAAGAAACAAATATGGCAGATTGTCAGACAGGTAAAAAGGACACATCACTGATACGATCGGCTGTCGTTCAATACCTTCATACACCCAATCAGGAATGCCGTTGAGGATCAGATTGTGGGCTCCGTTCTCAGTGACCTGATGCGAAGGGGAAGCCGGGGTTTCTTTCACATAGACGTTGTATTTCCACACATAAGCCTGCATGGATGTAAAAACTACATGCATTTCTCTTTCGCTAGTTGTGAGCAATTTGTTAGCAAAAACAGATTTAGGTTATGACAGACTGAAATTCTGAATGATGTTACGATTAATTGATTTCTTACCAGTTTGTGACCAATTGGTGACCAAGCGAGGTACTGAATTTCATGTGGGATATCTGTATTTATAAAATCCCTGAAATACAAAGTTCAAAAATGCTAATTTGCATAAATGTTTAGCCAGGGTACAAGATATTTGCAGTTTTGCTCGTCCGCCATATTGGGGAGGGCATGACTGCACTATAAATGCATACAAACAAACAAGAGAGCTGCGATTCTTAGCAAACAACCAAACCAAAGTTGACATTTATAAACGATTTCAATTAGTTTTTTTACATTTAATTAGAATGAACATTTTATACTCCACATAGATCAATGCATTGGAATTGGTATAGACATGTAAACTTAATTGTGCTTTTTAACCCAGGTTCCCCATTTATTTGTTTGAGTTTATAGGGCAATTTTGCCCTCTTCAATATGGTGGTATCGTTGACATATGATTCAGTGGTCAACATGGTGTCAATGTATAATTTTAGAAAACAAACTAGCAAACATACTTGTTTTCCAGGTCATAAATAGAGTACGATGCCGTGTACGAGTGTCTCCACAGCTGTTGAAGAACGTTAAAAGTTTATAGACGAATACTGGGCCGACACTTAAATGAAAGTGTTTGATGGGTTACCTTTGTGTAGTTGCTCAGGAAACAGACGTATTTTCGATCGGCTGACACCATGTAATCGTAAGCTGCCACACGGGCCTAAATGCAAATTAATTCATGATTGATATACACACCAAACATTTCTTCATACAGGTAGCTCCGCAACACATTCATACCACTGGATAAGCCAACGGGTAAAGTGAATTTGTACGTGTGTGTACAAAAGTTGTCTGGTCGAGATAGGAAATGTTCCAAATGCTCTAATGTGTGAAAGATCTTACAAACAACTGATGGTTGAGGAATTCACTTCCATTTCCTGTAAGCGCCTTGATCAGGTATATGGAACCGTCTCCTGACTTGTGAAGATATTCATCATCTATGGATGGAAAAAGAATCGACAATTGGGTGACTTTGCATAACATGCTGTTTTTATCAGAGTTTAAATAGAATCTTAGAAAAAAACCCACTGTAGTATTTTTATATTTTAAGGTACTATGATTATCACATGGTGTTGTGAACATGTGGCATGGTAACACCACATAACATTTGCATTTATTCACTTGGCAGACGCTTTTATCCAAAGCCACTTACAAGTAGGAGAGCATATACAGTACTTTTAGTTTACAAGGCCATGTTTAGGAGGATTAAAGCTGGAGTAAGCAAGGGACAGAATGAACTTATTTCTTTTAGACATGGACACTACTTCTTAATTTTTTACATGACAATAGGCCTACATTACTTTTTAACGTATATGTTGGATCACCAAATACCAAATGTTTTCCTGTTTAAAGTTATCATTCAGGATCATGGTGTATTTTAGCGTACCGTGGTATTATCATCTGAGACCATACTTTCACTAACACAGTGTTTTTATTTTGTCAGTATGCTACTTTTATACATTTCCCCACACAGTAGCCTACCTGAGACCCAACGCAGGTTATATGACTTGCTTCTAGCAGTGTTGTTGAAGTAGTCTTCAAGTGTGAAGGTCTTCTGGGGTTGTGTTTTATCCTCTGACAGATAGACAGACAGACAGACAGATATAACTTATTTTTAATAACATGTGTGTGAATACATGTGTGTGAGTATGAAACCAGAGCTGTAAGCAAAGTCATTATCCTGTACAAAGTTCAGTTCCAGGCAAGATAATGGCGCAGATAACTACTGGAAAGGGTTGAGCATCTAAAAAAAAAACTTCATTCACATCTTATAAAACCATAAAACATGCATAAGGGAGCATTTGACTTGTAACAGGTTTGGAAAAAAAACTAATTGCAAACAAAGTTAGATTCCATTACGCAAATGAATAAACGCATCCTTGTGTAAGCGCCTACCTTTGAGAAATATGACAGTCGGCACAGTTATTAAGACAACGATCACTGCTATCCCAACTGCGGCCAAAATCCATTTTCCAATTTCCTGAAACATGTCATGAGGAATAAAATCATACAAAATCAGGATTACACGATGCACATTTACAAAACGCGTAGTGCGTAAAACGCATCCTCTCCAAATGCGCTGTTACGCACTCGATCTTTCAAACCTTCCGAAGTTAAATGCAATTTACAACAAGTTGTACGCCAAAAATATTTGCTGTATTGGGACTTACTGACCATCTTGCGACAGTCCCGGTTCGGTATTCCGCTATTCTTCAACGTAAACCGCTTTCCGTGTTTGCGCTTCTCAAGGCACTATTGTTAAATATTACCAACGCGTTGCTTGTAAAGGCAACAATAAAATCGTGTTAGATTAAAGTTCGCATTCCTCTAATGATCTCTTTAGATCAGCCAGTGATGCAGAGATGTATCTGTACAAATGTCAAAGTCTCATGTATGGATATAGTTAAACATTGATTGCGTTCTGATTGATCGTGTTGTTCTTTCACTTACAATATAAATAAATCCAAACGTGAAATGTATATTATTTTAAATAGGCAATGTGAAATTGATTTTCCAAATAAACGTGTTGATCGTTTAAATAAATTAGGTCAAACATTTGGATGAAGCTTTGGCATAATGTTGTCAACGTTAGACCGCAACCCAATATGCTATATGAAAATATTTCAATGTATAATATTATAAAACATATAGTAGCCATAAACAATTAAATGTGTTATCAGTAAGCGAACGAGCATTAATAACTAAACAATTAATAAAAGCATATGGTCCATTTATAACCTCATGGAATGCCAGCATTCCTTTGAACATACATTACAGTATTCAAACATTTTTATTAAGGGTTATAACATTTATGAGGGTCATTACTGCAAATAATAAATAATGTCCGAGGTGACACAGGCGCACTTCCTCAAGTTATTTCAAAGGAGACAAGAGCCTCCCCCAACTCATAAAACTGTCAGTGAGGCAAACAAAAAAATGTGCATGCAGGAAATCATTAAACATTTCAGATTACGCATTCGTTCACAAAACCACGACAAGAAACACATGAAGAAGATTATTTACATTAGTCATTCAGCAGACGCGACATGCCATACAGGAGAAATAGTCCATTAGGTGCTAATACAAAGTTACTAGTTTCAACAAAAGCCAGACCACGACCACTTTGAGAGAAAGAGGGTTAGTGTACATACACGTTTTATTAAGACGATTTAATCATTTACAAAGATAAAAGACTATTGAAACGTTAAGTATGTTTGTTAGTAGAACAATACATTTCGTTCAGATCTGAATCGATTCAGTGGTAAAATTGAATTTTTTCAGAGAACCAATTTCAACATTAAGTTACAAAATGCTATTGAACGATGTCCCAGCTGAAATGGATTCATCTTGAACTGTTAAATAGCATTATGGTGTTGATTTCTCAAGACACGTTGTCTATTGCTCAAGCATTGCTGTGTGTTTACAAAGAATGCGTATTTATTTATATTGGAGTCTGGGTGGGGTGCTCCCTGGATAACCACGGAGGCACTTGGGTTTGTTCAGACAGTGCATAACACGCCATCCAAAGCCACAGCGAACACAACAACAGTCGGGAAACTGAGAAATCCCGATCTCCATCCCAGTCTCTCCGCATCTCATTCTGCTATAAACTCGTTTTCATATTGAGAATCTCAGATCTCAAAAAAGATGCTCAAAGAGATAAAGTCGTTCAAACGTGAATGTGTTTAGAGGTTAACCATGACATCAATGTGTAAAGTTAGACACAAATGTGCAGTTAGTGTGTTACGACCCACTTTGCTTTGAACATTTTGATGTCTTCCACGTCGGCTCGGTCGACGCTTTTAAGACCGACAGGACTTACATATTTTTTATCTGATGAAGATTGTGCATATTACTTTTGAGTTTAATTGCAACCTTGAACAACAAATGTTTGATACAAAATAGGAAACGTTTGTACAGAAATGTCGTACAAATGTCGGCAGCAAGTCATCTTTAAAAAACGTTCAACAGTGGAAAGCGTGGCTTTAAAAGCCTGTTAAAAGCTTAACAAATATCATAGTGTCTCTTTTATTGACCGAGCTTCAGGAGGAACTATCTGTCTCATCTGCAGACTTCCTCCGCAAACAAACGCATCAATTCGGTGTAATGCAGCATGGACCGTGGAAGTTAAAACGTCCCCGACAGATGCGGTCGTGTTAAACAGGTGATGTGTTTTAACGAGATTCGGCTTACATCAGCGTCCGAGCAATGACTAGTTTACCAAAACGAGTAAATAATAAACAGTCATGGCACTTCTGGGTCAGGCTTTGCTCGGATCAGAATGCAATTGCAATAAAGGTCATCAAAGCAAAAACTGAAAAACTGTGGCTTTCTTTCTTCTGCAGAACGCAAAAGAAGATATTTTGAAGAATGTTGGTAACCTAACGACACTAAACCCAATTGTGGGATCACAAAACCACTGCAACATTTCTCAAAATATCTTCTTTTGTGTTCCACAGAAATGAAGTCACACACAGGTTTTGTGCCACATGATGGTGAATAAGTGACAGAATTAAAATTTCTAGGTAGACTTGCGCTTCAATACATTTTATAATTCATATTTTAATGCTTTTCCCTCTAGAAATAGATCACTGGATTCAACACAACCGCTGGATTATTCATCATAGTATGACTGCAGTCGTTTTAAGGCCGGATGCGTGTTACCTGTTGTAAACTGGAGATTGTTTACTGAAGATAAAGGTCAGTTTTCTTTACTTAGATGAAAGGCTCATTTTATTGATGATCATATCGCTTTTTAACATAAAGGGGGTCCGGCCTACATGCTTACATTCTCCTGTGTCATAGAGAAAAAACAATTATAATGTTAAAAACACATCCATTGCATCGCAAGTATATACTCCCCTGTTAGGGAAACAGAATAAAAGAGACAGTTGAAGGTAAAACAGGTATTGTTCTTCAAAGTCTCCTGTTTAATTTTGGTCCTTGATGGCAGCGCCATCTGCTGACCAGGTACAGAAATGGCTCCAGGGAAAGTTCATCCAAAAAAGAAAATGATTTAATTTGTTTATCTTGTCATTCCAAACCTGTTTGGCTTTCTTTCTTCTGCAGAACACAAAAATATTTTGAAGAATGTTGGTAACCCAACAACATTGACTACCATTGTATGAAAGGACACAAAACCACTGACACATTTCTCAAAATATTTTCTTTTGGGTTCCACAGATGAATAGAGTACTGAACTACTAAAAGCTGACAGAATTTTATCTTTGGGTAAGCAAAGAAAATCTAATAGTGGACTTTGTGTATCTACCGACTTACACAAAGGCAATCTCTATCTAAATGCTCCTTACAGTTCAGTTTTGCTTGTATTTTTCACCGCTCTGTAAATGTGAACGTCCCTTTCGGAGTCATAATGGACCTCTTGCACAGAGAACCTCTGTCTAAGGTCCATCAGGAACCGTTCGTCACGCTCGTATCGTATCCGGCAGGACAACAAAACCACAGTGTTCTCCGAGCTAAGGTGCTCAAGGGTTTCCAATAGCGCAGGGAACGTCTCTTCCAGGTACACAATGTCAGCTCCTAACACGAGCTCATAACTGCCTGGTGGGTAGAGATCTAGATTTTCCCCCCAGGTGAGTTCAGATACCTCCACTGAAGGCTGCTGGCTGGGAGGAATGTTTTCTTGCACATTAGCAGCCAAAAATTCCAAGGCAGGTTTTCGATCTGTAATGGTCACATTTGCGCCTGCAAAAACACAAATGTTACTTAAAGGGATAGTTTAAGCAAAATGAAACATTATTTAAAATAACGAGTTACACTAAAATATAAAACAAGATGGAAAACGTATTGCACATGCTTACCGAGAAGAGCAGCTACAATGCCCACCAAACCTGTGCCCGCTCCAAGCTCAATAGCTCTCTTTCCTTTGAGGTCAATGGTACCCATTTCCATAAACATGCAGAGCACCACCGCCTATTTGAGGAAGAATGAAACACGATGAAGCTCAAGCTAAACATTTAAAGGAGTAGTTCATTTTCAAAATAAATGTTCATGATCATTTACTCACCCCTATGTCATCCAAGATATTTATGTATTTGTTTCTATAGTTAGAAATAAATTAAGGTTATTTAGTCATTCCAGGATGTTTCATAGTGGACTTCAATGGACTCCAAACGGTTGAAGGTCAAAATGACAGTTTCAGTGCTGTTTCAAAGGGCTTTAAACGATACCAGATGATGAATAAGAGTCTTGTCTAGCGAAACGATCGGCCATTTAAAAAAAATGTATATGCTGTATAAACACAAATGCTCCCCCTGATCTGTTATGCGATGCGCGTTCATGACTCCACGTAATATGTAATTACGTTGAAAACGTCACGCTTGAGGTAGGCGGAAGTACCGACAAGTAAAATCTAGTTTAAAGCCCGGATCAGATTCAAGTCATTGATGCTTGCTTACAGGACTATCACTGGATCTGGGCCGGCATACTTTCATACCCTACTACAAGCCTACACCCCATCAAGAACCCTGCGTTCAGCAAACGAGCGGCGCCCTGTAATGCCTTCTCCTTAACAACTCCTTCCTGGTGGAACATTCTTCCCAATGCGGTCTGGTCAACCACATCTCTCACAACCTTCAAAAAACTACTTAAAACACACCTCTTCGGTGAATACTTGACAATACAAGCAGAGACAAATAAAAAAAAAGTAGACCTACACTAACTCTCTTCTCTCAACAGGTAGTGGTCTAGCTTTTGTTGAAACTAGTAACTTTGTATTAGCACCTAATGTACTATTGCTCTTGTATGACATATCGCTTATTGCGCCCTGAACTCTTTGTAAGTCGCTTTGGATAAAAGCGTCTACTAAATGTAAATGTAAAGCTGCACTGAAATGTAATTTTGACCTTTAACCTTTTGGAGTCCATTGAAGTCCATGGAAAACAAACCTGGAATTTGTTCATCAAAAACCTTTATTTATTTTCAAATAAAAAAAACAAATACACAAACATCTGACACGGGGGCAAGCATACTATCATGAAACTTTATTTTGAAAATGAACTACTCCTTTAACTGCAAAAAGAAACCCATCCACTTCCTTCTTTAACAGCTTCTGTCCCCCGTCAAGATCAATATTGACACCAAAATAATGAAATAAATAAAAACTCACAGCGTCCCACACCACAGCGGCCACACCCAACTGGTTCCAGTTCTGGCTGATTCTGATCCTGTGATTGGCCAGATGGAATTCGGCTGAGCTCTCGTGCAACTTGGAAAGAGCCGGAAGTAGGTTCTCATTATAGGGCACCAAAGCCATGCTGAGCTGTAAACGTCTCTCAAAATCACCTAGAAACAAGCTTTAATTTTAAAACAATGAATATAAGAATTACAATTTGATTTTGTATCACGAACCGTCCGTTCTAAAACGTATTCAGATTATAAATCGTATTGTATATAATGTAGGCCTACCTATGACGTTACCATATTCTTATTATAAACGTTTAAAATATCACTTCTAACTAAAACATTTTAAAAGAAAACCAAACGGAGATTTAATACAAGCAGAGATCTTCAGCCCGCTGAGTTCAACGATCACTTATTCGCGTGTTGTTACAGCTGTCGTTACTCAACTGCGCCATCAAATGTTTCGGAGTGCAACTGCACCCTCGACAGTCCAGTAAGTGCAAAACGACTCCAGGCAAATACACACAAGGAAATTATGTGACACATTACAGCATTAAGCATGATATGGCTTAAGCATCAAAACCTTTGAGTTATCTTAACAACATCAATTCTGCTGAAAACAAAACTTTTAACAGATAAATAAACAGTTTGGAAGATGGTTTCCGCATACGATTTGTTATTATATGTGGTAAATGTATCATAAGGACTTTTAATGAAATTACTTTAGTAAATTACGTTATCATTTGTATTAATGACGCACATTAGTTCAGATGTTTTATAGACGACTGCAAATAAGCATTTTCTTTAAGACAAAGGCATACGACAAAATATCCTTTACGTGGTCTGAACTTTAGATAACGTTCTCTCAGAGTTCTCAAAATGTTGCCGGAAATAAATGTAAACACGTGAAATTGAATTTGATCTCTTGTGAATAGAAATCCTCGCTTGTCGTGGACAACATTTAAAACATAAATATCCCAAATACCTAAACATTTTCTCTTTCTCACTAACTAATCTATTCACATATTAGGCAATTTTATGTTATTATGTTGCAATACTCACTTATATTATGTGTAGGCTAATTCAGTCAGTAAATACGTTTAAAACAGTATCTGTCTCTCATAATTTTAAAGTCAATTTTGGTATTGAAGCCCCCTTTAAGATGTCATGGAGTTGTGAAAGGAAACAATCATTTCAGACATTTCATTTGCAACACGTTTATTATATCAGCACAGGTGTACTGGTGCTGCAGTAGTCGGGCGGTGTGGAGGTATGGATGACTGAATATGGATGGATTTAGAGGTTAGACGTCACTCCGTCAGGCGTTTGATGGACTGGACCGTGGGGCAGACGGCACCCCAGTCCACGGGTTTACTGTATTCCCCCTTCTCCAGTAGATACTGACGCCCCCTGTAGTTTGGGTGCTCGTAGAAGATCCAGACACCATCCAGCACCTTGCAGGAGTGGACCTCGCGGGTACGGAAGCGGTCCACCACGGACGGGCAGTCCTCGGTGGTCTCGTACACCTGGCCGCCGAAGTCTCCTTTGTCGTAGAGCTGGATCTTGTACTCGGAACCACTGACCTGAAGGGGAAGGGACATAGTTTGAGGTACAAGTCCACGGTTGGGTAGAATATGGACCAAATCCAATGGTTGTTTTAAAATAAGATAGAACATGTCCATAAAAAATAAAAAGTGGACACTTTGCCATCCCATTAGGCTATTAGTTGAGCAGCAAACAAAAACAAATTGTTCCTAATGTGAGTTAGACTTACATAATGGATCATTTTGCAGGAACAGAGGCGATCATTGAGACCCATCCAGCGCTGGTAATCCAGATACTCACCTCGGGTCAGCACGTACTGGTAGCCCATGAAGTTAGGCCTCTCGTACAACACCCAAACGCCACTCTCCACATGGATGGAGTTGCACCGGTTCAGGTAGACGTGGAAGTCAGAACAGTCGCTGTCGCATTCGTACCGACGACCCTGGAAGTTTTTGTCCTCGTAGAAAATGATCTGGACAGGGCAGACGGGGGATTGTATTTCATCCAATGTTAATAAATGCACGAGTAGTCACATTACGACTCAGTTTGACATCTCATTCAATATGGATTTAGTAGTAGTATATAGGTTAAATTACACCAAATAAATATTGATGGAAGGATTATTATATCAAATAAAAATATATAACAACCAATATATTGCTGGAAGGAATGTATTCTATAAAAATATATACCAAATGAATAGTGATGGAAGTAATATATTATATTAAAATAGAAATATGTACAAATATACCTTATAAACATTGATAGAAGGAATATATTATAAAAAATACATACAAAAATACAAATGTTTTACCATTTAACATTTTTTAATCTATAAATACAGTCATAAAGTATTTCTATAGTGCTTTTTACAATTTTGCAATGCTGCAAAGCAGCTGCACAGAAAAAATCTTGTGAAAACTGAAAAATATGTAGACATGGCAAAATAAAGATAATAAATAATAAACATAATACTACATAATTTAATAAAAAATAAAATGGAAAAAGAAATAGGGAAAAATAAACTAATTATGTATAGAAATAGGCCTATGTATAATTATAAAAACATAAAAAGTAAAAACATAAAATAAATACAATTTTATATATATATAGGCCTATATATATATATATATGTGTTCTTTTTTAAATAAGCATTTAATATCAGTCCTGATCACCTTCGTACTCACCCGGTCCATTCTGCAGAGGTTCGGCTGGGGACGCTCCTGTGGAGGGGTAGTGAGGAGCTGTGCTGGTTCAGGCCCACCCAAGCACGTCTCTTTTATACCCAGACATTTCTGTGTAAAGAGGACATTCGCCTTGTCATGAAAACCAGGTCCAAAAATTGAGCCAGTACTTTCTGGTAAAGACAGGTGGGATTACGGGGTACAGAGATCAACGCTGTGGTCCATTCGTGTGTGTGTTCAGTCATGTTGGTATGCACACACACTCATGAAGATTTTCCCTCTTTCCTGTTTTTATTGATTCTATACCCAAAGTATTGAAATGACTGGTGATATAATATAGAATACGTAATAGACACAATGACACGTGAACACATTGCCAAATGTGTAAACACGCAGTCAAACGCACACAAAATGGCCTTTTTGGTTGCTGGCGTTAATAGTACCAAATTTCTACAGTTTTGATGAGTTTTATAACCCACACAGATACAATTTGATTCTTTCACGGTTTCTTTTTAATAACACACTTTGATTTATTTATATTGATTTTATTCCTATTGTATTCTTTGTTTATGTTTTTCTGGCACTAAATCATATTACACTTTGTATTATTTCTTTGTTTATTTTACTTAGTTTACACCGTACAATTTTTAATCGCACACAGCTATTCTAGTTTGGCACTACAAACAGACTTTTAATGCATACGAAGCACAATTTGAAGCAAAAATGATTTTTTTCTACAAATATCAACTTGACATTGAAAGACAGATAAACCAAAACTTTTGAGTGTGTTTATACACAACTGCCCTACTACTAAAGAGTATTACAAAAACCATTGATGTGTGACCTGCATGTTTAAATACGACCAACAGATGGCCCCATTTATCCATCTTGACTGTATTTTTGGATAGCATGAACTTTTTAAGTCATTTCAACAATTTTGACCACAGAAAATGTGATTTATATGATAATATTATTATAATATTTATTTACTTATTCAATATAATGTTTTAAATGATATAAACATCAAGTTCTGTCTTTATATTAATATATTAATATAATATTAATGTTAATATAATATAAAGTCTATCTTTTTTATTTCAGTATTGACATTTTTTTGCTTCAGTGCAATTCAAAACAACTCTGTACCTTTTCTGTGGCAGAGGAAGGGTTTGTGGGTAATATAATCCTAAAAAGCGTGCACAATGGAAATCTATATTGCGTGCGCTAGTTTTGAAGACTCTGTGAGTAACAAAACGTCTTTGATCAGAATTCAGAAACCAAAAAAGCTTTATTAGCACCTGTCATACAATATAAGCCAAATCATTAAGCAGGGCAGAGCTTAAAAAACATGTGTAACCAAAACAAACGACAAAGTCCTCAAAGCCTTTTGTTGCAGTGAAAAGGAAACGTTGAACACCCTAAACCAACAGATTATCAAAGGAAGTGTGTTGCTGAAGATCTTATAAAGTGCACGTGAGATGGGCAGGATGCGATTACGTCATTCTATTTTTAAATTCTATTCTATGCATATATTTTACATCTTTTATTGTTTTTATTTTCAAAGTCACAATTCTGTTATAAGGTGCTTATGAAACTAAAGAGCCAATATGTACGGTCAGGAGCTGATACCAACTTAAATTTCAGATTGATCGGATTGAATATAACTTTAAATTAAATGTCTATCTATTTTATCGTTGATAAGATCACCATTTATTTACTATACTGTTTTCAGAGGTAGAACATAACAGATGCATAAATCAGTCCATTTAAAGGAATAACATATACAGATCAAAAATGGGAACACACAGTATTTGCACTTTAAATGAAGCATAAATCATCTGTAATAACCGTATGAATACAGAGGTTATTCATGTGTTCAAACTACGTTTCATATTCTCTAGACCGTCGGCTTTACTGTTACTCATTTTGTGAACGTCGTTGCAGGCAATCTCGTGCGTACAGTAAATACCGCCATCAGAAATCTTCTGTTTTGGCTGCAGAGTTTTGCCACACTTGCAATTTCAATTGCAAAACCAGATCTAGACGAATGTTAGATGATTTCCGGTAGCATTTGTCAAATGAAGTAAGGCATCTTGCATTAGGCTACGCTGAAGGTGAACTTCTTATCCGTTGCCACATTCAACACTATTCAGTGCGCGACTTTGGCCTAACAATTTCCATTCTCAAAACGTTTCTACACTAGTTTATAGTCACGAAGTCATCGTACGAGAAATGAAACACTGCATCCAAATGCGTTTATATATTAAGTAAAATAATTCATAACTCAATCAATTACAGATTAACCTAGTTGAATATTAGCGTAAAATGCAGCAATTTGTTTTTATTTGGGTTTGATGTGATGCTTTTTTTCTCTCATGTAGCAAAGGTTCTGTGATGTCACATGTGGCATCCTCTTTCTTTCATGGCTGAGACGTTGTCGTGGCGACGCCGTTATGTAACGGCACTCTGATGTCACAACATCACTGAGCGAATGTGGGGATACTGCGGGACCGTTTCATGACCAGACGGACCTCCACGTTGGGAAGACTGTCCTGTTTCGTCTGGCCACACCCCTCGTCTGCCACCGCCATGTGGAGGTCGAAACGCAAAGAAACAGATTTCTTTCTCAGTTTGGGATTTCCTTGAAAGAAAGACCCCTCCCACTGTCGGATCACTTTGTCAATATTTTCTGTCCTGTAGGAAACACACACGGTTTTACACACCAGCAATCCCCTTACAGAGAATAAAAGGTGAACGTGAATGTGAACTTACTCTACTTTTCCGTGACCCTCAGCACTTTCTCTGACAACGTTTCCTTCAAGAACTTCAGTTTTCACAGTGCAAATCTCGCTGTCTTTGTTTCCACTTGAATCTGGTTGTAAACAAGCCCACCAAAGCACAGAGTTCAACTAAATTTTTCCACTTTTTTCGTGAATACATTGTTGGTTAGCACCCTGATAGCACGCATACATCTGAGAGACGTCTATTTGATGTCTGCATTTACATCTGCCAGACAATTTGTTTATTGATGGTTTATCTGCAAAACGTCTCTGAGACGTCTGCTGTCAGATGTCATATATCAGATGTCTGTAAGATGTTAATGATTTAGAATGGATGTAAAACTGCCCTTTCTACGGTGTTTTTACATAGCAGATGTTTTCCTGACCTCCAGATCTTTAGCAGACGTCTTTCGGACGTACCTGTGCCATCTGAGCAGTGTTTCCAGTTGAACAAATAATATTTGAATTACATAAAAAATATTTAGAATATTATTATAACACTATATATACTGTGTATATATAAAGATGCTATCTTGTGTCCGCCTGACCTGTCAAAATAACAAGGCTCTTCTGGCGACATAGGCCTGCGCCTTTTTTGGGAGCTTTCACCTCCGTGGAAGCGATTTCTTCGTCGCATCCGTTGGGCAGACCGTTCTGCTCCAGAGCGGAAACAGACCCCTTCCACGGCTTCAGTTTCAGACCATCTGAACTTAAAAACCTGCAGATGGAAGCAAAAGCATAACCACGCTCGGTTTGGGATCACGCTCTGGTTAATCTCTAACTGATGAGATGTCTCATAGCAAGACATCAAAAGATAAATGACAACCGGCAAACGTAACATCAACCGTAAGCCACAATACAAGTTTGAGCATGTGCTTTGACTGAGTCCCACCCGTCCCCCGACCTGCCCTCCTCATGCTCCAGGAGCTTCCTGTAGGTGGCGATCTCTCTCTCCAGTCTCATCTTGGTGTTCAGGAGCTGGCTGTGGTTCTGCCGCTGGACCTCCAGACTGTCCCGCACCGTTTCCAACTCCGATTCCAGACTCCCCACGGAGCGCGAGAGATCCTTGAGCTGCGTGGAGTACTGCTGCTGAGTGTGACGTAAGGAGCTTTGGAGGCTTTTCTCCTGATGGAGATTTTAAAAAGTCTTTAAGACAGGTCGAAAGCAATGAGTGATGTGCACAATGACACGAGTGTGGATAAACGATGACTGGATTTATGTTCTTGGCTGAACTATCACTTTAACAACAAAGTCCTTGTGCAATAGCTGTTTGTGGTTTAATGTCAAAGTATTTAGCACAAAGTGATGTAATTAGAGCGTTTTGCGGCAAGGTGAAACGGGTTTATATATGTGTATGTTTGGGCGTGTTCAGGTGTGTCGGTGGGGATGTGAGAGTTTAACACACCAAGGCGTGTAACGATTCGATCTCCACCTGCAGACGGTGCCATCGCTTCCTGGCCTCCGTGAGCTCGGACCGGGCTTCCTTCAGGACCTCTACACCTGCTCTCACCTGCACACACACACGACCCTGCTGAAATAAAAAATAATAGAACCCTGCACAAAAAACGTTAGAAAATGTAATGGATTTAATGGTTATAATGGGAATCGAATTGGTTTTAATGGATGCTATAATGGTGTCTACTGGTATGTGTGGGATTTCGATGGATGGATATTGGTTCTCTGGCATCCTACTGGAAGAATGCCTAAAACACACTACAAAAAAATGAATTTTGTAGCGAAGCAACCCTGCTGAAAAAAAACATAGAAACCATTAAAGTAATATTGGTTGTCTGATGGTTTCTAGTTAGTGGGGGCGTTGATAGAAAATGATCCCTCCTACAAATCAATGGAACCATTAAAGAAGTTGGAATGGTTTTATTGGAAACTATAGAAAAAGACGTCCTTGCTGGTTTCTGTGGGTTTGCAACGTGTTGGGTTCCATACAATGGACGTTCTCTTTGATCGGAACAAATAAAACATTGAATCCTAAAAAGACCCACATAAATAAAGGACTTTTGTACTGGTTTTAATGGCCCCTAATGGGCCATAATGTTATTTCTACTGGAAACCATTTGAATTCAAGTGTTCTTTTTAAGGGAAATAAATGATTAATTGGATTGGATAATAAATAACGTTTATTAACATTTAGGGATAGTTAACTCGAAAAGACTGTTTTGATAGTCAATGGTGCACCAAAACTGGTTTCCAACATTCATGAAAATATCTTCAAAACACACTTGATAAAGAATTCTTGGACTGGTTTTAATGGTAAACAGCTCATGGTTCATAATGGTAGGCTACTTACTGTGGAAAACATTAGAATATGTATTGTTTTATGCAATAAAAATGGACAAAATAGACAGGAATTAAACATCGTACAAAAAAGGTAACAAGTGTCAATACTTTATAGTATTTCTAACGTAGTACTATATTAATACCATGTTGTTTTGGACCTGATTTTGTAGCGTGTATTCTTGGAAATATTCCTTGAAGTATCTTTGCCTACCACATACTTCAATTTCAATACCATAATGACATAAATACGACAATCATAAGGTACCATGGGATGTCCTGACTCTACCACAGTACTACGACCGACTCTCTGTAAGGATGAGCTGCAGTGTGTGTTGTGCCCCAAGGAGAATTACGCGGCCCGTTTTCTTTGTGCAAGGACATAAATTCTGCGCTGACAGATAATGATCACACGCCGATTGAAACAATGATAGATCCTCTGTTGCCTTGACATCCCATTGTTATCTAAATATGAATAGAATTGTAAGCAGTCCACACAAACACTGCAATGCCCTGACCGGCAGACCAGAGAGTATGCGAAGGAGAAAGATGGAGAGTTAAAGAGAGAATTCTGCTCTCGTACCTGTAGAGGAAACGGCGCCGAGGGGCCGTTTGCATCCTCGAGGGGCCTCGTCTGTGTCGTCGGGCCGGATCCTGGGGCTGAATTTGAGTCAGAGCTGCTCTGAGCGGGACTGGAGTGGTCGCACCGGGTGCTGGTCCGGGAGACATCCATTCCTCTGCCATTCTCTCCTGCAGCAACCTGCGCTAGCACTCGATCACACTCCAGTACTGCCCATCTCTGGTGCTGATCCAGCTCCTTCTGTCAGCCAGAGAGAGAGAGAGAGAGAGAGAGAGAGAGAGAGAGAAGGATTTAAAGGGGTCACATCATGAATAAGCACATCTGGGATTTCATGTACCTTGAAAACAAAACATAACTAGTTTGACTTTCTTTCTTCTGCAGAACACAAAAGAAGATATTTTGACCAATGTTGGAAACCAGACAACACTGGACCCCTGTTGACTTCCATTGTATGAACGCGAATGAGTCATATAGAGGTTTTGAAACACATGAGGGTGTATAAATGAGGAAGCTTTTCCATATTTTCCAGATATATATGTTCTTAAACACTTTCGATTAACAGACACGCACTCCTGCTTCTGACACACACACCTCTTTCCTTCAGGCAAACCGCATTTTGGCATGTTGACAGAACATTTTCGACAAGCATCTTTACCAAAGACAGACGTCAGTATTTCCCCACATAAAACGATTTATGTGACAGAAGGTTGCTCACGGTATGCACGCACAGTTGCACAATAAGACACACACATTCAACTGCATGCGGTCTGTTTACCTCTCGTTCTTTTACAAGTTGCTGGAACTCCTTGTCGGATTGCGACAGCTGCTTCTCCAGAAGTTTGTTGGTCATGTCCAACTCCTTCTTCTTTAACTTCAGCTGTGACACCTGGTGTTCTGTCACGCGACGAAATTTCTCCTCTGTTTCACACCTACAGAAACATACACACATTTACATTATGGACATACCATAGACTTATATCATTATCATTTATTGTAATTATAATGATTGGAAACTGTAGCGCGACAGGAGACTAAAATACAAGTAATGCTTTTCCAATTGAGAACGTCTCATGATATTAATAATGTTTAATGAAATTACATTCACGAGAAATGTCCCTGAAGGAAGATTTGTCACAGTGATACTGTCATACCATCATTTTTGTGCAGAATTGGACAAAACTACAGGTAGAAATTATGCACATGTAGTTTGTCTTTATTTTGGACAAAACTGTATTTTCTGATACACTTTATAAGAAACTTATACGATGCCATCTGTGTGCATGTAAAGAGAGTAAAATAAAAGTCTGTAAAATTACAGGATATAAGGATACAAGTGTCTTGTCTTTTTCTGTAGTTTTACAGTTTCTATAAGTTCTTATAAGTGAAGAAAATCTTGTTTTTTATTGTGTATTCCAAGTAATATCACTCAAACTACAGTTGAGTTATTTTGAGTTTAAGTAATAAAACTAACAAAAAACAAACAGCTGACTAAGAAAATAAAACACAATAAATACATGAAAACAATAAACAAACTGAATTGTTTTTACAGGTTTAAAAACGCAGTTATCTGCTTTTGCAAGTAAACTCTTTAAGGAATCAATTTACGATGGACTTCATATTTTAAGATTGAAGAGCTGAGTCTGCAGTAAGAAAATGTAAAACCTTTCAAAAGAAAAATGCATTGTTGAAAGAATGTTAAACGTCTCCTAACCGTTTTAAACTGACATTCATATTATAAAATGATCAAAGAGGATCTTTGTTTAATTAAAAAAAGAATCCCCTGGGAAAGTGTCTGAACATGTGGCGCACGCCCATTAGAAAGTCTTTTAAATGACAGCTTCTTTGGAAATTAAAACGAACACGGATTTCATAGTTCCACCTAACAGAAGATTCTGAGTCATTGATTTATTTATTGTTAGTATTTTATTAAAAAAACTCGCTCTGATTGGCTGCTTGCCATTCTGGCATTGTGACATCATTAGGAACAGTTTATTATTGACTGACTGTGTCTATTTAATCATCCATTATTAAAATTGTGTGTTTGTGTATTATCTACATATTGTCTCTGAAAATTAACAATATTAAAGATAATGATTAACTCCATAATAATTGCCACAAACTGCACATAGAAGCTTGTCAAACTAAATGAACATATTTATTAACATATACTACACATATAGGCCTAATATTTTTGCATTGATAACTAGTCATGCAAACCTTGAGGTCTTTGTTTAAAGACGTTTCGAATGCTTTTTCTCACCCCAATAGGGCATTCACATCACCAAACCATTCAATGCGTTGATGCCATCAGTTAAACCCTGTCATTATGCTGACAGGTATGCCTTGTAAATATTATCGACGATATGCACATTTTTCATTCCAAGCACACCCTGCCCAAATGTTGTTTTTTTGGCTAATTTGCATATAAGTTTCCCACCTGTCCCGTAAACCCGAGGCCTCGGTTTTCACAGCGTCGGATTGCAACAAAACCTCTGCGTTTTCCATCAGCATCCCGCTTACCTACAAACACAAAACATACAGAAAGTACAGAATGTCCATTAGCCCGTGGGTGAGAAATTGCCGGCAGTTTTATCAACACGACACGAAATATTAAAGGACAATTATTATATTTAGTTTAGATTTATAGCCGATAAATGCCTGTCTACACCCAACTAATCATGGGAACATTTCTAAATTCTTAGTGTGAATAGGTTAGGGTGAACACAAGTGTGCATCAATCTGCCGGATGAGAGACAAACAGACAGACAGACAGACAAAGAGAGATAGTATCCCATTGAATATCTGAAAGATGTTTTGGAAGGCGTTTGCTCAACATAATGATTTTATCTCGATTGAATTTGCTCCAGAGCAAACAAAATGGTCTTTGTGTCATTTTAAGTCCATTGCAACTGGGGTTTAACCGTTATCTGCATTTTTTTTGTGTCTTTAAGCAGGTTATAGTGTTAGGGGTCAAAGGTCGAGCAGCATGTTAAAAACTGACCCTGAAGTACTAAAGGAATAATTATCTTTGGCAAGGTAATGATAGCTGAGAGAACAGGAAGGGGATAAAGGAAGCACAGGTGTTAATCATCTCTCTGCCCCCTGGAAATGAGTTGACATACCTGTTTAGTCTGATGGAATTCAAACGTTTTTGGCACATTGCCATACTTTGGGTATTAAGTTGGCGGATTGTAGTATGTGCACTATGCATGTCCATGCTCTATTTTGTTTTTTAAATGAGCAAACATTTTCTACCTCACGGGAATTGGTAACTATTTCACAAGGTGGCTTATTCATGCGAATTTGTACGCTGTGAATCGTACAAAAACGTGCGATTACTAGAAAAAAAGCAATTCTGCAACCCAACCCTTAACCCCGCCACTTACACCACTAGCGCAAAAGCAAATCGTACTAAAATCCACCAATGAGATCGTACGAATTCATACGAATTAGCCAAAATTAGCCACATGGCATACATTTTTATTTAGCATAAAGTAAGTGAATACTATTTTGAAAACATTTTTGGGTGTCACATCCAGATGTGATTCAATCGTTTTTTGTGAGACTTCGTCCGGTTCGGACTCAATCGTTTTTTGTGAGACTTCGTCCAGATTGGATTCAATATTTTTTTGTGAGACTTCGTCCAGATCGGATTCAATCGTTTTTTGTGAGACTTCGTCCGGTTCGGATTCAATCGTTTTTTGTGAGACTTCGTCCAGATTGGATTCAATAGTTTTTTGTGAGACTTCGTCCAGATCGGATTCAATAGTTTTTTGTGAGACTTCGTCCGGTTCAGATTCAATCGTTTTTTGTGAGACTTCGTCCGGTTCGGACTCAATTGTTTTTTGTGAGACTTCGTCCGGTTCGGATTCAATTGTTTTTTGTGAGACTTCGTCCAGATCAGATTCAATCGTTTTGTGAGACTTCGTCCGGTTCGGATTAAATCGTTTTTGTGAGACTTCGTCCGGTTCCGATTCAATTGTTTTTTGGGAGACTTCGTCCAGATCAGATTCAATCGTTTTTGTGAGACTTCGTCCGGTTCAGATTCAATCGTTTTTGTGAGACTTCGTCCGGTTCGGATTCAATCGTTTTTGTGAGACTTCGTCCGGTTCGGATTCAATTGTTTTTTGTGAGACTTCGTCCAGATCAGATTCAATCGTTTTTGTGAGACTTCGTCCGGTTCAGACTCAATTGTTTTTTGTGAGACTTCGTCAAGTTCGGATTCAATCGTTTTTTGTGAGACTTCGTCCGGTTCGGATTCAATCGTTTTTTGTGAGACTTCGTCCGGATCGGATTCAATAGTTTTTTGTGAGACTTCGTCCGGATCGGATTCAATCGTTTTTTGTGAGACTTCGTCAAGTTCGGATTCAATCGTTTTTGTGAGACTTCGTCCAGATCGGATTCAATTGTTTTTGTGAGACTTCGTCCTTTTCGGATTCAATCGTTTTTTGTGAGACTTCGTCAAGTTCGGATTCAATTGTTTTTTGTGAGACTTCGTCCGGTTCGGATTCAATCGTTTTTGTGAGACTTCGTCCGGTTCGGACTCAATTGTTTTTTGTGAGACTTCGTCAAGTTCGGATTTAATCGTTTTTTGTGAGACTTCGTCCGGTTCGGATTCAATCGTTTTTTTGTGAGACTTCGTCCGGTTCGGATTCAATCGTTTTTGTGAGACTTCGTCCAGATCGGATTCAATTGTTTTTGTGAGACTTCGTCCGGTTCGGATTCAATCATTTTTTTGTGAGACTTCGTCCGGTCCGGATTCAATTGTTTTTTGTGAGACTTCGTCCGGTTCGGATTCAATCGTTTTTTGTGAGACTTAGTCCGGTTCGGATTCAATCGTTTTTTGTGAGACTTCGTCCAGATCGGATTCAATAGTTTTTTGTGAGACTTCGTCAAGTTCGAATTCAATAGTTTTTTGTGAGACTTCGTCCAGATCGGTTTCAATCGTTTTTTGTGAGACTTCGTCCAGAACGGATTTAATCGTTTTTTGTGAGACTTCGTCCAGTTCGGATTCAACTGTTTTTTGTGAGACTTCGTCCAGATCGGATTCAATAGTTTTTGTGAGACTTCGTCCGGTTCGGATTCAATCGTTTTTTGTGAGACTTCGTCCGGTTCGGATTCAATCGTTTTTTGTGAGACTTAGTCCGTTTTTTGTGAGACTTCGTCCGGTTCGGATTCAATTGTTTTTTGTGAGACTTCGTCCGGTTCGGATTCAATTGTTTTTGTGAGACTTCGTCCGGTTCGGAGTCAATCGTTTTTTGTGAGACTTCGTCAAGTTCGGATTCAATTGTTTTTTGTGAGACTTCGTCCGGTTGGGATTCAATTGTTTTTTGTGAGACTTCGTCCGGATCGGATTCAATAGTTTTTTGTGAGACTTCGTCCGGTTCGGATTCAATTGTTTTTTGTGAGACTTCGTCCGGTTCGGATTCAATTGTTTTTGTGAGACTTCGTCCGGTTCGGAGTCAATCGTTTTTTGTGAGACTTCGTCAAGTTCGGATTCAATTGTTTTTTGTGAGACTTCGTCCGGTTGGGATTCAATTGTTTTTTGTGAGACTTCGTCCGGATCGGATTCAATAGTTTTTTGTGAGACTTCGTCCGGATCGGATTCAATCGTTTTTTGTGAGACTTCGTCCAGTTCGGATTCAATCGTTTTTTGTGAGACTTCGTCAAGTTCGAATTCAATAGTTTTCTGTGAGACTTCGTCCAGATCGGATTCAATCGTTTTTTGTGAGACTTCGTCCGGATCGGATTCAATAGTTTTTTGTGAGACTTCGTCCAGATCGGATTCAATCGTTTTTTGTGAGACTTCGTCCAGTTCGGATTCAATCGTTTTTTGTGAGACTTCGTCCGGATCGGATTCAATAGTTTTTTGTGAGACTTCGTCCGGATCGGATTCAATCGTTTTTTGTGAGACTTCGTCCAGTTCGGATTCAATCGTTTTTTGTGAGACTTCGTCCGGATCGGATTCAATAGTTTTTTGTGAGACTTCGTCCGGATCGGATTCAATCGTTTTTTGTGAGACTTCGTCCGGTTCGGATTCAATCGTTTTTTGTGAGACTTCGTCCGGATCGGATTCAATCGTTTTTTGTGAGACTTCGTCCGGATCGGATTCAATAGTTTTTTGTGAGACTTCGTCCGGATCGGATTCAATCGTTTTTGTGAGACTTCGTCCAGTTCGGATTCAATCGTTTTTTGTGAGACTTCGTCAAGTTCGAATTCAATAGTTTTCTGTGAGACTTCGTCCAGATCGGATTCAATCGTTTTTTGTGGGACTTCGTCCAGAACGGATTCAATCGTTTTGTTTGTGAGACTTCGTCCAGTTCGGATTCAATCAATTTTTATGAGACTTCGTTAAGTTCGGATTCAAAACGATGAGCAAAACATAGATCGAGAATTCACTTGATTTTTTCGGATCCTTAGATGCGTAACAGTGCCCAAACCATATAACAGTGAAAACATGAAACTTTGGAAACATAACATGTCATCAATGGATCAATTAAAGATTAAAAACATTTGGAATGTGTGATGTGGCTTTTTTAAACATTTTGGTTGATGTGCAAATGTTTATTTCTGTGATAACTGTTGAGACTAACTTGAAACTAAAAATGTTAATAGCTAAATTTATTTTTAAATATTTAATTATTATATATTAACTAGATGCCGCTGGCACAAAGGATGCTAGCATTCTATTGATCATTGATATTGATAAAATTACTTTAAACAGCAGATAATCTTCAAAAAATGTACCTATTCTGGGTTGTTTAATCTCAAAATGCTAAACTGTTTTAAACCACCCTTGTGTCTAATATAAAACATTAGTTGAGTTTGTCTCTTTTTGACCCATTGCTGGGCCGAGGAGCATCCACAGTTTTTAATTTGAGCAGTTGGATAAAACAACCAGTCCAAAAAGAGATTTACAAAAATCAATGGTTCAATTTGAGACACTTCATAACATTGAGAATTAAAAGATTGAGTTGAGTGCATTGTGGGATATGTGTTGTTGGGGTTTTGACTGTACATTTTGGCAACTGTTGGTGCATGCAAACAAAAAGATCACATTCTTTGCGAAGCGCATAAGGTAACACTGCCCAAAAAGTGTATGGTGCAAAGGTAACATGGTGATATAACATATCTAACAATTTCTGAGTCTCAAGGAAATATTAACAGAAACTTCGCTATCAAACGCACTTGATTCAACTCATTACCTTATCAGTAAAATCTCCTGGAATGATCTGGGCGTGTCAAAATAGAGAACTGACGGGCCCTCGGGGGCAACATTGAAAAAAAAGCTTCAAGACTTGAAAAATGCATTTAATTTCCTAATTAAGATTATTAACCGAGTCCGAGACGTTTCTCACGGTCACCTGACCACACACAGTGAACTCAGAAGAACATCGCGTTTCACCTCCAGGTCCTTCCGCATCATCTTAATGATGTTAAAAACATATAATCAGCAATCGCCGCCAGAACGCAGACCGACCTGAGCTCTAAGTTCCCGTGCCAGCGCTTCCTTGTCCTGCCACCAGTCCTGTGATGGAGACACGTTTCTCTTCCCCCGTTCCACAATCTGCTCCTCCAGTCTGCGGTTCACCTGTTCCAACAGACGCACGTGCTCCACGAAACCTTTCAACCTCTCGTTCAGGTCCCTGAGGGACCACTTTGGATCCTTCAGTCCATCCATGGGGACCCTGCAAAGACACAGAAAACCACGAGAGCTTGTCTTGAGTTTGTGGCATGCCACACCTCATGTGATTGTTTAGGGTGTTTACCGAGCAAATATTTATCAAGAATACCTACGATTCTGCAGACGTGGCTGTTAAAGACGTCGCAAACACACTATCATAACTGTAGGCCTACATCAGGGGTCTGCCGGGGTCCTGACACTGAAAAGTCTGTAATGCACCAAAGCCAGAAGGCTGTGTCACGAGTTCTGGCAATGCTTTTGTGCTGACTGATCCCGGTTTACAATCACGATTCACAAATTACGTATTATAGTCCATCACGTGCACTACGCTCTCAGGCGTCAGGTCAGTTGGTAATACCTAGAATTTCAAAATCAAGTGCAGGCGGCAGATCCTTTTCCTATCTAGCGCCTAAACTTTGGAACAGTCTTCCCTGCAATGTCCGGGAGGCGGACACACTCTGTCAGTTTAAATCTAGACTAAAGACGCATCTTTTTAATCTTGCATACACTAGATTATCATAATATATGTATTTCAAAGATCTAGGCTGCACTAGTTAGATCAACCGGAACCAGGGACACTTCCAATAACAACTGATGCATTTGTTGCATCAAAGAGTGCAGAACAGTACTCTACTCTCAGCCAGTCTTGTCTCATTGTTCCAAGGTTACAAGAGCGGAGCGGGCAGGGCGCAATCCATTCCTAGACCTGACAAATGCTGGACGAAGGAAGTGACGTCCCTACAAAACTTCAGCCACTATTAGATTATTAATGATAATTTTAAATCTAATTTTTTTTTTTATTTTCGCCTTGTTGTGCAAGCACTGTTGAGCTTGTGCAGAGGCTGCAGTTTTTGCCAGAGGGGAACTGGAATCCCCTGGTTAGGCCTGGTTTCCCTCCGAGGTTTTTTTTCTCCTCCAATGGAGTTTTGGGTTCCTCGCCACCGTTTGCATACTGTTTTGCACTGTTTTGCCTGGCCGGGGGGGCTGCTAGAATTTGGTAGTCTTATTTAATTAACACTGCATATAGGAATTTATTGTGTGTCTGATATTTGACCTGTGTTTTGAATTCCATAACCTTTTATGTTTTACTTATAGTCATTTTTTCTTGTACAGCTGCTTTGTAACAATGAAAATTGTAAAAAGCGCTATATAAATAAAGCTGACTTGACTTGACTTGACAAATAAACAGGGCCGTAGATACACACAAAGACTCGGGGTCAGAGTCTAACTTTGGGTTTTACGGCATGTGCAAGCATGTGTTTGCTCCGTACATGCGGTTTGTATGTATTGCTGTAGGCAAGTGTGTAGATTGGATTCACCGTTGGCTTCAATAGCTTCATTTTTTTACATAATGGTTTTTCTGTGAACCTGTTTTCAGGTAGAGAACACGGTCCTTAGGGCATGCTTACACAATACAAACAGCCTTACAAAGTCACTGCGGCGGCGCACAAAAGCAGTCACATACGGAATTTGCGCAGTTTGTTTGTACCTGATAGCATTTATTGTATTACAACATGGATTTAAAAGCTTTAACAAGACTCCAGATTTAAACAATATTTTCTAAAACATGCATGCATGAACTTATGCAAGGCACAGTTGAGCAAACAATGACTTTGATCCGTTCACATGCTTAGTGAAAGTTCATCAGAAAACAAAACAAAAGACACTTACCCACACGCCCTCAGCCTGTCCCTCCCCTTTATCTTTTTCACCGATCCCTGCCCAGATGAGATTCCCCTCAGAGAGTCACCCACTACGGTTCACTGATGGGCGAGAGTCCGTCTGGCTGTACCGGGATACACCCTCAGACATCTGGTTCTGGGGGTGTCGACACATCTGGTTGTCACGGGACAGGGAATGCCGCTCGACTCGTTCCGGCCCCCGGCATTGAGGTCCATGAAAAAACTTGTGGTCTAATGAGACGTCTCCTTAAAAGGTAGGGAATGTAATTGCAGGTAAATGATGGCGTGCATGCGCCTGCCTGTCCAACAGTAGATATACGAGGTGGCCTGACGGAGTAAACAACTTAGTGCGCATGGACATTGAACTAAAAATGTACAAACGTTTTTGACATCAAAGCCCACCTGGATGTTTAAAGCCCCCTTTCTAATTCCATCACAAGAAAATATAGACCTTGGCGTGACTAGAAAGATGCATGTATGTTTGTTTAATAAACAATCAAATGCTCGGAAATGTCTCATTGTATAACATCTTAGCTTGTTTGTTTTATGTCTTTGCGGAGCCCTGGTAGGCCCCAGCCCCCCTTTTGAGAATACGGATGATTGGTGTTATTTAAGAAAAAATGTGTCTATACATATTGCAATACATTTACATACACATAATTTCACATGTTTTTGCAAAACATAAATATTAACACACATGCACGCACACAAGCATTCTCTGATTCAAATGATCACATCAATATTTGCACTTTTGTTGTATCAATATTTTTTCTTTCTCTTCCAATATTTACTCTTTCAACACATTTGGTTTTCCAACCACAGGACTTAATTGAAAAAAAGGCAAACATGTAGAAATGTTGACCAGATATAACACATATAAAAATAACTATCAATGTAAACGGTGTAAACAATAAGGGCATAGCGATATGTAAAGCGAAATGTACAACGCTGGGATCGTGATATGATATTATCACAATACTTTCAATACAGTTTAAAAAATCTTTTTCATTTCCAAAAAGTTTTGAAATGAGCCAAACGTGAAAATCCTGTCATCATTTACTCATTCAATTTTGCGTGTACTACACCTTTAAGAGAGAACCTCTTTAACTTACCTAAGCAGGAAAAGCTCAATGCAAAACATTGCCAGAGCAATCCAATGCAGATTTTTTATTTATATTGTATATTGATATGTCCTTACACCCCTTTTTAAGCAACATTAGGGCGACATTGCATACAGTGTAAATCGGAGGATTTAAGTGCAAAAACGACTCAAACATGTAAATGCATTAAATAAACAACTGACATATATTGAAATCAAAGACATAACACATGCACACTTTACATCTGCACACGTGCAAGCGTGGGTCCATCAGTAGAACACTTGTTACATGAAATTGTTTTAAAGTCATCTCAAAAATGTCAAGAAAAGGGAAATGAGTTGTGAGAATTCCTCGAGCACATTCCTGTGTTATCTTGTCATACATTACATGTGACTTTAATGATAGGGCAAAAGTCTCCAGCTGACATGTTATGTATTTCTCATCGTGTTTGTTGACACAAAGATGTCTATCTTCGGTCACTTCAGAGACGCTTCAGCTATGCAGCACATCTTCTTTGGCTTTTCCTTGTAATTACATCTTTTGGAGCCCTAAAATAACATTTAACATTTCTAATGGGATACTTTGTCCCTTCTGAATGAATCCATCAACGCCACGTCTATGCAAATAAAAAGAAAACTATTATGCTAATCCAAATACGAACAGCTCTCGACTTGTTTCAATATTTGGGATGAACGTTAATCGGTATGTGAATCTCTTCTATACACCCTAACTTGTTGTCGCTGACGTAACAATAGTCAGGATTCCGGTCCGTCTGTTGTGCAAATCTGTACAAAACCTGTCCCAACATATCGATTTTAGGTAACGCTTTGTAGGTATATTGTCTTTCACACAACATAATCATATGTTTAATCATCAAATGTGCAGACAGACAGTAAGGGTGAGCCACACCCGGGGCGCACCCGTGCGGTAAAACCACGCTAGGCATGCGACGCTACAAAGCCCAGGCATGTCGCCGTGGGTAGTGCGCACTGCTGCGTGTCTCCACTGTTTAAAACAAACATTGAAACAGTGACAACGAATATTGATTTATAAGAAGGTGGCGGATCGTGAGAAGACAGTTAGGGAAGTTTACCTTGGCTTGGCGGGTAGTTATGCTTGACAAGCTTTTAGGATTTTGGTACAGTTTGTGGTTGTTGTTTTGAAGAAGATCTTCAATTTTATAGACAATAACACTTTCACTACATGTACAGACAATATTATTCAAAATGTAGGGTCACTTTTTTCCCATAGTAAATAATAGTTAAATCATTAAAAATGTTCAACGACTTTGTCAATTATGTGATAACTCTGGGAATTATGTGACTTTATGAATTTAAAATCATGACGTCTAACATCGAGGTGATTTGTAAAAAACTTTTTAAAAGTATATTCTGGGCTCTTATTGGTTGCTTTTAACACAAAAATCCTTGTGTCGTTGTTCATGTTAGTTCATTGTGCATTAAAAAGGTTAAAAGATACTTGAAAAATGTATAGTGAATTCTAAAATCAAATGCATTGACACATATAAACCGATTGTAGTGTCACAAATAAACAATAGTACAGTAAATGAGTTTTTCTGAAAGAAATTCACACGTTGGCACGTCTGCGATATTCTCCAGACGTGCCTTGAGAACAAAAACCATGAGAACCATGTCGCCAACACCTGTAAAATTGTGTTTTTCCATCTTAAAAATATATATAAACTAAGTCATATGCTGTCACCATCAGATGCAGAGAAGATAATTCATGCATTCATGACATCAAGACTAGATTACCTATAATGCATCGTATTAACTTCTGTTGAATTTCAGTCCTCCACGTGCACTCACACGTCCAGTCAGTTGGTAATTTCCATAGAATTTCAAAATCAAAAACCCTTTCCTATCTATAGAAGTTAGATCAACCGAAACCAGGAACACTTCCAATAACAACTGATGTATTTGTTGCATCAAAGAGTGCAGAACACTACTCTACTCCCAGCCGGTCTTGTCTCATTGTTCCAAGGTTACCAGAGCGGACACGATACCGTCCAAGGTTACCAGAGCGGGCAGGACGCAGTTCATGCCCAGACCTGACAAAAGCTGAGATGATAGAGCTGGATAAAGAAAGACGTGGCATGTCTTAACAACAAAATTTAGCTGCTATTAGATTATTAATGATCATTTTAAATCTAAATGTTTTTTATTTTGCCTTGTCGTGCAAGCACTGTCGAGCTTGTGCAGAGGCTGCAGCTTTTGCCAGAGGGGAACTGGAATCCCCTGGTTAGGCCTGGTTTCCCTCTGAGGTTTTTTCTCCTCCAATGGAGTTTTGGGTTCCTCGCCAACGTTTGCATACCGTTTTGCACTGTTTGCCTGGCCGGGGGCTGCTAGAATTTTAAAGTGTTATTTAATTAACACCGCATATAGGAATTTATGGTCTGTTTAATATTTGACCTGCGTTTCTCTCTCCTTTTCTTGGGTGTGTGGTTCAAGGTGATGGCCCTTGTGCATGTGTCTGTGTCTCTTAATGATGTCTGTCTGTGTGTGCATTTGTATGTGTGTCTGTGTGTATTGGTGCGTTTAGTGTGGAGTGTTTTGTGTGTGGGTGAGTGAGTCTGAATCTGTGTGTCTGTCTTTTTGTTTTGACTTGTATAACGTTATATGTTGTGTTTATAGTCAATCTGTTCTTGTACAGCTGCTTTGTAACAATGGAAATTATAAAAAGCGCTATACAAATAAAGTTGACTTGACTTGAAAACTGTTAAGCTTGTGACAAACATTTTAGCCACGTGACCACTTGAACTTGTGGACGTAGACTCTAGACAGTCAGTCTGATTGACAGATAAACTGTCAACGGTTTTGGGATTAAGTAACTTAAATTCCTCAACCATCCTTCATGAAACATCAGTCAAGTGTATCTTATCTCCTGGTGAAACCACCACATTGTTCCACAAACATGAAACATCGCCCCGTTCGTCTGCTTCCATCATCGGTCACAGTGTCTGCACGAACCACACCGAGACATAAATAAAACATGAAACGCTCCATATCACAGGGGCCACATCAAACAACAGGTTCAAAAAAAGAAACATGCAAAGTCATTGATGACACACATGAGTTTCAAAGTGAATTATGTAAAGGGTGTTATTCGTGTCCGTGAGCAAACAGAGACATGTGGGGTGCAAAAAGACATTTCGGACACATAAAAGAAGAAAGAAATCCACCCTGAACGAAACGTCCTGTCAATTCCATTCCGTCATACACATTGATGATGTCAGCCATAACTGGGACCTCAATTCAATCTCAAGGTGAATTTGCATTACTAATTCACCATTTGTGGTACTTCATATAAAACGTTACTGATTGAGTGATACAAATTGTTTCTTTTAAGAAAAACTAAAAACGTGCCAATTTGCACGCCTCAACCGCACCAAAGAGTAATCTTTAACCAAGAACATTGATCTATCAATGTATGTGTAAAGAAGAGGGCTTAGGTTACTAAATCGTAACGCTTCACAATAGAAGTCTTCAATTTGCTTGACACTGGATGGTGATGGCCCCGGGTGAGAAAAGAAACTTCAAGTCTTGGAAAATAATTATGTAGAGGAGTGTCTTTGATGATTTAATCCAAAACAGGGATGGGCGCATAGCTCTCACTTAGACCAGTCGAACTGGTTGGGGTGGCACGGTGAACAGTTGGTTTTTACACAGCGTTACGCTGACCTCTAACAAGTCCTTAATAAACAATACAAACAGTTAAAAGTATGAAGGTGTTGGGCATGTTTCAAGTAATTGTTGGGTGTTAAGACTTTGAACCTGACAAATGGTATTTAGTATTCATTTGATAAATTCTTTATGCAGTTGTGTTAAGTTTTCAAACTGGCGTTTCAAAGATTGTTGGCATTCGAATCTCATATTTATAGGAAATGCATTTCATGTTTATGTTTCCACCGCAGAAAAGATCAAGTTAGAAGGCTTTTATTATGATTCGCACATATACCCGGATCATCTTACATCCACCCGAAACCACAGGCCAGTATCAACAAGAGAACTTCTCAAGACGTTCTTATCCATCCCACTTCCTTCAGTTTGAGGAGCAACACCATGAATAAAAAATCTAACATTTGTATTTTTCTTTACAAATGACGGTGTAACAACCTGACATGCTGGTTAGAAAGATTTAAATGCATTAAAACAACTAGTGAAGAAAATCTGGTGTTGACAAAGCGTACCAAAAGAAACTTACAAATAAAAAATGTTTGTATATATATTCAAAAATATATATATAATAATAATTAAATAATTAATTAGAATGGAATGGAATGGAATTGAAAAATAAATAAATAAATACATAATAAACAAAACAAAACAAAACAACCAGCACAAGACATCAAATAAGATATACATTTTTAAACGAGTCTATTTACAGATTAACGGAGACATAGATTCAGTCTGGATTAGGTGAGGTATGCGGGAGTGGAGAGATGGAGACGTGAACACATCGTTATTTGTGTGGGCGAACGGAAAGTGCTCGTGGGTGCTCAATGCTATAGAATGAGGGAATTGGGTTACTGCAAACACTAAAGGGAAAGTCATGACTAATGCAGTGATGTAAAGATAAAATCATTGTGATTGAAAATGATGGCGCATATGTCACGGGCATGTAGGCATGTCTGCGCATGTGTGCGCAAATGAATCGCGTGTGATTGACACCTCTGTACAGCGTGTTTACGCACATCTGTCACATGATTACATGTCTATATGGTTAAAGGCTACTTCAACATTCTAATAATGACAGACACACAAAAAAAACAGTTTACAGAAAACGCATTTCGTGTTGGGTGTCTGTTTACAACTCTTATCGCGTGATCTGATATGCTCAGATCAGTTTATGTTTTATGTAGAGCTCATTATGTCCTTTAATAATCTAGTAACATTACATTATTACTGACTAAAGTTTAGTTTAAATCATAAAAGCATGTCACTAATCTGGGTGTGACGTGATAGTGAACTATACAGGCTTAAAGTCCTCATTCTACACATACCGTATGGGTCAATTACCTTACATCAGTCACGGGACAGTTGGCTGTAGTTTATAATAACTTTCATTCATAACATCAATTGACATGATTATTGTACAGGATTAAAGTATGGCATTACAATTTTTGTTGGTGAAAACAAATGCAGGCTATAGGGTTACGCTTTAACGGTCCTGTAGTGCACACAATTTATTTGCTAAAAAGAAGTTACTTGATGAAAAAAATGTTTTGCTTTCACAAAGCTTTTAAATTGGTAATAACAAGAAAAAAGTGTTATGTTAACAATAATAAAACTCTTGCAATATAGAGTCAGTTCTGAAACAGTTTTTAGTCAATGGCAAAAAGTGTCCAAATCAACCTTAAAGCATTTACTTACATATGAACTTACATAAAGGGTTTAAAATTTGAATGCATCTTACAATTATATAATAATTCAATGTCCTGAAAAGTTGGTTACCTATATTTTGTATACTGTATGTCTCGAGACATTAAATCTCAAACTCTGCTACATCAACACCACAGTTGATGTTAATGCGTAAAATCGTGTCGGTCAGGTTATAGGCGTGTAGTACTCTGTACCTGGGTCACTTTTTTATTAGGCGCACCCTGGACACACCCGCATGATGCCTTTTAGATAATTATTACCGTAAATAAGCCGACAAAACCCCTCCCCCTGGTGAAAAATATATATATACCCTTGGAAAGAGAAAACCATTAAGCAGCTGTCAGACGCGTACCAACCCGAAAGCGCAGAGACAACATCGCCAGAAACCATGACTCAGGTGAAGCAGTCCGTTACCCGTCAGACGTTCTCCAGCTCCAGCTCTCGTCCCTCCTTCTCCTCGCACTCCCTGTCCGGTGGATACTCCAGGCGCATCGCGGTGGGACGCGCGCCGAGCGTCTATGGAGGCGCCGGGGGCTCCAGCGTGCGCGTCTCGTACGCACAGAGCAACGGGTTTGATCTGGCCAGTGCGCTCGGCGGAGGTGACAATGATTTCAGCACGGGTTTCAACGAGAAGACCACCATGCAGAACCTCAACGACCGCCTGGCCAGCTACCTGGAGAAGGTGCGCTCTTTGGAGAAAGCCAACGCGCAACTGGAGATTCAGATCCGCGAGTGGTACGACAAGAGAACCCCGACCACTAGAGACTACAGCCATTATTATGCCACCATTGAGGACCTCCAGAAAAAAGTGAGTTTTATATTATATGGAAATAAATACTATACATCATTTATTTAATACATTCTATAATGATAATAAATACCATTAATACAATTACAGCATGATTTATAGTGTAGGATTGAATGGGGATTTATTGGTTCTCATCAACAAGATAACATGCAGACAAGAATTACCCACCGAAACCCACCAGACCTTAGAACTTCCATTCGTTTTCATCATACTTTTCAAAGAGAAGAGATGTTTATTTTAGAATGATACTATAAATGATGTTAAAAAGGTATAGATGGCTATAATCTGTATCATATTATTCATGTATTCAAATCAATAAATAAATCTGCATACCACACAAAGTATCAGTAATCAGTGTTTGTGTATTAAATATACCTTAGTTTCTGTAGAACGCTCTGTGACAGTCTTAATATACGCCATATTTTACATTACAGTATCTAAGAGCTACCAGCATTCTTATCAAATGACCTCTTTCCTCTTTTCAGATCTCCATCGCCACCCAGGACAATGCCCGCATATACCTGCAAATGGACAACGCCAAACTAGCAGCCGATGACTTCAGAGTCAAGTTAGTATACAAAACAAAAACCTGTTTCTCATATCAGTGTAAAGCTGACAGGGACAAGATCCCATAGAATTAATCCAAGGAGGGACTTGAGCCATTTCCCAGAACCAGAATGTATTATAAATATAAGGGTGGAAATATCACCAAGGACAGTGAGAGCAATGACACAGATCACCCTAGCAACTGCATAGCAACATGCTTAAACAACTCAGAATACCGTAGTAACCAAACTTTTGCACGGAAGGGAATAACCCCAAATTACCTTTCTACTGAGCGTATGTCTCTAATGTTTATAATAAGGAGGATTATAATTTGGTTGCTCCACAATTTATGACCTTTTAATGTCGTACCCAACTTTATGGGCATGTATACACTTGAGTATCATCACACTCTAACTGGAAGTGTTTTTGGCGACTCCAGGTACGAGAATGAGTTGGTAATGCGTCAGTCGGTGGAGGCAGACATTGCCGGCCTGAGGAAGGTTCTTGATGACCTGACCATGACCCGGTCAGAACTCGAGATGCAGATTGAAGGTCTGAAGGAGGAACTCATCTACATGAAGAAGAACCACGAAGAGGTAAGCAAAGAACATTCAAGGGTTTCATGTCATGGCCCTCCAGGCAGGGCCAAACCAGGCGAAGGGATGAGAGACCTTGAATCCCCGGACCAATTATCTTCTCCCATCAAATGTAATTAAAAACAATGTAACTCGTGGAGCTTGGAGCATTGAAGTTGCACAGTTTAAGACCCAAAGTTCAAGCTGGTCATGCAGAAATTTTACATAACAAAAAAGGGCAAGGTGAAAACTTAAAAATGAAACTCTAACATCATTGCTTTGTAGGAGATCGCTGCTCTCCGTGCTCATATGTCCTCCAGCTCCGTCAATGTTGAAGTCGACGCCGCACCTCAACAGGACCTGGCCCGCATCATGGAGGAGATGCGCCAGCAGTACGAGGGCATTACTGAGAAAAACCGCCGAGAGATGGAGGCTTGGTACAAGGGCAAAGTAAGTATGGAGTAAATACGCATAAAAAATGGTTTGTTGTGAAGAAGACGGGGACTGAATTGTGACTTTCGATGTTTTTGCGCAGTTCGATGAACTCAACAAGCAAGTGTCCATCAAGCAAGAAGACTTCTCGCAGTCTCGCAGCGAAGTCAGCGAGCTCAGGAGAACGCTGCAGGCTCTGGAGATCGAACTCAAGTCTCAGCTTAGCTTGGTACATACACGCATCAAATAAAAATTCACAGTTATAATAAAAATGAACTCTACTCGACGAAATATGCATAGCCCCACCCCCTAACTGCAGTGTTCTTCTCTGTGATTGGACAGAAAGGAGCTCTGGAAGGCACACTTGCGGAAACAGAGGGACGGTACAGCCTTCAGCTCAACCAATTGCAAGCACAAATTAACAGTCTGGAGGAGGAGCTAGGCCGGATGCGCATGGACACCGAGAGACAGGGCAATGAATACAAAGTGCTCCTTGACATCAAGAACAGACTAGAGATGGAGATCGCAGAGTACAGAAGACTTCTGGATGGAGAGGAGATTCAGTAAGTTTGCGTTTTTTGCGGAAACATTACAAAGTTTTATTAATGACAATAATCATGGTTTGCAGATTGCACACACTACTGTAAACCACAGGTCCAAAAATCTTTTTTAAGATCGCTCATGTTTGTAATTCAAGACGATTCATAAAAAAACGTTTCTTTCACAGGAGACAAGTAATCAAGGTTGTAGAAGTTGTAGCTGCTGCTCCTCCCCCTCCAAAGCGTAAGTATTTTTATTGTAATATATTTTGTTATTTAAATAATATTTATAAAACGCCACAAAAATACAATATAAAAGTTAAATATATATATATGTGTTAATCTTTCAACCTGCTTGTTTTTGTCTTTCCCCTCCAGACGAACCCGTCGTGACCAAACGCGTCCGCACCGTAATCGAAGAGGTGGTCGACGGAAAAGTTGTTTCTCGCACAGAGGATATCGATGTCCTGAGCAAGTAAAGACGGCAAAGTTAACCTTACATAAAATAAATTGTACGTCTGAATATGAAACGTCCTTTTCAAAACACAACAGAAAATAAATGGACAAGCTGCGAAATTCAATGTGTGTTTGGTTTCATTTCTGGATGTGGAGGTCCATACATTTATTATTTATTTTCTGCATACTTCCCAAATTTGTTAGATGTACTAAATAAAAACAATCGCTTATCTTTTCAGAACACTTTTAATATATAACATCGTATTTACAAATATTTCACATATGACATGTAGTTAAGACCCTCCCCCCACACAGCTTTTCTTATTCGACAAAATGTTCAACATAAATATAATTAAACAGCATTTCCCCCCATTTCACAATTACAGTATAAATTCTACAGTAGCACAGCGGACTACCGCAGTCCGTTACAAAGTGCTGCCCTTATGTCGTTTATTTTTTTCTTTAAATACAAAAATACCACCATATCCAACGGTAACATCGGTAGTACATTTCTAGCTGCTGCGCTATGACGACGTACAGTGAAGCGAATCGGCTCGACATTCAAAACGGTGGGCGGGATTGGTCCTTGACGGCAAATCGTTTACGCCATGGCAACGCGAAACATCGTACGGAAAAAAGTGCCAAAGAGGTCACGTTCGTAAACGATTAAGATGGCGAGGACTATCACATTAAAAATGCTTTGTTTGCGTTGTAATGTTATAAATATATATGATTTGCGGAAAATTATTTCGTGATCACATACCGTGAAAACCATTGTAAAGCCAAATTCTTAAAATCGCTACAGCCGAAAATGTGCAGGTCCACAAATGTTTCTTAAATTTTGGCAAGTTGCACTTTAGCGCAGACTGGTCATATATGTGTTCTAAAAGCATGACCGGATAGGATTTATGACCACCTTATGCATTTTATTGCAGGTAATAGACAACTAGGAGACGAAATTTAGATAAGCATCGCCAAGAATAAGCGAAATGTGAACTTGTGCTCTGTAGAGGGTGGAGCACAGATATTTTTCACTCAGCACCAAATATTCCTACTTTGTGATATCCGTTCTTCAAACTTCGTACTAGAAATCTTTATTTCAAACATAAAAAACTGCTAACATTTTACAATATGGTTGTCTTTGTTAACATTTGCAAATACAATCACATGAACTAACAATAAGCAATATGGTCATTTAGCATTTATTATTTCTAAAATATAATAAATGTGATGTAAGTTCATGCTAAACTAATATTTAAACACTGTTAAAGTATTACTTATTACTATATCATGTTAGCTAACGCATTAGCATTATTTGTTAACAAACACACCGTATTGTAAAGTGCTACCAAAACATTAAAATACTGACTCACGTGACAATCTTTAAGCTGACCAGGGAAAATGCTTTGCGAAACATTACTGAAAATTGTTATTTTTAGTTTTGACATTTTATTTGCATCAGAAGTACCGGTTGTTCGAAACAAGTAGCTTCAAGTTTCCGTCAACGAAGCAAACATGAATTCACAGCTTTAAAGTTTTAACAAACATCTACTTCCAAGATCCCGTCGAAGTGGAGCTCAGAATCAAACAGCTGCCTATGGAGTATTTAAGGACACGTACTTTAGGCATGCTATGTACTACACATACCCTCGTAATAATTAATAAGTCAAAGCACCAATCGGTATTAGAGGCAAATAGCTGTGAAATCTGGCAGCAATGACTCGTTTTCAGTGTAGCTGACACAAAGCTGGTGGCTTGTGAAGTTAGGACTTAATTTAGAGAGAACTTCCCTGTTGAAAAGACAGCAGAAGATGGGTTGGGTATGTTTCGATGCTGGTTTGACCAGCACAAGACCAGCATAAACCTGCACAAACCATACCAAACCAAAATATGCAGGTTTTTCAACAGGGTTGTGATATTCTCATTAAAAATGTTCGGTAACGGTAGCTAGTACTTCATGAAAGTCAGGGTTCAAGGCGCAGGAGTAAAACTGAACAAAATATATATCATTAAAAGCAGATTTGTTCAGTGGCGAACTGGTTTTGTTGAACTTTAAAAGAGAAATGCTAAAGTTTTAAACTTAAACCTTAAAATGTGTACAGTCAGGAAAAGAAAAAGTAAAGGGGCGAGCACCCATTTTTCACTGTTAATAAAACAAAACAGCCTGGAAAACGTAAAATGTTAGATGCAGGAGTTCATTCCGACATGGACTGTGGCTCATTTCAGCTTTTGGCACGAAAGCAGAAGTACGTTTGATTCTCCGATCCCGAAATGAAGATTACTAACAGTACCCATTAATCAGTGACCTGATATTTTTTGTAAATGAAAATCCCTTTCATTGTTTGTCGCCGTTAAAGTGCAATAGTGCTTTTCGTCTGAATTCTAGCTTGCCCCGGTTACGTCCGCTGCCTTCCAGTAGGGGCGACAGCGAGCCGAGCATCATTCTCACTGGCAGTAGTTGGGACCTCCGAGAATCCGAGGGGTTTACTCCTCCTTTTCTGTAGGTTCGGTCTCGCACGGTTTAACAATCTCCTCTTCGTAAACTTTCAGGATCGCTTCACAGACGAAACGGTACTGGCTCTGCGCACACAATGTAAAATAATGAATACAGACGACTCAAAGATCTGGTCACACGAGAGCGTGCCGCGCTGATACTCACAGGGGTTTGGATCATCATGGCACGCTGGTCCCTCATGGTTCTTACGATGTCTAACGGATAAACGGGCTGACCGCACTCTATCATACACATCGCTGTCTCCATGGTGATGAGAACGCCCGTGCGTCCAATCCCGGCACTGCAAGCGGAGATTCAAGTGTTTTTGATCAATACAACAATGTTTCTTGGTTTACTTGATGATTGTAAACGTTTTAATGTGAGCGAGACATTTGTCAGGCCTGACCTGCAGTGAACCACCACGGGTTCCTGCGCTTCGGCTCTTTTGCCGCGTACTTGACTAACGAAGTTCAGGAAATCGGATGAATCTTCCGGTACGCCGTGATCGGGCCACGCCATGTACTGCATCTGAAAGATCTGTCGATCTTCTTTACTCTAAAAACACAAGCAAAAGAGACTTTAATGCAGTTCTATGAAGTTTCCTTTAAGAGTGTGACATCCCATTAATGTATAATACTAGAAAAAACTATTTCTAACTCAGTATTTCGGTTTTGTTTGTTTGTTTACAGTCATTATATAAAATCATTGTGTTATTTTCAAATTAAAAGTCACTTTATACGTAAAGAAATTTTGTAAAATGCTAATTTTTGCATTGTTTTTTATTATTAAACTAATTTTATTAATTATATATTTTACACACCAAAAATATGAATTATATTGCTGTGCACGGCTATATAAGTACGCAGAAATCCAATGTATTCAATTAACTTCTTATGGTATTACAGCTAAAAAAAGTGTTTTAAACTGGTCCACAAAAACATGGAACAACCGAAGAAAGGTGAGATGTTTGACCTCCACGTGTGTAAGTGTCAGATCTCTGAGCAGATATGCAGAATTCCCTTCTTCAGATACACATGTGACCTGGAAGTCCCCATACGTGCCACTCGCAGTAACGTTTGGCCAGTACTGATGACACTTCACCTAAAGACAAAACATAAGTTTATATAAAACTGACGTTATTTCTTAGTAATATCAATTTTCCATGTTTAACATTATTGTTAAAATATTCCTACCCTTCCTCGTTCAACTTGTGTCGTGAGCATAACCACCAGGACGGCGCTCTGTTCCCAAACCATCTGCCAGAATTCAGAGCAGGTACCAGGAAGAGGCCCTTGACAGGCGATATACCGCTTTACTTCACCTGTTCTGGGGATCTCCATCTAAAATAAATCGCACAAACACATTCATCTCTCTAAAAACGAAAGAAACTACTAACGTAACGAAAAAATTAAGAGAATCAGAGAAGAGCGCTCACGTTGATGTAATTTGCATTGATGTAGTCATCCGCCCCCTTTAATACGACTCGTGTAGCATCATCTGTGTAATAAAAAGTCACGAACGTTCAGCCAACCGCAGAGAGTCCTACTTCAATACAGAAATGAAAAATATGTGCTCACATGGTGAAATGTCCCGATAGCGGTTTTTAGAGACGTTTTGTGGCAGCCTGGCACATGACACGGACATCCCAAGACGTTTTCTGTACAGTTGCTGTAGGAGAAACACAAATTTCCAATAAAAAAATATGATTTTGGTGTACAAAACATGTATATGACCTATTTTATTCTTGCATAATGGAAACCTGTAAGTCAGAATGCTATACTGTATGAGCCTTCGATGTTGTGCAGGTTTACGAAAACAACCTTGCTTGTAAATATTGGTACAATGTTGTCGGTGCAATATTATCATGTAATAATAAACAAACTAAATTAAGATGGCTTTCAGTACACAGGGCCATCAAAAACCCAAACAGGAAGTAGCCTAGTTAGCTTGAACAACGGGAAATTATAAAAAAGCATTGGACAAAAATATGACAAATAAAAAAAATCACAAGGCTCGACCTTCTGAAATAAAAGGTTTTATTTAAGGTAAAAATGTTACTCGAGCTAACTCACATCAAACTGCGCGGGGACCGTTCCGCTGGAGAGACCGTCTTTCAACAGCTGAATGGAGGATTTTAGACAATCGGCATCTGAGTGGGACTGATCCAGACTGGACGTCTCAGGGATGTACTGGAAATCTGGCTCCAGGTCCAACTTCTCCTGGTCCTCATCTACATCATAGATGGCTGGAGGTAGATATAAACAGAGATTTAGATTTGTGTTGATTTTTTTATTTTAAATGTTTATGTTTAAAGTATTTATCTTCATTATTTGTTTTTATAAAGTTAATTATGGTTTAATTTTTAACTATTTTGTTATGTGGTTTTGTTTTGTGTTATTATTGTGTGTTTATTATTGTTAGTTACGTTTTAATGTGTTAATATTTGGATATTGGATTTAATTTATTTGATTCAGTTGTAGGTTTTAATTGTTTTTATTTCTTTTCAGTTAATAATTTTAGTGCCTTAAGAAAGACAAAGTAACACATGGAGTCATCTTAAAATATTTTTTGCATAAATTACTAAATAATTTACATTTAGTCATTTAGCAGACGCTTTTATCCAAAGCGACTTACAAAGAGTTCATGAGCAATAAGTGATATGTCATAAAAGAGCAGCAGTACATTAGGTGCTAATACAAAGTTACTAGTTTGTGTATATATATATATATATATATATATATATATATATAAATAATAATTCGAGCAAATGATCATGTAAAAAGGGTAAATACTTTTTTCATATAAGAAATAAATCAAATATCGAGAATATTAGTATTATATTAGTAAAGCTACATCCACGGGATCGTACCATTGGGTCTGACGAGCAGGATGAGCTCTCCTGATTGGTCCTCACAGCTGGCTTTGATCAGCAGAACCACATCATCGTGAGTGTGCTCCGAGATATCCCGACCATTGATCAGCACGACCTGGTCCCCCTCGTTCAGACGTGGTACGCACATGTCAGCCTGTCAGAGGTCAAAGGTCACAGATAAGGATGCATTAGGGTCCGGGTTAGAATCGCGGTTTCGGTATTGATCTGAAGGGTAAGACGTTCAATTCCATCAGCCACACCAGTCAGCTGACATGACAGTAAAAAAATGAACGTACTGGAGTTCCTGGAGCCACACGGGACACTATGATGGGCATCCTCTGATCGGCGCCACCCTGTGGATAAAAAAAAGATAATCATAAAAACATTTCACAATTTTATTAACAAATATTGTACCATTTTACTCTGTAATGCGTGTTTTTATTCATTTATTTATTAAATCGTTTTTAATTCAACTTACCTTAACATTAAATCCAAAGCGGCCATTTTCATCCGGCCTCATTTTAATAAGCACAAGATTATCATGAGGAACCGCTCCGTTCTGAAAACCAAAGCAAATATGACTCAAACTGAAAAGAAGACCAGGAAAAAGCACACGTGGGAAGGAAATATGCGTTTTTTTCGCACCATGCTCTTTCCTGACGCCGTAGGTACGTTGTAGAATTCACTCAGGTGGTCGTCCAGCTCATGCTGGGACTGGGATCTGCCGTTTTGAGTGAGGGGGTCTTTCCTGAACTGTTTCGGGGGCAACGCCGGCGGCTGTTCATCGGCTGTTACATCTGGAGACCTGGAAAACGTACAGTACTGAATATCACAGCTTTACACAGACCCTCGAGAGATCTTTTGAGATTGTAAACATTGTGTTAGACATGAAAGTCAGTCAAAAACAAATGATATCTAGCAAACAAATGAAAGTTTAAGATAACATCTACCCAATGCCGTGCATAAATGATGCATTGTTTAGCTGCAAACGATGATGAAACTCTAATGTGAAAGAGCCGTGTAGATGTATGAAATGTCACAAACATTCGAGGTAACACACACATGCTTGCATAAAAGAGCACATGTGTGTTTTGTTAAGAGAACAGCACCATCTGTAGCATTTAAAGGGAAGCAAATATCACACCTCTGCTTAAACTTACGAAAATAAATGTGCTACCTGTCTTAACTGAATATAACTTGCACAGAAATATCTTAACGTATATCAGGACCATTGTTTTGTCTCGAGATGCAGTAATGTATTCTTCCAAGGCTTTTTATAAAAGTGACATGAATATCATGATTCAACTCAATTCAGCTTAAACTAAGCCAGCTCTGTGAAACCGAGCCTATGTCTGTTCATTTAGGTTTTTATGAATATTATAAATATATACTATCCTATATAATATATACCCCGTATGAAAAAAATGCATTTTTGGAAAATACTTGAACTTAAGTTACAATTAAGCAACTAAATGATATAAAAACGGGAACTATCATTTTGTAATTATTAAACTAATAACTTAAATACTATAAAATTACTTTAGTTATATTATTACATAATACATCCTTAAGCGAGTAAAATAAGCCGTGTGTTTTCAGGAGAATTGAAAACAAACAAAGTCAAATAAACACAACACGATAACAACTTATAAACTAGGACTAGTTCGCAAAAGTAGGTTTCGCATAAAATGCAAATTTGCGCAAACATTTGCATACCAGAACATAAATCATGGATTTTCTAAGTTTAGATCAGAGGATTCCAAAGATGCCAGACACTGGGGTGTGCGACAAACATTTACGCAAACGCGTTCGGCATAGCTGTAGCGCCCCCTATTGACCGATATAGATGGCTCCGTGTATCTGAGTAGCGAGCAATACTACTACCACCTCAGCCTCAGCTCTCTCAGCCTTACGATCAGTTTAGCGGAGAAAAACAACAATAATAATAATAATAATAAAACAGACAAATACAATAGGTTTCCAGTGCTATGCGCTCGAACCCTAATAATAAATGTATGAATAAATAAACAAGATACTGCACCAATAAGATACAACATTCGATTTTCCATGATAATTCTTACATTTTTCACCAAGAAGATTTCACTATGTAACACTATGAAGTCTAGGCAATGACAATGATTTATGATCTGTAGAAGTATGAGCGGTGCTGTATATCTGCTGGGTGTTAGCAAGGATTTCCAACAATTAATCAAAGCACGACTTATTTGCATACCAGGCGGAGAGAGAGAGAGAGAGAAGCCATGTCACACACAGTCTCATTATGAATGCTTAAGATTTCCAGCATGAAAGTTCCTCTGCTCTGCAGTCCACAGACAACGCACAGCCAAGGCCTCCAGGACATTTACATAATAAAAACAACTGGGACAAACAGAAAACGTTCCCGTTAGAGCGAAAAATAAGGAATGTTTCGACCGCCAGGCGGAAGGAAGACAGATGTACGAAGCATCTTTTGTGGTGTTTATAAGTTGGATGCTTAAATGTAGTTGAAATGCAACAGAGATGATGGAGAACTTAAAATTGTAAAAGTGCATGAAAACAAAAGGGTTATGCTAGAGGCCGTACTACATTCAAATGACAGAACAAAATGTAAAGCAAAAGAATAATTGCTTTAACTAAATAATACAAAAAATTCAACAATTGGATTTATCAAAGAAGCCATTGGTCGAGGAATAACAATAAAATAAACTAAATTCAAATAAAACCTCATTAAAAATAAAACGATCGATTGAAACTCAAATTAAATATATAAAATGAAAGAGAAAAGAAAAAATGTCAAATAAAAATATAATAAAATATATAAGCCACAGAGGGTGTTACTGTCATTTTTCATAAATAAAGATTAAAATAAGATCGAGTTTATAAATATATAAAAATTTCATGTTGAAATATTATTGTCTCCAGGAAATGCAAATCTTATTTTTCTGTCTACCAGACACCTAGATTTGGAAACTATGACACTGCAAATTGAGTTTGTGGGGCAGATCTGAGAAAGGAAGCTGGTGCGTGGTCACATATTATTCCAATGGAAAATGATGGCGTGTTCACAAGCTCGAGTTCAATCGCACATCAGCGTAACACGTCGAGCTGTGCCAACCACAAAGCTGAAAGCGATTTCCCCGACTCTGAAACTCGCAAATTCTCAGGCCGAACGGTATGTGAAAACAGAGTTTAACCGCCGATGTGTCATTTCAGCAGAGACGAGGTCGAGCGATATCAAACCTCAGGTTACCTGTGAACGTCTGCGTCGAGCGCTAAAATAAGAATGAGTTTTCACAAGGGAAAGTTTGACTCAAAGGACAGTCGACCATCGATTGTGTGCTGTGCTTCAAAAAAAGCATCAATAGACAAATCGAGATGTGCCGTCTTTGTGCTTTGATTTTGGATAGTCGACAAATAAACAGTGAAAGTGTCCTTTAAATATAAATATTACTAATATAACATAATATATTATTTATAAAATTTTTGCTTTACCTCTACCGTCTATTTTTCAACTACCAATATTTGGGTCAAACATTCCATAAATCACACATAAAAGAAAACAAAGCAGATCAAATCATATTTTTTCAACACAACAAACAAACATTAATACGATGTGGTTGTCAAAGCACAGAGATATCGTCCTTCACGCATAATGAAATATGACAGAAAATACCAAAAATGCTTGAAAAATGTCCATCACTTTAGCAACTAATAAGTTGGATAATACGGATGAATATTGATGTGACATTGCAGTGAATTAAAAGCTCTATACAAAATACCAGTTATAACACAACGCGATTAATTGATTAATCAATTAATCGATTAATCGGACCGACATTAATCATATCTGATAATTAGTCGAAATTTGCTTTGATCATCAAAAACACATGCCGGGGAAACACGGCACAAGAGCCAATGACCAAAAATCATTTAGAAAGTCACGAAATGGAATTTTGTACAGATAAATTCATTTACGACCGCCGATATATCATGTCAAACTTACGGTGTTGAATCTAGACTGATGCTGTTCGCTTGCGTGGAGGATGCAGACTTGTGGTTGGTGAACGTCTGACATGGCGAGTCATCGATCACATGATCGACCAGGTGACCGATGGAGGACGGCCTGACACGCGCCCCCTCTGTGTTAAACACAGAGTTACTACTGAAAAGAGAAACAAAGATATTGGTTAAAGGCCATTAAAACCATCCGTGTGTGTATGACTACACACGTTAAGTAAGTAATGTGTGTGTGTGTGAACACATGTTGAGCAAAAGTGTGCTTGGGTGCGGAAGAGATAAGAGAGATTGTGTGTGTGTACACGTTTGTTTGTGTGCAAATCTTCAGATAAAGTTATGGCGGACATTATGGTTTGTAAACTAGCAAAACTATCATGACGCAGATAGCACAGACATGTCTGTAAGATGTCTGCTTATCGTCTGGAAAATATCTGCATAAGCATCTTATATACATCTATATGACATCTGACAGCAGACCTCTCAGAGACGTATCGCAGATGAGGAAACAAACCCAAAAATATATCTTGCAGATGTAAATGTAGATGTGCGATCTGATGTAAATGTAATAACGTCAATCGGTTTGCATGAGTTTTAGAAGATAAATCATAGCATAGTTTACTTTAAAACCAATAGAGGTCACTGAGAAGTACAGAGCAAAACAGAGAAAAACTAACGTGTGGTCGTGTTTTAATCCACGCGTTTGATCTTCGTTGTCTGTGTATAAAACTCACTGATTCGGCGAGTCCGGCGGAGAACGGTTCGGCAAGCTTTGAGTCTCCAGTCGGTCATCCGAGAGAGAATTTCGACTGACGGTCTCCCAGTCCAAACCGCTCATGAGTCTCCGGACCAGAGGCTTGCTCGGTGACCTGGAAACACATCAGATAGACGTCAGATTTGTTATAATGTGTCACCTGCACCAGATCCACAGGAAACATAGTACAATTAAATTCCAAAGATATTCGGAATAATAAAACGTAGAGCTAGAACATTTTCTTATTTGTTTTATATATTTTTTTAAACAAACAAAATTTGTTATGTATATATATTTATTTTACATTATATTTATTTAACTTTTTTTAAATATTTGCGATATTTTTTTTGGCCCATTTACACAAACAAACTCCCTTTCCCATTACATTTGACAAACGCATACCACAACAATACGAAAGTTCCAACAAAATCCAAGTAAAATGTCAATAAAATACTTATAGCAAAAACAAAATGTTTTCAAACAAACACCGGTTTACAAACAAATGCATTTTCCTCACGACGTTTGTACACGTGGTGCTTCTAAAAATCCACATTCATCTAACAATGCCTTGACAAAACCATGACCCATACCATAACCCAGTAACGTTTCCGAATCTTTTGAGGTTGTGTCGTCATATAGTAAATCAAATACCTTCTTGAAGTATGATGAACCATAAACTGCAGTTTGAGTTTCGGACTCAGCATCTTCGAACAAACGCTGCTCTCTCTCGAGTGTGTTTCACAAACGTTCGTACTACCTCAGGCTCAGCACACGCTTCCTGTGTTTGGGTGTCGTTCTGAGAATACGCGACCACACATGCAGACGCTTGTGCGTTAATATCACACACCCATGAGGCAACACACCCAAACACTTACAGACCCACAATGACACTCATGCTGTCTAATATAACACTAACAGGTACTTTGTGGTTTTACATCGTTGTCTATTGTGTTCGAAATGAGAGTAAGACGCACACATCACTTCTTGTGCATCTAGACAGTATACGTGTGTCCTTAAAAAGGTTTATAAGATAAAAATATTAGTGGGAAAAGTTCAGCGAGATCATTACTAATGAATTATTATTTTGTAAACCATAAGTAATCTGTCAAAAAGCATGTGTACTAAACTTTTACTATGATTAAAATCATCGATGAAGAGCCAAGAGATTCTCCTCGGTACGCCGCGGTAGCTATCGCCGTTCGAAATACTGGTTTCATTTTTATACTGTTGTTTAAAGATCAGCTGTTATTTTTAAAAGCTTTCCAGAAACCAGCCAAAAAGAACGCAACAAATGTTGAAACTTACACCTCAAGATGCCTCAAAACTAGGAAAGGCGATAAAACTATATTTACGTATCCTTTGTTTTTTGTAAAGTCTCCGTGAACCGCAAGGTGCGGTCGTTTTGACCGCCGTATTTTGATGCATTTCCGAGTGAAATGGAATTTCGAATGAGAAAACATAGTGGCTGTGGCTTTCCCTTTGTCTGCGATTTGATTGGGTGTATAAAAACAGACGGACAGTTGAAGGGGAGGAGTTAACGGATGCTCCGCCCAGGCCGTCTAACACATGTCATTTAAGATGGATAGTCATTACAAGACGGAAGTGCATTTTCATTTTAAGATTAAGAAGGCTCATACATTTAAAAAAAGAGAATGACCCACATCGATAAAGGCTGCAATGTTTCATGAAAAAGTAGGCAGTGTCATTTTTTTTTTCGCAGGGACTTTAAAAATGTATAACATTGGATAATAAAAGTGTGTCACTGTACCGGGCAAAAACTCTGTTTTTGTTTCCCCTTTCCTTGCCGTACTGTACAGACTGGGCTTCTGTCCTCCCGCTGTCAAAAAAAAAGAATGTTGTGTTCAATAAAATTTGTGTCGGCATCCCAACAAATAACTGGTGATGCAGCATCTTAAAGTCCTGACAAACTCAAGATAATACAATAACTTCTACCGCCATAAAAAGCAGATGAAAGTATGGCATATCAATTCTGTATCTGCACAATGTGTTACTGCCAAACTTTACAAGCGTTTTAACTTCTCACCAGTAGCGGAATTTGGATCCGAGAGTGAAGTACTGAAGAAACAGGTTCCTCTCAGGCAGAACGGGCCGCTCCAGTCTGAAGAACGTATGATGCTCCACGCAGGCCTTCCATATGTTCTTACAAGCTCTGTAGTTCATCATGTTAAAGCCCAATAAAGACTCGTGGTTTTCGCTCTGTGACGGCGGAAATACACAATGTGAAGAAAATAACAGAAAATGTGAGAATGACGAGGAAAGAAAATGAAAGAAAATTGTCGTACTCACCAGTTCTTTTCTTAGTTGTATAAAAAACTGTTTAGATTTAAAAGATATTTTTACAATTTTCAACCTGAAAGAGAGAAAGGGTGGGGGGGTTAATAAAATCAAATGATGGGTAGACATGATAAAACATGAAACGAAAAAAAGAACTATCGAAAACGTTTTATTTTATTATTTAGGTGTATGTATTATTTGTATTATTACTGAAATATAAATAAATGCAAATCCCTCTGTAAATTATAAACATATAACGTTTCAATTTAAAACCAATATAAAAATATTCGATCAAAAATGACATATAAATGAATACTATATAATAAAAAGACTTAATTAAAGGTATATTCATGCATACATACTAAATCAAACTCGTTTTTCCCGACCATGTCGAATATAATGCGATTACATCACGCGTAACAAAACTCACCATGGAAAGTGGTTGATTCGTACCCTGTCCTTATAGATGGAGATACCAGCAGACAAAACTCCGATGTAAATCTCAGCGTTACAGTGGTCCTGAAATGAACAGGAAGAATTGGTAACCAGAAGGATGGTGTTTCCATGGCAACATCAATATCATTGTGTTTTCAAGGGCAATTGGGCATCTAGCTTACTGGATTGATTTCAAGTAAGAATCAATGTGCAACACATTAGCAACCATTCATAACTTGACTATGTTGTTTTATAATTGTATTATTATATTTGTTCGTTTTTTGTCGAATTATATGTTAAGTAAAATAGATAAGTGGCAGACAGCGGGGTAAAAACGCCCTTTTACTCACCCGAGCATAGTGCAATTCCATGCCGTATAACTCCAGCGTGCGCGCGGCATTCAAGTAGTTAAACTCGGACTGAGCTGGAGTGAGTCCACTGAGAGAAAGAGAGCCACAAACAATGAACTGCCTTGTTTCTTCAAAAACGTCTCTATGTGTGTGTGTGTGTGTGTTCAGCTGTGAGCCTTTGTTCTGCGGTCTCTGCTGACACTCCGTTAAATCGAAGAATCATGAACACAGTGAAGTATTTCACAGACACATCTCTCTTACTTGTGCTCTTGGTGAAGTTTGGAGACCTCTTTCTCGAAGTCCTGCGGCGGGTTGGGAATGAAGCTGTACTCGGAGAGATACCCGGCCGAATGTTCAGAGTGACTGTAGTCCCCGAACTCAGCTGGAACACGAGCAGAGAAAGCATATGTGGATGTGTGTCAATGTGAGACGGGGCGCAGCGCGTCCAAAAGACTTCCCGTTTCCTCAATACACAGCTTGAAAACTCTGACACTTGGGAAAACGGCCCTTTAAAAATGAACATGTTTGTGCACGATTAATTTTTTTAAAACGCTTACTTTTCTATTCTGCTGACATCATCAAGGCTGTGTGGGCCGGAAAGAAATAATATTAACCAATAATATCACAGCTTAATATTTTGCCATCTAATGAAATTACGAAGAAATTAAAATACTAGAAAATATTTGAAATAAAAGTCCCACCCTACATTCTTTCACATTCAGATTTATTTAGATATACATCACATTTACAGATGTTAAGTTAGGGCTGTTTAGCGATTTATCGCATCCAGAATAAAAGTTGGTGTAATGATATATGTCTGTGTACTGTGCATATACATTTTGTGTTTATAAACACATACAAGTTTTAGTAAATATTTGCATGTTTGTATTTTATTTAGATTTTACTATTTTTATCAGTATATAATTTATACTGTATGAATATTAATACACATTTATTCATTTTTTTAACTTAACTATATTTATAAATACAAAATGAATATACACAACACCCAGACATATATTATGTAAAACACAAACTTTTATTCTGGATGCAAATTTCCCGATAACGTTATTTTAATGCCAAATAAAAACGATATCAAAAATAAATCAAGTGTGGTACCCTAACTGGTATCGTCAATTACGTAATAATCCCACATTAGCCACATTATTGGCTGTTTTCCGGCCTTATTACTGAAAATGGGTCAGTCAGTGACAGAAAAGAGACAAAAGGAGATCATGGACCGTTTGACAAACCCTACAGCTTTTATGCATCCCGTACAGACCGTTATATCACCAGCACAAACCAGAGTTCGTAGGGTTGACAATTAAATCCTCCAAATCTGTTTATGTTAAATAAATAAATGTCAATATTGTTATTAGGATTTAGACGTGCCCTCGTGGGCCATTCCAGTGTTCCTGTGGCTAAACTAGTAGAAATTGTAAATGTAAGCAGGTTATGTTTGAAAAACTCATGAAGTGATTCTCACCTTGAACAGCATAAGAGGCCAAAAGTACTGCCGTGTTCTGAGGGCATGGAAGTCTAAGGGAAAGAAATGAAAAGTACTTGACATTAGAAAGGGAAACAAAACAGATACATTACGAATCTTGTTAAAAGATAAAAAACATTCACCTTCCACTAAGAATATCCTGCTTTAACTGTAGAAAGTACAAATACCTGCAATTACAAATGCACAAGGATTTATCGCATCCAGAATTACGGTTTGTGTTTACATAATACATGTCTGCGCACTTCGCATAGTTATTTTGCATGTGTATATTTATTTATATGTACTTTCAATTACATTTCACCTTTATTTATTCACCTATACTTATTCAACATAACATTTCATAAAAAACATTCATTCATTTATATATTTTATGTACGTGTTTATAATAACAATACTAAAATGCACCGGAAACTGCATATATTATACAAATACAAACTTTAATCGCGATTGAACAGCTCTAAATGAACGTTAACAATAAAATCTTGTAATACTTCCGCAGATTAAATACAAGCATAGATTGTACCTCGTGTACTCTTCCTGTAGTTTACTGGGGTCACTCACAAAAAACTTCACCCTAAATCTCAGATTATGAGACGACGACCCTACAAGCACAAATCATTTCCATTATTACCATCATAAAAACACGCTAATAACTACAAATACAAAAAATTGTAAACTTACTTTTTAGCTGTTTTCTAACAGGTTTGTTAGGATCCAGCCACCTCTAAAATCAGACAGACAAAACGAATCTGATTTTACTTTTCATCTAAATTTAAAAAAGCCTGCAAGTATTGTGGAAGACCTCGCAACCGCTGTCGATTCAAAACCGAGCCGCATAAAAAAGGCGCAACCTTTTAATGAACTTTTGGTCCTTGTGTTTGTATAAACAAAAAAAACCAGCCTCGTAATTATTCTAAATAATAATATAAGTTATTGGCACACGTTATGTAGCATGAAGCGACAGCTGAGTGATAGGTAAGCGTTTACCGGGCTGTCCAAAGAATCGTCTGCCAGCTGAAGTCCGAAGTAGTCGCGCTCCGTCAGCTCCAAATGTTTGTAGACTATGTCCAACAAGATGTGGCCCTGATCTTGCTTCTGCAGAGATAGAGAGATATAAAGATAGATAGAGAGAGAGATACAGGGATAGAGAGAGAGAAAGAGATGATAGAGAGAGAAAGAGATGATAGAGAGAGAGACAGAGAGAGAGAGACAGAGAGAGAGAGACAGAGAGAGAGACAGAGAGAGAGAGACAGAGAGAGAGACAGAGAGAGAGAGACAGAGAGAGAGACAGAGAGAGAGAGAGATGATAGAGAGATGATAGAGAGAGAGAGATGATAGAGAGAGAGAGATGATAGAGAGAGAGTTGATAGAGAGAGAGAGAGAGATGATAGAGAGCGAGAGAGAGATGATAGAGAGAGAGAAAGAGAGAGAGAGAGAGAGAGAGAGAGAGAGAGAGAGAGGGAGAGGGAGAGGGAGAGGGAGAGGGAGAGGGAGAGGGAGAGAGAGAGAGAGAGAGAGAGAGAGAGAGAGAGAGAGAGAGAGAGAGAGAGAAAGAGAGAGAGAGAGAGAGATGATAGAGAGAGAGATGATAGAGAGAGAGATGATAGAGAGAGAGATGATAGAGAGAGAGAGAGAGAGAGAGAGAGAGAGAGAGAGAGAAAGAGAGAGAGAGAGATGATAGAGAGAGATGATAGAGAGAGAGAGAGAGAGATGATAGAGAGAGAGAGAGATGATAGAGAGAGAAAGCGAGACAGAGAGATTATAGAGAGAAAGAGATGATAGAGAGAGAAAGGGAGAGAGAGAGAGGTTGTGTTTACGTTGTGCTACATAAATGATCCTTAGCTTAATCCTTACACGATCCATATTTCGTAGCTAATAAACAATGCAAAGTAAATGCTAAAAAATATATTTTTATGCAATTGGATTATTCTCACTTCCTATTCATTTAAACCCACTGACTTCAATTTGAAAATTTCAACTTCAAGCATTTCTAGACCAGCTTGATCCGTCAGCACGTCTTATCACGACAGTTATTGCCCCAGAACACGCTTCTGTCGAACTCAGGAATGCGAAGAATCTGCCAGAAACTGCCCCCGAGCTCCTCACCGACAACCAGCCCAACGACGCCACATCGCATGACTTCACTGCAGCTTCTACCGCGCATCGCAGACGGTTGACTGAGCCGATTCTCACCCACTTGCCATTTAGCAGACATTTCTCGTCCAAACCGATTTATTCCAGACATTTCTGCGCTCGGGGGGTAAAACGCTGATGGAGCAAGAATGAGACATCCGCAGTTTCTGGGTCATCTCTACCTGGAATTGAACTTACAACCCCTGTATAAGCAACCGAAATCATCATCTAGCCCATCCTGAAACTGGGGCTCGGTGGTGTTAAAAGAACAGTTCACCAAAAACTAAAAGGTTTCAAGAAACCTTGTTTGCAATTTGAGGTATCGTTCCTGTTCGTAGCCCAAACGGATACAAATATTAACGAAAAACGTTGGTAAACATCTGAGATTAATCAGAAAAACAAATCTACATGTACACAAAACAGAAACACGACATCGTCAATAATGTTATCAGACCAATCGTTACGCTTGATAAGCTTAATGTAAAAAATGTCTAAAGTGTGTGTTCATACTCACGTTGACTTCGAAAGTCTGCACTGTGTTGTCCAACAGCAAAACGTTACACACCACCTGCAAATGTCTCTCTCTGGACTCCTCCACGGCTCCCACATCGTAACTTCTGCCAGCGGGCAACCGGAAGCGTGCGGTCATTACGCTCCCCCTTCCGTCTGCAAAGCGCACAACGAAGGTTAAAGGTCAACCACACACACCCAGTCGACTTGTGTTTGCGGTCTCGAAATAAAAAATATGAACCGTATTTGTTTATTCGAGCGCGAACTATAAAGATAACTATGAGGTTAACTGTAATGGTGCTGTTATGTTTATTTTAGGTTTCCTTTTAAATTGGAATGGATTCCTATTGGCTATCAAGGTTTTATCGTTGGCAGAAAAAAAACTCGCTTAAACATCGTTCCTCTGTATTGTTGTGACGTGGACTCGGCATTCCTAAATTCAGAAAGAACTTTATCTTTATTTTTATCGTCCTTGGTGCGAACGAGTCTTTTCTCGTTCCAGATGATGTACCGTACAACAACATGCTTTTATTTTGTAGTTATGCTGCTTAAGACACGCTAGCAAGTCTAAGCCCCGTGTTCATTCATTTAATCTCAAAAGACTTTTCAGTTCCAATAGTAAAAATTAGATTTGTGTCTTTTAGCAGAGACCAGAAGATTTTATTGACAGTACATAATAAATCTGCTATTGAACAAACCCGTAAGTATAGCAGCAGTCACAATTGGAGGTCAAGGTCTTCCGATTCACAAAACCCGATGTATTTTGCGTGAATCACCTTTTTCAAAAACGCTGACACACATTTGCCTTCTACTATTCACATTAACTCCGTGTATTCAGAGCTCGACTGATATTCTCAATGCGAGCAAGGTCGTCTTCAGCACCTCAACTGTCGGTTTTCTGGTTTCCAATCGTGCCCCTTTTGAAAAGATGGTTTGTTGAAAAGGTTTTTATTAAAGAAAAGGCACAAAGCGACAACGCTCCGAAAAAATATTATGCATTTAATTCAATAACACCTGAAAAAAGCGCCGGCAGAGTTGACATTTTGATAGTTTTAGATGACATCGTACGTTTCATTATTTATTTCTTAACACTGCCGAATTCACACTCCACAATGTTATGACTTCACTAAAAGTCAATCTTTTGAACAAGATGTGCACTTTAAAGGTTCACCCCAAAAAATGAATTTTGTCATCATTTGTTTGTCATCATCAAGACAGTCATACAGGTTCGGAAAGACATGGGTGCGAGTAAATGATGAAATAACTTTCATTTTTGGGTGAACTATTCCTTTAAAAAGTCTTGACCCTGTTTATTCTCATTGTTTGGTGCACGTTGTAAAATATATTTTGAAGAATGTAGGAAAGCAAACGGTTCTGAGGCACTTGTATTTTCTTTCCTACGATGGTATTCAATGGTGGCCCAGAACTTTTTGGTTCAAAGCATTCTTCCAAATATCTTTCTCTGTGTTTTACGTCGGCACAAAGAAATGTATACAGATTTGAACAAATCGAAGGTAACCGAATTTTTATTTTTGGGTGAACTGTCCCTTCAAATCCAATATTTATCTGAAACGACATCAGTCATAATTCACAGTTCCCGCCACGGACCCAAAATCTCTTTTTGGTTTTCATTTTAAGACGCACCTAAGTTTCTTTACACATGTCCGTGTTGTAAAAAACAAGGTCCAGAAGACAGCTGCGCAAACATCTGAGGGTCAGAGATCGTGACCTGTAGGTGGGGTCACAGACGCCCATTCAAACTCCCACACCCAGTGATCATACGTACTGTTAATCCATGACACAATTGCAATTTTGTGGCACACACAACTCTTCAGCGTAAGCATACTTGAACTGTTACGATGTAGCTTGTTAACTTCCTTTGAAATAAAACAGAACATTATTTAAGATCTCGAAGAGACGCATAGATGCTCACAATTCAGACTTCATATGCAAAACTTACATCACCACAATCTTCGTTCTGTGTGGTACAGCAAACAAGGATAATCTCTTTGTGTAACCCGCCGTGTGATATAACTGAGATATTTTGCGCCTGTGCGTGTGGGGTGGAACATTTCTCTTCTGTAGAAATTCCCCCGGATGTCACCAAATACCACAAACACAGAAACATTTGAAATTTTTCCGCTGAGAGGGGTTTAGACCACCAACCCCTCAGAGGGGACATCAGACGGTGAGGTTACAAAAGTGAGTTTTTTCCCACCCCAAAACTGTCTTGGTCAGACCCATAACTACCACCTCGATATATTTTCCATATTGAGCTTAAATGTGTTGGGTACCGCTCGAGATGCGATCGGCCACAGGTTCGACTTTTTTAAGGAAACTACACAAATAAATAAAAAAGCATCTGGAAAAGGTCCCAACGGTCAAATCAATAATATGTCATCACGGATGTCTTTTTTAATCCCGTTTGACTTTCTTCCGCAGAACACGAAAGAAGATATTTCGAAGAACCTTGATAACCAAACATTGACTTCCATTGTACGGACGCGAGACAAAATATCTCCTTTTGTGCAACCCTGAATAAAGAGTCATATACAGATTTTTAACAACATAAGGGTGAATAAATGATGACATCATTTTTATCTGTGGGTGCACAGTGCACTATCCCTTTAAACACATTGCCTAATCTGTATCCCAACCCATTTAATAAACGCGCAATTGACGTACAAAAGTGCCATCCCGTCCTTCCATTCATACATGTTCACCATCTGAATAAAACACACACACGCATTACAGTGTGTTCAAGAATGCGCACTAACACACACACACACACACAAGCACGCACACCGGGGGACATGGAACAGGAGATGATGTCACCGACAGCCGGGTGAGATGCGTTGTGCCCAGAAAACAATTAAAACAAACATCATGCCGCTTATACGACATTAATGCAAAGACGTGTCCGGATGCAGCTGTACATGCAGCCGGATTATTTGCATGCAAAGGATGAGAGGGGGTTATGTAATAACGTGACACAAAAAAGAAGGCACCGTTACAAACGAACTAACAGCCAAATATATCCAACACGGCACGATCTCCAAAAGAGGCCACCGCAAGGTATCAGCGACACAACCCTAAGCGTGACATCCATGTTGCCTGGCAGCATCTGTGCATCCCGAACGTGGATCATCTTGACATCTAGCAGAAATGTATATTACGCATGGTGGCAAACCCGAGCCGCGCGTCAGATCGCATCTGCCCGCGCGTCGTCCGGGGGTCTTGGAAGCTTGCATTGGCTGGTTTGGTTGCTATGCAATGGGATAAAAAGGAAGACGGAGACACGCAAGCGGGCACGGATGAATGAATGGATGCTGGCGTGAATGCAAAAGTGCGCACGCTTACCTTCATAAACAGGTCTAGGAGACTCCAGTGGATGAAAGGTGGTTTTGTGTCGGGATGAATGGAAAACGGGAGGGGGAGACACGGACAACAGCAGCTCATCCGCAGGAAAATGACCACATCGCTGTAGACGTTTACATTACATTCGTCTTAGGGGGCCTTTGGCACGGTTATAAAGAGGAATCCCGCGGGGACGTCCTGGTTTCTCGTCGGATGCAATGCGCGAAATGAGAGCACCGCGATTGCCTCTCTGTGGCTACTGTGTTCGGGGACGGCTGGCCCGGGTTTAGCTCTATAATCCCGCATATATCTCTGTGTTCCTGCTACTGGCTGCTGCGACTGCAACGTGCAGCGTTAACATGGCGCAACCACTCGCGCCCCGCCTACAATGTCATAGGTCTATGTGCGGAGGCGGGGCATCGCGCGGGGGCGTGGTCGCGGATGCACGCTTACATAGGTTGGTACTTCTGTCTCTTGATTTCGTGGACAGGCAGATAGATAGATCGACTCTTTCTTTCTTTCTATATATTTGAAGAATATATATACATTATAGAAAGACATTACAGATTATTTAGAATAGAAATGGCAAATGACTTGCTTTATCGTTAATATTATTTTGTCGGGGGCGTGGTTTTAATGCACATGTTTGTTGATATTTAAAGATCATTTTGCCTTTCTCTCTCTATAGATCATCAAATGTTACGATGACGTTTTGGGGTATTACTGAGATCGGTCATGGATTAACTCGAGGTGCCCCAAATGCAAACTTCAATATCAACATCGCCACCTGCTGTGTGTGTGCGTGTAGCTATAGGAGTGACCTGAATGTGCACTTCAAAGAGCGCAATTACAATCCCTGCAACATTGAAACAACATTATCTAGCTTGACTTTATACAGGTTTAAGAGCTGAACGTTCTGTGGTGTCCTGATGTTCATTTAGCTATGGATGAGACCGAGAACACCGGAGGATGCTCCAGAGAGACTGCCTGTCTGTTACTAGGCAACCATTATGAAGTCACAGGGTGAATCGAGAAAACATCACCGCTACAGATCCGTTTCCAACATATTCTCCTGTTGTCAATTACATCATTTGCTTGTGTACAAATGAGCCAGAAAATAAAATGCCTTTTATCTCCAGCGGGATGCGAAGTGAGCGTATTAGTACCATATAGTCGGGTCATGTGATCCGTTTGTTAACTTAATGGATGATCGTTTTGTTGGATTTAAGCCATGTCAGACTACAAAAGAATAGACATTTTTAATATTGAATTGACTGTACTGTATATATATATATATATATATATATATATATATATATATATATATATATTTTTAATATTGAATTGAATGTACTGTATATATATATATATATATATTAGGGCTGTCAAATGATTAATCGTGATTAATCGCATCCAGAATAAAAGTTTGTGTTTACATAATATATGTCTGTGTAATGTGAATATTATATTTGTATTTATAAAAACATACACATACAAGCATATATTTAAGAGAAATATCAAACATAAACATTTATAAACATTTAAATAAAATTTTAATGATTGGGAAATTTGGATAAATACATCTACAGTAAATATTTCCTAAAAATACAATATATTCATGTATGTGTATGTTTCTGTGTTTATAAATACAAAAATGTACACAGACATTTATTATGTCAACACAAACTTTTATTTTGGATGCGATTAATCACGATTAATCATTTGACAGCCCTAATATATATATATATATATTATAAGTGGCATGTAAAGTTCGTCCCTCTTTCTCCAAAGCCCCGCCCTCTGAATGATTGACATGCGCGTCATAGTTCTGCCTGGCTGAAACAGGGCAGGTCACTAATTTAATGATATCAGGAAGTTTCCAGATGTCGTGTCATGTAAAATCATTAAATACTCACGTGCATTGTGAATAATAATAATAATCAATATAATAACAAACGATATTAAACCTATATACGGTCAAAATAACCAAATAATATTTAATATCTACACGCATATTTACTAAAATACACATCTATACAAATGTCCCGGCAATCTTTATAAACCCTCAATTTAAATAGGATATTGACTCATGCTGGTGCCTCCACACAAGCGCTCTGACAGTGGACCGCGCCAAAAGCTCAGGAAAGGGGGGAGCGTCTTTAACTACGAACTTCCACATTGATCGCCGATATAAAGAGACCCCCATCTTGTCGTGTTACAACGAATGTGTTATAAAATAAACCGCACGTAAGCATATAACAACGCCCCGTTTAAAAACACTCCTAAACGTGTTTAAGGAGGCGACGCGTCTCCCCCTGTCGCTTTTGTGCGTCGGCCGTGAGCGCTCTCGAGATGTGAGGAACTGAAAACGGTTGCTCGCGCGGACGGTAAAGACGCCGCGTATACAATTGTGTAACAAACATACGAACGTTTCCGTGTGTGCATTTCCTCGGTAATGTCGGCTGCAACATCTGCGCAAACGGATCGGGCTATTGGCATATGCTGTCGTCTCGCGAAAAGGTAACGATCTTTAATGCTCGTCGTCAAATCGTCTTTTGCATTTAAATGCGCGTTTGATGCATTTGTCGACGGGGATGCAATCTTGGTTTATCTACAACGAGTGGGCGTTTAATAACGGTATCGCGCGATCTTATTGGTGGATTGCAACATATGCGTTCGAAATGCACGACACGTTATTTCCCTTTTTGGCATCTAACGGTGCGTTTATATGTAAAAGGATTGCATGCATGGGGGATGCAAGGTGGGTGTATTGACATGCATGCAACTCGATGTGTTGGACGATCAGACAGTGTTCGTGTCAAAAGTATGCAAGTACACGCAATGCACACTAACACATAATGGTTTAGATCACTACTATATTGTCCTTTCACAAAGTGATAACAGTCTGTATATAAAGAAAAATGTCATCAAATATGGTTGCTGTTCGCTGTTGTGGCAACACACTTTTACATTTGCATGTGTCAGCTTTGTCCTATTAGTATAGATCAAACGCATACGAGCCTTGTGGTTTCATATTATGTCAAATCTTTATGCATATATTTGTAAACTAAATCGACTTTGGCCGGAACAAAATGTGGTATAGCTTACAATTTGTAAACTATATCACCGACCCCAGGTTTGTAGGGCCAAACTAGGTCCGCCACAACCGCAACCTCAACCTCATTTTGTTTCACTGCACAAAAAGCCAAAGTCACACTTTATCTCGTGGAATATGAAATCACATTTGAGCTCAACATATTGAATTTTCCAGAATGTCAGTCTTGGACGGTTTAGATTTATCGAGGCGTTTTGGAAAGCATGTGGTTTCACGGCTCCTTGAGTTTCTGTTCCATGCAATCTTTAAGAAATGAAGTTGTATCCTCGATGATTCCAGAAAGGAAATCCTGAACTTCCTTTAATTGTGGTTGACAGGAAGAGCGATTGGAGGAGGTGTGTAATACTGACATCAGATGTTGAGTGAGTTTTTATTGAATCCAAATATGTCATAAAACATATCTATATTGACATATTTGATCTGTATATCTATTTACTTGTTTATATTTATACAATGGATTTATAAAGATAACCAAGTGTGTTCTTTTGACTTGGAACAGTAGGTAGCCACTAAGAAACACTATAGAAAGTGCGTAGAAACACTAACAAAAACCAGGAACACCTTAGCAACTGCCTAGCAGCACCACAGCAAACGCATAGCTACGCTCCAATAGACACCAAGAATAGCTAAGCAGCCGCCTAACACCGCAGCAATCTCAAAACTTTAGTAGCTGCCTAGCAACATCACAGCAACGCCCCACAAACTAAACACCTTAGCAGCAAGCCAGCAACACCGTATAAACTAAATATCAGCACACCAGGAACACCATAGCAACCGCTTAGCATCACCCTAGCACCTACACAAAAAAGACCTTAGCGTCCACCTAGCAGCATATCAACGAACACCATAGCAACTACCTAGCAAAATCACAGCAATATCATAGCGACACTCCAATAAACACCAAGATCAGCTTAGCAGCCGCCTAACACCACAGCAATCTCATAGCAACCCTTTAATACCAAGAAAACTTAAGTAGCTGCCTAGCAACGCCCCACGAACACTAACACCTTAGCACCCAGCCAGCAACACCATATAAAGTGAATATCAGCATTCTAATAAACACCATAGCAACCGCTTAGCATCACCCTAGCACCCCTAACAAACACAAAAAACACCTTAGCATCCACCAAGCAGCATATCAACAAACACCAAGAACAGCTTAACAGCCGCCTAACACCACAGCAATCTCATAGCAACACTTTAATACCAAGAAAACGCTAGTAGCTGCCTAGCAGCGTCACAGCAACTCCCCACGAACACCTTAGCAGCCAGTCAGCAACACCATATAAACTGAATATCAGCATTCTAATAAACACCATAGCAACCGCTTAGCATCACCCTAGCCCCCATTAGAGCAACGCTCTAACAAACACAAAAAACACCTTAGCATCCACCTAGCAATACCATAGCAACATATCAACACCTTACACCTTAGCAACTGCCTAGCAACACCACAAAACACTAGCTTTGTAGCAGTATGGTGTGTTTTGGCATTTTGTTAATGTAAATTAAAGTTGGTTTGTGCTTCAGTCGTTTAGAAAGTATTGTTTGGGAAGTGTTTCGGTACAGTTGTAGCTAGCTGGTCAATCTGTGTTGTTGGCAGTTTTCGTGCTGAGATCACACTATGAACTCACAGCGAGCCGATCCAAGCGTCTCGTCTAGACCGTGCTTCCTGTGTGCGATGTCTGGGAAAAGCCTCGCTCTCCACACAGCCCATTTGTGCTAGTAGAGAATCCATTTAGTGCCATTTGTTGTCTTCCCATCCTACTTATACTCGCATACAGTCCAGTCCCCAACATCTAATGCACGTATTATATGTCACACAAACTAAATCTACTCTGTGATGTTGGTAACGTGTACACTTTTTTAAAGGGACAAAACCATTCAGATGACAGTGTTAGCATTGGCTGTCCTGTCAACAAGGAAACCCCACAAATGATTGTAATCACACGAAACGATACATATTTTCCTCTGACACATTTTCTCGCTATGGCAGGTGTAGCTGTCTCCATGGCGACCAGCGTGGTTCCCGGGGACAACCTGCCCACATATAAACTGGTGGTGGTCGGTGACGGAGGTGTTGGAAAAAGCGCTCTCACCATTCAGTTCTTTCAGAAGATCTTCGTACCCGACTACGATCCCACCATTGAGGACTCGTACCTCAAACACACCGAGATCGATGGACAGTGGGCTATTCTGGACGGTGAGCGGTTTAGATGCCTGTAGACGACTGTGTAGCTGCATTGAATATTGTTGATTTAAAGCGCATGACAGTTGAATGTTTTTCTGCAATTTTCACCAAAGAAATCACTGATTTAAAAATGAAATGAACCATTAGATCCACGAAAGAACATGCAAATACATCTAAATTGATAAAAAAAGATATTATGTATTTATGTATATACCAATAAACATCTAGTACTAAAAATCATATATTTTTTAACAAAATAGAAGCTTAGGGGATTTTATTTTTTATTTGTAAATAATGTACATCAACATCTGTTTGAGTTAATAATTTTAAAGAATGCTATAATATAATATACTATAAAACTTTGATAGAATAGAATATTATTATAACATAATATATTAACTTTTTGAAATATATATATATATATACATACAGTAAATAAATGTGTAAGTAATGCACAAGGATTTCTATAAATGTTTAAAGTTATACTGTATTAATATTAACATTAAAGAGATTTTTCAGATTGTACACACATTCTTTTTAAGTTTTACAGAATAAAGTTTTTTCTGGAAAAAAATATAAATAGTTTTAAAGTATTACTTTCATAGAAAAAAAGAAATTAAAAAATGTTTCTTTCCCAGAAAATATGTAGATGTAAATCGGACACACAAACATTTCTGTTTAAGTTTAAACTGTCTAAAAATAGAAAGAGTGTCTTTAATTTCTTTATTTCTTTAATTTCTAGCACTGTTAAACGTTTATAGACAAATGTGTTTAATGTAAATAGTGCACTATATCACGTGTAATGCATTGCAAAACACAATTTTGACAAAATAAACCTCTGTACGGTATTGCATTGTAAATAATTGCGTGATAAACAAGGCTTAATATGCTTGCAGTGGTTATATTAGAATAAATATGACATTTTTGATAATCTGTGTGTGTGTTTAGTTTTAGACACGGCGGGACAGGAGGAGTTCAGTGCCATGAGAGAGCAGTACATGAGGACGGGAGACGGGTTTCTCATAGTCTTCTCGGTGACCGATAAAGCCAGTTTTGAACACGTCGACCGTTTCCATCAACTTATTCTGAGAGTGAAAGACCGGTATGAACACGCATGGTCACGTGGCATACGAGAACCGATAGAGATTGTTTAAATCATGAATCCCGTGATAATGATGAAAATGATGTGGTGATTCCTATAAAAGCACATACTTGTGTCTTTCTAGGGAATCTTTTCCAATGGTCCTGGTGGCGAATAAAGTCGACCTGGTGCATTTGCGCAAGATAACTAGCGAACAGGGTCGAGAAATGGCCTCCAAACACAGTGTAAGTGCATCGTTATATTTCGACTCTCATCATGTTGAACAGCTACGTATTTATCATTGGCTCTTAAAGGGATGGTTCAGCCAGAAATAAAAATGTAAGTATGTGACTTTCTTTTGTGGAGCACAAATGAAGATATTTTGAGAAAGGTTTTGTTTAGTCAATGGGGATCAGTGTTGTTTGGTTATCAACATTCTTCAAAATATCTCCTTTTGTGTTCTGCAGAAGAAAGAATGTCATGCAGGTTCGAAATGACCAGTAAACGATGAAAGAATGTTCATATTTTCGGGTGTCTTTAAGGCAAAAAGGTTGTTGTATTTTGATGTCTCAGATCACGTACATCGAAACAAGTGCAAAGGATCCGCCCATGAATGTAGACAAAACCTTTCACGAGCTTGTAAGAGTGATACGGTAAGCGCCATTCCGACGTGCCTTTTAACTTTCCATGTGCCATTCATCATAAGTCATGAATATTAATGTTTTCCACCTCCACAGTCAGCAGATTCCAGAGCAAGGTCTGAAGAAAAAGAGAAAGGCCAAGTGGCGGGCGGACAGACCCTCGGGTTCCCAGAGGCTGCACTGTGTTGTACTGTGACCGGACCTCTCTATCTCTGGGCGTCAGTGCCGCGATGAAGATCCCGTGACTCGGACTGTTAAAACACACATGCACACAACACACACACGGTTATGATGATATCCAGGAAGTAGGGAACATAGTTTGAAGATTCCCATTTGTCTGACGATGCCAGGCATTTGGTTGCATTTTCGTAGCGGGCGACAGGTTTCTAGCGCTGTTCACTCACGTAACCTCTCAGAGAACAATTTAAAAACATCCTTTCTGAGGCCTTGTTTTATATTGTGTTTGTATATTTATTGTGCTGAATTCTATATTGTTATGTGTTTGTTAAAACAGCACTAAGTCCTGTTCTGGGAATGGACGTTCTTACTGATCAGAAATCAAGTTGCAAATACAGATACGGTCGGCGAGGAAGCCCACCTGGAGGGGAATCAAATATCGGTTGCCATAGTTACCCATATTAACTCAATTTTAGATGCATTTCAGATTCTCTGAATTTTTAGCGATGTAAATTGTAGGAAATACGACCGCAGTGCCAAAAATAATGTACGCTTACATGCTCTTTTAGCGGATACCTAAATTTGGGATATTTCGAAAACGTGAAAACACGAATTCATCTTTTTTCTTTGATTTATTTTATATTATTTCCCAACTTTATTGACGCGGTTTAATTATGGTAACCGGAATTTGTCTCACCCCTGACACACCCACATGAAGCCACACCCCATGCCCGTGACACATTGCCAAACATGCTGTTCCTGGATCAGCTTTCTGGACAATATAATGTTAATCAGGATATAAATACATCAGCTCATTGTAGATCAGTTTTGTACAGTAAATGCCTGATCTTTCTTAAGTTGCCATAAAACTGAGCAGATCAGTTATTGCACAAAAATGTCAGTGTTACATAAATAACAATGTGACGTTACACATTGTTACGTCACGAGAACATTGTGACCTCGTGATGATGTCATAACGTTCCGGAAGAGTTTGAATTTGATCACAGCCGTATCGTTTATCGCTTGAACGCATTGTCACTTTATTTTGAGCGTGTTTTGAAGTTCTCATCGGTGATTTGAATGTAACGTCTGTCGTTCTATACGCCTATTTCTCTGTTTTGCTTTGAGATTTCAAAGGTCCAGCCGTAGTGTTTAGGTTAAAGGAACATCGTCCCAGAAGCCTGTGGTTTGTTTCGTGATCGTATACTGCTCTTGTTTCGGCTACTTGTTATTTTTATCTTGCGACAGCAAATCTGATTTCAGACTGGAAATGAGACGTCCTGACATTTTCAACTTGGTGCAAATTCCGTGGTTCATTTATTTGCTACTGTTGTTTTGTTTCCTTACTTTTTTTTCCCCAAAGTAATTTATTATACAGATTCTATGTATTATGTGATCATGTTTGTATGAAGATCGTAATGACCAATAGAGGCCAAAACGGCTCTTAAAAGAAGGGAATTTTTACATCAGGAATATCGTAAGAATTTGTAAAGTGGAATGTAAACATATTATAATAAATAATGAATAAACTCAGAAATTGGTTTAACTTGTCAACAATGTGTCCATATCCAAATATGGATAGATTATGGTATATATAGATAACATCATTTATACATATTTGGATATACACTGCCCGTCCAAAAAAGTAACCACCTGGGCACTGCTATGATCTGGGGTTACTGTTGGTCAGGTCTAGGTTTAGCAACGGAACGTGCCCAAAGAATGAGGTCAGCTGAATGTACCGAATGATCAGGTTATCAATTCCTATTTTTCTTCCCTGATGGCACGGGCATATTCCAAAATGACAATGCAGGATTCCCTCGGACTCAAGTTGGGAAAGAGTGGTTCAGGGAGCATGAGACATCCTTTTCACACATGGATTGGCCAACAGAGAGTCGGTGTTGGGTGTATCTAGCTACTAAGTAGTTACTGTAATTGAATGACTTTTCCCTTAAAAATCTAATGAGGGATTACTCTTATTCTTTCTGTAATTTAACTACTGTTACTTCAGATGTACTGGAACTCAATACAAATGTATACAATAGTGGAATTGACATTAAATTCAAAGTCAAACTTTAAAATGCAAGCATTAATATCTTTCTCACATTTGTAATATTTTAGTCAGTTAACAAGAGTACTTTATGTTGTTTTACATGATTTATTTGAACGAATTAAGTGTCATTTGTGTCTATCCTTGAATCGATAGGATATAGAAAATAATTAGTAATTAAATAATTTTTGGATTTGTACAGTAATCTTATTACGCAGTTGAATATGTATTCAGTAACTTAATCAATGTATTTATGTCATTAAGATTCCACAAGTTTATTTCTATATGTACACATTTTTCATAATTAACGAAATGCCAATAATTACTCTTTTATTTATAACAAATAAGTCAAAAAGTGGTATATGAAACTGAAAACTAAAAATATCAGATTATTATCTGTAGAATTTGCGATATCCATACTGTGCATGCTATTTACACTTTCTGTATGCATTGAGTATGAAATAACATTTGCAAAAAATGTGCACTAGCCTATAACCAGATCAAAGTGCTATATACCACAATACAATCTGCTTTTCGTGCCCTTCAATTTCCAGTGTAAATAAAAACACTTTCTTTTGTTAAAATGTCCATTTAGAGCCACAAGATGGCGCTATTTTCCTATTTGGATTCATTAGAACCACAACTACATCATAATAATATTGTCAAGATCTGAATTACATTGTGTATATAATAATAACAACAACTAATATAATATCGTAATAATGATCTTTGGTGTAATAATAAATCTTCATCAGAGTGTTTTCCCAGCAACAGACATAGTACATATGTAAACAGGGACATTTGCCTACCACTTAAGTGCTCTTAATAGACAGAAGAACAGAGGTTTTGGCATCAGTGCTCTTTAATGCACCGTTCAACGCATGCTGGGGTGATGAAAACCTGCAATCGTACTTAAATGTAGCCTATACTTGCAGTTAAGTTTGAGTGCATTGTAACGTAAAATAACAATCTCCTATAGGCCTTTAAAACGATATCTGTATTCAGCTCACACCAATATATAGCCAACGTGTGTGTGTGTCCTTCGAAGTCTAAAAGGGAAGAGATTTCTTTCATCATACAGTATAAAAAAATCTAAAAGTGGACAGGGTTGAACTGCGCTTTCAGTTCCGTAACAGAAAGGATCCTCTCATATCTAGGTTTAACATTTGCATTATACACCAAACTTATACACCATTATATACCAAAGATCAATCAGTTACACTGTGGAGATGTACAGCCATTAGAAATAAATCAAATGAGCTATTATATCAAAATGTTACGTACACAATAACGTTTAAACGCAAGAACGCACATTAGTAATATTGTTGCCTAAAAAACGTGTCGCTTTTGGCACCCAGTCGTCCGCCAAAGGCGCCGCCATATTGGGCAGGGCATCTTTTTCAATAAACATATGAGCGAGTAACCGAGCCTTTTCTCGATATTAAACGAAAAGCAATCGTTACGTTTATCAAATATCTTTATGGTTTACAACCTATGTCGAGTACAAAGTCTATATTTACCTTATTTACTGTCAGAAAATTATAAATTTCTTGTGAAAACTGATTGAAATTCTTCAAATTCCCAATATGACGATGTGCAAATAGACAGAGTTGTAGCTTGATCAACAGATAAATAATACTATTTGACATATAAACCGAGAGGACCGAAAAATGTATTTTCTGTTCCTTTGAGTGATTTTCTTCCGTTATCTCAAAGTGAAAGAATTGCAACCAAACCGTTATTTAGTTCTACAGTTATTTCTCTGGTAATTGTACAGTTAGCTGTCTATTGAGCTTCAAGAACACGAGGGCTTTTGGGTAGTTTTAAAAGGCCTTCATTTGCGTTCGTCTCCTTTCCTTCTCACGATAACTTCTCTCTCTTTTCTTATAAGGTCTGATTAACTCTTATGACGCAAACAGAACATGGAAAATGAGAAAATCAATTATCCACAATGCATTGCAGGACGAAAAAAAAGAAGCATTATGTGATAATCTCAATACTGTGTGATTGAGTATTGTCTGAATAAATGACTGTGCTTTTCTGACTACACAATATTATGTTATTGGACGTAGATGAAAGGGATGTTTGAAAAAGACAAGACACGGGTTGTTCCCTAAAGTTGCATTCTGAGGGGAACAACAGGTGTGAATGGTGACTAATGAGGGCTTGAGATGGACTACATGCCATTGTCAGATATGAAAACACATTGAAATTCCTAACTTGTGTATTTTTTCCATTCCACTTGTAAAAGTTGATATGAGATTGGAAGCACATCAAGTGGACTAAATTCATTTTAATTTTGAGATAAACAAGAACTAGGCTGTGTTAAGTGGAACTGCGTTTAACCTCTCATTAGATCAGCTCGACAAAGAACATCACATTCAAACAACCGAAAACAAGCGACGCGCCGTCTCCGAAGACCCGTATTGATTTTCATGCCACTAGGCTTGTTTGACTCATTACCATCCATTTTCATCAGATTCATTCAGGAACCCCTCATCATATCCCCAATGCCCACCTGCTTCCCCTTGATCTTTGACGTCCGACATCACAACACTAGTACAACAGAAACAAATCCAAAGCCGAACAATAAGCTGACTGTAGTCAAAATATCATCAGACCACTTATATGTCTAATTATTTTATTCTGACAGGGTTTTGAAGGCATCATTGAACATGTTAATATGATGGTGTGGCGACCAGAAATAGAGGACATCAAGGATGGTTGGACATCACGGCAAACAACAACAATTTTGTGCACATGCTGCCGAGGAAAATGCGACGTCCTCAACCGCCTCAGAGAATTCGCTGTTCATTTTTTTCACAGATTGTGTGGGAACAAGTCATTCAACTAAAAGTTTGAGCAATTACAGTCGAGCAGCTTTAAGGTTAAAAGAATACATGAATGTGGAATTATATTTTTAATACAGACCTAGCGAAGTAGCCCAGAGGTCTGCGCTGAGAAAAAAAGCATTGAAAGCTTGTACACATGAGGCCCATTAACAACGGTGTCATCTGCTAAACTTGCTTTTATGACTAATAAGGACAGGAAATGGAAAGTTTAAAAGCGGCAATGGGGGTAAGTGGGACGAGCAGCATTTATGCACTCGCTAATGGCGACAGAAACACGTAAGATTAGGGACTCGGAGGGGATCTATAAAGGGTAGGCTACATAGAAAACAACACGAGGCTGCTATTCCGTCACCAGGTCGTATCAATGGGCATCATTAAAGTTCATCATTTTACATTTCCTTTGAAGAAAAGACATGGCGTTTGAAAACGGTGTACAAAAGGCCTGAGGCGTTTCTGGATGTTCCACGGGAGACAAATCAACATTTGTATATATGGCATTTTATTTCGAGCGTAATTGGGATAATTGAATAGATTTGACTGAAAGAATGGATTCTCGGTTTGGAGCGTGATGCTCCAGTGTTGATGCAAATGAGATCATTTGCATACAGTCAGAATGTTATAAAACAAAAACCTAAAGATCGAAAAGATAGACGAGAAATGAAGTTTATACAGAAATGTCATATTTTTGGGCATCCTGGCAAATTTGAGTGTAGAGAAATCTAAGAGAGTGAAATCTGTTTGTTTCATTCATCTTTTGGACACAGAAGATCTTTTGAGAATCTCTCTGTGGTTTTGTGTCCATACAATGAAAGTGAATGGGGTAAAATTTTGTTTGGTTACCAACATTTTTCAAAATATCTTCCTTTGTGTTACAAGCAGAAGAATGAAGTCATATAGGTTTGAAATAATAATTTGGAGAATAAATGAATTTGCGATTCAACAGCAGCCCGTTGAGGAAGGTTGTGTCACTGTAATATCTGTACGGGCAAATTTTTCCTTCAGTTTAATTTCTTTATTAATTATTTATTAAAGCCATTCATTGCGATCTACTGTATCTGCAGTTTTCCACATGTCTGTATTCCGTTGGTATTTTACATAACATTACATTTACATTAATGCATTTGGCAGACGCTTATAGCGACTTACATTGTGTAATGCTATACATTTGTTTCTTAGTATGTGCAATCCCCTGGGATCAAACCCACGACTTGGCATTGCTATTTCCGAGCTGCAATAATTTGTTCAAATATAGCTGCTGAAATAACACTCTACAGTTACTGAGATATAATAAAGGTCAAGTTTTTCGGATGATTTCGTGATAAAATGCAGTCGCTGTGGAATAAATGTTCAAATGTCAGTACATGTACGTTTTAGTTCCTTTATTACACCGTTTTATGAAACAGCAATGCACAAAAAAGAAAACAATATAAGAAACCATTTTTCTGTACAATTGAAACGTGCGTGTTAAGTAAGTCCAAGTGAACTTGTTTAAAGCTGCAACCCGTAACTTTGTTTGGTTAAAAAGAAACAAAAGTCAGTTATTGAGCAAGTACATTAACAATTACTTTTCAAAACCCATTTCGATGGAAATGTCAGTCCGACATAGTTGGACTTCAACCGATGTTAAAAAATTGCAGGTTACTTCGCATAATTATAGTGTTCCAAAAACAGACACCGATAAAGACGCAAAATTACAGATTGCAGCTTTAAGATAAATCATTCGTAAAAACGAATAGCGAAAAAACGATAAATAAAACGTTTAGCGAAATTGTCACAAGTACGAAGTTAGTTTCTTACAAACATTTGCCTGTGTTTTAAAATAAATCTCACTCCTTAAAACAAACATATAAATAAAATAAAAAACAATACAACATACACGTGACACTTTAGCGCATTAACAGCTTAACAAACTTAACCACAAAAGCGATTTCGCACACCAGTGCAATGATGCTAACTGGAAAAGTCCAGAAAAAAGGCAAAGTACGTCAACACAAATCTCAACATATGTCACGCGAGGTCAACCAAACATCTCATGCATTATAAAGCACGAATCACTGTGACTGGCATTCTGTGGCATCCTGTAAAATTTTCAAGTTATTATTGAAGTCTTGTGGAATTTTTACTATCTGAACACATGTTAGAGCACTTCCTCATTATCCTGATCTAAACTGTTATATCTAAACGATAAAGAGTGCTTGTCGTCCCTGCCTTTGGCTTTTTCTGTAGGTGTGATATTATCGTCCCTCTTCATGACATTGTTAGCATCCTCACCTGCTTCCCCAAGTGTAACATCATTCGAACTTTGTCCAATCTCCTCGAAACAAATGCTGAGGGCTTCCTGTCGTACAGTGATGTCATGTCCTTTACTGTGCTCTTTGAGGGTGATGTAATCGATCTGTTTGGCGTCTTCATCGATCTCTTCGGGAATCGAAGGCGGCAGGCTCTCAATATCTGAGTGACTGAAGACGTAACCCGGCAAGGTGGTGTGTATGTGTGTGGCGTGTACGAAAGAGGTAACGTTGGGTCGACCTCCGCAACGGTACACCCTGCTGGTGAGTAGGGCGGAGCTGTGGGTCACAGATGTCAGCTGGGACTGGACGCTGGTGCCGCTGCTGTTCAGAACCGAGCCGTAGCGATAGTTAGCCAGAGCTACAGGACCTTTCCAGTCAAACGCGAGCGTCCAGCGGAGCCATGTTTTACGTATTTCAGTCTGGACCTGAGGAGAAACAGAAATAAATGACAGGCTGTAAATTTAAAACTAAAATCTTAAAGCGGTACTTCATCCTTGTATCCAAATTTCCCGTGCTTTACTCACCCTCAAGGCATCCTAGCTAAATATGGTTTCCTTCTTGAAGAATTGTGCAGTCGGAGTTATAATACCACGTATCATTTTACTTCCAAGCGGTGGAATGGGAGTGAATGGGGGTTGACTTTCTGAAGCTCCAAAAAGTGCATCTATCGATCAATGAACTGCTCGACACGGCTCCGTGGTCCAAACAAAGGTCTTCTGAAGCGAATCAATGCGTTTGTTTATGAGAAATATCCGTATTGACAGCTATTAACGTTGATGTCTAGATTCCGTCATCAAATTGCGTGAACCATCAGATGACGCAAGCGTGTCACAAGTTCCCGGGACAAACGCTACATTTTACATTTTCTTCAAAAAGGATAATGTCAACTCTGGCGAGAGCTTTCGTCACCGTCATTTGCCGGATAAACAAGCCTCTGGTTCACACCCATTCGAGAGATGACGGAAACTAGACATCGATGTAAATAGCGGGTCAATATGGATATTTCTCTTAAACAAAGGCATGGATTTACTTAATAATTGCATTATTCTTCAAGAAGAAACACATATTCAGTCAGGATGCCTTTAGGGTGAATAAAACAATGGGACAATTTTGATTTGGTGGTGAAATATCCCTTTAAGGTCTACATTTGCATATGTCAAAACATTGCATTGCAGGTGCAAGGTGATATTGAGATTTCAGAATGAAAGTTTACTGTTTTAATACTTCATCTTGATGCAATATTTCCCTGGTGCATTGTCAGAAACAACACAGCCGTCTTGACTATGAATGAGTGTGAGTTTAGCGTGAGCAGTTTTATATTCACCTCTCCATTGCAGTAGCAGTAGATAATGGACACGAAAAATCCCTGAAACAGAGCAACACACATCGGTGAGAAAGACAAGTGGAAACAACCTATCACGACACACACTAGAAGATAAGCACACGTCAGGCAACCATCATACACATCATATTAAGAGCAAGGTAGACGTTTGTTTATTGTAAATTTACCATAGTTTTCATTTCCAGTTTTTGTTATCATTTTATTTCAGAAGGAAGGTATCAAGAAGTGACAGATTTGAACAGACAAACACTATATTGATCCCATGTGGAAATTTCCTATCTTTCCACCGTCGGCTGACAAGATGCCTATGTGCTTGCAATACAAATTATTAGTTATTTGTCACGCCAGCAAAGCAATTACATGGATATTAGAAACGAACGACAAACTCAGCATTCATACGCGTTAGAAAATGTAAAAAATGCCTACCCCCTCCCACGACAGTTTCATTGAATGTTCAGCGGGAGTAACGTGACTTACCTGGAAAGAATTAAAGAAGAGTTCACAGTACATTCTGAGCTCCCAACCGAGACTGGTGAACGTGTGCGGCATCCCCACAAATACAATATAATGCACACCGAACACCAGAACCAAGACTAGCGTGGATTTAGCCAGCTTCCTGTAGAGCGACAGAAAATAATAGAAAAAAATATTTTAACCTCTAGAAAAACTGTTACAGAACAAAATTATGGAGTGAAATTAGAGCCAAAAGTCTTTCTCCCTGATTATTACTCAAGTAAAACATGGCTGGTTGAGTCCGGTTTAAAGTCTGTTTTGACAAAATCAGATGAAATGTTATGGACAGCAGAGGAAACAGCAAATCTGTGATGAGATGTAATGAAATGTAAATCGCTTCATTACTTTAAGTTCAGAGCACAGGTCTTACTCTCATTAATAGTAAAAAGACTGACTGTGCTCGTTCATCTGGAAAGTAATTAATGACTAACTGCCTGCCTAAAATTTCACATGAGGTTATAAAACCCAAGTAGAGTTAAAATCCAGTGCTTCTGATAAACTGTATGTTTAATCTTAGTGTGATGCATCTATTTTATGTGCATATTTCTTATGTGCAATTAATTTGCTTGTATTCAAATTTTGCATAATGATCATAAAGTTGAATCCAATAATTTACAGGATGCGTATTTACTTTAAATTTTTACCACTCAGATCATGCTAACAACCACCCAGAACACAATAGATAACCCAGAGTAACTTACCAATGCCCTAACCACCCAGAACACACTATAATTCCCTAGCAACCGCCCACTAGTAAACCCCTAGTAACAACCCAAGAACCACCCAGAACACACTTGCATGATTAGCATTGCACTAGCAACCCCCCACAACACACTAGTAAATATTTACTAAAGTCCTGACAACCAACCAGAACACATTACTGCCTTAGCAACCACCTAGAAAACAAAGTACCCTAGCAACCACACAGAAAACAAGTGCAAAGACCTACTATCGCTCAAGCAACCACCCACAACACTTGCTTCAATAAAGCCCTAACAACCACACTACCCAGATAGCATCTGTAAGATGTCTGCGACAGATCTGCACATTTGAAAAATATCTGCGGTGTAAAAACATCTTAGAAAAGGCAGTTTTACTCACATTCCAGTCATAAATATCTTATAGACATCTAACATCTTCTAGATGTCTATATAATATCTGAAAGACATTTCAAAGAGGTATTGCAAAAATACATATTGAATGTGTAAATGTAGACGTCTCCCAGATGTATGTGCGCTATCAGGGTAATGTCCTAGAATCCACACAGAAAACACTTGCAAAAACACATATGTAACCTTATGCCATTGTAGTATGAAGGTAGATCAGTAGCAAAACTTGGGAGAATGTAGATTTTATATGTATAGATTTTATTCTCAGCCACATGACCCCATAATTTGCCACTCCTTCTCGCGCCTCTGAGTTTTCAAGTGCATTAGTTAGTTTTGCAACGGGTTTAAAGTAGTAGCAAAAGTCAAGGCGGGAAGATTTGAAAATGCTGTGACAGGTTTGAGAGGTTGTAGATTTGTGGTTGCAACTCAAATCTGAATCTAGGAAAACGTGTATATATGTGCAATGCATTTGTATCTGCCAATGTATGCCAGTTTACACATTTGTGACTATTTTTCAGGGCAAATCTCAACATTCTCAAGTTTTCACAATGAACTAAGTAACAAATACCTTCAACAAATACTTTACATGCTCTCAAGTTTTGCTACTGGTTTACCTTCATATAGTAGCCACCTATAACACGCTTTATGCCCTAGCAATCACGCAAAACAGATGAATGCTTTAGCAACCACCCATAAAATACTAGCAAGCCATACCAACCACCTAGAATATGCTACCAAACAAATATTAATGCTCTAGCAACCACCCAGAAACAAGTAGCAAACATTTACTAACACCACAACAGCCCTTACAAACACACTAATGTTCTAACAACCATACAAAAAAACTTTAGCTCAACTGGTAGTTTTGCACTACCGGCACCGCGGTTGTGGGATTGATTCCGTCATTTAATTCAATGTGAGTCACTTTGAATCTGTTAAATGCAAATATTTAAATACACTTAGCAACACGCCAGGAACCACAATGCAATACTGTTATTTCTGCAATTGCATCTTCTTCAAAAAACATACACTTGTAGTTTCGATCATCATTAAGCAAAACTAAGCCTCAACGCAAATACATTATATTATTATCATTGCTATAGGCAGCAGGGAGTTACAGTACATAAGAGGATTTCTGAAGATACAGTATTGGAGTTTGTCCCACTCTCGAGCTAGATGAGGACATACCATGAGTTTTAAACCCAGAGGGAGACTTTTAACGAAAGCAGTATCATGGTAGCACACTTCTATCTCTCTCAACCACTTCAAAATTCTCTCTCTGTTTCCTGACATTACAGCACTTTCTGATGTACAGTAACTCCCCAGTGAAGTCCAAACACACAGCGAAACATTATGAAGCCACGGCATGGGCTGGTGGGAAGTTCATCACGTAATCCCAAGCTGATGTGACAGCTTATATTATAAAACAACACATGCAACGAATCCAGATTTGTTTACCATCACGATTTAATATGAGGCGTATGGCACAAACCTTATCACAAGGTCACGAATCAGTGTAACGGTTATTTCCAGCACTCACCTGTACTGTTTGCACGTGTCGTACCTCCCTGCATTCGTTTCTCGGATCTTGGTGGCCAGGACTCGTACGATATTCACAAACAGAATGAAATTCAGCTACAAGGAAGAGAAATTGATAGTAAATGTCTATTTTTTTTGAAAATCTATCACTGAGAGGGTACTTCTATAACTAAAGGGAAATTTCTATAATGCATTCTTATTTATTTATTTTGTCTGTGTCCAGATCTAGAGTACTCGGTCAAAATATGAAAGAAAACATTCTGAACGATATTACATTTGATAACTTTGACAAGAAAAAAAGTATGAAATTATAATTAATTATTTAAATATTTATAATGAGAATATGATTGATCTAATCTGTTCATCATTAATGCCTGTTGTGGTTTCATATTTGCCACGACCAACGATGAAGTCTTTAAAAGTAACTTGGTTACCAAGGAGACCGTTTCTGAAGAACCAGCTTGAGATGAAATGAAACATGACATTTGAAGAAAACAAAACAATCAAAGCAAATATCGCTTCAACTTTGCATCATTTCTCTGAGAACACTATTTTTGTCAGGATTATTTCATTTTAAGCGAAATTTAGAAATCATAAAACAGCTATTAATCTATCCGTAGCAGGACATTGGCCATTTCTCCCCCAAAATGTAAAAGAAAAGCTATAAAGGCTGTAAAGAATTTTCAGAAATGATAGCAGATGATTTCACCATGTTTGGACATTGTAAAATAGCCCATAGAAATGATCCGCTATAAACGCTCACGTCCAAATTTGTCGCTGTGTTTGTTCCTAATTGAAGTTGTGCTGACGGACGCAAAACACGCATTTGTGTTTTGTCACATCATAATTACAGCTTTTCTGCCGTGAAAGGCTTCATTTCTTTTTAAAATCACAGCTCCATTAGCAAGAGAACCGGTTAGCAAAGCTAATAATTAACAGCATGGTGTCTCCATCTGCCCCATCCACCAGATAAATATAAGTGGACGATCTCGATCGGTGAGCGCGTGTCAACGCAATCCAAATCGACTCGTTGGATAAAAGGACGCTAACAACCTGTTTAATGAGCATCATGTGGAAATCACGTTGAAACCAGGGGTTAGCGCTGTATTTAGGATGCTTGTTCTTCTTCGATGAAGTTTACAGTATATGTGAAGCTTGGTGACATGAAATACTTTTCTTTTTGTGTAACTTTCAGTCTCTTGCGAGACTAGCGAGCGACTCACCCCAATTGCTGTCAAGATGGGAACCTGGTATATCCATTTGATATTTCCAGCGCTCAGCTCCCAGCACCTTAGAGAGAGGTGAAGAGAAATGTTATCTGAAGTGAATGAGAGATCTTGAATTTCCAGAGGCCCAAAACTTTGACGAGCCGTACGTGAACGTATTTCTATCTGTGTGGGGACATCTCCAAGAAAAAGAAATGACAAAGTACTGTCTTTGTTGGTTTGTAAAAAGATGGAAGGTAGTTTAAGGTGAATGGTTGGGGTTGGGATGTTAGTCTACAATAAGAGTTCTGTTATGGTGTTACACTAAAAGGTATACGTTTTTTATAACACCGAAGCCGGACTCGTGACAGAAGGCATGGTGAAGAGCATCATCAGACAAAGCTCACCTCACGTCTGCGAGCGTTGCCCTGACGACAGCCCAGGTTGATACGAAGAGCGCTGGCACACCTGCGGAGCGACAAATTAGAAGATGAAAGGATTTTTTTACTTTAATGCACCAAACATGCACAAAAACATGTTCTTAATTCTCTTTTTAATCGTTGACAAATTTATGAAGTCATTAAGGAATGACATGAGAAGTGCAGTTGTCATTTTCTGAATAGGGTCTTTAGAATTTAAAGGGGGATGTGAATTTTTCCCCCCAACAAGTGCCCCATTGGTTAAACATCTAGCCCGCCCCATATATTCGTCTTTGGTTGAATGGCAATGTCTGGCTCGCCTGCCGATTATTACTCATCAGACGTAAACCCGGAAACAAACAAGGCTGAAAATAAGTCATACCACCTCAATGAAAAGCAAATGGAATGGCTGCGACAGTCTGCACCTGGGCAGGCCAAAGCTAACAACGACCGAAGAAAAACAACGGCTGATCTTACACTGTGATCTTACACGTAAACTCACCCCAACCTATGAGGGTGAAACCCCACAGATACTTTGATTCGGAGAAGAAAGCCATGAAGATGAGGCTGTGAAGGTACAAGCCCTCCACTAGGATCCAGTAATAGTTGGTGGCGAGGAAGTAGATGAAGAAGAGGACGGTAATCTTACAGCCAACCTGGAAATACACAGAACATTGGATTCGGCCAATGAGAAACGTCAAATCATGAGTATTCGTCCAATCGGAAAGCCTTAATCTTTTATGATTAATCTAAAGTTGATTTAACGTAAATTAAAATATACACTGTAGCTTCTTTTCTTACATTGTGCGCATGTCAGAACTCATAACTAGCATCACGGTCTGCCAACTGTGCAACAGGAACCCCTCAAGAACGAAGAAAACTTAATTGACTCAAGAAGTCTCAAGTGAACATCCACCAATACTACAAAAGTTAACTTAATTTAAGTTAACGCGAACCAATTAAATTCATTTGAGCTAAACTAGCTTGTCGAGCCTCGCGCCACGTTTCAAAGTAATGAAATCGAAATGAAACTCATTAACTGGGTTTAACTCGGCACACTCACATACTGAGTCTTGTCGAGGGGAGAGATGGAGATGGTGCTGATGTTGTCCATCAGCATGGTGTCGTACTCCTGTACCACGCCGTTGGCATACACCACCTTGTCTTTTATGAAGATGCTGACCGCGCGGAGCATGAAGGACACAAATAGATGCATGTGGATGTAGTTTCGAGTGCAATGTAGACGCCTGAGGGGGATGTAGAGATCGAGAATTAATGCTAGGATACCAGCTTAAACATGTAGAATTTCTTATTTTAGCGTGTAGGTGCTGTTTTTGAAGTTTTTTTAATTAAAACACTAAACTGAAATCACAACTGGATTTGTCCGTCTGTCTTTTATATTCTGGTTTCAACCAGTTTCACAATCCCTTAAAAAGTATATTCTATATTTTTTCAAGACTGTGGGTCAAGACTACCGAAAAAATTTTTTAAGAGCTTTAATTAATAAAACCAAAGAACAAGTTGTTCAGTAATAGGCAATAATCTTCGGGGAACCCTACAGTAAATTTACCGTCTGAAGATCTTTAAAGATGAAGACTCCAGACTGTCTGATTCGACATGCCCAAACTCTTGAACGCCAAGCACTTGTGCGTGAACAAGTGTACTATCTTAGCACGCTTTGTAGGTTTCTAAATCCGCTGGTTGAGAAAACACACCTAGTGTTTACTTACCGGAAGTACCCGATGATAAAAATTGCGATTAGCAGGGAGCTGAACGACACGGCATAGCCGACGGTGTACATGATGTGTAGACGTTCAAAGAAGTCCCTCTAAAAACAAAAGAAAGTAGTTTGTCATTAAGGTTTATGAGTCATCAAATGATTGACAGCTTTTCAGATTTCACAGCCACAGAAACTGTCCCAGATGACCACGAAAAAAATATTATAAAGCTACCAAGTTGTTTCTACGGTCATCTTTACTTACTTTGCCTTTTCCAATGCCAGGAGCCAGAAAGCGTAGGCAGTCTGAATAGTTGACCCAAGTCCTGTTCTCCACCAAGACCCAAGATCCATTCAAGTTGCACTGACGGTAGGTAAACCCTAAGAGAAGATGAAAGACGGTTCAAACAGAAATTCAAACCACGATCGATTTCGAAGGCATCTGTGAAATGTACCATTGTGGTTGAAGTCATAGACATAGCTGGGGCATGGCACTTTGGTGACTGTTCCCGGAGATCCCTGAGGCCAACAAACCAGTCCATCCCATCCTGGAGAACATATCTCATCTGCGCACAAAATGTGTAAAGCACTATCACAACAAAGCACATTGTTCAAAACAAATGAAAACAAATCAAATCAGAAATTGACATCTAAAAATTGATAACTTTTTTGACAAGTCCATAAAAAAGTGGTGTTCAATTCCCAACTGTGAGCCAACTTTCAACCAACGTAAACGTATTCTACGCCATTTTTGTATCAAGCCAAGAGGGCGATACAGAGGCAAAAGTTACTGATTGCAACTTTAAATAAAACCTGAAATTGCATTGTAAGTCTCGGAGCAATAAAGCTTTTCTTTAGTCTTGAGGAATGTGTTTAATAATATCATTCCCTAGGTGGTCCATCTACATTCTCCTGTGATCTTGGCTTCTCTAATTTAATGTTTAATGTAAAGTTTACTTTTTGGTAAAACTTTAAAAGCCAAAGTCCTGGCTGTATGTTTGAGATGCTTTCGTCATAGCACTTCCATTTCGCAAAACAATAATCCTTTGACTGTTTCCTCTTTCCATCCGGTTTATTGATTCAATCTTTTTTCGAATCTTAAGTGCAGGTGTTCCGTAAAAACATTGATCTGACCCCCGCAAACATGTGTGGGAAAAGGGCAAGGTCCTTGTATGGAAGAACTCAGCGACCGGTCAATTCCCTCAAAGGAGGGGACAGGATCCATGGCGCTACAAGAAAGTGATGCTATTTATTCAGACACATTATTTAGAGGGAAAGAGGGAACCACGAAGATCATTTAGTCTAGCCTCTTCAGTCTTGAAACATCTATACTGCCGTCTTCAATCATCTCTGAGATAAAAACCATCAGGTCAATGTTAAACACTCACAGATGTCATTTTTCACACATCTACTGTACTGTATGATTGCTTTGAAGCATCTGTGGAACATCCGACCTCAGGCGACCATCTGCAAACCTTCAGTGTGATGTTTTTAATGACACAAATAGAATTGAAAGAGATATCAACAAGATGAGTGGATGTCAAGAAACAAGGTTTGAAATGGAAAGTCAAAGATGTCAACTCAAAGATTTTGATCAAAAGACCAAGCTTTATGCTTTTAGCTCTATACAAGAGTCATCGACTGAGTATTCGTTTTGCTTGGATTTGTCTTTTTCTAAAGAATCTTAGGAGACACGAATGCCCAAATGATACATAACAGAGAACTCAACTTTCCTAAACTATGAAATGGCAAACCCCAAAGCAATTAAATATTCCTCTGCTGAGTCTGCATAATAACAAAGGATTTTTATTCATTATTTTCCTGCATTAGAGGTGGATTATTAACACCAGTTAGTGTATTAAAGTCGCCATGGAAAATGTTAGCGACAGCATTCAGTCTCACTAAATTCAATAATGATTAGCAAATGTCTTCAAACTAAAGAAAATGTATAGCTTTCATGTTTACAATGTTACAATGTATAAAAATATTTAAAAAAACGTCATAGTCATAAAAGTTCGATAAGACGTCAATCAGATAAATTTAAAGTAACCTGCAATTTTATGCTTCAACCAGAGATGACGATAGAGAGGCAAAAGTTGTAGGCTAATAAGCTCTTAATGTATGCCATTACGTTATCTATGAAACTAGATTTTCCCCGTTAAGTAAAGGAGAAACAAACTTGGACCCTTGACTCGGGGCAAAAAGCAACCACCCAAGACACCGTTTACACCTATAATTATCACCGTTTACCTGCTCTTCAACATAGCTTACTTTTTACAGAAACACTTCTGATATAATACAGCCATGTGTGAGATTATCAGACACTAAGTGCATATGGTTTGGACAGACTGCGTCCGTGCAAACCCATCTCATTCTCTCTCATCATCAAAGTTCTGATCGCTCATGTGTGGTCCAATCATCTGCAAAGTTCCGCCGTCGGACCTGCCTCAGCATCCTAATTCAGACGGAATCTTACTTCGGCATGCCTGGTCACACAATCGGGTAACGTGCGGAAAATGATGAACCCTAATGCGTGATGATGATAAACAGGAAAACTGTTCTGGAAAACATCGTGCGTCATCCTGTAAACACAACAACACAGTCACTAATGGATTCTGCTACAATCTGTGACATCACAAAAAGCCACATCGGATGGATGGTGATGGTGTTCTAGGTCAGATTTAAGATAAATCCTGTCCATCCACTACAAACTGAGTATTTAAACCTACAATGTTTGGATACCCTTCAGCCGAAGGACAGCTGCGCATTTGCATTGAATAAACTGTGACCATCATTATGTCATTAATTGTAAAAATCAATCCGATGCGATCAGATGAAAGCGAGCCTGCGAGCGTTGTTATAATTAAATACGGCCGACTTTAAAGGTGACTGTTAATCGATAACAACCGCGATCGATGACCCTCTGTACCCAATCATCCTTCGAGTGAGGACAGCAATGTTGAGATGCAAAAAATATTTCAAAGCAAATTTGTGACCATGTTAGCTCCAGATATATTCGCATCTAAAATGAACTATTCTGGAACATTTCCAAACCATGCCGAGATCTTATAAACCATGAGGTTTTGCACAAACGTGCGAAGTGCACGCCAGCTTGAAGCGTGCAGCATTGAAACAAAAGATAGACCTTCTAAATACTTCCAAACAGTTGTATACTCAGATTAGTAAACTGATAGTGTTTGTGTCATACCTCATACGGTAAACATTTTTGCAAGGGGTCTTACACTTTTAGACCCCAAATATATGCAAGACCTTTTCGACACACAAAACTATGTGGCTGTTAAATAATTCAGTGTCTAAATAAAGATAACAAACTGACAGATGGACAAACAAATGAGCCGACAACTAAACAAAAAACAAAAGATTCGGTTGAATTGAATGTGATTCAGATTGTGTTAAATAATTCATCTGAACAGACTCAGATGTGACAGTCTGTTCCATGGATTTGCATCAGATGCAGTTCATAATTAAAAGGCTTTGACAAATAAACAAATCAATAAAGGACCTTCATGGGTTTCAGTAAGAATGAGAATCATTCATCTCGATGTGCTCGGATATTACATACAAATGATACTGAACATCACAAAAAGATTTGGTTTTATAGAAATTTAGAGAATCCACAGATGGGGTCTTACCGTTGGGGTGAATGTGTTCTGAGATGTTCTGAAGGCACTGAAGTTTGATGTCGTACAACAGGAGGACTTGTTCCTGAGCTGTTAAGCCCACCTCGGGGTCCACATGCTGGCCACAAACAAAAATCAGATGTAAAGGGCGAGAACAGACGATTTTAAGGTTTCATGAAGTTGTAAATGCACCAGGTATCATGACGAGGTTTGAGTGAAATTTTAAGCAAAATAAAATGTGCACAGCGTTTTGTCAATGATGAATTTTATGTTCATAAGGTGAGGACTACTTTACAAAATAATATGTTAAGTTCTCATTCAGCATAGCAATGTTGTAAATGTCAGAGAAATACGATTATCAGAATTTAAATATTCAACCATTTAACATCCCATTTTATGATGATAGTCAATAGATCTGTCGAACATTAAGCAAACATTTAAAGGATGGCTTTTCTACTTCAAATAAAAATGGCAAAAATACCAAGTACACAATACAAAATACCAGTTCTTCTATATGTTTAGTTTACAATATACATCATTACGCATGAATATTTACTGTAACGATGGATAAATTATTTTCTTACCTGTGCTATAACTGAAATACCAGGCAAAACTTCAAATATCCACATCACAATTATCCACATTTTGATGTTTGACTTTTAAACTTATAAACAGTCCTCTTGAATCTTCTGCTTCTGATTAAATAGACAAACAAATGCTCACAGTGTCTGTCAGTGCGTAAAGCGCACTGTGCGTGGATCGTGTACATCCATCGTTTTATCCAGCTCTCGCACTGGAGAATTAACCCAAGATCTGCCGAAACGAGTTGAATATCAACACTTGGTGAAATAGAGACCTTTACACCGGTAGACAAGCGAGATTTATGTTGTATTGTACCTCTGCGCAATCCACAATACTGGGGAGGAACCCTTGAGATCTTCTGGTGTTGGTCAAGAATGACTAAATACAAATGATCTTTGCTGACATCTGATCAAGGTGAGGTGAGCATTAATAAATAAAATAATGTTAACTTAAAGGCAAACACTACATTTTTACATATAATTATTTAAACAATTTAGCAAATAACATTTTTATACAACGACCCAAAAAGTTTCTGATCGCAAATTATCAGTTATGCGCTAAAAACTGGGGACATAGCAACATCACGCCAATAGATTTTGGTTAGGATAATCTTCCGTAAAAAATGATATAATGTATTAATTCATAACATTATAACTTATCACATATCATCAAACAAACATTGATTTATCTTTCCTAAACCAAGTTAACTGGTTTAACTGGTTAACTGGTGCAAATAATCTCAGCTACCCAAAAGGAATGACGCAAACCCCTTCATGAAGTCTTTGAAAAAATATCGCACTGATAAAAATACGAATTTTGAAAGAAGCGACCCTTTAAAACTCAACGCGGATAGCTGAGATAGCAGTCCATATTCTGGACTGCAACCTATTAACTGCATTAACTCGTATACTGCACCGTAACTTTAACAACTGCATTAACTTCAACAACTGCATTAACTCACCTATTGCACTGCAACTTTAATAGCCAATGTCAATAATCTATGCATACCTAAGTCACTTGCACTATTTTAGTCTAAATTATTATCTGTTCATACCCACCTGTACATTAATGTTCATAGTATATAGCCATCTGTGTATATTGTTCATAGTATATACCTACTGCTAAATATTTTTATAGTCCATGCCCACTGTATTATATTCTCTCATATTGTATTCTGTATTTATTCTAACTGTATATCCTGCACTTGCTAACTGCACTTCTGGTTAGACCTAAACTACATTTCTTTACACTGTACTTGTATGTGTGTAATGACAATAAAGTTTAATCTAATCTAATCTAATCTGAGCTCTCCACAATGCGCACTACAACAGAACGGGTCGCTTCGGGTTTAGACGACATTTTCCCCACTTAAACTCGTGTGAAATGTTTTGTTCCTCTAATATTTTAAGTGGAAATAAAGCCTTGATTTTTATTCCCCAAGTTTTGTTTCAATTTTAGTCCAAGGGATTGGAAACCCGGGTGCGCCCGTGCGCTCCGACGCACCATAGAGTTAGCGCGGGGACGCGCGTGGAAGACGTGATGGGCGGTTTAATTCAATATGTAGGCAGTAGATGTCTTCAATAAAAGACAGCCAGACCTACAGCTGTGCAAAAGCACGTATAGTGTTAAGATTCTGCTGTGGATAATGACCTGGTTTAAACTTGATCTTGAGATAGGATGTGTGGAGATTAATCTCAATACATCATCATTTTCCTCTGTAAAGTGAGATCTTTAGATAATGCATGCTATTTGGCATTTTGTTTAGAAACACTTTATCTGTATTTCTGCTATTTACAATGCAAGCTGTTTTAAAACCTTTTCAGCAACGTTAATGATACAATTACAAAACACCATTATGATACTTTTTGTCATTTTTGTTTGGAGGATAGAATTCACTTGAATGATCAGTGTGTGAACCCAACATCCAACACATATGCAAATGCTTTTTGACTCCACACCAGCTGGTTTTGAAAGAGAAATTTAAATATCTGAATTTACACTTCACACCTTTGTGTATTTGCTGAACAATAGATGAGCAAATGACCCTGTATAGATGAGGCTTGTATACTGTTGTTGGCAAGAGACTGTGGGCGTTGTGAGTGTTTTCTAATGTAAAAATGATGACATGATGCCACAGTCGCATATTTGGCATGTAAATATCTGCAAAATAAAAAATGGCCTGTATGAGGTGTACACAATACTGAAAATGCCTCAAGTTTAATATTGTTGCGAACAAAGCAGAGAGAGGCAGAGAGAGAGAGAGAGAGAGAGAGAGAGAGAGAGAGAGAGAGAGAGAGAGAGAGAGAGAGTGTGGAAGAGAGTGAACAAACGCAGTAAAATCTGGCAGCAATCTGAAGGCGACTTTAGAGCACACCAGAAAATTTCACCTTAACCACACTGGTTATCGGTTTCAAACAGACCTCCTTTCTGCTTTCGTTCCATTCTGGCGTTCTTTCGATTCAAGTCCATTACATCTTTATATTTTCTGTCCTACATTTTCAAAGACTCCCTTCCAAAAAAGTTCCCTCTTTCTCCTGTCCACGTCTAAATCCTCTTTTCTCCCGGACTCCTTTTATTTCGGATTTGGCACCCTCCTCTGCATTCTGGGCAGGGGCTCATATTGACATTGTTTCATTTGAATTTGAGTCATTTGGTTTATTCATCCGTCCCAGATTAGCGCTGGATTGCTGAATCCAATCCGCTTCATGTCACTGCTAAAAACAAACCTCATTTAAAAGACACAGTTGAACAGAATTCTTCTACTGCTCAGTGCACAATATACACACTTGTTTTTTAAATAGGGAGCCATGCATACTGCAATGGCTGTTTATGCATATATTACCTTGGAAATAGAATTACTTTATAAGATATAATAAGAAATTCTATGACATTACTGTAAATATCACGGATGGTATTGTGAGAAGTATACAAAATCGTATGGTTAGGGTGCTACTCCAAACAAAATGGATTCCGATCAAGCATTTACATTTAGTCATTTAGCAGACGCTTTTATCCAAAGCGACTTACAGATGAGGAAACATTGGAAGCAATTATAACAACATAGGCCACAAAATACATAAGTGCTAGTCCATTAAAGCCTAGCACAGTATATAAAGCTAAGAATAGTGAGGTTAGTAAGGGTATTTTTTTTATTTTACTTTTTTTTAAAGAAGGAAAGGGAAGAGAATTAGGAAAAATCAATCAGCGAAGTGTTGACGGAAGAGATGCGTTTTTAGCGTTTTTTAAACGGAACACAAATCTTTTTAAAGCTTTCGACTAGATGAAACATTTTGTTTGTTTGCTTACACCACCTTTTGGGTATCTAACAACTTGTGTACTGCCTTCTGTAAGAGTTAAAAAAAGCATGAGTAGAATGAAAGAAAGACCAAAACCACTAATAAGGTCCGTGTGTTGCAGGAATAACAATGATGAAGCAGGGGAACACAGAAACACATCCGTGCATGTAACAACCTTCTTTCCACAAAACCAAGCATGATAAAAGAACAATCTGACACATATTAAATGTGAATCAGACGTGTGACGAGACAGTGCACAAGTTATTTATTTGAATAGTTTACTAAATGTTAACATGCTATGGAACCTGAACGCATTTGCTATCCTTCCATAATCATCAGTGGGGTTGTTATGGGAACGGACGGTCGAAGCCAACTTTTCCATTTCACACTTGTGGTTTCTATATTACTTTTTGTTCTCGCTTGATAATGTCGTGTTTGCAGTCTCATTGTAATGCTAAATCCGAAATGAGCTCTTTTAATATCACAGGTCTTTCTCCTTTTCGTTTCTTTTGCCATGTCAACTATTATGGCTGTGTTCATGAAAAAATATAAAAAAAGGACTAGGCTTGGTTATTCCACTGAATTCTATGAGAAAAAAAGAATATCCATTAGGTCCCCTGAGAAATGAAAGAGCAACTGAGCTGTTAAATCTCATTACATTCAAATTAATTTACAAAGGAGCACATATGCTGTCTGTTTGAATCCGTATTTGAGTATTATAAATGACTTCCTGTCTATTGGTGTTGTGCCAGCAGCTCTCAAAATTGCTACTGTAACCCCTGTACCAAAAACTAACAGCATTGATTTTGAGAACCTAAAATATTTCCAATCTCCCCTTTCTTGCAAAAATTTTAAAACAAATTGTTAAAACACTTTTTGAGCCTCTTCAATCTGGCTTCCGTAAAATGCACAGTACTGAAACAGCTTTCGTTATGGTCATAAATTATTAATCTGGTGTTCCCCAGGGGTCTATTTTGGGCCCTTTACTTTTTAAGCTTGTACATTTTCCCTCTTGGCCAACATCTGAGGTCTCTTGGTCTTCATTTTCATTTTATGCAGATGACACCCAGATATGCAATGCCCTCCACTATTATTGGCATCCTTGGTAAATATGAGCAAAGAAGGTTGTAAAAATACATCTGTTTCTCCTTTTGATCTTTAATTAAAAAATCTACAACATTCCAACATTTCATTAAAGTAAAACAATTTGAAGTAAGGGGAATATAATATTATGAATTTATTTTATATGTCACACCATGGTTACAATTATTGGCACCCTTAGAAATTCTAATCTCCCAAGTTTATTGATATGAATTACCACACCTTACAAAATCTAATTTCCAACATCAGGGCAATGATCAAGAATGATCAATGAAAATCTGCTTGAAACCGGATGTGTGTCTATGTTGTCTTAATGCGAGGAGAAGAATTTGCATGGCCAAAGACTCCTCAAAGAGCACAGATGGAAAATTACAGTAATCAGTTGAATTTTGGGATCAGAGAGCATTTAATACAAATAAAGAACAACTGTACCTCCATCACCACAAGTTGTTTGGGACACTGAACAAGAAACAAATATTCTGCTCTAATGCAAAATACAAACTCCACCATATAAATCTGCCATACTGGAACTTCAACCAGGACAGAGGTCTATGGCCATATGAAATAAAAAATGTACTGTTTGGCAGCAATAACAGGTTTGGTGCACACAGGGATAAAAAAGTCCCCATGTCCACATTTAAATATGTCGCTAGATCTTTATTGTTATGAACCTACTTTTACACCAAGGGTGCCAATAAAAGGTGAGGGGACTGTACATACATTCAAAGTCTGATGTTACAGCGGCTGTTTCTTTTCTTTCACACTGTATCTCTGAGATAAGAAAATGTCTTAAAAAAAGTCTTAATAGTGATAAGACTTAAAGTGACGCTTATAGGTTCACCTCACCAGTTATGTAAAGCTGAGCCTTTAGCCATCAATGTGGATGGCTCAATTATACAGTTTCAAGTTACATAAAAAACTCATCTCAGAAATATTGATAGATTACGCCCCATGTTGACATTTTCTGTTGCTGAAATGTTAATCAAGACTTTGTTTTTTCCCGAATTGACTATTGCAATGCATTGTTGGCTGGAGTCTCAAGACCCACCCTCAGAAAACTACAGTTGGTACGGACTTCTGCTGCTCGTATCTAGAACCAGTACAAGGGTTCCTCTGAGATTAGAAATCTGAAATTAGAAATGCAGAATCTTTCAATATTTTTGAATCTTCTCTTAAAACGTACTTTTTTAGGGTTGCTTGTGAATAATGTGAGTATGATGTTGTGGTGAGGAAGGCGGGACGAGAGCCGTGACGCGGGGCCGGTGGCGTGAGTGATAAGTGGAAGCAGCTGTGCGCGCACCGGTCCCGCATTTTATCACGGAGGAGATTGGGAGCTTAAAAGGATGTTCGGCAGGACTGTTGACGAGAGAGGACCGGGCCCGGACATATGTTTAGTGTGTGTATGTTTTATGGCCGGCAGTCTACCGTGAGGTGGCTGTCGGTCAGTTACGTTATTGTTTATTTAATTAAAGTTTTTATTGTTTGAATGTTCGCCGGTTCCCGCCTCCT